>NW_024063194.1:5496875-6176250 GCF_006381635.1 Hibiscus syriacus
CTTCTTGTCAAACTGCCAAGGACGTCCTAATATAATGTGGCTTGCACTCATGGGAACCACGTCGCAAAGGACTTTATCTCCTATGTGACATTTGGTATGGAAGATGTTCTCTCTCTGTTCATCATCTTGACTTTGAATGTTCAAAGTCCTTTTGACTACAAAGATGTTGGATAGAAGAGACATGTTAGCAAATAAGGAAAAAACGAAATGTGTGTAGGACCTTACCAGAATTTACTCTCACAAGCCTCACGAGTCACTCCAAGAAAATTGAATGTCACTCAATCCCCTCGTGTTTGCACTCTAGGACTTTAATGGCTTTTACTTATCCTCTTCTGATCTCGCACACGCTCTAGCCTTTTTCCTCTCAATTCTCTTGTCCCAAGTTCTAGAGGACTTTACTCAAGACCATATCAAGTAAATTTTACTTGTTTAGCGTCGGCTGCAAATGGGTTAGTAGGAAGGGAAAACAAATATAATGAAAGGGTGGCTTAGAAATAGAAAGAAAAGAACAAAAGGGGTTACTTACACAAGTCACTTCACAACCTTCTATCACCACAATCAATTTAAATGGCTTACTTGAATTGCTTGGTGATGAGAATTGTTGATGAGTTCTTCAACTTCTTTCTTTTCTTTTCTTTTCTTTGCTTTTCTTCTTTTTGAGTGCTGGAAATTTCTTCTTTTGGAGTGCTTCAATTTGTTTTCTAATTTTTCTTGATTTCTTTGACTTTGCACTTCACTTGCACTTCTTTTTGTATTTTTCGTTTTGTTGTTGTTGCACGTTGCTTTCTTCCACCAAGGCTCTAATTACCGCTTGATGTAAGGTAATTCTACCTTCTCGTTTGATTGTGGATCTAGGAAGGAAGAAAAACAACCTGCACAAGTAAATGGCTCAAAACAGAATGGATAAGGGTGGTAAACGTATGGTTTAATAGGTAGGCTATTTAATAAATGAAAGATGGAAGCGGAAGATGATTGAATGGTTATGGTTATGGTGATGAAACAAAAGGATGGTGGTGAGGATAGTATCTTGAAGAATGCTCAAAGAAGAACCAATGCTATAGAGAGCAAAGACCCAATCTTTATATTGTTTCTTCAAGGAGTGGTGTTAAGTACTTTAACCCACTAGTTATATGAACTAGGAACCAGAAGTATCAAGATGAAAGAAGAGGGTTGACGCCACAAGTATAAAATACTTGATAAGTCGATAAAAAGTCACCAGTACTTGAGAAAGATAATAATATCACTTCAATTAAAACAAAAAGGTCCGATTACAAATGATGAATGTTTTACTATTTATAGGAAATGGAGGGCATAGACGAATAGAGACATAATGGTTCGACCATCCCATGTATCTCCCTATAAAGACATAATTTAAATGCTAAAGGAGATGATAGTTTGGCCCTTGATGGAGGGAAATGATCCTTGGCCGAATAACACTTGTATCCCTTCAAATTGGCACCAAATGGGAGAAGTATTGATGATTGGCCGAATGGATAGATGGCCATTCATCTTGGCGCCTAAATGAACCATATGCAAGGCACATGGGGGTTGATCACATGCAAAACACATGGCTTGGCCGAATAGGGAGAAAACTCTTCATCTTGATGCCTAAATGATCCACATGCAAGGCACATGGGGGCTGGTCATATACAAGGCACATGGGTGTTCTAGGAAGCCTTGTGGTGCAGCCTTGTGCATGGAATTATGGCTGGTCATGCTCTCTCTCTTGGGCGTGCATGTGTCTCCTTCAAGCTAGCTTGAGTTGTGGAGCTAGCTAGCAAACATGGGCTGTTTGAGAACAAGCTTCCTAGCTAAGTCCTTGTGAGCTCCTTAACATTATGTTCAGCTACATTCAGCTACCTTTGACATCACTTTTGGCAACTCAGCTCCAAATAGTCCAACTAGCTAAGTTTAGCTAGCCTTAGGCTCCTTCAGCTGAATCGAGCTTCCCTTAGTGTTCCATGAGCTGCCTTTTACTTTGTAAGCTGTTTGTGAGATGCATATGACGTCCAAATCATTCACCAAGCTACCTCAACGTTTATTATGCTCTAATGTACCTACATGTGCAAGGAAACAAGGTAATTTCATGGTATTGAGCTAATATGAGCTAATTAACTTGCTGCCATGTTTGATTATGGTAATGTGAGCTAAGTTTGAATGTAATGAGCTAATTATATCATCTCCTAATATGTGTAAGGTAAGGTATAAAGCCTAAGAGCTAATATGAATGCAATTGAACTTATGAAATGCATTATAAGTATGCTTCTTTGATGTATATGTTATAATCATGCATAATATGATTATATGACTATCCTAATATGCTTATAACATTGTGTATCAATCATAAAGATAGGGTATATGTTGTATGCATGAATATCATATAACATGGTATTCATAAATGATAAATGGAAACATGTAATAATAATATCCTAAGAATAAGACTATCCTAATATGCTTATAACATTGTGTATCAATCATAAAGATAGGGTACATGTTGTATGCATGAATATCATATAACATGGTATTTATAAATGATAAATGGAAACATTTAATAATAATATCCTAAGAAATGATATGTAATCATAGCGTATATTTGAATAATATGAAAAACATGATCAAATACGCATAGGATGGAAATAATAGTATGATAATTTATACTAACATGTGAATGCATGCTTATGATTGAATAGAATGTATAAATTATATAGTATAAGATAGGGTAATGAAGAACTCCCTTAGAAACAGCTTTGAAGAACATCCATGGTGTGTTCAAGTTATGGAGAAAGTTGGAGCTTGTTTGAATCGTATCATCCTCCCCTTCTTTTAGGCGATTTGTCCTCAAATCGAAGTAGTTTCTCATTGAAGACCTTCTTGATGTAGGAAGGATTGAATCCTTATATTTTCCTCCAATATATGATTCATACGAAATGTTCAACCTCTTGGCTTCAAATTTGGTAACTTCACGTCCTTTGATGGGAGGACACAATGTTTGGGAACCATCACATGTCCTTTGCTTGCAAAAGACATATCCCTTCAGGAACCAACTTCATCCTTTTACTTTATTCTTTGAATAATCATAATGCTTAGAAAGGACCTCTATATCTTCATTTACTCCTTTTAATTCACCATGCTTGTTGGTGAAAAGGTTTGTCTCTTGGTTGGAGTCATTACGTCGCTTGGTGAAGATAAGTGTTGTTTGAATGACTCCTTGGGGCTGATTTAAATCATCATGTCCTTTCACCATTGTGCCTCTCCAAATTATTGCCTTGAGGGTTGGTATGATTTCTTCACCATAAGGATGAAACAAGTTGCTGCAAAATAAATCAAAGTTAGTAAATGAAAAATTGTTAACAAAATGAATGGAAATAGCAAACTAGGGTGGATGTTTAATGGGCATTGGTTGCTTAATGATGAAAAACTCCATTGGTTGTTGAATTCCCTTCAATATGTGTAATGTACTTGGAGTCTGAATGATGTCAACTCTTGGTACACTTCAATTGGCTCATTCTTTTGAATTTCAAGAGGTACATCCTTTGACATGTCAAAGGACATTTCTTGTGGATCACAAAAAGTCACGTCTATTGATTCTTCAAAAGACATGTTTTTTGAATCTCTAGCTTGAAAAGATATGTCTCTTGGAATATCCTGCAAGGAAAAAGAAATAGTAAAAGAAGATTTGTTAGGTAAAATTTGTCCTTCACTCTGCTTCTCTTCTCTACACTCATCCTTTTCAAATATGCCATTTTCAGTTTGCTCCACTACTTGCAAAACATCATTTTCAACTTCAACAGATTCATTTCCAATTCTTCTTGTCTCCTCAAAACATTCTTCTTCAATACTTTTCTTCATGGCTTTAGCTTTCTCCCATTCCTCTATACGTGATTTGAGGGTAACCTGACATTCATGGATTTGATTTGGAAGCATAGGTGCCAATATTATTTTCTTTCCATGATGTTGTAAAGAGTACTTGTTAGAAAATCCATCATGGGTAGCCTTCTTGTCAAACTGCCAAGGACGTCCTAATATAATGTGGCTTGCACTCATGGGCACCACGTCACAAAGGACTTCATCATTGTATCTTCCAATTGAAAATGGAACAATAACTTGTTTAGTTACCTTGGCTTCCCCCATTATTGAGCCATTGAAGTTTGTAAGGATGAGATTCTTGGAAGTCGTTTGACCCAACTTTTCCACCATGTGAGTACTTGCTATGTTTGTACAACTTCCTCCATCAATGATCACCACACAAACTTTATCTCCTACGTGACATTTGGTATGGAAGATGTTCTCACTCTGTTCATAATCTTGACTTCGAATGTTCAAAGTCCTTTTGACTACAAAGATGTTGGATGGAAGAGACATGCTAGAATATAAGGAAAAAACGAAATGTGTGTAGGACCTTACTAGAATTTACTCTCACAAGCCTCACGAGTCACTCCCAGAAAATTGAATGTCACTCAATCCGCTCGTGTTTGCACTCTAGGACTTTAATGGCTTTTACTTGTCCTCTTCTGATCTCGCACACGCTCCAGCCTTTTTCCTCTCAATTCTCTTATCCCAAGTTCTAGAGGACTTTACTCAAGACCGTATCAAGTAAATTTTACTTGTTTAGCGTCAGCTGCAAATGGGTTAGTAGGAAGGGAAAACAAATATAATGAAAGGGTGGCTTAGAAATAGAAAGAAAAAAACAAAAGGGGTTACTTACACAAGTCACTTCACAACCTTCTATCACCACAATCAATTTAAACGGCTTACTTGAATTGCTTGGTATTGAGAATTGTTGATGAGTTCTTCAACTTCTTTCTTTTCTTTTCTTTTCTTTGCTTTTCTTCTTTTTGAGTGCTGGAAATTTCTTCTTTTGGAGTGCTTCAATTTGTTTTCTGATTTTTCTTGATTTCTTTGACTTTGCACTTCACTTGCACTTCTTTTTGTATTTTTCATTTTGTTATTGTTGCACGTTGCTTTCTTCCACCAAGGCTCTGATTACCACTTGATGTAAGGTAATTCTACCTTCTCGTTTGATTGTGGATCTAGGAAGGAAGCAAAACAACCTGCACAAGTAAATGGGTCAAAACAGAATGGATAAGGGTGGTAAACGTATGGTTTAATAGGTAGGCTATTTAATAAATGAAAGATGGAAGCGGAAGAGGATTGAATGGATATGGTTATGGCGATGAAACAAAAGGATGGTGGTGAGGATAGTATCTTGAAGAATGCTCAAAGAAGAACCAATGCTATAGAGAGTAAAGACCCAATCTTTATATTGTTTCTTCAAGGGTGGTGTTAAGTACTTTGACCCACTAGTTATAGAACTAGGAACCAGAAGTATCAAGATGAAGAGAGGGTTGATGCCACAAGTATAAAATAATGATAAGTCTATAAAAGTCACCACGACTTAAGAAAGAGAATAATCTCACTTCAATTAAAATAAAAAGGTCTGATTACAAATGATGAATGCTTTCCTATTTATAAAAAATGGAGGGCATGGCCGAATAGAGACATAATGGTTCGGCCAGCCCATGTATCTCCCTATAAAGACATAATTTAAATGCTAAAAAAGATGATGGTTCGGCCCTTGATGGAGGGAAATGATCCTTGGACGAATAACACTTGTATCCCTTCAAATTGGCGCCAAATGGGAGAAGTAATGGTGATTGGCCGAATGGATAGATGACCATTCATCTTGGCACCTAATGAACCATATGCAAGCACATGACATGCAAGGCACATGGGGGCTGGTCATATGCAAGACACATGGGTGTTCTAGGAAGCCTTTTGGTGTAGCCTTGTGCATGGAATGATGGCTGGTCATGCTCTCTCTCTTAGGCGTGCATGTGTCTCCTTCAAGCTAGCTTGAGTTGTGGAGCTAGCTAGCAAACATGGGTTGTTTGAGAACAAGCTTCCTAGCTAAGTCCTTGTGAGCTCCTTAACATTATGTTCAGCTACATTTAACTACCTTTGATATCACTTTTGGCAACTCAGCTCCAAATAATCCAACTAGCTAAGTTTAGCTAGCCTTAAGCTCATTCAACTGAATCAAGCTTCCCTTAGTGTTCCATGAGATGCCTTTTACTTTGTAAGCTGTTTGTGAGCTGCATATGACGTCCAAATCATTCACCAAGCTACCTCAACGTTTATTATGCTCTAATGTACCTACATGTGCAAGGAAACAAGGTAATTCCATGGTATTGAGCTAATATGAGCTAATTACCTTGCTGCCATGTTTGATTATGGTAATGTGAGCTAAGTTTGAATGTAATGAGCTAATTATATCATCTCCTAATATGTGTAAGGTAAGGTATAATGCCTAAGAGCTAATATGAATGCAAATGAACTAATGAAATGCATTATAAGTATGCTGCCTTGATGTATCTGTTATAATCATGCATAATATGATTATAAGACTATCCTAATATGCTTATAACATTGTGTATCAATCATAAAGATAGGGTATATGTTGTATGCATGAATATCATATAACATGGTATTCATAAATGATAAATGGAAACATGTAATAATAATATCCTAAGTATAAGACTATCCTAATATGCTTATAACATTGTGTATTAATCATAAAGATAGGGTATATGTTGTATGAATGAATATCATATAAAATGGTATTCATAAATGATAAATGGATACATGTAATAATAATATCCTAAGAAATGATATGTAATCATAGCATATATTTGAATAATATGAAAAACATGATCAAATAAGCATAGGATGGAAATAATAGTATGATAATTTATACTAACATGTTAATGCATGCTTATGATTGAATAGAATGTATAAATGATATAGTATAAGGGTAATGAAGAACTCGCTTAGAAACAGCTTTGAAGAACATCCATGGTGTGTTCAAGTCATGGAGAAAGTTGGAGCTTGTTTGGATCGTATCACACTGACCATGAGGCGTTAAAGTATATCAAAGGAAAACAAAAACTCAACAGGAGACATGCCAAATGGGTCAAATTCCTTGAGTATTTTCCTTATGTCATACACTATAAGAAATGAAAGGATAATATTGTGGCAGATGCTCTTTCACGCAGGCATGTCTTACTTAGCACTTTGGATTCCAAACTTCTTGGTTTTTCATTCATTAAGCAACATTATGCTAGTGATTTGGACTTTGTAGAAAGGTATAAGTTATGTGAAACAGGTGATCATGATAAATATTATCGACATGGCGGATATCTTTTCAAAGAATGACGACTATGTGTTCCACAAGGTTCCATAAGAGAAGTGTTAACCAAAGAAGCACATGAGGGAGGACTTATGGGACACTTTGGTGTTGAAAAGACACTTAGCATTTTGAAGGAACACCTCTTTTGGCCAAAGATGAAAAGGTATATTGAAAAGGTATGTGAAAAGTGTTTAGTATGTAAAAGAGCAAAATCAAGAGTCATGCCTCATGGATTATACATGCCCTTGCCGATACCAACCATGCCATGGATAGATATCTCAATGGACTTTGTTTTGGGATTACCAAAAACAAAGAGTGGAAAGGATTCAATATTTGTGGTGGTTGATTGATTTTCCAAAATGGCTCATTTTATACCATGTCACAATACCGATGATGCTATTCATGTTGCTAACTTATTCTTCCGAGAAGTGGTAAGGTTACATGGACTTCCTCAAACCATTATGTCGGACAGAGATGTTAAATTCTGAAGCCATTTTTGGAGAACTTTATGGAGTAAAATTGGCACAAAACTACTATCTCTCTACTACATGCCATCCTCAAACATATGGACAAACTGAAGTAGTTAATAGAGTTTTATCAACACTATTAAGATCCATCATCAAGAAGAACATCAAGACTTGGAAAGAATGTCTACCACACATGGAGTTTGCAAACAACCGAACCATTCACTCGGCAACCAAATATTCTTCATTTGAGGTAGTGTATGGTTTCAATCCTTTAACTCCTTTGGACTTACTTCCTTTACCTTGTGATCAAATAGGGAACAAAGATGGAAAGAACAAAGCAGAATTTGTTAAAAGACTCCATCAACAAGTCAAGGACAATATTGAAAGGAGAACGAGACAATATGAACAGCAAGCAAACAAAGGAATGAAGAAGGAAACTTTTGACGTGGGAGATTGGGTTTGGGTACACTTTAGGAAGGAAAGATTCCCAAACCAAAGGAAGTCTAAACTACTACCCCGAGGAGATTGCCCATTTCAGATTGTAGAAAAGATCAACGACAATGCCTATAGACTCGAATTACCCAGTGAGTTTGGTGGCGTCAGTCCCTCATTCAATATCACCGACTTATCACCCTTTGAGGATGGACACGATTTGGGGACAAATCGCTTAAAAGAAGGGGGGAGGATATGGTCACACCTCCCCCGAATTCGAAAGTCATGCCACAAGGTCCCATTACTAGGTCAAGGGCCAAACAATTTAGGGAAGTTCGCCTAAGTAAGTGTCTTGAAGCTTTTGATTCATTTGATAACTTAACACCCTCTTATGTTATGTTATATAATGTTTTAAAAGTTAAAGAATAACTTAGTATGAACACAACATGCACATTAATATTTAAGCATGTTAGGATAGTTTTATAATCATATTAAGCATGATTACCTTATATACATCAAGGGAGGATCATTATAATTCATTTTATTAGTTCATATGCATTCATATTAGCTCTTAAGCTTCATGCACTATCTTACACATCTTTTGAGATGATATAATTAGCTCATGACCTTCAATCATAGCTCACATTACCATATTCTTAGATGGCAATAAGGTATTTAGCTCATAATAGCCCAATATCACGGACTTACCTTGTTTCCTTGAATATATAGGTACATTGGAGTGTGATGCACGATGAGGTAGCTTGGTGAATGATTTGAACGTCATATGCAGCTCACAAATATCTCACAAAGTATAAGGCAGCTCATGGAACACTAAGGAAAGCTCGATTCAGCTGGAGGAGCTTAAGTCTAGCTAAACTCAACTAGTTGGACTATTTGGAGCTAAGTTGCCAAAAGTGATGTCAAAGGTAGCTGAATGTAGCTGAACATGTTGTTATGGAGCTCATAAGGATTCGGCTAGGAAGCTTGTTCATAAACAGCCCCATGCTTACTAAGCTAGCTCCACACTCAAGCTAGCTTGGAAGGAGACATATGTACGCCCAAGATGGAGCACATGACCAGCCATCATTCCATGCACAAGGCTGCACCACAAGATTCACTAGAACACCCATGTGCATGCCATACTACCAGCCCCCATGTGCCTTACATGTGGTCTCATTAGGCGCCAAGATGAAGAGCCCTCTCCCTATTCAGCCAAACATCATCTCCCATCCAATTTGGCGCCTACATGAAGGGACACTAGAGTTATTCGGCCAAGGGTTATCACCCTCAATTTAAACTAAAACATCATCTCTATTTTGTAATTAATTATGTCTCTATAGGAAGGCACAAGGCTGGCCGAATCCCCTTGTAACCATTCGACCATGCCTCTCTATTTCCTATAAATAGGAAAGCATATATCATTTGTATTCTGACCTTTTTGATTAATATAAGTGAGATTATTCTCTTCCTTAAGTCCTAGTGACTTTTATCGACTTATCAAGTATTTTATACTTGTGGCATCAACCCCTTTCTTTTCACCTTGATACTTTTGGTTCCTAGTTCATATAACTAGTAGGTCAAAGTACTTAATACCACCCCTTGAAGAAGCAATATAAAGTATGGGTCTTTGCTCTCTATAGCATTGGTTCTTCTTTGAGTCTTTTTTAAAATACTACCCTCACAACCATCCCTTTTTTTCATAATCCATAACCATAGCCATATCAACCATCTTTCTCTTCCATCTCTCATTTTAAACAGCCCCACCTATTCACCATACATATACCACCCTTAATCCTCTCTTTTTGAGCCATTCACTTGTGCATATTGTTTTGCTTCCTTCCTAGATCCATAATCAATTGTTAAGGTACAAGTACCTTACATCACATGTTCACACCTGATTCATTTCCACCTTCATGAATCCATTTATGGCGTGTACAATCATACAAGGAGGCTAAAGGAATTGTTCACAATCAAGGGAGATGGATACATTATTTTCAAACTCATTCACCAAATCCAAGTGCATGAAGGGAGCCTATGAGTCACGTTCACACTTGGTGCATGCATTCCAAAGGGGGCCGAACATACAATGAAACATTCCACAAAATTCATGCAAGGAAATGAATCAACATGTTCACATCAAGAGAGGATAAATTCATCTATGAAGATGTATTCACTTAAATGGATGAACATTCATTTATTTTATTAGTCCATGAACATACATAGGGGACGTACATTGTATCTACTTAAGGATGAACATTCATCCATGAATGTTCAATCATTAAATCTTGTATGTGCATCCTAGACATCTCTTAGGCCTATAAATAGCTTTCCATTTCATTTGTAAAAGGAATTCACTTTGTTTAATCAAATATTTGTGAGAGTTTCTCTCTTTAGTTCCTAAGTGAACTTTATCGACTTATCAAGCTTATGCTTGTGGCGTCACCCCTATCTATTTCACCCAAATACTTCTGGTTCCTATCTCTTTATAGATAGTGGGTCAAAGTCCTTATTTACCATCACTTAAAGAAGCAATATAAAGTGTGGGTCTTTGTTCTTTAACATTGGTTCTTCTTTGAGTCTTCTTTGAGATACAACTTTTCATTTTCATCTCCATCACCTTCATTCTACTTCCATTCCCATACTTATCATTTCCTTTAAACATATCACCATACTATATATATTTTTCGCTGCGATATTTATCTTTCCATTTCATTACTTCCATTTAACTATTTTTTTAGCTTTCTTGTTTGTGCAGGATCCTTGTTGCTTTCCTAGATTGAAACAATCAAAGGTACAACCTTGATTTCACCATCCATCCAAGTGAGGCTAGGTTGAATTATATCAGGTTTGCAAATGAAAGAAGTGTGGTGGTGATACCGGTTTAATGGATGTAACAAAAATGGTGAAGGATGGTTGTTGTTGGCGATGAGGGTGATAGAAATTCAAAGGATGGATTGTGACCTGTTAGATATATATAGCTAAGAACCAACAATATAATAAAATGAAATGGAGAAAGGCTTCAAGACTCAAAAGAAAATAATAGAGTTCTAATGCAAGAACTAAAATGAAAGCAACCTTTCAAAGAGTTTATTATGCAAAAAGTTCTAAGTACAAAGGCCATGGAGGTGCCTATTTATAGTGTTGATAGGCACCATATGAAGAGTTTTTACAATTAAAATAAAACAATCACCTAAATGCAATTTAATTCAATTAAATAACTTGTCATTCTTCTTATCCTTTGATGGCTGGCCTGTAGATTCAAAATGGATGAATTAAATTTTAATTTGAGATAATTATAGCCTTAAATTCGTCCAAAAAGGAGGAGTGACTCTTGGGCTGCCTTGTGTTGCTTGTAAAGGGAAGAAAAGATGATAAAATAAGTCATAGGATTAATGTGGACATCCTACATATCAAATCAGCTTGTCTCTTCAAATTCCTAGCTGATTTTATCACTTGATTTGGTGATTTAATGAAATAAAATATGCCATCATTACTTGTTCCCTTGTATAATATGATCAGCCTTCAAAAGATGATAAAGGCCCTTAATGCTAAGTTTTAAATGTTGGTTATTGCATGTCCCCTTTATTGAACATGAATAGCCTTCAATGGGTGATAACATCATCCTTGAATGCCTTTAATTAGTGAAATAAGAGGGCCATCAATTGCTTTTCTCTTGGTAGAAGATGAAAGGATCTTCCTTGGCTCAAACTCATCCAAATCATGTTTGTATAAAATTCTCGTAATGAAAATTCCAGCCTGCACTGTCTTCAATAAATCAATCATATCTCAAGCTCCCGATATCAGATTTAGGTTACTCAAAAGCAGTTGGAAATCTAAGAGATAGAAGAATAATTTCCAATTGATTTCTAGACCCAAAAACATCTGTATCGCATCCAAAATTAGAAGACATTCTGACTGATATTCTTGCATCTATTGAAACCGTTCAACTTCTCTCATGCACCTAGACACAAAGGTGAACTTTATTCAATCTTTGATTGAAAACATGAATGAAACAATTACGAGTTAGTTTAATAAATTAACTAGTTTGATGAATGAACCAATTTGATTAATGAACTAACTTTATTAAATGAACTAGATGCATGAATGAAGTAGCTTACTAAATGATCTAAATGCATAAATAAACTACTTCCCTAAATGAACTAGATGTTTTTAATGCGATGCATGCTTAAATGAACAACACACTTATTAAATGCAAAGAATGCTATGCAAACTTTTAAATTCTCATTCAAACTCATGCAAGTAAAAGATAAAATCCTCCCTTAAACTTTGTTGTTCCTTCTTCACGTCCTAGCCTTAAATACGATGGTGGGGGTTGTTCTTTTGGATTGAAAAAGGCTTTCAGAAATCTAAACTTGGTTTAAAATTCCCAGATTAAGCTCAAATAATCTTCTTGAAGCTTCTTGAATGTAAACAACTTGCCTTGATCAAACGATCACAGAGAGATTGTAGAAAATGATGTAAGGCGCATAGCCGGGATCACATCATTTCCTCCCTCTTTAAGGTGATTCGTCCTTGATTCTAAAATATAGATAAAAGAATGAACTTCATTGGAAAACAAGAAAAAATCTATACCATATGATGTGAGCACACCAACGCCATCTTCAAAGGATATGGAAGTAATGCCACAAGGACCAGTCACTCGATCAAGAGCCAAAGTGTTAAGGGAAGCTCTTACATCCGAATGCATTAAAACCTTTGAATCATTTAAAAATACATCCCCAAACAATATATTATATACTATGTTTTATGTTAACATATAATATAATCTATGAACCACATATTTATATGTTTATATCCTACATTACTTAGCTTATATTATGATTTCTTTTGTAGATGCATATTCGGCCACATGATTGGAGCTAACTTAAAGCTAGATTTGGAGTCCATGAGCTATGGAAACTTGACTAGGACAACTCTGGGACAACTCAATAACATTTTGGGACAAAGTTATCAGCTGACCTCGTGCTCATAGCTGACTTGAGCTGGACTTTTGATCTAGCTAGAGACCTCATTTCAGCTAGAGAGTTGCACCATCACCACCACCACATAGAGCACTTCAAATATGGTATAGCTCAATTTTTGTGGATTCGTACCTTTTCGCGAAGAGTTACCATTCCAAGAGCTGCCTTTTCACAAGGAGTTGTCCTAAGACTCACCTACATGTCCTTCATCTATGGCCAGCTCATCTTGAGCTCAAACACATGGAAAGTGGATTAAATTATGAAATATTACCTTCTACAAATGTGACCTTTCATAACAAGTTGCTACCCAATTGATGACGTGTCATTTAGACACATGTTGGATGACAAGTATGCTAACTTGCTGCTTATCTACACGCCAAGAAAGAGCCACACCATAAGCATCCTATGCCACCCATGTGGGTGCCTCATGGCCACCCCACACATGAGCCACGTAGTGGATGAAATGGGCACCAAAGTGAAGAGACTTCTCCCTATTCGACCAAAGAATGGTGTTGCTTCAAAGTTGGTTCCAAGATGAACAACAAGGAGACCATTCGGCCAAGGACATCTTCCTTCATTAAAACAACTTATATTTCCATTTAAAAGTCATGTATCTAGCAAAATGGACACATAATTAATCGGCCAAACCTTTACAAGCCTATAAATAGGGCTTTGGCATTTCATTTGTATTCAACCCTTTTGATAATACAAACTCTTTGTAAGATTATTCTCTCTTCAAGTTCTTTTAGAACTATATCTGATGTAAGGTATTTGTACCTTAACAATTGATTGTGGATCTAGGAAGAAAGCAAAACAACCTGTACAAGTGAATAGCTCAAAAAGATAGGGTTAAGGGTGGTAGACGTATGGTGAATAGGTGGGCTGTTTAAAACGAGAGATGGAAGCAGAAGATAGTTGATATGGCTATCGTTATGGCTTATGAAACAAAGGGATGGTTGTGAGGATAATATCTTAAAGAATAACCAATGCTATAGAGAGCAAAGAACCCAGACTTTATATTGCTTCTTCAAGGGGTGGTATTAAGTAATTTGACCCATTAGTTATATGAACTAGGAACTAGAAGTATCAAGGTGAAAAGAAAGGGGTTGACGCTACAAGTATAAAATACTTGATAAGTCGATAAAAGTCACCAGGACTTAAGGAAGAGAATAATCTCACTTATATTAATCAAAAGGTCTAATTACAAATGAAATATGATGGCCTGTTTATAGTTTTCAAAGGGTTTAGGCTGAATAAACACTTGATGGTTCAGCCAAGGTTGAAACCCCTTTGAAAATACATGATTTTTGATGAAAATACATGATTTAAATTAAGATACATGCCCTTGGTCGAATGATTATGTGTTGGTTTGGCCCTAAGGAAGATTTGAATGCATTTGGAAGTTATTTGGGCGCCAAAATGAAGAGGAAAGAGTCTTTGGCCGAATTGGAAGCATCCCTTCGTGTTTTGGCACCAATTTGATGTCACATAGAGTGCACATGCTTGAATGATGCACATGGCAGCCTACTTGAATGCACATGGGTATTCTTGCAATGTTTTGGTAAGGTTGCAACCATAGGATGATGTCTTGAAGTCCATGGACAGCCTAGAGATGAACTAGCTTCAAGGTAAGCTAGGTGAATGTCTTGGTAGCTAACTAGGTGAGCTATAACTTGATGAACTCAAGCTAGTTAGCTTTGGTCTTCTCAGCTCCTTAGCTACTCTCCCAGCTAAGTTCAACTACATGCTACCTCCTCCAGATGCCATGATATTTGTGAGCTGTTTCTGAGCTGCATATGACGTCCAAATACTTTACCAAGTTGTCCCAACGTGTACCATGCTCCAATGTACCTACATTTGCAAAGAAAATAAGGTAATTCAATGGCATTTGTATGAGCTAATTACCTTGCTGTCGTGCATGATCATGGTCTTGTGAGCTATGAATGCATGACATGAGCTAAGTATATCATCATATACTATATGTGAGATAATGTTTATGACTTAGGAACTGAAATGAATGAAAATGAGCTAACAAATGAATGATTAAGCTTGTTGCCATGTCATGAATGTATTGAAACATACTTAGTTGAATGCAAAATGAATATGAAACAATAATATGCTTGAAGTATCATTGTGTAGCAATTAATATAATCATGTGGATATGTTATATGCATGAATATCATATAACATGATATTCATAATAAATGATAAATGGAAACATGTAATAATAATATCCCAAGAAATGATATGTAATCATAGCATAGATATGAATGATATGGAAAACATGATGAACTAAACATATGATGGTATGAATGATAGGATAATTTACGCTAACATGTGAATGCATGATTATGATAGAATAGAATGTATAAATGATATAATATAAGATAAGGTAAGGAAGAACTCCCTTAGAATCAGCTTTGAATAACATCCATGGTGTGTTCAAGTCATGGAGAAAGTTGGAGCTAGTTTGGATCTTATCATCCTCCCCTTCTTTTAGGTGATTTGTCCTTAAATCGAAGTAGTTTCTCATTGAAGACATTCTTGATGTAGGAAGGATTGAATCCTTATGTTTTCCTCCAATAGATTATTCACACAAAATGTTCAACCTCTTGGCTTCAAATCTGGTAACTTCACATCCTTTAACGGGAGGACACAATGTTTGGGAACCATCACATGTCATTTGAACAGGAGAGACATATCCTTTCAAGAACCAACTTGATCTTTTTTCTTTATTCTTTGAATCATCAAAAATGCTTGGAAAGGACATATATATCTTCATTTCCTCCTTTTAATTCACTATGCTTGTTGGTGAAAAGGTTTGCTTCTTGGTTGGAGTCATCAAGTCGCTTGGTGAAGATAAGTGTTCTTTGAATGACTCATTGGTGATGATTTAAATCGTCATGTCCTTTCACCTTTTTGCCTCTCCAAATTATTGCCTTGAAGGTTGGTATGATTTCTTCACCATAAGGATGAAACAAGTTGCTGCAAAATAAATCAAAGTTAATAAATAAAAAACTATTAACAAGGTGAATAGAAATAGCAAACCAGGGTGGATGTTTAATGGCCATTGGTTTGCTTGATGATGAAAAACTCCATTGGTTGCTGAAATCTCTTCAATAGTTGTAATGTACTTGGAGCCTCAATGATCACAACTTGTGGCACTTCAAGTGACACATCTTTTTGAACTTCAAGTGGCATAACTGTTGGAATGTCAAAGGACATGTCTTGTGGATTACCGAAGGTCATACCTATTGGTTCTTCAAAAGACATGTTTCTTGAATTTTCTACTTGAAAAGATATGTCTATTTGAATATCCTGCAAAGAAAAAGAAATAGTAGATGAAGATTTGTTAGGTAAAATTTTTCCTTCACTCTACTTCTTTTCTCTACACTCATCCTTTTCAAATTTGCCACTTTCAATTTGCTCCAATACTTACAAAACATCCTTTTCAACCTCAAAAAATTCAATTCCAATTCTTCTTGTCTCCTCAAAACATTCTTCTTCAAAGCTTCTTTTTATGGCCTTCATTTTCTCCTATTCTTCTATGCGTGACTTAAGGGTCACTTGGTGATGTGATCCTATCTAGCTCCAATTTTCTCCATGAGTTGATCACACCATGAATGTTATTCAAAGTTGGTTCTAAGGGAGTTCTTCCATACTTTATCTTATATTTACTTATTTATGCACTATATATATTATTATGAGCATACATTTTCACATTAGACTATACTTGAATTATCTTAGTATGTGCATTCATTCATTATATCCTATGGTTTGTATCATTGATTGATATTCATGTATATAATCTATAGTTATAATATTAATATTCATTCATTATCATATGATGCATGAGTTATTATTATAATCTATAGTTCACATCTTTATAATATGCACATCATTATATTATTATATGCATTATAGAGTTTATATACTTAGTTTATTTCTTTAAGTTATACATGTAGGAATATTCGACCGACACTTGGGAGCTACATTTGAGCTTAACTAAGGATAAGGAGCTAGAAAAACTTACATAGGATGACTCAGGAGATCATGAAGAACAAATGGTGAAAAGTTATCAGCTGACCCCCGAGCTCATAGCTCACTTGAGCTGGACTTTTGAGCTAGCTAGAGACCTCATTTCAGTTGGAAAGTTACACCATCATCACCACCACACAGAGTACGTCAAATATGTTCTAAGTTAATTTTTGTGGATTCGTACCTTTTCGCGAAGAGTTGCCATTCCAAGAGGTGCCTTTTCACAAGGAGCTGGCCAAAGACTCATCTTCATGTAATTCACCTGTGACCAGCTCATCTTCAGCTCATACACATGGGAAGTAGCTCAAATGATGAAAGGTTACCTTCCACAAATGTGACCTTTAATGACAAGTTGCTGCCCATTGAAGACCATGACACCTAGATGCATGTTGGAAGCCAAGTCACGCCTAGTTGCTGCCATCTCTTCATTCCATGGACTTCAAAACATTATCCTATGGTTGCAACCTCACCAAAGCCATGCAAGAAGACCCATGTGCGTTCAAGTAGGCTGCCATGTGCATCATTCAAGCATGTACACTCCATGTGACATCAAATAGGCTCCAAAACACCAAGGGATGCTTCATATTCGGTCAAAGACTTATTCCTCTACATTTTGGCGCCCAAATGACTTCCAAAAGCATTCAAAACATCCTTAGGCCGAACCAACACCTTCCTATTTGTACAAGAGCATGTATCTTCATTAAAATCATGTATTTTCATTTAAAAGTCATGTATTTTCAAAGGGGATTCATCCATAGCCAAACCATCATGTATCTATTCGGCCTAAACCCTTTGAAAACTATAAATAGGCTTTGTCATTTCATTTGTAAGCATCTTATCTCATATATTAAAAATTACTCTTGTGAGTTAATTTCTCTTCAAAGTTCTTTGTGAACTTTATCGATTAAGAAAGTATAATTTCCTATACTTGTGGCGTCATTCCTTCCATCTTGATTCCTAAATTCCTAGATTATTATCTAGTGGGTTGAAGACACAATCACCACCCCTCAAGCAAGTTTGTGAAGACCGAGATTGTTCTTCATAGCATAGTTTCCTCTTTGGTGAGTTTAAGATACAAAATCACCACCATCTTCATTTCATCATCAACATCAACAACATCCTTCATCAAGACCATCATCAATCCCATAATTTCTGCAGCCATCTTTATTCTTATTCTTTCATTCCATTACTTATATTATTATTCATTTCTTAAACCCATCATTAATCATATTTTTTTCTTATTATTTTGCAGCCCAAGCTTATTAATTCAAGGACATCAGTACTTGCCAATCCTAGATCGAGACACAATAAGGCTATCTACTCTCTTCCATCAATGCATGTAGATTCACCTTACATCAAGTGGTAATCAGAGCATAGTCGGATTGACAACAAAAGTGTCATTGGCGTGCAAAGCAAAAAAAAAAAGAAATTCAAAAGAGAAAAAGACTCCTTCAACAAATTGGAGTGCAAAAAGAAGAGAAAAATCAGAAAAAAAGAAAAAAAGAAAAAGAGAAGTTCAAAAAGAAAAAGCAAGCCAAGGAAAGTGCTCTACCATTACGAGAACATCAAAGTGGCCAAGATAACCTTATTGTTTCTTGAGAAAGGTTGCAGTAAGTGTTGTTTCTTGAATTGTAAGTCACCTCTTCCTTTTTTTATACTTTCAGTTTCTCTTCAACCATTTTATCTTTTAATACATTTAAATCATTTCTTCTATCTTTCCATTTCTTCTATTCTTTCTACCCTAACCTATTTGCAGCCGACGCACACAAGGAAGGAATTAACTTGTTATAATCTTGAGTAAGTTCCTCAAAGGACTTAGCAAGAGAAATTAGAGTGGAAAAAGGCTAATTGAGAGAGTGAGATCAGAAGGGGAATTGTTAAAAGCCAAGATATATTCCCGAGAGTAAATACGAGTATTGAGTGGAGTGAACTTGTGAGACTTTGTGAGTGTGCCGGTAAGGTTTTAATTTTATTTAATTTTTTTTTGCTAACAAATGTCTTGTGATTTTTCATCTTTCCAAACCTTGGAGGACGAACAGCAAAGAACAAATACATTTCACACTCGTTGCCATGTAAATGGTAAAGTGTGTCTTGTAGCTATTGATGGAGGGAGTTGTACAAACATTCCAAGCACATACATGGTGAACAAATTGGGGCTTACGACAATTAAACATTCCAGCCCATATGACTTGCAATGGTTGGACGACGAGGAAGAGTTAAGGGTCACTGAACAAGCACTTGTGCCATTCTCACTTGGAAGTTACAAAGACGAGATTCTATGTGACGTGGTGCCTATAAATACTAGTCATTTACTCTTAGGGAGGCCATGGCAATTTGACAAGCGGGTTGTCCATGATGGATTCACAAATCAGTATTCATTCATCCACAATGAACGAAAAGTCATATGGACTCCATTATCTCCTAGCCGAGTGAATGAAGATCAAAACACCTTGAGGAAAAACATTGAAGCAATGAAAGAGCAAATTAAAGACAAGCAACTTGAAGAAGACGTTGGAGTTGAAAATGAGAGGAGTGAAATTGGATCCAAAGAGGAGAGTAAAGAACAAATTTTATCTAACATTACTTTTTCTCCTATTCTTCCTTTTGTTTTGCAGGACAATTCAAGAGACATATCTTTTCAAGGAGATGATTCAAGAATCATGTCTTTTGGAGGACTAAAAGATGTGACTTTTGAAGAACATATAGTTGTTACTTTTGATCCACAAAACACGTCTCTTGATGTTTCAAAGATGATGCCATTTGAAGTTCTAAAAGAAACGTCATTTGAAGTGCCAAGGGTTGTGTTCGTTGACATTCCAAGTGCATTGCCAATCGTGAAAAAAATTCAGCAACCAACTCCTATTAAACATCCACCTTGGTTTGATGTTTCCATTCATCTTGTCAATAATTTCTTATATTTTAACTTTGATTTACTTTGCAGGAATTTGAGTTATGTACATGGTATTATCCTACCAACCAATAATGGCAAGATCCTTTGTGGTTATAAGCTTGATTGGTGCATTGAACTCAAGTATTTCAAGAAGTTTCAAAGGTTAAAACACTCCACAAACCATCATGATGATTCAAATAGTGGAGTTGAAGATATACATATTCTTTTTAATGAATATGATGTGTCGGATCAAGGAGATATTCCAAATGATGCAATTTGTCAAATGGAGGAACCAAAAGGCGTGATCTTTGGAAGCTTAAGAGAATTATCTTCTCAAGTGTTAGCAGATATGACTTTTCATTCAAAGGACGTGATCTATGGGAAACCAAATAATATGTCTTTTAGAGTGCGAAAAGAAGACATGGACATTCAACGAACTCATTCAAGGGATATGACTTTTGATAATAATCATTTCATAAAGATGACATATGGAGGCAAACCAGCAACGATTGAATGGGCATATACTAAGGAGAATTCACCTTTCAATTTGAGGACAAATCGCCCAAAATAAGGGGAGGATGATGTGATCCTATCTAGCTCCAATTTTCTCCATAACTTGATCACACCATGAATGTTATTCAAAGCTGGTTCTAAGGTAGTTCTTCCATACTTTATCTTATATTTACTTATTTATGCACTATATATATTATTATGCACTATACATTTTTATATTATAATAAGAAAAAAATATGATTAATGATGGGTTTAAGAAATGAATAATAATATAAGTAATGGAATGAAAGAATAAGAATAGAGATGGCTGCGGAATTATGGGATTGATGATGGTCTTGATGAAGGATGTTGTTGATGTTGATGATGAAATGAAGATGGTGGTGATGTCGTATCTCAAACTCGCAAAAGAGGAAACTATGCTATGAAGCACAATCCCGATCTTCACAAACTTGCTTGAGGGGTGGTGATTGTGTCTTCAACCCACTAGATAATAATCTAGGAATTTAGGAATAAAGATGGAAGGAATGACGCCACAAGTATAGGAAATTATACTTGCTTAATCGATAAAGTTCACAAAGTAATTTCTGAAGAGAAATTAACTCACAAGAGTAATTTTTAATATATGAGATGAGATCCTTACAAATGAAATGACAAAGCCTATTTATAGTTTTCAAAGGGTTTAGGCTGAATAGGTACATGATGGTTTTTAATGAAGACATGCTCTTGGCCGAATAGTAAGGTGTGGTTCGGCCTAAGGATGTTTGAATACTTTGGAAGTCATTGGGTGCCAAATAGAGAGGAATAAGTCTTTGGCCGAATAGGAAGCATCCCTTGGTGTTTTGGCGCCTATTTGATGTCACATGGAGTGCACATGCTTGAATGATGCACATGGCAGCCTACTTGAACGCACATGGGTCTTCTTGCAAGGCTTTGGTGAGGTTGCAACCATAGGATAATGTCTTGAAGTCCATGGAATTAAGATGGCAGCAACTAGGCATGACTTGGCTTCCAACATGCATCTAGGTGTCATGGTCTTCAATGGGCAGCAACTTGTCATGAAAGGTTACATTTGTGGAAGGTAACCTTTAATCATTTGAGCTACTTCCCATGTGTATGAGCTGAAGATGAACTGGTCATAGGTGAATTACATGAAGATGAGTCTTTGGCCAGCTTCTTGTGAAAAGGCACCTCTTGGAATGCCAACTCTTCGCGAAAAGATCGAATCCAAAAAATTGACTTAGACCATATTGAAGTACTCTGTGTGGTGATGATGGTGCAACTCTCCAGCTGAAATGAGGTCTCTAGCTAGCTCAAAAGTCCAGATCAAGTGAGCTATGAGCTCGGGGGTCAGCTGATAACTTTTCTCCATTTGTTCTTCATGATCTCCCGAGTCATTCTATGTAAGTTTTCCTAGCTCCTTATCCTTAGTTAAGCTCAATGTAGCTCCCAAGTGTTGGCTGAATATTCCTACATGCATAACATAAAGAAATAACTAAGTGTATAAACTATATAATGCATATAATAATGATGTGCATATTATAAAGATGTGACTATAGGTTATAATAATAACTCATGCATCATATGATAATGAATTAATAATAATATTATAACTATAGATTATATACATGAATATCAATCAATGATACAACCAGGATAATATAATGAATGACACATACTATGATAATGCAGTATCTAATGTGCAAATGTATGCATAATAATATATGCATAATAAGTAAATATAAGATAAAGTATGGAAGAACTCCCTTAGAACCAGCTTTGAATAACTTCCATGGTGTGATCAAGTCTTGGAGAAAATTGGAGCTAGATAGGATCACATCATCCTCCCCTTATAGTCTAATGTGCAAATGTATGCATAATAATATATATAGTGCATAAATAAGTAAATATAAGATAAAGTATGGAAGAACTCCCTTAGAACCAGCTTTGAATAACTTCCATGGTGTGATCAAGTCTTGGAGAAAATTGGAGCTAGATAGGATCACATCATCCTCCCCTTCTTTTGGGCGATTTGTCCTCAAATCGAAAGGTGAATTCTCCTTAGTATATGCCCATTCAATCGTTGCTGGTTTGCCTCCATATGTCATCTTTGTGAAAGGATTCTTATCAAAAGTCATATCCCTTGAATGAGTTCGTTGAATGTCCATGACTTCTTTTCGCACTCCAAAAGACATATTATTTGGTTTCCCAAAGATCACGTCCTTTGAATGAAAAGTCATATCTTCTAGCACTTGAGAAGATAATTCTCTTAAGCTTCCAAAGATCAGGCCTTTTGGTTCCTCCATTTGACAAATTGCAACATTTGGAATATCTCCTTGATCCGACACATCATATTCATTAAAAAGAATATGTATATCTTCAACTCCACTCTTTGAATCATCATGATGGTTTGTGGAGAGTCTTAACCTTTGAAACTTCTTGAAATACTTGAGTTCAATGCACCAATCAAGCTTATAACCACAAAGGATCTTGCCATTATTGGTTGGTAGGATAATACCATGTACATAACTCAAATTCCTGCAAAGTAATCAAAGTTAAAATATAAGAAATTATTGACAAGATGGAAACATCAAACCAAGGTGGATGTTTAATAGGAGTTGGTTGCTGAATTCTTTTCACGATTGGCAATGCACTTGGAATGTCAACGAACACAACCCTTGGCACTTCAAATGATGTTTCTTTTGGAACTTCAAATGGCACCATCTTTGAAACATCAAGAGACATGTTTTGTGGATCAAAAGTAACAACTATATGTTCTTCAAAAGTCACATCTTTTAGTCCTCCAAAAGACATGATTCTTGAATCATCTCCTTGAAAAGATATGTCTCTTGAATTGTCCTGCAAAACAAAGGAAGAATAGGAGAAAAGTAATGTAGATAAAATTTGTTCTTTACTCTCCTCTTGAATCCAATTTCACTCTTTTCAATTCCCAATGGTTTCGACATCCACTCTCTGTTCATCATTTTCAACTCCATCATTTTGTCAACTTCAAAATGCTTTTGTTCATTTGAATGTTTCTCCAAACTTCTCAGTTGCATTGTCTTAAGTTGTTCTTTCATTGTTTCAATGTTCTTCTTCAAGATGTTTTGATCTTCATTTACTCGGCTAGGAGATAGTGGAGTCAAGGTGATTTTCCTTTCATTGTGAAAGAAGGAGTATCAGTTTGTGAAACCATCATGAACAGCATGCTTGTCAAATTGCCATGGCCTCCCCACGAATAAATGACTCGTATTCATATGTACCACGTCACATAGAATCTATTCTTTGTAACTTCCAAGTGAGAATGGAACAAGTACTTGTTCAGTGACCTTCATCTCTTCCTCGTTGTTCAACCATTCCAATTCATATGGGCTGGAATGTTTAATTGTTGTAAGCCCCAATTTGTTCACCATGTATGTACTTGCAATGTTTGTACAACTTCCTCCGTTAATAGCTACAAGGCACACTTTACCATTTACATGGCAACGAGTATGAAATGTGTTTGTTCTTTGCTGTTCGTTCTCCATTGTTTGGAAAGATGAAAGATCATAAGACATTGTTAGTAGAAAGAAAAAAAATATTAAAACCTTACCAGCACGCTCTCAAAGCCTCACAATCTTCACTCCAAAGAAAATTAAGAGATCACTCCACTCAACACTCGTGTTTACTCTCGGGAATATAATTTGGCTTTTAACAATTCCCCTTATGATCTCACTCTCTCAATAGCCTTTTTCCACTCAAATTTCACTTGCTAAGTCCTTTGAGGAACTTACTCAAGATTATAACAAGTTAATTCCTTCCTTGTGTGCGTCGGCTGCAAATAGGTTAGGGTAGAAAGAGTAGAAAAAAATGGAAAGGTAGAAGAAAGGATTCAAAGGTTTTAAAAGAAGGAAATGGTTGAAGACAAGGAAAATGAAAGGATAGAAAATGAAGAGGTGACTTGCAATTCAAGAAAACAACACTTACTGTAACCTTTCTCAAGAACAATAAGGTTATCTTCTCTTAGTGTAGATGGCCTCCTTGATGTACTTTGCAATGGTAGAGCACTTTCCTTGGCTTGCTTTCTCTTTTTTACTTTTTACTTTTTTCTTTTTTTCTTTTTTTCTTCTCTTTTTCTCTTCTTTTGTCTTTTTCTTTCTTTTTACACTCCAATTTTGATGTAGGAGTCTTTTCTTTTGTTTTTCTTCTGTTTTGTACGCCAATGACACTTTTGTTGTCAATCCAACTATGCTCTGATTACCGCTTGATGTAAGGCGAATCTACACACTTTGATGAAAAGAGTAGATAGCCTTATTGTGTCCCGATCTAGGATTGACAAGTACTGATGTCCTTGAATTTATAAGTTTGGGCTGCAAAATAAGATAAGAAAAGAATGATTAATAATAGAATTAATAAAGGAGATAATAATATAAGTAATGAAAATAAATAATAAGAATGAAATGAAATAAAAGAAAGGATAGAGATGGCTACGGAATTGATGGAAGAGATGGATGATGGTGATGATGAAATGGCAATGGTGGTGATGTTGTATCTCAAACACGCCAAAGAGTAAACTATGCTATGAAGCACAATCCCGGTCTTCACAAACTTGCTTGAGGGGTGGTGATAGTGTCTTCAACCCACTAGATATCAATCTAGGAATTTTGGAATCAAAATGGAAGGAATGACGCCACAAGTATAGGAACTATATAATGCATATAATATAATGATATGCATATTATAAAGATGTGAACTATAGGTTATAATAATAACTCATGCATCATATGATAATGAATGAATATTAATATTATAACTATAGATTATATACATGAATATCAATCAATGATACAAACCATAGGATATAATGAATGAATGCACATACTATGATAATTCAAGTATAGTCTAATGTGCAAATGTATGCTCATAATAATATATATAGTGCATAAATAAGTAAATATAGGATAAAGTATGGAAGAACTCCCTTAGAACTAGCTTTGAATAACATCCATGGTGTGATCAAGTCTTGGAGAAAATTGGAGCTAGATAGGATCACATCACCTTCTATCACCGCAATCAATTTAAAAGGCTTACTTGAATAGCTTGGTGATGAGAATTTTTGATGAGTTCTTCAAGAAATGAAATATGATGGCCTATTTATAGTTTTCAAAGGGTTTATGCCGAATAAACACTTGATGGTTTGGCCAAGGTTGAAACCCCTTTGAAAATACATGATTTTTTTTATGAAAATACATAATTTAAATGAAGATACATGCTCTTGTCCGAATGGTTATGTGTTGGTTCGGCCCTAAGGAAGATTTGAATGCATTTGGAAGTTATTTGGGCGCCAAAATGAAGAGGAAAGAGTCTTTGGCCAATTAGGAAGCATCCCTTGGTGTTTTGGCGCCAATTTGATGTCACATGGAGTGCACATGCTTGAATGATGCACATGGCAGCCTACTTGAATGCACATGGGTCTTCTTGCAATGTTTTGGTGAGGTTGCAACCATAGGACAGTGTCTTGAAGTCCATGGACAACCTAGAGATGAACTAGCTTCAAGGTAAGCTAGGTGAGTGATGTTATCGTATCTAGCACCAACTTTTTGCATGACATACTCACATCATTGAAATTCCATCAAGCTCAATATAAGGGAGTTCTACCTTACTTTATATTATATTTACTCATTTATGCATTATATATTATTATGACCATACATTTCATATTAGACTATGCTTGAATTATTATAACATGTGCATTCATTCATTATGTCCTATAGTTTGCATCATTGATTGATATTCATGCATATAATCTATAGTTGTAATAATAATATTCATTCATTATCATATGATGCATGAGTTATTATTATAACCTATAGTTCACATCTTTATAATATGCACATTCTTATTACTTTCTTTTGTAGGTGCATGTTCGGCCACATGATGGGAGCTAAATTTGAGCTTAACTAAGGATATAGAGCTAGGAAAACTTACATAGGATGACTCGGGAGATCATGAAGAAAAAATGGTGAAAAGTTGTCAGCTGACCCCTGAGCTCATAGCTGACTTGAGCTGGACTTTTGAGCTAGATAGAGGTTTTATTTCAGCTGGAGAGTTGCACCATCATCACCACCGCACAGAGTACTTCAAATATGGTCTAGGTTAATTTTTTTGGATTCGTACCTTTCCACGAAGAGTTGTCATTCCAAGAGGTGACTTTTCCCAAGGAGTTGTCCTATGACTCATCTTCATGTAATTCATCTATGGCTAGCTCATCTTCAGCTCAAACACATGGAAAGTAGCTCAAATGATGAAATGTTACTTTCCATAAATATGACCTTTCATAATTAGTTGCTGCCCATTGATAACATGCCACCTAGACGTTAGATGAATACCAACTCACATAAAGTTGCTGCTCATTTTCACACCAAGGAGAAGCCACACCATAAGCTCCCTATGCTGCCCATGTGAGTGCCTCATGACTAGCCCACCCATGTGCCATGCGTGTGGATGAAATGGGCGCCAAAATGAAGAGGCGTATCTCAATTCGACCAAAGCATAACCTTGCTTGAAGTTGGTGCCAAGATGAAGAGACAAGGGAACCCGATATAGGAGAGACACCAAATGCTACACTTTGAATTGAAAGTAATCTGCACGAAAGAAGAAGAATTGATTAATTAATTTGATAATTAAAGAAATGAAATAGAAATGGAAAGAATTGAAATGGGAAGAAATGTTATCAAAGATGGGCTGCGGAAGTGATGTTGAATAAATATCCTTCAAGTGTTGATGAATTTGGCCTCCAATGGTGAAATGGATGTTTGCCTTGTTGATGAATGAAGGATGATTGAATGATGAATAGATCGTAAGGGATTGGTGGTTATATAGGCGTGAAATGGTGATGGAAGATGGTGATGTTATAGGCGTGAAAATGGTGATGAAAGATGGTGATGTTATAGGTAGTATCTTATAAAACCAAGAAGGAACCAATGCTATAAAGGAGCAAAGACCCGTTTCTTATAAGTTTTATAAGGGATGGTAGCAAGGACTTTGACCCACTAGTTATATAAACTAGGAACCAAAAGTATCAATGAAAGGGGTTTGACGCCACAAACTATGAAAGCTTGCTTAATCGATATAGTTCTAAAAAGAACTTGAAGAGAGAAATATCTCACAAAGAGTTTTTAATTGATCAAAAGATTTTTTTTACAAATTAAATTCCAAAACCTATTTATAGGCTTGCATAGGTTTGGTCGAATAATTAGGTGTCTATTCGGCTAGATACATGTCTTAAAATGAAAATAGATGATGCTTGGATGGGGGGAGATGTCTTTGGCCGAATGGTTCCCTTGTCTCTTCATCTTGGTGCCAACTTGAAGTAAGGTGATGCTTTAGCTGAATAGAGATAGGCCTCTTCATTTTGGTGCCCATTTAATCCACACGCATGACACATGGGTGGGCTGGTCATGAGGCACTCACATGGGAGGCATAGGGAACTTATGGTGTGGCTTCTCCTTGGGGTGAAAATGAGCAGCTACTATGTGTGATTTGCCATCCATCTAACGTCTAGGTGGCATGTCATCAATGGGGCATCAACTAATTAAGAAGGGGGGGATGATGCGATCATGCCAAGGACCAAACTTCTTCAACATATGATCACTTCATGGACGTTCTGCCTTGTTGATTCTAAGGGAGTCTTACCTTATTTTATTATTTATTTACTCATTTATGCATTAAATGTCAGGTGAATATGTTTATCTTATTCTTAATTTTTTCTTAAATATTATATGTTGTCATTTATATGTATAATATATGATATTCATGCATGACTTATTAATTCACATCTTTATATAACTCATTCAATGCATATGCATTCATAGTTAGCTTATTTTCATTATTAACATAGGTGGAAGCTTGCATTCATAATTATCATAGCTCAATTCTTATCTAATTATTTGTTTACATACTTTGTCTAGGTTCATTGGATGCTAAGAAGACTAAAGGCAATTGAAGAGTTGGTTGGACAGTTCACGTCAGTCAGATTGATCACTCAAGGTGGGATGAATTCGGCCAAAGGATGTATTCCATTAAAAGATGAACATCCATTCATCAAAATTCATTCACCTAAGCCATGCTTTGTATCTACATAAAGTATGACCATTCATCCATGAATGTTCACTCATTAAATCTTGTATGTGTATCCTAGGAATACTTAGGCCTATAAATAGTTTAGCTTTCATTTTGTAAACCAATTCACTTTGTTTAATCAAATATTTGTGAGAGTTTCTCTCTTTAGTTCTTAAGTGAACTTTATCGACTTATCAAGCTTATTCTTGTGGCATCACCCCTAACTATGTCACCCTGATACTTCTAGTTCCTATCTCTTTATAGATAGTGGCTCAAAGTCTTTTACCATCCCTTAAAGAAGAAATATAAAGTCTAGGTCTTTGTTCTTTAACATTGGTTCTTCTTTGAGTCTTCTTTGAGATACTACTTTTCATATTCATCTCCATCACCTTCATTCTACTTCCATTACCATACTTCATCATTTCCTTTAAACATATCACCAACTTATATATATTTTCCGCTGCCATATTTATCTTTCCATTTCATTACTTCCATTTAACCATTTTTTTAGCTTTCTTGTTTGTGCAGGATACATGTTGCTTTCCTAGATCGAAACAATAAAGGTACAACCTTAACTTCACCATCCATCCAAGTGAGGCTAGGTTGAACTGTATCATATGGTAATTAGAGCTAAAGTGGATTGCAACAAGAACAAGCAAAAGAAACATCCTACCATTCAATAAAAAGAAAATCAAAAAGTGAAGTGGAAAAAAAATCAGCAAATTAATCCAAACATCAACAAGGGATTCCAAGTGAAAAAAAAAACTAAAGAAAGAAAACAGAAAGCAAAATGCAAAGAGGTGCCAAAGGTGACAAGCAACATCATCATTCCAACCGATCCTAAAGAAGTCTTCAAGACCTTTGATTGTTTCTTCTAGGAAAGTGGTGAGTATCTTTGCATAGTAAGTGAACCTTTCTTTCTTTTTATTCCTTTTATAAGACCACCCTTCATTATTTAATCTTTCTACCTTTCTATTTTTTGCTCTACACTAACAAATTTTTCAGCCGACGTCCATAGCACTTGAAAGGTCTCGAGTTAGTTCTTGTAAGAACTTTACAAGAGAGGAACGAGTGGAAAAAAGGCTAATCGAGTGTGTGAGATCAGAAGGGGAATTACAAAAGCCAAAGACATTTTCCCGAGTGAAACACGAGTGCTTGAGTGGAGTGACATCATAATTATTTTTGGAGTGACCGTGAGGTTTTGTTGAGTGAAATTTGGTAAGGTCCTAATTTTCACATTTCAATTTTTTACTAACAATGTTATTTGATCTTTTCTCTTCCCAAGAAATGAAGAACATTCAACAAAGAGAGAATGCATTTCATACTCGTTGCCATGTAAATGGTAAAGATGGTAAAGTATGTCTTGTAGCCATTGATAGTGGAATTTGTACAAACATTGCAAGCACATACATGGTCAATAAGTTAGGAATTAAAACATTCAAACATCCCAGCCCATACGTTTTGCAAGGATTAAATGAAGATGAAGAGTTAGAAGTCATGGAGCAAGTACGTGTGTCATTTTCAATTGGGGGATATGAAGATGAAGTTTTGTGTGATGTTGTTTCTATGAATTCAAGCCATATACTCCGACGTCCTTGGTAGTTCGATAAACGAGCATTGTATGATGGTTTCTCCAACAAATATTCATTCAAACACCAAGGGAGAAAGATCACGTTGGTTCCAATGTGCCCAAATCAAGTCCATGAATGCCAAGAGACCCTTAAGTCACATATAGAGGAATGAGAGAAAACTAAAGCCATGAAGAAAGTTGAAAGAGAAGTTTTACATGAAAAACAAATAAGAGTGGAAAGAGTTGAACATGTACAAATCAAAGAATAACATCGTGAGAAAACCAAGACATTTGGAGTTGAAAATGAAAGTGTGATTTTGCGTGAGAAATCCATTGGAGTAATTGAAAATGAGAGTAAGAGCATTGAGAGTGAAGATGAGTGTGTTGTAAAGCATGAGAGTGAGATTAAAGAGAGAATTCAAAACAAACATGAGTATGAGAGAAAATAATGTGAGGAGAAGGAAGTTTTACTTTATAGTAATCAATCTTTTCTTCCTATTCTTTCATTTGATTTGCAGGTTATTCCAAAGGCCATACCATTGAAAATTGATGAATCACATTTTTCCATTGATGTTCCAAAGGTTGGAACATTTGGTTTTCCAAAACAAGTGCTCTTTGACATTCGAAGTACGTTCATTCTACATTCAAAGTTCAAACAACCTTATGAAAGGGAAGTTTCAACGAACCAAATTCCATTCATGAATGATGTAAGGTTTCTACCTTCTCCTTTGATTGTGGATCTAGGAAGGAAGCAAAACAACCTGTACAAGTGAATGGTTCAAACATAATGGATACAAAAGGATAGTTGTGAGGATAGTATCTTGAGGAATGCTCAAAGAATAACAAATGCTATAGAGAGCAAAGTCCCAATCTTTATATTGTTTCTTCAAGGGGTGGTGTTAAGTACTTTGACCCACTAGTTATATGAACTAGGAACCAAGTATCAAGATGAAAGAAGAGGTACGCCACAAGTAAATATACTTGATAGTCGATAAAAGTCACCAGGACTTAAGGAAGAATATCTCACTTTGATTAATAAAAATGGTCTGATTACAAATGATGAATGCTTTCCATTTATAGGAAATGGAGGGGCATAGCCGAAATAGACATAATGGTTCGGCCACCCATGTATCTCCCTATAAAGATAATTTAAATGCTAAAAGAGATGATGGTTCGACCCTTGATGGAGGGAATGATCCTTTGCCGATAACACTTGTACCCTTCAAATTGGCGCAATGGAGAGGAGATGATGCTTGGCCGAATGGTTAAATGGCTCTTCATCTTGGCGCCTAAATGAGATCATATGCACGACACATGGGGCTGGTCATGGCACGCCATGGTGTTCTAGGGGCCTTGTGGTGCAGCCTTGTGCATGGGATGAGGCTGATCATGTTCTCTCTCTTGGGCGTGCATGTGTCTCCTCCAAGCTAGTTTGATGGAGCTAGCTAGCAAACAGGGCTGTTTGTGAACAAGCTTCCTAGCTAAGTCCTTGTGAGCTCCTTAACATTAGTTCAGCTACATTCACTACCTTTGACATCACTTTTGGCAACTCAGCTCCAAATAGTCCACTAGCTAAGTTTAGCTAGCCTTAAGCTCCTCTGAATCGAGCTTTCCTTAGTGTTCCATGAGTTGCCTTTTACTTTGTAAGCTGTTTGTGAGCTGCATATGACGTCCAAATCATTCACCAAGCTACCTCAACGTTTATTATGCACCAATGTACCTACATGTGCAAGGAAACAAGGTAATTCCATGGTATTGAGCTAATATGAGCTAATTACCTTAAGTTTGAATGTCATGAGCTAATTATATCATCTCCTAATATGTGTAAGGTAAGGTATAAAGCGTAAGAGCTAATATGAATGCAAATGAACTAATGAAATGCATTATAAGTATGCTGCCTTGATGTATATGTTATAACCATGCATAATATAATTATATAGCTATCCTAACAAGCTTAACATATTAAAATAACAATGTGTAAGATGTATTCATACTAAGTTATTCTTTAACTTCATAACTAATATCCTTAGCATGATATGTAATATAATAGTATATATTATAAGGTTATTATAAAGTAAATGCATTAAAAGGATGTTCAAGAGTACTCCCTTTATAGTTGAAAACGTGCTTGCATCAATGAACCTTAATGAATCTTGTACATTCATTCACATTGTTAAAGATGTTTCATGTTCTAACTTATTTCTATTTTGCAGCACATTGAATCATTTACATGGAAGTGTTCTTGATTGTGATCATCAATTCAAGGAAAAGAAACGAGCATTATCAAACTATTCAAGATTCATAATGTGGAAGGGTATAAAGACTAAAGTTGGCATGCCTTACCTACTTGAAGGATTCAAAGAAATTCATGCATACCCTAATAGGCATAATGATCTTCATTCATCTTTTCTTATACCAATGGATCAATCAATGACAAAATCCTTCGATTTGAGGACAAATCGCTCTAAAGAAGGGGGGATGATGCGATCATGCCAAGGACCAACCTTCTTCAACACATAATCACTTCATGGACGTTCTGCCTTGTTGATTCTAAGGGAGTCTTACCTTATTTTATTATTTATTTACTCATTTATGCATTACATGTCACGTGAATATGTTTATCTTATTCTTAATTTTTCTTGAATATTATATGCTGTCATTTATATATATAATATATGATATTCATGCATAAATTATTAATTCACATTTTTATATAACTCATTCAATGCGTATGCATTCATAGTTAGCTCATTTGCATTATTAACATAGGTGGAAGCATGCATTCATAATTATCATAGCTCAATTCCTATCTAATTATTTGTTTACATACTTTGTCTAGGCTCATTGGATGCTAAGAAGACTAAAGGCAATTGAAGAGTTGGTTGGACAGTTCACGTCAGTCATATTGATCTACATTTTTGAACATGTTACAAACATATTTGGGTGATGAAGTCTTTTTAACATTTAATCCCCTATCTCGTAGATTTCCAACGCATTTTGAATCACATCAATCCGATATCGGTAGCTTGAGATATTCCCAAATTACTGAAGACAGTGTAGGCTGGAAATTAATACGGGATTTGCAATCATTCATCTCCTTCAAAGGACTTATGCATGGGAGGAATTAATGAAGACATACATGGACGATAAAAGAATATTAAAATGAATCAGAACATTGGTGAGGAGGTGGAAGGATTCTTTTAAATGCTTTTAAATTCATCCATTCATTCATATTCATGCAAGAAGCCAAATAGTCATGTTCACACAAGGGGGAAGAATTTTAGCCAAGATACATTCATGAGCATTCATCCATAGAAGACAAATCAAGTTCACACAAGGTGGGATGAATTTGGCCAAATGATGTATTCCATTAAAAGATGAACATCCATTCATCAAAATTCATTCACCTAAGCCATGCTTTGTATCTACATAAAGTATGAACATTCATCCATGAATGTTCACTTATTAAAGCTTGTATGTGTATCCTGATGAATGTTCACTTATTAAAGCTTGTATGTGTATCCTAGGAATACTTAGGCCTATAAATAGTTTAGCTTTCATTTTGTAAACCAATTCACTTTGTTTAATCAAATATTTGTGAGAGTTTCTCTCTTTAGTTCTTAAGTGAACTTTATCGACTTATCAAGCTTATACTTGTGGCGTCACCCCTAACTATGTCACCCTGATACTTCTGTTTCCTATCTCTTTATAGATGGTGGGTCAAAGTCCTTTTTTTACCATCCCATAAAGAAGCAATATAAAGTATGGGTCTTTGTTCTTTAACATTGGTTATTCTTTGAGATACTACTTTTCATATTCATCTCCATCACCTTCATTCTACTTCCATTACCATACTTCATCATTTCCTTTAAACATATAACCAATTTTGGGTGATGAAGTCTTCTTAACATTTAATCCCCTATCTCGTAGCTTTCCAACTCATTTTGAATCACATCAATCCGATATAGTGAGTTTGAGATATGCCCAGATTACTGAGACTGTGTTGGCTGGAAATTAAAACGGGATTTGCAATCATTCATCTTTTTCAAAGGACTTATGCATGGGAGGAATTAATGAAGACATACATGGATGATAAAAGAATATTAAAATGAATCAGAAGATTGGTGAGGAGGTGCAAGGATTCTTTTAAAGGCTTTTAAATTCATACATTCATGCATATTCATGCAAGAAGCCAAATAGTCATGTTCACACAACGGGGAAGAATTTCAGCCAAGATACATTCATTAACATTCATCCATAGAAGACAAATCAAGTTCACACAAGGTGGGATGAATTTGGCCAAAGGATGTATTCCATTAAAAGATGAACATCCATTCATCAAAATTCATTCACCTAAGCCATGCTTTGTATCTACATAAAGTATGAACATTCATCCATGAATGTTCACTCATTAAAGCTTGTATGTGTATCCTAGGAATACTTAGGCCTATAAATAGTTTAGCTTTTATTTTGTAAACCAATTCACTTTGTTTAATCAAATATTTGTGAGAGTTTCTCTCTTTAGTTCTTAAGTGAACTTTATAGACTTATCAATCTTATACTTGTGGCGTCACCCCTAACTATGTCACCCTGATACTTCTGGTTCCAATCTCTTTATAGATAGTGGGTCAAAGTCCTTTTTTTACCATCCCTTAAAGAAGCAATATAAAGTCTGGGTCTTTGTTCTTTAACATTGGTTCTTCTTTGAGTCTTCTTTGAGATACTATTTTTCATATTCATCTCCATCACCTTCATTCTACTTCCATTACCATACTTCATCATTTCCTTTAAACATATCACCAACTTATATATATTTTCCGCTGCCATATTTATCTTTCTATTTCATTACTTCCATTTAACCATTTTTTTTAGCTTTCTTGTTTGTACAGGATACTTGTTGCTTTCCTAGATCGAAACAATAAAGGTACAATCTTGACTTCACCATCCATCCAAGTGAGGCTAGGATTAACTGTATCATATGGTAATCAGAGCTAAGGTGGATTGCAACAAGAACGAGCAAGAGCAACATCCTACCATTCAATAAAAAGAAAATCAAAAAGAGAAGTGCAAAAAAAATCAGCAAGTTAATCCCAACATCAACAAGGGATTCCAAGTGAAAAAAAAACTAAAGAAAGGAATCAAAGAAAGTAAAATGCAAAGAGGTGCCAAAGGTGACAAACAATATCATTATTCCAACCGATCCTAAAGAAGTCTTCAAGACCTTAGATTGTTTCTTCTAGGAAAGTGGTGAGTATCTTTGCATAGTAAGTGAACATTTCTTTCTTTTTCTTCCTTTTATAAGACCACCCTTCATTATTTAATCTTTCTACCTTTTTATTTTTTCCTCTACACTAATAAATTTTTCAGCTGACGTCCATAGCACTTGAAAGGTCTCGACTTAGTTCTTTTAAAAACTTTACAAGAAAGGAACGAGTGGAAAAAGGCTAATCGAGTGTGTGAGATCAGAATTGGAATTACAAAAGCCAAAGACATATTCCCGAGTGAAACACGAGTGCTTGAGTGGAGTGACATCACAATTTTTTTTGGAGTGTCCGTGAGGTTTTGTTGTGTGAAAATTGCTAAGGTCCTAATTTTCACATTTCAAATTTTTACTAACAATGTTATTTAATATTTCCTCTTCCCAAGCAATGAAGAACATTCAACAAAGAGAGAATGCATTTCATACTCGTTGCCATGTAAACGGTAAAGATGGTAAAGTATGTCTTGTAGCCATTGATAGTGGAAGTTGTACAAATATTGCAAGCACATACATGGTCAATAAGTTGGGACTTAAAACATTCAAACATCCCAGCCCATACGTTTTGCAAGGATTAAATGAAGATGAAGAATTAGAAGTCATGGAGCAAGTGCGTGTGTCATTTTCAATTGGGGGATATGAAGATGAAGTTTTGTGTGATGTTGTTTCTATGAATTCAAGCCATCTGCTCCTTAGACGTCGTTGGCAGTTCGATAAACGAGCATTGTATGATGGGTTCTCCAACAAATATTCATTCAAACACCAAGGGAGAAAGATCACGTTGGTTCCAATGTGCCCAAATCAAGTCCATGAATGCCAAGAGACCCTTAAGTCACGTATAGAGGAATGGGAGAAAACTAAAACAACAAAGAAAGTTGAAAGAGAAGTTTTACATGAAAAACAAATAAGAGTGGAGAGAGTTGAACATGCACAAATCAAAGAAGAACATCGTGAGAAAGCCAAGACATTTGGAGTTGAAAATGAGAGTGTGATTTTGCGTGAGAAATCCATTGGAGTAATTGAAAATGAGAGTAAGAGCATTGAGAGTGAAGATGAGTGTGTTGTAAAACATGAGACTGAGATTGAAGAGAGAATTCAAAACAAACATGAGCATGAGAGAAAAGAATGTGAGGAGAAGGAAGTTTTACTTTATACTAATCAATCTTTTCTTCCTATTCTTTCATTTGATTTGCAGGTTATTCTAATGGCCATACCATTGCAAATTGATGAATCACATTTGTCCATTGAAGTTCCAAAGATTGTAACATTTGGTATTCCAAAGCAAGTGCTCTTTGACATTCAAAGTACATTAATTCTATATTCAAAGTTCAAACAACTTTATGAAAGGGAAGTTTCAACGAACCAAATTCCACTCATGAACCTTAATGAATCTTGTACATTCATTCACATTGTTAATGATGTTTCATGTTCTAACTTATTTCTATTTTGTAGCACATTGAATCATTTATATGGAAGTGTTCTTTCTTGTGATCATCAATTCAAGGAAAAGAAATGAGCATTATCAAAATATTCAAGATTCATAATGTGGAAGGGGTACAAAAGACTAAAGTAGGCATGCCTTACCTACTTGAAGGATTCAAAGAAATTCATGCATACCCTAATAGGCATAATGATCTTCATTCATCCTTTCTTACACCAATGGATCAATCAATGACAAAATCCTTCGATTTGAGGACAAATCGCTCTAAAGAAGGGGAGGATGATGCGATCATGCCAAGGACCAAACTTTTTCAACACATGATCACTTCATGGACGTTCTGCCTTGTTGATTCTAAGGGAGTCTTACCTTATTTTATTATTTATTTACTCATTTATGCATTACATGTCACGTGAATATGTTTATATTATTCTTAATTTTTTCTTGAATATTATATGCTGTCATTTATATGTATAATATATGTTATTCATGCATGACTTATTAATTCACATCTTTATATAACTCATTCAATGCATATGCATTCATAGTTAGCTCATTTGCATTATTAACATAGGTGGAAGCATGCATTGATAATTATCATAGCTCAACTCCTATCTAATTATTTGTTTACATACTTTGTCTAGGTTCATTGGATGCTAAGAAGACTAAAGGCAATTGAAGAGTTGGTTGGACAGTTCACGTCAGTCAGATTGATCTACATTTTTGAACATGTTCGAAACATCTTTGGGTGATGAAGTCTTCTGAACATTTAATCCCCTATATCGTAGCTTTCCAACGCATTTTGAATCACATCAATCCGATATAGGGAGATTGAGATATGCCCAGATTACTGAAGACAGTGCAGGCTGGAAATTAATACGGGATTTGCAATCATTCATCTCCTTCAAAGGACTTATGCATGGGAGGAATTAATGAAGACATACATGGACGATAAAAGAATATTAAAATGAATCAGAAGATTGGTGAGGAGGTGCAAGTATTCTTTTAAAGGCTTTTAAATTCATCCATTCATGCATATTCATGCAAGAAGCCAAATAGTCATGTTCACACAAAGGGGAAGAATTTCAGCCAAGATACATTCATGAACATTCATCCATAGAAGACAAATTAAGTTCAAACAAGGTGGGATGAATTCGGCCAAAGGATGTATTCCATTAAAAGATGAACATCCATTCATCAAAATTCATTCACCTAAGCCATGCTTTGTATCTATATAAAGTATGACCATTCATCCATGAATGTTCACTCATTAAATCTTGTATGTGTATCCTAGGAATACTTAGGCCTATAAATAGTTTAGCTTTCATTTTGTAAACCAATTCACTTTGTTTAATCAAATATTTGTGAGAGTTTATCTCTTTAGTTCTTAAGTGAACTTTATCGACTTATCAAGCTTATACTTGTGGCGTCACCCCTAACTATGTCACCCTGATACTTCTGGTTCCTATCTCTTTATAGATAGTGGGTCAAAGTCCTTTTTTTACCATCCCTTAAAGAAGCAATATAAAGTATGGGTCTTTGTTCTTTAACATTGGTTCTTCTTTGAGTCTTCTTTGAGATACTACTTTTCATATTCATCTCCATCACCTTCATTCTACTTCCATTTCCATACTTCATCATTTCCCTTACACATATCACCAACTTATACATATTTTCCGCTGCCATATTTATCTTTCCATTTCATTACTTCCATTTAACCATTTTTTTTAGCTTTCTTATTTGTGCAGGATACTTGTTGCTTTCCAAGATCGAAACAATAAAGGTACAACCTTGACTTCACCATCCATCCAATTGAGGCTAGGTTTAACTGTATCATATGGTAATCAGAACTAAGGTGGATTTCAACAAGAACAAACAAGAGCAACATCCTACCATTCAATAAAAAGAAAATCAAAAAGAGAAGTGCAAAAAAAATCAGCAAGTTAATCCCAACATCAACAAGGGATTCCAAGTGAAAAAAAACTAAAGAAAGAAAAATGCAAAGAGGTGCCAAAGGTGACAAGCAACATCATCATTCCAACCGATCCTAAAGAAGTCTTCAAGACCTTTGATTGTTTCTTCTAGGAAAGTGGTGAGTATCTTTTCATAGTAAGAGAACCTTTCTTTCTTTTTCTCCCTTTTATAAGACCACCCTTCATTATTTAATCTTTCTACCTTTTTATTTTTTCCTCTACACTAACAAATTTTTCAGCCAATGTCCATAGAACTTGAAAGGTCTCGACTTAGTTCTTTTAAGAACTTTACAAGAGAAGAACGAGTGGAAAAATGCTAATCGAGTGTGTGAGATCAGAAGGGGAATTACAAAATCCAAAGACATATTCCCGAGTGAAACACGAGTGCTTGAGTGGAGTGACATCACAATTTTTTTGGAGTGACCGTGAGGTTTTGTTGTGTGAAATTTGGTAAGGTCCTAATTTTCACATTTCAAATTTTTACTAACAATGTTATTTGATCTTTCCTCTTCTCAAGCAATGAAGAACATTCAACAAAGAGAGAATGCATTTCATACCCATTGCAATGTAAACGGTAAAGATGGTAAAGTATGTCTTGTAGCCATTGATAGTGGAAGTTGTACAAACATTGCAAGCACATACATGGTCAATAAGTTGGGACTTAAAACATTCAAACATCCCAGCCCATACGTTTTGCAAGGATTAAATGAATATGAAGAGTTAGAAGTCATGGAGCAAGTACGTGTGTCATTTTCAACTGGGGATATGAAGATGAAGTTTTGTGTGATGTTGTTTCTATGAATTCAAGCCATCTACTCCTTGGACGTGATACAGTTCAACCTAGCCTCACTTGGATGGATGGTGAAGTTAAGGTTGTACCTTTAATTGTTTCGATCTAGGAAAATAACAAGGATCCTGCACAAACAAGAAAGCTCAAAAAAATAGTTAAATGGAAAGATAAATATGACAGCGGAAAATATATATAAGTTGGTGATATGTTTAAAGGAAATGATGAAGTATGGTAATGGAAGTAGAATGAAGGTGATGAAGATGAATATGAAAAGTAGTATCTCAAAGAAGACTCAAAGAAGAACCAATGTTAATGAACAAAGGCCCATACTTTATATTGCTTCTTTAAGGGATGGTAAACAAGGACTTTGACCCACTATCTATAAAGAGATAGGAACCAGAAGTATCGGGGTGACTAGATTGGGGTGACGCCACAAGCATAAGCTTGATAAGTCGATAAAGTTCACTTAAGAACTAAAGAGAGAAACTCTTACAAATATTTGATTAAACAAAGTGAATTCCTTTCTACAAATGAAATGGAAAGCTATTTATAGGCCTAAGAGATGTCTAGGATGCACCTACAAGATTTAATGATTGAAGATTCATGGATATTCGTTCATCCTTAAGTAGATACAATGTACGTCCCCTATGCAAGTTCATGGAGTAATAAAATAAATGAATACTCATCCATTTAAGTGAATACATCTTCATAGCCGAATTCATCCTCTCTTGATGTGAATATGTTGGTTCATTTCCTTGCATGAATTTTCAGGAATGTTTCATTGTATGTTCGGCCCCCTTTGGAATGCATGCACCAAGTGTGAACGTGACTCATAGGCTCCCTTCATGCACTTGGATTTTGTGAATGAGTTTGAAAATAATGCATCCATCTCCCGTACTTATTTCCAGCCTGCACTGTCTTAATTAATCTGAGTATATCTTGAGTTTCCAATATTGGATTGATATGATTAAAATTTATTTGGAAAGCTAAGAGATAGGGGATTAAATGTTAAGAAGACTTCATCACCCAAAGATGCTCGAAACATGTTCAAAAATTACGATCAATCTGACTGACGTGAATTGTCCATCCAACTTTTCAATTGCCTTTAGTCTACTTAGCATCCAATGTACCTAGACAAAGTATGTAAAAAATAATTAGATAGGAATTGAGCTATTATAATTATGAATTCATTTTGCCGCATGTGTTATGAATGCAAATGAGCTAACTATGAATGCATATTGATGTAAGGCTAACCAGGCTCCTTCAATATGGAGAAGTTGGCAACCTTGTTGTTTCCCGATCTAGGAGAGACACCAAATGCTACACCTTGGATTGAAAGTAATCTGCACAAAAGAACAAGAATTGATTAAGTAATATGATAATTAAGAAATGAAAAGTAAATAGAAATGGAAAGAATTGAAATGGATAGAATAGTTATCAAAGAATGGCTGCGGAAGTGTTGTAGAATGATCCTTCAAGTGATGATGGATTCGGCCTCCAATGATGATGATGGACGAATGCCTTGTTGAGGATGAAGGATAATTCAAAGATGAAGAAATTGAAATTTATAAGTTGGTGATAATATAGGCGTGATATGGTGATGGAATATGGTGATGATATAGGCGTGATAATAGTGATGGACTATGGTGATGATATAGGCGTGATAATGGAGATGGACTATGGTGATGATATAGGCATGATAATGGTGATGGACAGATTGTATCGTATAAAACTAAGAAGGAACCAATGCTATAAAGGAGCAAAGACTTGTTTCTTATAAGTTCTATAGGGATGGTATAAAAGGACTTTGACCCACTAGTTATTTAAACTAGGAACCAGAAGTATAAATGAGGGAATGACACCACAAGCTTTAGAAAAGGCTTGCTTAATCGATATAGTTATAAAAAGAACTTGAAGAGAGAATAATCTCACAAAGGATTTTTAATATCAAAGGGTTGTATTTACAAATGAGTGCCAAAGCCTATTTATAGATTTGTAAAGGCTTGGCCGAATAAATACATGCCTTTTCGGCAAAGTACATGTCTTAAAATGAAAATAAATGATGCTTGGATGAGGGGAGATGTCTTTGGCAGAATGGTTCCCATAACTCTTCATCTTTGTGCCAACTTGAAGCATGATGATGTTTAGGACGAATAGAGAGAAGCCTTTTCATTTTGGCGCCTAATTCATTCATATACAAAGCACATGGGTGGCTGGTCATGTGGCAGTCACATGAATGGTGTAGAATGCTTAAGGCGTGGACTCCTCGATGGCGTGAAGATGAACAGCAACTTAGGCGTGACTTGGCGTCAAACATGTGTCTAGGTGACATGGCATCAATGGGGCAGCAACTAATTATGAAAGGTCACATTTGTGTGAAATAACCTTTCATCATTTGAGCTACTTCTCATGAGTTTGAGCTGAAGTTGAGCTGACCATAGATGAAGGACATGTGTACAAGTCATAGGACAGCTCCTTGTGAAAAGGCACTTCTCGGAATGGCAACTCTTCGTGGAAAGGTACGAATTCATAAAATTTGATCTAGACCATATTTGTAGTGCTCTATGTGGTGAAGATGATGGTGCAATTCTCCAGCTGAAATGAAGTCTCTAGCTAGCTCAAAAGTCCAGCTCAAGTGAGCTATGAGCTCGGGGGTCAGCTAGCAACTTTTCACCATTTGTTCTTCATGATCTTCCGAGTCATCCTATGTAAGATTTCCTAGCTTATCGACTCCAATTCTAGATTTAAGTCAGCTCCCATGATATGGCCGAACATGTACCTATAAAAGAAAGCATTTATAAGCTAAGTAATATAAGATATAAATATGTGGTTCATAGATTATATTATATGTCAACATAAAACATATTATTTAATATATTGTTTGGGGATGCATTTCTAAATGATTCAAAGGTTTTAAAGCATTTGGTAGTAAGAGCTTCCCTGAAAAGTTTGGCCCTTGATCGAGTTATTGGTCCTTGTGGCATTACTTCCATATCCTTTGAAGGTGGAGTTGGTGTACTCACATCATCCCCCCTTCTTTTATGTGATTTGTCCCCAAATTGTCATCATCCTTGATTGGAGATAGATCTGCTATATTGAAGGTGGCACTTACATTGTATTCTCCGGGAAGATCTAACTTGTATGCATTGTCATTAATCTTCTCAATGATTTGAAATGGATCATCTCCTCTTGGTAAAAGCTTAGATTTCCTTTTAGTAGGAAACCTTTCCTTTCGCAAATGCACCCATACCCAATCTCCAACTTCCAAATGGAGTGGTTTACGTCCCTTATTGGCTTGTTGTTCATACTACTTTGTTCTTCTCTCAATATTGTGCCGAACTTGTTCATGTAACTTCTTGATGAACTCAACCTTGTTCTTGCCATCCTTGTGAACCATTTGTTCTTGAGGTAGAGGAAGAAGGTCCAAAGGAGTTAAGGGATTGAATCCATACACTACCTCGAATGGTGAAATTTTTGTGGCCGAATGAACTGACCGGTTGTAAGCAAATTCAACATGTGGTAGGCAGTCTTCCCAAGTCTTTATGTTTTTCCTCATGATGGCTCTCAACAATGTTTATAATACTCTGTTGACTACCTTCGTTTGCCCATCAGTTTGGGGGTGACAAGTTGTTGAAAACAATAATTTAGTTCCAAGTTTGTTCCATAATGTTCTCCAAAAATGGCTAAGGAACTTGACATCTCGGTCAAAAACAATGGTCCTTGGTATGCCGTGCAATCTCACAACTTCTTTGAAGAATAGATTAGCCACATGGGTTGCATCATCGGTTTTGTGACATGGTATGAAATGGGACATCTTGGAAAACCGGTCAACCACCACAAATATAGAATCTCGCCCATTTCTTGTTTTTGGAAGACCCATCACAAAATCCATGGAAATATCAACCCATGGTGCTATAGGAATAGGAAGAGGTGTGTAAAGTCCATGAGGCATGACCTTTGACTTAGCCTTTTTGCAAACGATGCATCTATCACAAACCCATTCAACATCCCTTTTCATCTTAGGCCAATAGAGATGTTCTTTCAAGATTTCCAATGTCTTACATATTCCAAAATGTCCCATGAGCCCTCCTTCATGTGCTTCTCGTACTAATACTTCTCGAAAGGAACATTGTGGAATACATAGCCTTTCCTCCTTGAATATGTACCCATCATGTCTATAGAATTTCTCCACTGCACCCTTTTCACAAGACTTGTATTTTTCTCCAAAATCATGATCATTAGCATAGTAATCTTTAAGGAAAGAAAAACCAAGTAACTTAGAATTTAAGGTGTTAAGAAGAACATACCTTCGTGAAAGGGCATCTGCAACAACATTCTCTTTACCTTTCTTGTAGTGAATGACGTATGGGAAGGACTCAAGAAATTCTATCCACTTGGCATGTCGTTTGTTGAGTTTGTGTTGGCTTTTAATATGCTTCAATGCCTCGTGATCAGTATGAATGACAAATTCCTTGGGCCATAGATAGTGTTGCCATGTCACTAATGCCCTTATAAGAGAATACATCTCTTTGTCATAAATAGGATAGTTTAGTGAAGCACCACTTAACTTTTCACTAAAGTATGCAACTGGTCCTCCCTCTTGAGTCAAAACGGCACCTATACCAATTCCAGAAGCATCACATTCTATTTCAAAAGTTTTATCGAAATTAGGAAGTACCAGAAGCGGTGCTTTAGTCAAGCATTCCTTGATGGCCGTGAATGCTTCTTCTTGTTATTTACCCCATTCAAAGGTAGAATTCTTTTTAATTACCCCAGTTAAGGGAGAGGCAATATAACTAAAATTGGGCACAAATCTCCGGTAAAAACTTGCAAGTCCATGAAAACTTCTGACTTGGCTTATTGATGTAGGTCTTGGCCAGTCCTGAATTGCTTTAATCTTTTCTGGATCTACTTCAAGTCCCTGTGAACTTACAATAAATCCTAAGAATGTAAGCTTGTTAGTGCAAAAAGAACATTTTTGAAGGTTGGCATAAAATTTCTCTTTTTGGAGAGTTTCAAGTACTGACCTCAAATGTTGCACATGATCATCCAAAGTATGGCTATAAATCAAGATATCATCGAAATATACCACACAAAACTTAACAATAAAAGCCCGAAGTACATGGTTCATTAACCTCATGAAAGTACTAGGTGCATTGGTTAGTCCAAAGGGCATAACCAACCATTCGTACAATCCTTGCTTTGTTTTGAAAGCAGTTTTCCATTCATCTCCTTCTTGCATCCTAATATGATGATATCCACTTTTAAGATCAATTTTGGAGAAGATGGTGGCACCACTTAGTTCATCCAGCATATCGTCAAGCCTTGGAATTGGATGTCGGTATTTGATAGTGATCTGATTAAATGCTCGGCAATCTACACACATTCTCCATGATCCATCCTTCTTTGGTACAAGCAAAACAGGAACATCACGTAGACTTAGGCTTTCTCGAATGTACCCCTTTTCCATTAACTCACCAACTTGTTTTTGAAGTTCCTTTGTTTCCTCCGGATTACTTCTATAGGCTGGTTTGTTTGGTATGGTGGCACCAGTAATGAAACCGATTTGATGTTTAATTCCTCGAAGAGGTGGAAGTCCTCTTGGTATATCTTCTGGAAACATGGCTTCGAATTCCTGTAAAAGAGAAACAACAGAAGAAGGCAAACCTTCTTGGAGATTAGTTAAAAGTAGACTTTCCTTATACATTAGTACAATTAAAGCCTTATGTGACAGCAAATGTTTCCGAATCTCCTTTCTTCCAGCATATATGTTCAATGCTTTAGTCATTTCTTTTTCATTGTTTTTGATTGACTCCATGCTTTTCTTCAAATGAATTTGATCTTCATTCACTTGATTAGGAGATAGTGGCGTCAAAGTGAATTTCTTATCATTATGAATGATAGGGTATCTATTGGTAAACCCATCATGGATTGCTCGTCGGTCGAATTGCCATGGTCTTCCCAAAAGTTTATGTCCAGCATCCATTGGTACAACATCACAAAGGACTTCATCTTGATATTTGCCAATTGAGAATGGAATGACAACTTTCTTTGTGATTCTTACTTCCTCACCATCATTTAACCATTGAAGTTTATATGGATTTGGATGCTTAGAAGTCTTCAATTCAAGTTTTTCCACCATAAGAGTGCTTGCAACATTGGTACAACTTCCTCCATCGATGATCATAAAACAAACTTTGTTGTTTACATGACAACGAGTATGGAAGATGTTTTCTCTTTGGTCATCTTCTATGATTTGAGTTCTTAAAGCCTTTTTGATGACAAAAGCTTGTCTCGAAACTGAATGGAAATCAAACAATTCTTGTGACATGGTTAGTAAAATAAAAGAATAAATTAAAACCTTACCATCACACTCACAAAAACCTCACGTGATCTCTCTAAGAAAATTCAGATTGCACTCCACTCACTCTCGTGTTTGCACTCGGGGATATGATCCTTGGCTTTTTTCTGATCCCCCTTCTGATCTTACCCTCTCGTTTGCCTTTTACCGCTCGATTCTCTCTTGTGGGTCCTTTTTAAGAACTAACTCAAGATTGAGCAAGTTTCTTTAGTTTGTGCGTCAATTTAGAAATGGTTAGGGTATATGATAAAGGATAGGCTAAAAAAAAGGTTAAGAAAGATGATAAGGTAATGGAATAAGAAAAGATGAAAGAAAAGGAAATGAAATAGTAAATAAGTGAAGATAACTTACAACTCAAGTTGCAACACTTACTATCTTCCTTCACAAGAAACAACAAGGATACCTCCTTCAAGTTTGATGTTGGGCAGATTGTATGGTGCTTCTCTTTGAGTGTACTTTGCAACTTGCTTCACTTTTCTTTTGCTTTTGATTTTCTTATTTTTCTTTTCTTTCTTTTGCACTCCAAAATTGATGTAGGAGTCTTTTTCTTTTCTCTTTATTTTCTTCTTTCCTGTTGCTTTTTTGTTGTTGTAGCACTTTGTATGTCAATCCACCAAAGCTCTGATACTGCTTGGTGTAAGGCTAACCAGTCTTCTTCAATATGGAGAAGTTGGCAACCTTGTTGTTTCCCGATCTAGGAGAGACACCAAATGCTACACCTTGGATTGAAAGTAATATGCACAAAAGAAGAAGAATTGATTAAGTAATATGATAATTAAGAAATGAAAAGTAAATAGAAATGGAAAGAATTGAAATGGATAGAATAGTTATCAAAGAATGGTTGCGGAAGTGTTGTAGAATGATCCTTCAAGTGATGATGGATTCGGCCTCCAATGATGATGATGGACGAATGCCTTGTTGAGGATGAAGGATAATTCAAAGATGAAGAAATGGAAATTTATAAGTTGGTGATAATATAGGCGCGATATGGTGATGGAATATGGTGATGATATAGGCGTGATAATAGTGATGGACTATGGTGATGATATAGGTGTGATAATGGAGATGGACTATGGTGATGATATAGGCGTGATAATGGTGATGGACAGATTGTATCTTATAAAACTAAGAAGGAACCAATGCTATAAAGGAGCAAAGACCCGTTTCTTATAAGTTCTATAAGGGATGGTATGAAAGGACTTTGACCCACTAGTTATTTAAACTAGGAACCAGAAGTATCAATGAGGGAATGACGCCACAAGCTTTAGAAAAGGCTTTCTTAATCGATATAGTTCTAAAAAGAACTTGAAGAGAGAATAATCTCACAAAGGATTTTTAATATCAAAGGGTTGTATTTACAAATGAATGCCAAAGCCTATTTATAGATTTGTAAAGGCTTGTCCGAATAAATACATGCCTTTTCGGCAAAGTACATGTCTTAAAATGAAAATAAATGATGCTTGGATGAGGGGAGATGTCTTTGGCCGAATGGTTCCCATAACTCTTCATCTTGGCACCAACTTGAAGCATGATGCTGTTTAGGCCGAATAGAGAGAAGCCTTTTCATTTTGGTGCCTAATTCATTCACATGCAAAGCACATGGGTGGCTGGTCATGTGGCACTCATATGGATGGTGTAGAATACTTAAGGCGTGGACTCCTCCATGGTGTGAAGATGAACAGCAACTTAGGCGTGACTTGGCATCAAACATGTGTCTAGGTGACATGGCATCAATGGGGCAGTAACTAATTATGAAAGGTCACATTTGTGTGAAACAACCTTTCATCATTTGAGCTACTTTCCATGAGTTTGAGCTGAAGTTGAGCTGGCCATAGATGAAGGACATGTGTACAAGTCATAGGACAGCTCCTTGTGAAAAGGCACTTCTCGGAATGGAAACTCTTCGCGGAAAGGTAAAAATTCATAAAATTTGACCTAGGCCATATTTGTAGTGCTCTATGTGGTGAAGATGATGGTGCAACTCTCCAGCTGAAATGAAGTCTCTAGCTAGCTTAAAAGTCCATCTCAAGTGAGCTATGAGCTCGGGGGTCAGCTAGCAACTTTTCACCATTTGTTCTTCATGATCTCCCGAGTCATCCTATGTAAGATTTCCTAGCTTATTGACTCTAATTTTAGATTTAAGTCAGCTCCCATGATATGGCCGAACATGTACCTACAAAAGAAAGCATTTATAAGCTAAGTAATATAAGATATAAATATGTGGTTCATAGATTATATTATATGTCAACATAAAACATATTATATAATCTATTGTTTGGGGATGCATTTCTAAATGATTCAAAGGTTTTAATGCATTTGGTAGTAAGAGCTTCCCTGATACATGCATCACAAGGCTCACATCAAAGGAAGAAGTAATAACTCTTCCAAACGATCCACTCGTCCAAGCATTGGAAAAGAAGATCAGAACAGAATCAGACTTACGACGACTTTTTGAATGGGATCCTGAACTTATTTACTCAAGATGTCTTCTGGAGATACAACTGTCTGTTTCTTATATTTCCAACGGTTCTTGAATCGCATCAATCCGATATCGGGAACTCAAGATATGGCTATTTTACTAAAGACGGTGCATGCAGAAAATCCTATACGGGATTAATACGGGATTTTTTAAATATTACGAATTTTCAATATTTTTATTGATTATTTGTAATATAACTTAATATAGGATGATTCATTATCTTTTAGGATTAGATTTATTATTTTATTAGGAATTAAGATTGGGTTAAAAATATTATCTTTAGTTATTATTATTTTATTAGGAATTAGAGTTAATATATGTTTAGTTTATTATTATTTTATTCATTAGTTATTTAGGACCTTTAGAACTCAGCCCCTATATAAAGGAGGCTTCATTAAACTTTGTAATTGAAGATTTCTTTGATTAATAATACAACGAGAGTTCGTTTTTGCAAGTGCTGATTGCCTTGTGCCTTCGAAGCTTCTTCTCCTTGAGTTCTTTCAAGTTCTTGTGAGGGAGATTAATCTTCACACTCCAATTTGCCTTTTCATCGTGACTAGGAGGGTTGGTTAGAGCCATATTATCGTGTTTGCCTTTTCATTGCGACTAGGAGGGCTCGATAGGACATTATCCATCGATTTTCCACATCCATCCACGCCATCAATCAACTTTACCGTTCACTTTCATAAGGGAGATCTTTGATTTCTTGGTTATTTTCTCTATTCTTAATTCCTTTATCTTTTGTTTATCTTATTTCAATCTTGTTTCTTTTCTTGTTTCTAGCACTAAAAGAAACCCTAAAGAATCCTAGCTATTGCCGCCACCTTCCTCATTCATTCCTTATTGTTCTTCATCGAGTCTAGAGCTTTTCTAGGTTTGATTCTTCAACAAGAGCAACGTTCATCAATCCGCCACCGCTTCCCTATCAATTGGTATCAGACCTGGGCTGATTCTTGGAGAGAAACAAGCAATCTTGCTTGTTCTTGCACACAAAACCGTCAAGGTACCCCAACGGAGCTAGTTCACAAACGATTCAGCGTTTCAGGTTCTTTTTATTTAATTTTAATTTAAATTTAAATCCTTCTTGTTAGTTTGCTATTTTTTTCAAAAAAACAGCAAAAAAAACAAAAAAAAAAGCCAAAAAAACAAAAAAAAGCCAAAAATTCAAAAAATTGCAAACGAAGGTATTTAGGGCTGATTTTATCCATATAAACTGGCAACCTGATCTAAAGGTAAGGGAATAAGATCCAAAGTAGTTAGTTTGGACCTTGATCGAGTTATTGGTCCTTGTGGCATTACTTCCATATCCTTTGAAGGTGGCGTTGGTGTACTCACATCACATATGCATTGAATGAGTTATATAAAGATGTGAATTAATAAGTCATGCATGAATATCATATATTATACATATAAATGACAGCATATAATATTGAAGCAAAAATTAAGAATAAGATAAACATATTCACGTGACATGTAATGCATAAATGAGTAAATAAATAATAAAATACGGTAAGACTCCCTTAGAATCAACAAGGCAGAACGTCCATGAAGTGATCATGTGTTCAAGAAGCTTGGTCCTTGGCATGAGCGCATCATCCCCCCTTCTTTAGAGTGATTTGTCCTCAAATCGAAGGTTTTTGTCATTGATTGATCCATTGGTGTAAGAAAGGATGAATGAAGATTATTACGCCTATTAGGGTATGCATGAATTTCTTTGAATCCTTCAAGTAAGTAAGGCATGCCAACTTTAGTCTTTGTACCCATCCACATTATGAATCTTGAATAGTTGGATAATGTTCGTTTCTTTTCCTTGAATTGATGATCACAAGCAAGAACACTTCCATGTAAATGATTCAATGTGCTGCAAAATAGAAATAAGTTAGAACATGAAACATCATTAACAATGTGAATGAACGTACAAGATTCATTAAAGTTCATGAATGAAATTTGGTTCGTTGAAACTTCCCTTTCATAAGGTTGTTTGAACTTTGAATGTAGAATGAATGTACTTCGAATGTCAAAGAGCACATGCTTTGGAATACCAAATGTTACAACCTTTGGAACTTCAATGGACAAATGTGATTCATCAATTTGCAATGGTATGGCCTTTGGAATAACCTGCAAATCAAATGAAAGAATTGGAAGAAAAGATTGATTAGTATAAAGTAAAACTTCCTTCTCCTCACATTCTTTTCTCTCATGCTCATGTTTGTTTTGAATTCTCTCTTCAATCTCACTCTCATGTTTTACAACACACTCATCTTCACTCTCAATGCTCTTACTCTCATTTTCAATTACTCCAATAGATTTCTTACGCAAAATAACACTCTTATTTTGAACTCTAAATGTCTTGGTTTTCTCACGATGTTCTTATTTGATTTGTGCATGTTCAACTCTCTCCACTTTTATTTGTTTTTCATGTAAAACTTCTCTTTCAACTTTCTTCATGGCTTTAGTTTCCTCCTATTCCTCTATACGCGACTTAAGGGTCTCTTGGCATTCATGAACTTGATTTGGGCACATTGGAACCAACGTGATCTTTCTCCATTGGTGTTTGAATGAATACTTATTGGAGAATCCATCATACAATGCTTGTTTATCAAACTGCCAAGGTCGACCGAAAAGAAGATGGCTTGAATTAATAGAGGCAACATCACAAAAGACTTCATCTTCATATCTCCCAAATGAAAAGGGCACAAGTACTTGCTCTATGACTTCAAACTCTTCATGTTCATTTAATCCTTGCAAAATGTATGGGCTGGGATGTTTGAATGTTGTAAGTCCCAACTTCTTGACCATGTATGTGCTTGCAATGTTTGTACAACTTCCACTATCAATGGCTACAAGACATACTTTGCCATCTTTATCATTTATATGGCAACGAGTATGAAATGCATATTCTCTTTGTTGAATGTTCTCCATTGCTTGGGAAGAGGAAAGATCAAATAACATTGTTAGTAAAAATTTGAAATGTGAAAATTAGGACCTTACCAAATTTCACACAACAAAACCTCACGGTCACTCCAAAAAAAACATTGTGATGTCACTCCACTCAAGCACTCGTGTTTCACTCGGGAATATGTCTTTGGCTTTTGTAATTCCCCTTCTAATATCCCACACTCGATTAGCCTTTTTTCACTCGTTCCTCTCTTCTAAAGTTCTTAAAAGAACTAACTCCAGACCTTTCAAGTGCTATGGACGTCGGCTAAAAAATTTGTTAGTGTAGAGGAAAAAATAGAAAGGTAGAAAGATTAAATAATGAAGGGTGGTCTTAAAAAAGGAATAAATAGAAAGAAAGGTTCACTTACTATGCAAAGATACTCACCACCTTCCTAGAAGAAACAATCAAAGGTCTTGAAGACTTCTTTAGGATCAGTTGGAATGATGATGTTGCTTGTCACCTTTGGCACCTCTTTGCATTTTGATTTCTTTGTTTCCTTTCTTTAGTTTTTCTTCACTTAGAATCCCTTGTTGATGTTGGGATTAACTTGCTGATTTTTTTTCACTTCTCTTTTTGATTTTCTTTTTATTGAATGGTAGGATGTTGCTTTTGTTTGTTCTTGTTGCAATCCTCCATAGCTCTGATACCACATGATATAATTCAACCTAGCCTCACTTGGATGGATGGTGAAGTTAAGGTTGTACCTTTGATTATTTCGATCTAGGAAAACAACAAGGATCCTACACAAACAAGAAAGCTAAAAAAAATAGTTAAATAGAAGTAATGAAATGGAAATATAAATATGACAGCGGAAAATATATATAAGTTGGTGATATGTTTAAAGGAAATGATGAAGTATGGTAATGGAAGTAGAATGAAGGTGATGGAGATGAATATGAAAAGTAGTATCTCAAAGAAGACTCAAAGAAGAACCAATGTTAAAGAACAAAGACCCAGACTTTATATTGTTTCTTTAAGGGATGGTAAACAAGGACTTTGACCCACTATCTATAAAGAGATAGGAACCATTAGTATCAGAGTGACTAGATAGGGGTGACGCCACAAGCATAAGTTTGATAAGTCGATAAAGTTCACTTAAGAACTAAAGAGAGAAACTCTCACAAATATTTGATTAAACAAAGTGAATTCCTTTCTACAAATGAAATGAAAAGCTATTTATAGGCCTAAGAGATGTCTAGGATGCACCTACAAGATTTAATGATTGAACATTCATGGATGAATGTTCATCCTTAAGTAGATACAATGTACGTCCCCTATGCAAGTTCATGGACTAATAAAATAAATGAATATTCATCCATTTAAGTGAATACCTCTTAATAGCCGAATTCATCCTCTCTTGATGTGAATATGTTGGTTCATTTCCTTGCATGAATTTTCAGGAATGTTTCATTGTATGTTCGACCCCCTTTGGAATGCATGCACCAAGTGTGAACGTGACTCATAGACTCCCTTCATGCACTTGGATTTGGTGAATGAGTTTGAAAATAATGCATCCATCTCCCTTGAATATGAACAAGTCCTTTAGCCTCCTTGTATGATTGTACACGCCATAAATGGATTCATGAAGGTGGAAATGCATCAGGTGTGAACATGGCTCTTCATTTGGTGTAAATCCCGTACTTATTTCCAGCCTGCACTGTCTTAATTAATCTGAGTATATCTTGAGTTTCCAATATTGGATTGATATGATTCAAAGTTATTTGGAAAGCTAAGAGATAGGGGATTAAATGTTAAGAGACTTCATCACCCAAAGAAGCTCACAACATGTTCAAAAATTACGATCAATCTGACTGACGTGAACTGTCCATCCAACTTTTCAATTGCCTTTAGTCTACTTAGCATCCAATGTACCTAGACAAAGTATGTAAAAAAATAATTAGATAGGAATTGAGCTATTATAATTATGAATTCATTTTGCCACATGTGTTATGAATGGAAATGAGCTAACTATGAATGCATATGCATTGAATGAGTTATATAAAGATGTGAATTAATAAGTCATGCATGAATATCATATATTATACATATAAATGACAGCATATAATATTCAAGCAAAAATTAAGAATAAGATAAACATATTCACGTGACATGTAATGCATGAATGAGTAAATAAATAATAAAATAAGGTAAGACTCCCTTAGAATCAACAAGGCAGAACGTCCATGAAGTGATCATGTGTTGAAGAAGTTTGGTCCTTGGCATGAGCACATCAGGACGTCCTTGGCAGTTCGATAAACGAGCATTGTATGATGGGTTCTTCAACAAATATTCATTAAAACACCAATGGAGAAAGATCACGTTGGTTCCAATGTGCCCAAATCAAGTCCATGAATGCCAAGAGACCCTTAAGTCACGTATAGAGGAATGGGAGAAAATTAAAGCCATTAAGAAAGTTGAAATAGAAGTTTTACATGAAAAACAAATAAGAGTGGAGAGAGTTGAACATGCACAAATCAAAGAAGAACATCGTGAGAAAACCAAGACATTTGGAGTTGAAAATGAGAGTGTGATTTTTCGTGAGAAATCCATTGGAGTAATTGAAAATGAGAGTAAGAGCATTGTGTTGTAAAACATGAGAGTGAGATTGAAGAGAGAATTCAAAACAAACATGAGCATGAGAGAAAAGAATGTGAGGAGAAGGAAGTTTTACTTTATACTAATCAATCTTTTCTTCCTATTTTTTCATTTGATTTGTAGGTTATTCCAAAGGCCATACCATTGCAAATTGATGAATCACATTTGTCCATTGAAGTTCCAAAGGTTGTAACATTTGGTATTCCAAAGCAAGTGCTCTTTGACATTCGAAGTACGTTCATTCTACATTCAAAGTTCAAACAACCTTATGAAAGGGGAGTTTCAACGAACCAAATTCCATTCACGAACCTTAATGAATCTTGTACATTCATTCATATTGTTAATGATGTTTCATGTTCTAACTTATTTCTATTTTGCAGCACATTGAATCATTTACATGGAAGTGTTCTTGCTTGTGATCATCAATTCAAGGAAAATAAACGAGCATTATCAAACTATTCAAGATTCATAATGTGGAAGGGTACACAGACTAAAGTTGGCATGCCTTACCTACTTGAAGGATTCAAAGAAATTCATGCATACCCTAATAGGCATAATGATCTTCATTCATCCTTTCTTACACCAATAGATCAATCAATGAAAAAATCCTTCGATTTGAGGACAAATCGCTCTAAAGAAGGGGGGATGATGCAATCATGCCAAGGACCAAACTTCTTCAACATATGATCACTTCATGGACGTTCTGCCTTGTTGATTCTAAGGGAGTCTTACCTTATTTTATTATTTATTTACTCATTTCTGCATTACATGTCACGTGAATATGTTTATCTTATTCTTAATTTTTTCTTGAATATTATATGCTGTCATTTATATATATAATATATGATATTCATGCATGACTTATTAATACACATCTTTATATAACTCATTCAATGCATATGCATTCATAGTTAGCTCATTTGCATTATTAACATAAATGGAAGCATGCATTCATAATTATCATAGCTCAATTACTATCTAATTATTTGTTTACATACTTTTTCTAGGTTCAATGGATGCTAAGAAGACTAAAGGTAATTGAAGAGTTGGTTGGACAGTTCACGTCAGTCCGATTGATCTACATTTTTGAACATGCTCCAAACATCTTTGGGTGATGAAGTCTTCATAACATTTAATTCCCTATCTCGTAGATTTCCAACGCATTTTGAATCACATCAATCCGATATAGGGATCTTGAGATATGCCCAGATTACTGAAGACAGTGCAGTCTGGAAATTAATACGGGATTTGCAATCATTCATCTCCTTCAAAGGACTTATGCATGGGAGGAATTAATGAAGACATACATGAACGATAAAAGAATATTAAAATGAATCAGAACATTGGTGAGGAGGTGCAAGGATTATTTTAAAGGCTTTTAAATTCATCCATTCATGCATATTCATGCAAGAAGCCAAATAGTCATGTTCACACAAGGGGGAAGAATTTCAGCGAAGATACATTCATGAACATACATCCATATAAGACAAATCAAATTCAAACAAGGTGGGATGAATTTGGCCAAAGGATGTATTCCATTAAAAGATGAACATCCATTCATCAAAATTCATTCAGCTAAGCCATGCTTTGTATCTACATAAAGTATGAACATTCATCCATGAATGTTCACTCATTAAAGCTTGTATGTGTATCCTAGGAATACTTAGGCCTATAAATAGTTTAGCTTTCATTTTGTAAACCAATTCACTTTGTTTAATCAAATATTTTTGAGAGTTTCTCTCTTTAGTTCTTAAGTGAACTTTATCGACTTATCAAGCTTATACTTGTGGCGTCATCCCTAACTATGTCACCCTGATACTTCTGGTTCCTATCTCTTTATAGATAGTGGGTCAAAGTCCTTTTTTTACCATCCCTTAAAGAAGCAATATAAAGTATGGGTCATTGTTCTTTAACATTGGTTCTTCTTTGAGTCTTCTTTGAGATACTACTTTTCATATTCATCTCCATCACCTTCATTATACTTACATTACCATACTTCATTATTTCCTTTAGACATTTCACCAACTTATATATATTTTCCGCTGCTATATTTATCTTTCCATTTCATTACTTCCATTTAACCATTTTTTAGCTTTCTTGTTTGTACAGGATACTTGTTGCTTTCTTAGATCGAAACAATAAAGGTACAACCTTGACTTCACCATCCATCCAAGTGAGGCTAGGTTTAACTGTATCATATGGTAATCAGAGCTAAGGTGGATTGCAACAAGAACAAGCAAGAGCAACATCCTACCATTCAATAAAAAGAAAATCAAAAAGAGAAGTGAAAAAAAAATCAGCAAGTTAATCCCAACATCAACAAGGGATTCCAAGTGAAAAAAAAAACTAAAGAAAGGAAACAAAGAAAGCAAAATGCAAAGAGGTGCCAAAGGTGACAAGCAACATCATCATTCCAACCAATCCTAAAGAAGTCTTCAAGACCTTTTATTGTTTCTTCTAGGAAAGTGGTGAGTATCTTTGCATAGTAAGTGAACCTTTCTTTCTTTTTCTTCCTTTTATAAGACCACCCTTCATTATTTAATCTTTCTACCTTTCTATTTTTTTCCTTTACACTAACAAATTTTTCAGTCGACGTCCATAGCACTTGAAAGGTCTCGAGTTAGTTCTTTTAAGAACTTTACAAGAGAGGAACGAGTGGAAAAAGGCTAATCGAGTGTGTGAGATCAGAAGGGGAATTACAAAAGCGAAAGACATATTCCCGAGTGAAACACAAGTGCTTGAGTGGAGTGACATCAAAATTTTTTTTGGAGTGACCGTGAGGTTTTGTTGTTTGAAATTTGGTAAGGTCCTAATTTTCACATTTCAAATTTTTACTAACAATGTTATTTGATCTTTCCTCTTCCCAAGCAAAGAAGAACATTCAACAAAAAGTGAATGCATTTCATACTCGTTGCCATGTACACGGTAAAGATGGTAAAGTATGTTTTGTAGCCATTGATAGTGGAAGTTGTACAAACATTGCAAGAACATACATGGTCAATAAGTTGGGACTTAAAACATTCAAACATCCCAGTCCATATGTTTTGCAAGGATTAAATGAAGATGAAGAGTTAGAAGTTATGGAGCAAGTATGTGTGTCATTTTCAATTAGGGGATATGAAGATGAAGTTTTGTGTGATGTTGTTTCTATGAATTCAAGCCATCTACTCCTTGGACGTCCTTGGCAGTTCGATAAACGAGCATTATATGATGGGTTCTCCAACAAATATTCATTCAAACACCAAGGGAGAAAGATCACGTTGGTTCCAATGTGCCCAAATCAAGTCCATGAATGCCAAGAGACCCTTAAGTCACGTATAGAGGAATGGGAGAAAACTAAAGCAATGAAGAAAGTTGAAAGAGAAGTTTTACATGAAAAATAAATAAGTGTGGAGAGAATTGAACATGCACAAATCAAATAAGAACATCGTGAGAAAACCAAGACATTTGGAGTTGAAAATGAGAGTGTGATTTTGCGTGAGAAATCTATTGGAGTAATTGAAAATGAGAGTAAGAGCATTGTGTTGTAAAACATGAGAGTGAGATTGAAGAGAGAATTCACAACAAACATGAGCATGAGAGAAAAGAATGTGAGGAGAAGGAAGTTTTACTTTATACTAATCAATCTTTTCTTCCTATTCTTTCATTTGATTTGCAGGTTATTCCAAAGGCCATACCATTGCAAATTGATGAATCACATTTGTCCATTGAAGTTCCAAAGGTTGTAACATTTGGTATTCCAAAGCAAGTGCTCTTTGACATTCGAAGTACATTCATTCTACATTCAAAGTTCAAACAACCTTATGAAAGGGAAGTTTCAACGAACCAAATTCCATTCATGAACCTTAATGAATCTTATACATTCATTAACATTGTTAATGATGTTTCATGTTCTAACTTTTTTCTATTTTGCAGCACATTGAATCATTTACATGGAAGTGTTCTTGATTGTGATCATCAATTCAAGGAAAAGAAACGAGCATTGTCAAACTATTCAAGATTCATAATGTGGAAGGGTACAAAGACTAAAGTTGGCATGCCTTACCTACTTGAAGGATTCAAAGAAATTCATACATACCCTAATAGGCATAATGATCTTCGTTCATCCTTTCTTACACCAATGGATCAATCAATGACAAAATCCTTTGATTTGAGGACAAATCGCTCTAAAGAAGGGGGGATGATGCGATCATGCCAAAGACCAAACTTCTTCAACACATGATCACTTCATGGACGTTCTGCCTTGTTGATTCTAAGGGAGTCTTACCTTATTTTATTATTTATTTACTCATTTATACATTACATGTCATGTGAATATGTTTATCTTATTCTTAATGTTTTCTTGAATATTATATGCTGTCATTTATATGTATAATATATGATATTCATGCATGACTTATTAATTCACATCTTTATATAACTCATTTCATGCATATGCATTCATAATTATCATAGCTCAATTCCTATCTAATTATATTTTTACATACTTTGTCTAGGTTCATTGGATGCTAAGAAGACTAAAGGCAATTGAAGAGTTGGTTGGACAGTTCATGTCAGTCAGATTGATCTACATTTTTGAACATGTTCCAAACATCTTTGGGTGATGAAGTATCTTAACATTTAATCCCCTATCTCGTATCTTTCCAACGTATTTTGAATCACATCAATCCGATATAGGGAGCTTGAGATATGCCCAGATTACTGAAGACAGTGCAGGCTGGAAATTAATACGGGATTTGCAATCATTCATCTCCTTCAAACGACTTATGCATGGGAGGAATTAATGAAGACATACATGGAAGATAAAAGAATATTAAAATGAATCAGAACATTGGTGAGGAGGTGCAAGGATTCTTTTAAAGGCTTTTAAATTCATCCATTCATGCATATTCATGCAAGAAGCCAAATAGTCATGTTCACACAAGGGGGAAGAATTTCAGCCAAGATACATTCATGAACATTCATCCATAGAAGACAAATCAAGTTCACACAAGGTGGGATGAATTTGGCCAAAGGATGTATTCCTGATGTGATCCGATTCAGCGTCAAAATTGGACTTGCATCTCCAACGTTTCTCAATATTCAAAGGGGGATTTTTCTTAACTTAATCTTTCTTTATACCGTAGTTATGATAATAGCTTACATACATTATAATTATAGTTATGATGATGATATTATGAATGTATGAAGTTATTGATATGAACCACATATTTATATCTTATATTACTTAGCTTATAAATGCTTTCTTTTGTAGGTACATGTTCGGCCACATCATGGGAGCTGACTTAAAGCTAGAATTGGAATCAATAAGCTAGGAAATCTTACATAGGATGACTCGGGAGATCATAAAGAACAAATGGTGAAAAGTTGCTAGCTGACCCCAGAGCTCATAGCTCACTTGAGCTGGACTTTTGAGCCAGCTAGAGACTTCATTTCAGCCGGAGAGTTGTACCATCATCTTCACCAAATAGAGCACTACAAATATGGTCTAGGTCAAATTTTATGAATTCGTACCTTTCTGCAAAGAGTTGCCATTCCGAGAAGTGCCTTTTCACAAGGAGCTGTCCTATGACTTGTACACATGTCCTTCATCTATGGCCAGCTCAACTTCAGCTCAAACTCATGGGAAGTAGCTCAAATGATGAAAGGTTGTTTCACACAAATGTGACCTTTCATAATTAGTTGCTGCCCCATTGATGCCATGTCACCTAGACACATGTTTGATGCCAAGTCACGCCTAAGTTGTTGTTCATCTTCACGCCATGGAGGAGTCCATGCCTTAAGCATTCTACACCATCCATGTGAGTGCCACATGACCAGCCACCCATGTGCTTTGCATGTGAATGAAATAGGTGCCAAAATAAAGAGGCTTCTCTCTATTCAGCCTAAACATCATCATGCTTCAAGTTGGCGCCAAGATGAAGAGATATGGGAACCATTCGGCCAAAGACATCTCCCCTCATCCAAGCATCATTTATTTTCGTTTTAAGACATGTACTTTGCAGAAAAGGCATGTATTTATTCGGCCAAGCCTTTACAAATCTATAAATAGGCTTTGGCATTCATTTGTAAACTGAACCCTTTGATAATTAAAATCCTTTTGTGAGATTATTCTCTCTTCAAGTTCTTTTTAGAACTATATCGATTAAGCAAGCCTTTCTAAAGCCTGTGGCGTCATTCCTTCACCTTGATACTTCTGGTTCCTAGTTTAAATAACTAGTGGGTCAAAGTCCTTTCATACCATCCCTTATAGAACTTATAAGAAACGGTATTTGCTTCTTTATAGCATTGGTTCCTTCTTAGTTTTATAAGATACAATCTGTCCATCACCATTATCACGCCTATATCATCACCATAGTCCATCACCATTATCACGCCTATATCATCACCATATTCCATCACCATATCACGCCCATATTATCACCAACTTATAAATTTCCATTTCTTCATCTTTGAATTATCCTTCATCCTCAACAAGGCATTCGTCCATCACCACCATTGGAGGTCGAATCCATCATCACTTGAAGGATCATTCTACAACACTTCCGCAACCCTTCTTTGATAACTATTCTATCCATTTCAATTCTTTCCATTTCTATTTACTTCTCATTTCTTAATTATCATATTACTTAATCAATTCTTCTTCTTTTTGCAGATTACTTTCAATCCAAGGTGTAGCATTTGGTGTCTCTCCTAGATCGGAAAACAACAAGGTTGCCAACTTCTCCATTATTGAAGAAGCCTGGTTAGCCTTACATCAAGCGGTAATCAGAGCTTTGGTGGATTGACATTCAAAGTGCTACAACAAATAGCAACGAGAAAGAAAATAAAAAGACTCCTACAACAAATTTGGAGTGCAAAAGAAAGAAAAGAAAATAACAAAATTCAAAGAAAAAGAAAAAGTGAAGCGAAGTTGCAAAATACACTCAAAGAGAAGCATATTACAATCTGCCCAACATCAAACTTGAAGGAGGTATCCTTGTTGTTTCTTGTGAAGGAAGATAGTAAGTGTTGCAACTTGAGTTGTAAGTTATCTTCACTTATTTACTATTTCATTTCCTTTTCTTTCATCTTTTCTTATTCCATTACCTTATCATCTTTCTTAACCTTTTCTAGCCTATCCTTTATCATATACCCTAACCATTTCTAAACCGACGCACAAACTAAAGAAACTTGCTCAATCTTGAGTTAGTTCTTAAAAAGGACCCACAAGAGAGAATCGAGCGAGAATCGAGCGGTAAAAGGCAAACGAGAGGGTGAGATCAGAAGGGGGATCAGAAAAAGCCAAGGATCATATCCCCGAGTGCAAACACGAGAGTGAGTGGAGTGCAATCTGAATTTTCTTGGAGAGATCACGTGAGGTTTTTGTGAGTGTGCTGGTAAGGTTTTAAATTACTTTATTTCACTAACCATGTCTCAAAGTCCCCGAGGAAATGCAGGAACACAAAACTTACAAATGCAGGCACTCATTGGTGAAATGATGAGAATGTTTCGTGAAGAGTTTGATGCTCTTCATGAAAAGATAGATCAACACCATGATCTACCACCAAATGGAGCCAATAGAAGACAACAACAACCACCCCCTCCAGAAGAAGTTGTTCAAGAAAATTTTGACGAGGGTGAACAAGCAGCATTCCAAGGCCCTATACGTGCCATTGTTGATGACAATTTGAGCAACATTAAGATCAAAATTCCTCAATTCCAAGGAAAGACTGATCCTGAAGCCTATCTTGAATGGGAAAGCAAAGTGGAACATGTTTTTAGTTGCCACAACTATTCCGAGATGAAGAATGTGAGATTGGCAGCCATGGAGTTCATAGACTATGCCTTAATATGGTGGGATCAACTTACCCTTAACCGAAGGAGGAATGGAGAACGACCGGTCTCAACTTGGCTTGAAATGAAATGTATTATGAGAAAATGATTCATATGCCTTAATATGGTGGGATCAACTTACCCTTAACCGAAGGAGGAATGGAGAACGAACGGTCTCAACTTGGTTTGAAATAAAAGGTATTATGAGAAAACGATTCATTCCTAATCACTATCACCGTGACTTGTTTCAAAAGTTATAGAATCTTAAACAAGGCCATAAGAGTGTGGAGGACTACTACAAAGAGATGGAAGTGGCCATGATCCGAGTCAACATTGAGGAGGATCGTGCAGCAACTATGGCAAGATTCCTTGCTGGACTTAATCCCGAAATTGCCAATACCTTAGAGTTGTATCATTACATCGAACTAGATGAGATGTTGCAAATGGCAATGAAGATTGAAAGACAACTGAAGAGGAGACATACATCTCGCAATGTTGCGCCTACACCATCAAGATGGAATCCAAACATAAAGAAACCTACTCCTCCTCCTGTTAAAGAACAAGCCAAATCTTCGAAGACTCAACAAGTAAGTAAAGACCCCAATTGAGGAAAGCAAACTACTGAACGTTCAAGAGACATTAGGTGCTTTAAATGTCTTGGGAGGGGCCATATAGCTACATAATGTCCTAATCGGAATACCATGCTCTTACTTGGAAATGGTGAAATAGAATCAGAACCTGAAGAAGAAGAAGAGGCACCCATTGAAGTCAATGAAGAAATAACTCTTGCAGATCCCGTTGATCAAGGAGAAGCCTTGGTAATTAGAAGAATTTTGAATCTTCAAGTTGCGGAAGATAATGCACAGCGAGAAAACATATTCCATACCCGATGCCATGTGAATGAAAAGGTATGTTTTGTTATTATAGACGGTGGAAGTTGTACTAATGTGGCCAGTACAATAATGGTGGAAAATCTTGATTTGAAAACAATGAAGCTCCCAAATCCATATAAGTTGTAGTGGCTCAATGAACGAGGAGAACTCAATGTTAGCAAACAGGTGATAGTTCCTTTTTCCATTGGCAAATACAAAGATGAGGTTATGTGTGATGTTATCCCTATGCACGCTAGCCATCTACTTCTTGGAAGGCCATGGCAATACGACAAAAAGACTATTCATGATTGTTTTACCAATCAATACTCATTCAACCATAAAGGAAAGAAGATTATCCTAACTCCTTTAACACCTAAACAAGTTCAGAATGATCAAGTCAGAATGAAACAGAGTATTGAGGCTATGAGGAAAGGAAAAGCAACAACCGTGGAAGAAACTGATCCAAAAACAAGTGTTTATTCTTCAAAGTGTTTGATTTGAGAATGCCTATTGACAAAATGCAAGGTTAAAGATGATTATTCTAACTTTGAACATACATATTTTTTCTTTGACTTGCAGGATTTACCAAGAGGCACCATTTGCCAAAAGGAAGATTTAGGAGACGTGACATTTGGGAATCCAAAAGATGTGACCATTGAAAAGCAAAAGGACATCAATTTTCATTCAAAGAATGTGTGTTTAGAAGAACCAATGGATGTGACCTATGAGAATTCAATGATCATGTCTATTGGAGTATTAAGAAACACCACTTTTGGGATATCAAGGGACCTAAATATTCAGATCAAATTTACATGGGCATATCTCACTCAAGAGCCTAAAGAAGGGATCCCAATTTCTAACAAAACAGTAACTATGGAATGGAGGAACGTTGAAAAGAAACCACCCTTCAATTTGAGGACAATTTACTTTAAAGAAGGGGGGATGATGTGATCCGATTCAGCGTCAAAAATGGACTTGCATCTCCAACCTTTCTCAATATTCAAAGGGGGATTTTTCTTAACTTAATCTTTCTTTATACCGTAGTTATGATAATAGCTTACATACAATATAATTATAGTTATGATGATGATATTATGAATGTATGAAGTTATTGTTATGAACCACATATTTATATCATATATTACTTAGCTTATAAATGCTTTCTTTTGTAGGTACATGTTCGGCCACATCATGGGAGCTGACTTAAAGCTAGAATTGGAATCAATAAGCTAGGAAATCTTGCATAGGATGACTCGGGAGATCATAAAGAACAAATGGTGAAAAGTTGCTAGCTGACTCCCGAGCTCATAGCTCACTTGAGCTGGACTTTTGAGCCAGCTAGAGACTTCATTTCAGCTGGAGAGTTGCACCATCATCTTCACCACATAGAGCACTACAAATATGGTCTAGGTCGAATTTTATGAATTCGTACCTTTCCGCAAAGAGTTGCCATTCCGAGAAGTGCCTTTTCACAAGGAGCTGTCCTATGACTTGTACGCATGTCCTTCATCTATGGCCAGCTCAACTTTAGCTCAAACTCATGGGAAATAGCTCAAATGATGAAAGGTTGTTTCACACAAATGTGACTTTTCATAATTAGTTACTGCCTCATTGATGGCATGTCACCTAGACACATGTTTGATGCCAAGTCACGCCTAAGTTGTCGTTCATCTTCACGCCATGGAGGAGTCCACGTCTTAAGCATTCTACACCATACATGTGAGTGCCACATGACCAGCCACCCATGTGCTTTGCATGTGAATGAAATAGGTGCCAAAATGAAGAGGCTTCTCTCTATTCGGCCTAAACATCATCATGCTTCAAGTTGGCACCAAGATGAAGAGATATGGGAACCATTCGGCCAAAGACATCTCCCCTCATCCAAGCATCATTTATTTTCGTTTTAAGACATGTACTTTGCCGAAAAGGAAAGTATTTATTCAGCCAAGCCTTTACAAATCTATAAATAGGCTTTGGCATTCATTTGTAAACTGAACCCTTTGATAATTAAAATCCTTTTGTGAGATTATTCTCTCTTCAAGTTCTTTTTAGAACTATATCGATTAAGCAAGCCTTTCTAAAGCTTGTGGCGTCATTCCTTCACCTTGATACTTCTGGTTCCTAGTTTAAATAACTAGTGGGTCAAAGTCCTTCCATACCATCCCTTATAGAACTTATAAGAAACGGGTCTTTGCTCCTTTACAGCATTGGTTCCTTCTTAGTTTTATAAGATACAATATGTCCATCACCATTATCACGCCTATATCATCACCATAGTCCATCACCATTATCACGCCTATATCATCACCATATTCCATCACCATATCACGCCCATATTATCACCAACTTATAAATTTCCATTTCTTCATCTTTGAATTATCCTTCATCCTCAACAAGGCATTCGTCCATCACCACCATTGGAGGTCGAATCCATCATCACTTGAAGGATCATTCTACAACACTTCCGCAGCCCTTCTTTGATAATTATTCTATCCATTTCAATTCTTTCCATTTCCATTTACTTTTCATTTCTTAATTATCATATTACTTAATCTATTCTTCTTCTTTGTGCAGATTACTTTCAATCCAAGGTGTAGCATTTGGTGTCTCTCCTAGATCGGGAAACAACAAGGTTGCCAACTTCTCCATTATTGAAGAAGCCTGGTTAGCCTTACATCAATTCCATTAAAAGATGAACATCCATTCATCAAAATTCATTCACCTAAGCCATGCTTTGTATCTATATAAAGTATGAACATTCATCCATGAATGTTCACTCATTAAAGCTTGTATGTGTATCCTAGGAATACTTAGGCCTATAAATAGTTTAGCTTTCATTTTGTAAACCAATTCACTTTGTTTAATCAAATATTTGTGAGAGTTTCTTTCTTTAGTTCTTAAGTGAACTTTATCGACTTATCAATCTTATACTTGTGGCATCACCCCTAACTATGTCACCCTGATACTTCTGGATCCTATCTCTTTATAGATAGTGGGTCAAAGTCCTTTTTTTTACCATCCCTTAAAGAAGCAATATAAAGTGTAGGTCTTTGTTCTTTAACATTGGTTCTTCTTTTAGTCTTATTTGAGATACTACTTTTCATATTCATCTCCATCACCTTCATTCTACTTCCGTTACCATACTTCATCATTTCCTTTAAACATATCACCAACTTATATATATTTTTTCGCTGCCATATTTATCTTTCCATTTCATTATTTCCATTTAACCATTTTTTTAGCTTTCTTGTTCTTGCAGGATACTTGTTGCTTTCCTAGATCGAAACAATAAAGGTACAACCTTGACTTCACCATCCATCCAAGTGAGGCTAGGTTTAACTGTATCATATGGTAATCAGAGGTAAGGTGGATTACAACAAGAACAAGCAAGAGCAACATCCTACCAATAAAAAGAAAATCAAAAAGAGAAGTGCAAAAAAAATCAGCAAGTTAATCCCAACATCAACAAGAGATTCCAAGTGAAAAAAAAACTAAAGAAAGGAAACAAAGAAAGCAAAATGCAAAGAGGTGCCAAAGGTGACAAGCAACATCATCATTCCAACCGATCCTAAAGAAGTCTTCAAGACCTTAAATTGTTTCTTCTCGGAAAATGGTGAGTATCTTTTCATAGTAAGTGAACCTTTCTTTCTTTTTCTTCCTTTTATAAGACCACCCTTCATTATTTAATTTTTCAACCTTTCTATTTTTTCATCTACACTAACAAATTTTTCAGCCGACGTCCATAGCACTTGAAAGGTCTCGAGTTAGTTCTTTTAAGAACTTTACAAGAGAGGAACGAGTGGAAAAAGGCTAATCGAGTATGTGAGATCAGAGGGGGAATTACAAAAGCCAAAGACATATTCCCGAGTGAAACAAGAGTGCTTGAGTGGAGTGACATCACAAATTTTTTTGGAGTGACCGTGAGGTTTTGTTGTGTGAAATTTGGTAAGGTCCTAATTTTCACATTTCAAATTTTTACTAACAATGTTATTTGATCGTTCCTCTTCCCAAGCAATGAAGAACATTCAACAAAGAGAGAATGCATTTCATACTCGTTGCCATGTAAACGGTAAAGATGGTAAAGTATGTCTTGTAGCCATTGATAGTGGAAGTTGTACAAACATTGCAAGCACATACATGGTGATAGGGAAGTGGTGTCGGGTTAATGAACGTTGCTCTTGTTGAAGAATCAAACTTAGAAAAGATCTAGACTCGATGAAGAACAATAAGGGATGAATTGGGAAGGTGGCGACAATAGATAGGGTTTCTTTTTGGTGCTGGAAACAAGATAAAAATAAGATTAAAATAAGATAAAGAAAAGATAAATGAATTGTAAATAAAATAAGATAACCAAGAAATCAAAAGATCTCCCTTATGAAGGTGAACGATAAAGATGATTGATGACGTGGATGGATATGTGGAAAATCGATGGATAATGTCCTATCGAGCCCTCCTAGTCGCAATTAAAAGGAAAACACGATACTATGACTCTAACCAACCCTCCTAGTCACGATGAAAAGGCAAATTGGAGTGTGAAGATTAATCTCCCTCACAAGAACTTGAAAGAACTCAAGGAGAAGAAGCTTCGAAGGCACAAGGCAATCAACACTTGCAAAAATGAACTCTCGTTGTATTATTAATCAAAGAAATCTTGAATTACAAAGTTTAATGAAGCCTCCTTTATATAGGGGCTGAGTTCTAAAGGTCCTAAATAACTAATAAATAAAATAATAATAAAATAAACATATATTAACTATAATTCCTAATAAAATAATAATAACTAAAGATAATATTTTTAACCCAACCTTAATTCCTAATAAAATAATAAATCTAATCCTAAAAGATAACGCATCATCCTATATTAAGTTATATTACAAATAATCAATAAAATATTGAAAATTCGTAATATTTACAAAATCTCGTATTAATCCCGTATAGGATTTTCTGCATGCACCGTCTTCAGTAAAATAGCCATATCTTGAGTTCCTGATATCAGATAGATGCGATTCAAGAACCGTTGGAAATATAAGATACAGAAGGTTGTATCTTCAGAAGACATCTTGACTAAATAAGATCAGGATCCCATTCAAAAAGTCATCGTAAGTCTGCTTTTGTTCTGATCTTCTTTTCCAATGCTTGGACGAGTGGATCATTTGGTAGAGTTATTACTTCTTCCTTTGATGTGAGCCTTGTGATTCATGTATCACATGGTCAATAAGTTGGGACTTAAAACATTCAAACATCCCAGCCCATACGTTTTGCAAGGATTAAATGAAGATGAAGAGTTAGAAGTCATGGAGCAAGTACGTGTGTCATTTTCAATTGGGGGATATGAAGATGAAGTTTTGTGTGATGTTGTTTCTATGAATTCAAGCCATATACTCCTTGTATGTCCTTGGCAGTTCAATAAACGAGCATTGTATGATGGGTTCTCAAACAAATATTCATTCAAACACCAAGGGAGAAAGATCACGTTGGTTCCAATGTGCCCAAATCAAGTCCATGAATGCTAAGAGACCTTTAAGTCACGTATAGAGGAATGGGAGAAAACTAAAGCAATGAAGAAACTTGAAAGAGAAGTTTTACATGAAAAATAAATAAGAGTGGAGAGAGTTGAACATGCACAAATCAAAGAAGAACATCATGAGAAAACCAAGACATTTGGAGTTGAAAATGAGAGTGTGATTTTGCGTGAGAAATCCATTGGAGTAATTGAAAATGAGAGTAAGAGAATTGAGAGTGAAGATGAGTGTGTTGTAAAACATGAGAGTGAGATTGAAGAGAGAATTCAAAACAATCATGAGCATGAGAGAAAAGAATGTGAGGAGAAGGAAGTTTTACTTTATACTAATCAATCTTTTCTTCCTATTCTTTCATTTGATTTGCAGGTTATTCCAAAGGCCATACCATTGCAAATTGATGAATCACATTTGTCCATTGAAGTTCCAAAGGTTGTAACATTTGGTATTCCAAAGCAAGTGCTCTTTGGCATTCAAAGTACGTTCATTCTACATTCAAAGTTCAAACAACCTTATGAAAGGGAAGTTTCAACGAACCAAATTCCATTCATGAACCTTAATGAATCTTGTACATTCATTCACATTGTTAATGATGTTTCATGTTCTAACTTATTTCTATTTTGCAGCACATTGAATCATTTACATGGAAGTGTTCTTGCTTGCGATCATCAATTCAAGGAAAAGAAACGAGCATTATCAAACTATTCAAGATTCATAATGTGCAAGGGTACAAAGACTAAAGTTGGCATGCCTTACCTACTTGAAGGATTCAAAGAAATTCATGCATACCCTAATAGGCATAATGATCTTCGTTCATCCTTTCTTACACCAATGGATCAATCAATGACAAAATCCTTCGATTTGAGGACAAATCGCTCTAAAGAAGGGGGGGATGATGCGATCATTCCAAGGACCAAACTTTTTCAACACATGATCACTTCATGGACATTCTGCCTTGTTGATTCTAAGGGAGTCTTACCTTATTTTATTATTTATTTACTCATTTATGCATTACATATCACGTGAACATGTTTATCTTATTCTTAATTTTTTCTTGAATATTATATGCTGTCATTTATATGTATAATATATGATATTCATGCATGACTTATTAATTCACATCTTTATATAACTCATTCAATGCATATGCATTCGTAGTTAGCTCATTTGCATTATTAACATAGGTGGAAGCATGCATTCATAATTATCATAGATCAACTCCTATCTAATTATTTTTTTACATACTTTGTCTAGGTTCATTGGATGCTAAGAAGACTAAAGGCAATTGAAGAGTTGGTTGGACAGTTCAAGTCAGTCAGATTGATCTACATTTTTGAACATGTTTCAAACATCTTTGGGTGATGAAGTATTCTTAACATTTAATCCCCTATCTCGTAGCTTTCCAACGCATTTTGAATCACAACAATCCGATATAGGGAGCTTGAGATATGCCCAGATTACTGAAGACAGTGCAGGCTGGAAATTAATACGGGATTCGCAATCATTCATCTCCTTCAAAGGACTTATGCATGGGAGGAATTAATGAAGACATACATGGACGATAAAAGAATATTAAAATGAATCAGAACATTGGTGAAGAGGTGCAAGGATTCTTTTAAAGGCTTTTAAATTCATCCATTCATGCATATTCATGCAAGAAGCCAAATAGTCATGTTCACACAAGGGGGAAGAATTTCAGCCAAGATACATTCATGAACATTCATCCATAGAAGACAAATCAAGTTCAGACAAGGTGGGATGAATTTGGCCAAAGGATGTATTCCATTAAAAGATGAACATCCATTCATCAAAATTCATTCACCTAAGCCATGCTTTGTATCTACATAAAGTATGAACATTCATCCTTGAATGTTCACTCATTAAAGCTTGTATGTGTATCCTAGGAATACTTAGGCCTATAAATAGTTTAGCTTTTATTTTGTAAACCAATTCACTTTGTTTAATCAAATATTTGTGAGAGTTTCTCACTTTAGTTATTAAGTGAACTTTATCGACTTATCAAGCTTATACTTGTGGCATCACCCCTAACTATGTCACCCTGATACTTCTGGTTCCTATCTCTTTATAGATAGTGGGTCCAATTCCTTTTTTTGCCATCCCTTAAAGAAGCAATATAAAGTCTGGGTCTTTGTTCTTTAACATTGGTTCTTCTTTGAGTCTTCTTTGAGATACTACTTTTCATATTCATCTCCATCACCTTCATTCTACTTCCATTACCATACTTCATCATTTCCTTTAAACATGTCACCAACTTATATATATTTTCCGCTGCCATATTTATCTTTCCATTTCATTACTTCCATTTAACCATTTTTTTAGCTTTCTTGTTTATGCAGGATACTTGTTGCTTTCCTAGATCGAAACAATAAAGGTATAACCTTGACTTCACCATCCATCCAAGTGAGGCTAGGTTTAACTGTATCATATGGTAATCAGAGGTAAGGTGGATTGCAATAAGAACAAGCAAGAGCAACATCCTACCATTCAATAAAAAGAAAATCAAAAATAGAAGTGCAAAAAAAATCAGCAAGTTAATCCCAACATCAACAAGGGATTCCAAGTGAAAAAAAAATTAAAGAAAGGAAACAAAGAAAGAAAAATGCAAAGAGGTGCCAAAGGTGACAAGCAACATCATCATTCCAACCGATCCTAAAGAAGTCTTCAAGACCTTTGATTGTTTCTTCTAGGAAAGTGGTGAGTATCTTTGCATAGTAAGTGAACCTTTCTTTCTTTTTCTTCATTTTATAAGAACACCCTTCATTATTTAATCTTTATACCTTTCTATTTTTTCCTCTACACTAACAAATTTTTCAGCCGATGTCCATAGCACTTGAAAGGTCTCGAGTTAGTTCTTTTAAGAACTTTACAAGAGAGGAACGAGTGGAAAAAGGCTAATCGAGTGTGTGAGATCAGAAGGGGAATTACAAAAGCCAAAGACATATTCCCGAGTGAAACAAGAGTGCTTGAGTGGAGTGACATCACAAATTTTTTTGGGGTGACCGTGAGGTTTTGTTGTGTCAAATTTGGTAAGGTCCTAATTTTCACATTTCAAATTTTTTCTATCAATGTTATTTGATTGTTCCTCTTCCCAAGCAATGAAGAACATTCAACAAAGAGAGAATGCATTTCATACTCGTTGCCATGTAAACGGTAAAGATGGTAAAGTATGTCTTGTAGCCATTGATAGTGGAAGTTGTACAAACATTGTAAGCACATACATGGTGATAGGGAAGCGGTGGTGGGTTAATGAACGTTGCTCTTGTTGAAGAATCAAACCTAGAAAAGATCTAGACTCGATGAAGAACAATAAGGGATGAATCGAGAAGGTGGCTGCAATAGATAGAGTTTCTTTTTGGTGCTGGAAACAAGATTAAAATAAGATAAAGAAAAGATAAATGAATTGCAAATAAAATAAGATAACCAAGAAATCAAAAGATCTCCCTTATGAAGGTGAACGATAAAGATGATTGATGACATGGATGGATATGTGGAAAATCGATGGATAATGTCCTATCGAGCCCTCCTAGTCGCATTGAAAAGGAAAACACGATACTATGACTCTAACCAACCCTCCTAGTCGCGATGAAAAGGAAAATTGGAGTGTGAAGATTAATCTCCCTCACAAGAACTTGAAAGAACTCAAGGAGAAGAAGCTTCGAAGGCAAGGCAATCAGCACTTGCAAAAATGAACTCTCGTTGTATTATTAATCAAAGAAATCTTGAATTACAAAGTTTAATGAAGCCTCCTTTATATAGGGGCTGAGGCTGAGTTCTAAAGGTCCTAAATAACTAATGAATAAAATAATAATAAACTAAACATATATTAACTCTAATTCCTAATAAAATAATAATAACTAAAGATAATATTTTTAACCCAACCTTACTTCCTAATAAAATAATAAATCTAATCCTAAAAGATAATGCATCATCCTATATTAAGTTATATTACAAATAATCAATAAAATATTGAAAATTCGTAATATTTACAAAATCTCGTATTAATCCCGTATAGGATTTTCTGCATGCACCGTCTTCAGTAAAATAGCCATATCTTGAGTTCCTGATATCGGATAGATGCGATTCAAGAACCGTTGGAAATATAAGAGACAGAAGGTTGTATCTTCAGAAGACATCTTGACTAAATAAGATCAGGATCCCATTCAAAAAGTCGTCGTAAGTCTGCATTTGTTCTGATCTTCTTTTCCAATGCTTGGACGAGTGGATCATTTGGAAGAGTTATTACTTCTTCCTTTGATGTGAGACTTATGATGCATGTATCACATGGTCAATAAGTTGGGACTTAAAACATTCAAACATCCCAGCCCATACGTTTTGCAAGGATTAAATGAAGATGAAGAGTTAGAAGTCATGGAGCAAGTACGTGTGTCATTTTCAATTGGGGGATATGAAGATGAAGTTTTGTGTGATGTTGTTTCTATGAATTCAAGCCATCTACTCCTTGGACGTCCTTGGCAGTTCGATAAACGAGCATTGTATGATGGGTTCTGCAATAAATATTCATTCAAACACCAAGGGAGAAAGATCACGTTGGTTCCAATGTGCCCAAATCAAGCCAATGAATGCCAAGAGACCCTTAAGTCACGTATAGAGGAATGGGAGAAAACTAAAGCAATGAAGAAAGTTGAAAGAGAAGTTTTACATGAAAAACAAATAAGAGTGGAGAGAGTTGAACATGCACAAATCAAAGAAGAACATCGTGAGAAAACCAAGACATTTGGAGTTAAAAATGAGAGTGTGATTTTGCGTGAGAAATCCATTGGAGTAATTGAAAATGAGAGTAAGAGCATTTAGAGTGAATATGAATATGTTGTAAAACATGAGAGTGAGATTGAAGAGAGGATTCAAAACAAACATGAGCATGAGAGAAAATAATGTGAGGAGAAGGAAGTTTTACTTTATACTAATCAATCTTTTCTTCCTATTCTTTCATTTGATTTGCAGGTTATTCCAAAGGCCATACCATTGCAAATTGATGAATCACATTTGTCCATTAAAGTTCCAAAGGTTGTAACATTTGGTATTCCAAAGCAAGTGCTCTTTGACATTCGAAGTACGTTCATTCTACATTCAAAGTTCAAACAACCTTATGAAAGGGAAGTTTCAACGAACCAAATTCCATTCATGAATCTTAATGAATGTTGTACATTCATTCACATTGTTAATGATGTTTCATGTTCTAACTTATTTCTATTTTGCAGCACATTGAATCATTTACATGGAAGTGTTCTTGCTTGTGTTCATCAATTCAAGGAAAAGAAAAGAGCATTATCAAACTATTCAAGATTCATAATGTGGAAGGGTACAAAGACTAAAGTTGGCATGCCTTACCTACTTGAAGGATTCAAAGAAATTCATGCATACCCTAATAGGCATAATGATCTTCGTTCATCCTTTCTTACACCAATGGATCAATCAATGACAAAATCCTTCGATTTGAGGACAAATCGCTCTAAAGAAGGGGGGATGATGCGATCATGCCAAGGACCAAACTTCTTCAATACATGATCACTTCATGGACATTCTGCCTTGTTGATTCTAAGGGAGTCTTACCTTATTTTATTATTTATTTACTCATTTATGCATTACATGTCACGTGAATATGTTTATCTTATTCTTAATTTTTTCTTGAATATTATATGATGTCATTTATATGTATAATATATGATATTCATGCATGACTTATTAATTCACATCTTTATATAACTCATTCAATGCATATGAATTCATAGTTAGCTTATTTGCATTATTAACATAGGTGGAAGCATGCATTCATAATTATCATAGCTCAATTCCTATCTAATTATTTTTTTACATACTTTGTCTAGGTTCATTGGATGCTAAGAAGACTAAAGGCAATTGAAGAGTTGGTTGGACAGTTCACGTCAGTCAGATTGATCTACATTTTTGAACATGTTCAAAACATATTTAGGTGCTGAAGTCTTTTAACATTTAATCCCCTATCTCTTAGCTTTCCAACGCATTTTGAATCACAACAATCTGATATAGGTAGCTTGATATATTCCCAGATTACTGAAGACAGTGCAGGCTGGAAATTAATACGGGATTTGCAATCATTCATCTCCTTCAAAGGACTTATGCATGGGAGGAATTAATGAAGACATACATAGACGATAAAAGAATATTAAAATGAAGCAGAACATTGGTGAAGAGGTGAATGGATTCTTTTAAAGGCTTTTAAATTCATCCATTCATGCATATTCATGCAAGAAGCCAAATAGTCATGTTCACACAAGGGGGAAGAATTTCAGCCAAGATACATTCATGAACATTCGTCCATAGAAGACAAATCAAGTTCACACAAGGTGGGATGAATTTGGCCAAAGGATGTATTCCATTAAAAGATGAACATCCATTCATCAAAATTCATTCACATAAGCCATGCTTTGTATCTACATAAAGTATGAACATTCATCCATGAATGTTCACTCATTAAACCTGTATGTGTATCCTAGGAATACTTAGGCCTATAAATAGTTTAGCTTTCATTTTGTAAACCAATTCACTTTGTTTAATCAAATATTTGTGAGAGTTTCTCTATTTAGTTCTTAAGTGAACTTTATCGACTTATCAAGCTTATACTTGTGGCGTCACCCCTAACTATGTCACCCTGATACTTCTGGTTCCTATCTCTTTATAGATAGTGGGTCAAAGTCCTTTTTTTACCATCCCTTAAAGAAGCAATATAAAGTCTGGGTCTTTCTTCTTTGACATTGGTTCTTCTTTGAGTCTTCTTTGAGATACTACTTTTCATATTCATCTCCATCACCTTCATTCTACTTCCATTACCATACTTCATCATTTCCTTTAAACATGTCACCAACTTATATATATTTTCCGCTGCCATATTTATCTTTCCATTTCATTACTTCCATTTAACCGTTTTTTTTAGCTTTCTTGTTTGGGCAGGATACTTGTTGCTTTCCTAGATCGAAACAATAAAGGTACAACCTTGACTTCACCATCCATCCAAGTGAGGCTAGGTTTAACTTTATCATATGGTAATCAGAGCTAAGGTGGATTGCAACAAGAACAAGCAAGAGCAACATCCTACCATTCAATAAAAAGAAAATCAAAAGGAGAAGTGCAAAAAAAATCAGCAAGTTAATCCCAACATCAACAAGGGATTCCAAGTGAAAAAAAAAGCTAAAGAAAGGAAACAAAGAAAGCAAAATGCAAAGAGGTGCCAAAGGTGACAAGCAACATCATCATTCCAACCGATCCTAAAAAAGTCTTCAAGACCTTTGATTATTTCTTCTAGGAAAGTGGTGAGTAACTTTGCATAGTAAGTGAACCTTTCTTTCTTTTTCTTCCTTTTATAAGACCACCCTTCATTATTTAATCTTTCTACCTTTCTATTTTTTCCTCTACACTAACAAATTTTTCAGCCGACGTCCATAGCACTTGAAAGGTCTCGAGTTAGTTCTTTTAAGAACTTTACAACAGAGGAATGAGTGGAAAAAGTCTAATCGAGTGTGTGAGATCAGAAGGGGAATTAAAAAAGCCAAAGACATAATCCCGAGTGAAACACGAGTGCTTGAGTGGAGTGACATCACTTTTTTTTTTTTGAGTGACCGTGAGGTTTTGTTGTGTGAAATTTGGTAAGGTCCTAATTTTGACATTTCAAATTTTTACTAACAATGTTATTTGATCTTTCCTCTTCCCAAGCAATGAAGAACATTCAACAAAGAGAGAATGCATTTCATACTCGTTGCCATGTAAATGGTAAAGATGGTAAAGTATGTCTTGTAGCCATTGATAGTGGAAGTTGTAAAAGCATTGCAAGCACATACATGGTCAATAAGTTGGGACTTAAAACATTCAAACATCCCAGCCCATACGTTTTGCAAGGTTTAAATGAAGATGAAGAGTTAAAAGTCATGGAGCAAGTACGTGTGTCATTTTCAATTGGGGGATATGAAGATGAAGTTTTGTGTGATGTTGTTTCTATGAATTCAAGCCATCTACTCCTTGGACGTCCTTGGCAGTTCGATAAATGAGCATTGTATGATGGGTTCTCCAACAAATATTCATTCAAACACTAAGGGAGAAAGATCACGTTGGTTCCAATGTGCCCAAATCAAGTCCATGAATGCCAAGAGACCCTTAAGTCACGTATAGAGGAATGGGAGAAAACTAAAGCAATGAAGAAAGAGAAGTTTTACATGAAAAAGAAATAAGAGTGGAGAGAGTTGAACATGCACAAATCAAAGAAGAACATCGTGAGATAACCAAGACATTTGGAGTTGAAAATGAGAGTGTGATTTTGCGTGAGAAATCCATTGGAGTAATTGAAAATGAGTGTAAGAGCATTGAGAGTGAAGATGAGTGTGTTGTAAAACATGAGAGTGAGATTGAAGAGAGAATTCAAAACAAACATGAGCATGAGAGAAAAGAATGTGAGGAGAAGGAAGTTTTACTTTATACTAATCAATCTTTTCTTCCTATTATTTCATTTGATTTGCAGGTTATTCCAAAGGCCATACCATTGCAAATTGATGAATCACATTTGTCCATTGAAGTTCCAAAGGTTGTAACATTTGGAATTCCAAAGCAAGTGCTCTTTGACATTCGAAGTACGTTCATTCTACATTCAAAGTTCAAACAACCTTATGAAAGGGAAGTTTCAACGAACCAAATTCCATTCATGAACCTTAATGAATCTTGTACATTCATTCACATTGTTAATGAATCTTGTACATTCATTCACATTGTTAATGATGCTTAATGTTCTAACTTATTTCTATTTTGCAGCACATTGAATCATTTACATGGAAGTGTTCCTGCTTGTGATCATCAATTCAAGGAAAAGAAACGAGCATTATCAAACTATTCAAGATTCATAATGTGGAAGGGTACAAAGACTAAAGTTGGCATGCCTTACCTACTTGAAGGATTCAAAGAAATTCATGCATACCCTAATAGGCATAATGATCTTCATCCATCCTTTCTTACACCAATGGATCAATCAATGTCAAAATCCTTCGATTTGAGGACAAATCGCTCTAAAGAAGGGGGGTGATGCGATCATGCCAAGGACCAAACTTCTTCAACACATGATCACTTCATGGACGTTCTGCCTTGTTGATTCTAAGGGAGTCTTACCTTATTTTATTATTTATTTACTCATTTATGCATTACATATCACGTGAATATGTTTAACTTATTCTTAATTTTTTCTTGAATATTATATGCTATCATTTATATGTATAATATATGATATTCATGCATGACTTATTAATTCACATCTTTATATAACTCATTCAATGCATATGCAATCATAGTTAGCTCATTTGCATTATTAACATAGGTGGAAGCATGCATTCATAATTATCATAGCTCAATTCCTATCTAATTATTTGTTTACATACTTTGTCTAGGTTCATTGGATGCTAAGAAGACTAAAGGCAATTGAAGAGTTGGTTGGACAGTTCACGTCAGTCAGATTGATCTACATTTTTGAACATGTTCCAAACATCTTTGGGTGATGAAGTCTTTCAATATTTAATCCCCTATCTCGTAGCTTTCCAACGCATTTTTAACCACATCAATCAGATATAGGTAGCTTGAGATATGCTCAGATTACTGAAGATAGTGCAGGCTGGAAATTAATACGGGATTTGCAATCTATCATCTCCTTCAAATGACTTATGCATGGGAGGAATTAATGAAGACATACATGGACGATAAAAGAATATTAAAATGAATCAGAACATTGGTGAGGAGGTGCAAGGATTCTTTTAAAGGCTTTTAAATTCATCCATTCATGCATATTCATGCAAGAAGCCAAATAGTCATGTTCACACAAGGGGGAAGAATTTCAGCCAAGATACATTCATGAACATTCACCCATAGAAGACAAATCAAGTTCACACAAGGTGGGATGAATTTGGCCAAAGGATGTATTCCATTAAAAGATGAACATCCATTCATCAAAATTCATTCACCTAAGCCATGCTTTGTATCTACATAAAGTATGAACATTCATCCATGAACATCCATGATACTGGTTGCTTTCCTAGATCGAAATAATAAAGGTACAACCTTGACTTCACCATCCATCCAAGTGAGGCTAGGTTTAACTGTATCATATGGTAATCAGAGCTAAGGTGGATTGTAACAAGAACAAGCAAGATATGGTGATGATGGATTCGACCTCCAATGGTGGTGATGATTAAGAAATGAAATGGATAGAATAGTTATCAAAGAAGGGCTGTGGAAGTGTTGTAGAATGTTCCTTCAAGTGATGATGGATTCGACCTCCAATGGTGGTGATGGACGAATGCCTTGTTGAGGATGAAGGATAATTCAAAGATAAAGAAATGGAGATTTATAAGTCGGTGATAATATAGGCATGATATGGTGATGGAATATGGTGATGATATAGGCGTGATAATGGTGATGGACTATGGTGATGAAATAGGAGTGATAATGGTGACGGACAGATTGTATCTTATAAAACTAAGAAGGAACCAATGCTATAAAGGAGCAAAGACCCGTTTCTTATAAGTTTTATAAGGGATGGTATGAAAGGACTTTGACCCACTAGTTATTTAAACTAGGAACCAGAAGTATCAAGGTGAAGGAATGACGCCACAAGCTTTAGAAAGGCTTGCTTAATCGATATAGTTCTAAAAAGAACTTGAAGAGAGAATAATCTCACAAAAGGATTTTAATTATCAAAGGGTTTTTGTTACAAATGAAATGCAATAGCCTATTTATAGTTTTCAAAGCATTTAGGCCGAATAGATACTTGATGGTTCGGCCAAGGTTGAAACCCCTTTGAAAATACATGATTTTTGATGAAAATACATGATTTAAATGAAGATACATGCTCTTGGCCGAATGGTTATGTGTTGGTTCGGCCCTAAGGTTGATTTGAATGCATTTGGAAGTTATTGGGGCGCCAAAATGTAGAGCAAAGAGTCTTTGGCTGAATAGGAAGCATCCCTTGGTATTTTGGCACCAATTTGATGTCACATGGAGTGCACATGCTTGAATGATGCACATGGAAGCCTACTTGAACGCACATGGGTCTTCTTGCAAGGCTTTGGTGATGTTACAACCATAGGATGGTGTCTTGAAGTCCATGGAATGAATATGACAGCAACTAGGCGTGACTTGGCTTCCAACATGCATCTAGGTGTCATGTCCTTCAATGGGCAGCAACTTGTCATGAAAGGTCACATTATGTGGAAGGTGACCTTTCATCATTTCAGCTACTTTACAAGTGTTTGAGCTGAAGATGAGCTGGCCATAGATGGATTACATGAAGATGAGTCATAGGTCATCTCCTTGTGAAAAGGCACCTTTTGGAATTACAACTATTCGCGAAAGGTACGAATCCACAAAAATTGACATAGACCATATTTGAAGTGTTCTGTGTGGTGAAGTTGATAGTGCAACTCTCCAGCTGAAATGAGGTCTCTAGCTAGCTCAAAAGTCCAGCTCAAGTGAGCTATGAGCTCGGGGGTCAACTGGCAACTTTGTCCCAAAATGTTCTTGAGCTGTCCCGGAGTTGTCCTAGTTAAGTTTCCATAGCTCTTGGACTCCAATGCTAGCTTTAAGTCAGCTCCCATCATATGGCCGAACATGCACCTACAAAAGAAAGCATAATATAAGCTAAGTATATGAATTATTATAAAGTAATAAGAATGTGCATATTATAAAGATATGAACTATAGGTTATAATAATAACTCATGCATCATACGATAATGAATGAATATTATTATTACAACTATAGATTATATTCATGAATATCAATCAATGATGTAAACCATAGGACATAATGAATGAATGCACATGTTATGATAATTCAAGCATAGTCTAATATGAAATTGTATGCTTATAATAATATATAGTGCATAAATAAGTAAATATAAGATAAAGTAAGGTATAACTCCCTTAGAACCAGATTTGAATAACCTCCATGGTGTGATCAAATCATGGAGAAATTTGGAGCTAGACAGGATCACATCATCCTCCCCTTCTTTTAGGTGATTTGTCCTCAAATCGAAGTAGTTTCTCATTGAAGACCTTCTTGATGTAGGAAGGATTGAATCATTATGTTCTCCTTGCGAAGATTCTCCCCATGAAATGTTCAATTTCATTGTTCCATCTCGTTTGTGTTACTTTGGTTCAACATTTCTCTCTGTAAAGACTTACGTCTCTTGGAGTCCTCCTTGATGTCCTTTGGAAACATCATATCCTTCATCGATGAATAATGTCTTTTGATCAAACTTTTTACTTGAAACAACACATCCTTTGGAGAAGGTATATAACTCTTCGTCTTCTCTCTTGGAATCATCATGATGGTTGGTGAAGATTCTTAACCCTTGAAATCTTTCAAGTAGGTAGATCACGTCAACTCCTTGGTTTTGTTTTGAAACATCATGTCTTTTTGTAAAGACACTAGTTTCTTGAACATCTCCTTGGCGTTGTTTGTAACCAACATGTCCTTTGGTGCATGGATGTGTCTTCTGAACTTTGTTTATCCCTTCAACTTCTGTTTGGTGATGGTAGGAAACATCATGTGCTTTTGCCTTTATATCTTTCCAAATGATCACCTTTGATTCAATGGAAATAACCATTAACGAGCTAGGCATGGTAGGAACAAATTTTGTATCATCTTCTTTGTTTCCTCTCATCTTCCGGTGCAACTCTTTCTCAAACTTATATCTTCTTTCATTTCCTATAACCACAATCAGATTAGTAAAAAAGAAAATCAATTCCAAAAGAGTAGAGAAAACAAACCCATTAATGCTTATGAATGGAAGTGAACGATTTTTCATGATGGACAATTGTATTGGTTCATCCTTTGAAGTACTTTCATTATCCTGCATCAAAGAAAAATCAAGAATAGGAGAAAAAGAATCATTAGATAAAATAGGTTGTTTATCCTTTTTGTCTCCAAATTCATTCTTTTCAACTCTCTCATTTTCAACTCCAACGTCTTCTTCATCCACTCTTTGATTTTCATCATTTTTTCAATTTCAAATTGCACTCCTTCACTTGAACTTTCTTCCAAACGTTTTTCTTCAAGTTGCTCCTTCATTGCTTCAATGCGCTCTCTTAAGGTGTTTTGATCTTCATTTACTCGAGTAGAGGACAGTGGTGGCAAGACAAATTTACTTTTATCGTTGATGAATGAATAGCGATTTGTGAATCCATCATAGATAGCCCGTTTGTCAAATTGACATGGTCGTCCAAATAGCAAATGACTTGTACTCATAGGCACCACATCGCATAGAATCTCGTCTTTGTACTTTCCAATTGAGAATGGAACCAGTACTTGTTCAGTGACCATCAACTCTTCCTCATCATTAAACCATTCATATGGGCTGGAATGTTTAATCGTTGAAAGCCCCAATTTTTTCACCATGTATGTGCTTGCAATGTTTGTACAACTTCCTCCGTTAATAGCTACAAGACACACTTTACCATCTACATGGCAATGAGTGTGAAATACATTCATTCTTTTCTGTTCATACTCCATTGAAAAGATGAAAAATTGTTAGTGAAATAAAGAATGAAAATGTGAAAAGGACCTTACCAAGAACACTCTCACAAAACCTCATAGTAACACTCCAAAGAAATTAAAATGTCACTCCATTCACACTCGTGTTTTCACTTGGGGATATGTTCTTGGCTTTTTCTGATCCCCCTTTTAATCTCACCCACTCGTTTGCCTTTTACCGCTCAATTCTCTCTTGTGGGTCCTTTAAAGAACTAACTCAAGATTGAGCAAGTTTCTTAGTTTGTGCGTCGGTTTAGAAATGGTTAGGGTAGATGATAAAGGATAGGCTAGAAAAGGTTAAGAAAGATGAATAAGAAAAGATGAAATAGTAAATAAATAAAGATAACTTACAACTCAAGTTGCAACACTTGCTATCTTCCTTCACAAGAAACAACAAGGATACCTCCTTCAAGTTTGATGTTGGGCAGATTGTAATATGCTTCTCTTTGAGTGTATTTTGCAACTTTGCTTCACTTTTTCTTTTGCTTTGAATTTTCTTCTTTTCTTTTCTTTCTTTTGCACTCCAAATTTGTTGTAGGAGTCTTTTCTTTTCTTTTTCTTTTCTTCTTTCTCGTTGCTTTTTGTTGTAGCACTTTGAATGTCAATCCACCAAATGTCTGATACCACTTGATATGATGCTAACCAGGCTTCTTTAATAATGGAGAAGTTGGTAACCTTGTTGTTTCCCGATCTAGGAGAGACACCAAATGCTACACCTTGGATTGAAAGTAATCTGCACAAAAAAAAGAAGACTTGATTAAGTAATATGATAATTAAGAAATGAAATGGAAAGAATTGAAATGGATAGAATAGTTATCAAAGAAGGGCTGCGGAAGTGTTGTAGAATACTCCTTCAAGTGATGATGGATTCGACCTCCAATGGTGGTGATGGACGAATGCCTTGTTGAGGATGAAGGATAATTCAAAGATGAAGAAATGGAGATTTATAAGTTGGTGATAATATAGGCGTGATATGGTGATGGAATATGGTGATGATATAGGCGTGATAATGGTGATGGACTATGGTGATGATATAGGCATGATAATGGTGATGGACAGATTGTATCTTATAAAACTAAGAAGGAACCAATGCTATAAAGGAGCAAAGACCCGTTTCTTATAAGTTTTATAAGGGATGGTATGAAAGGACTTTGACCCACTAGTTATTTAAACTAGGAACCAGAAGTATCAAGGTGAAGGAATGACGCCACAAGCTTTAGAAAGGCTTGCTTAATCGATATAGTTCTAAAAAGAACTTGAAGAGAGAATAATCTCACAAAAGGATTTTAATTATCAAAGGGTTTTTGTTACAAATGAAATGCAATAGCCTATTTATAGTTTTCAAAGGGTTTAGGCCGAATAGATACTTGATGGTTCAGACAAGTTTGAAACCTGATACATGCATCACAAGGCTCACATCAAAGGAATAAGTAATAACTCTTCCAAATGATCCACTCGTCCAAGCTTTGGAAAAGAACATCAGAACAGTAGCAGACTTGAGATGACTTTTTGAATGGGATCCTGATCTTATTTGGTCAACATATCTTCAGGAGATACAACCGTCTGTCTCTTATCTTTCCAACGGTTCTTGAATCGTATCAATCCGATATCGGGAACTCAATATAACATTGCAAGCACATACATGGTGAACAAATTGGGTCTTACAACATTCAAACATCCCAGCCCATATGTTTTGCAAGGATTAAATGAAGATGAAGAGTTTGAAGTCATAGAGCAAGTACTTGTTCCCTTCTCAATTGGGAGATATGAAGATGAAGTCTTTTGTGATGTTGCTTCCATAAATTCAAGCCATCTTCTTTTTGGTCGACCTTGGCAGTTTGATGGATTCAAAAATCGGTATTCTTTCTACCGCAATAAAAGAAAAATCATCTTGACTCCATTATCTCCTAGCCGAGTGAATAAAGATCAAAACACCTTTAGGAAAAGAATTGAAGCAATAAAGGAGCAACTTAAAGAAGAACGTTTGGAAGGAAGTTCGAATGATGGAATGAATTTTGAAATCAAACAAAACGTTGAAAATGATGAGAAACAAAGAGTGGATGAAGAAGACATTGGAGTTGAAAATGAGAGAGTTGAAAAGGATGAATTTGGAGATAAAGAGGAGAATGAAGAACATATTTTAATTAACCTTACTCTTTCATCTATTCTTCCTATTGTTTTACAGGATAATCCAAGAGACGTATCACTTTGAGTTGATGATTCAAGAAACATTTCTTTTGAAGAACCAATAGGTGTGACCTTTGGTGATCTACAAGATATGTCCTTAGACGTTCCAACAATTATGCTACTTGAAATTCAAAACGATGTGTCACTTGAAGTGCCAAAAGTTATGATCATTGAAGCTCCAAGTTCATTACAACTATGGAAGAGAATTCAGCGACCAATGGAGTTTTACATCATTAAGCAACTAACGCCCATTAAACATCCACCCTGGTTTGATAATTTCATTCATCTTGTCAATAGTTTTTCAATTACTAATTTTGATTCATTTTGCAGCAATTCGATCCGTGTCTATGGTATAATCTTATCAAATTGTGATGGAAAGGACGATTCAAAGGACACAATCTTTCAAAGGAAAGAGCCAAAAGACGTGAATCATAAAGGCTTAATGGACGTGATCCTTCAAGAGCATAAAATTGTGAATTTTCATTCAATGAACATGACTTTTGAAGAATCAAACAATATGTCTTTTGGGGTACCGAGAGATATGATCATTGAAGATAATATTTATTCAAAAGACATAACTCTTGACCATCTAGCAAACATAGACAGGGAGTATTTCTTTCACTTATTTATCATTAATCATTCTCTTACTTATGAGATTCCTTTCTTTTTTCAGGTCATGGACATTCAAGGAACTTATTCAAGGGATGTGATTTTTGATAAAGATCATTTCATAAAGATGACCTATGAATGGGCGTACAATTTGGAGAAGTACCTTTCGATTTGAGGACAAATCGTCCAAAAGAAGGGGATGAGGATGTGATCCTATCTAGCACCAACTTTTTGCATGACATACTCACATCATTGAAATTCCATCAAGCTCAATATAAGGGAGTTCTACCTTACTTTATATTATATTTACTCATTTATGCATTATATATTATTATGAGTATACATTTTCATATTAGACTATGCTTGAATTATCATAACATGTGCATTCATTCATTATGTCCTATGGTTTGCATCATTGATTGATATTCATGCATATAATCTATAGTTGTAATAATAATATTCATTCATTATCATATGATGCATGAGTTATTATTATAACCTATAGTTCACATCTTTATAATATGCACATTCTTATTACTTTATAATAATTCATATACTTAGCTTATATTATGCTTTCTTTTGTAGGTGCATGTTCGGCCACATGATGGGAGCTAAATTTGAGCTTAACCAAGGATAAGGAGCTAGGAAAACTTACATAGGATGACTCGGGAGATCATGAAGAACAAATGGTGAAAAGTTGTCAGCTGACCCCCGAGCTCATAGCTGACTTGAGCTGGACTTTTGAGCTAGCTAGAGGTTTCATTTCAGCTGGAGAGTTGCACCATCATCACCACCACACAGAGTACTTCAAATATGATCTAGGTTAATTTTTGTGGATTCGTACCTTTTCGCGAAGAGTTACCATTCCAAGAGGTGCCTTTTCACAAGGAGCTGTCCTATGACTCATCTTCATGTAATTCATCTATGGCCAGCTCATCTTCAGCTCAAACACATGGAAAGTAGCTCAAATGATGAAAGGTTACTTTCCATAAATATGAACTTTTATAATTAGTTGCTGCCCATTGATAACATGCCACCTAGACGTTAGATGAATACCAACTCACACAAAGTTGCTGCTCATTTTCACACCAAGGAGAAGCCACACCATAAGTTCCCTATGCCGCCCATGTGAGTGCCTCATGACCAGCCCACCCATGTGCCATGCGTGTGGATGAAATGGGTGCCAAAATGAAGAGGCCTATCTATATTCGGCCAAAGAATCACCTTGCTTCAAGTTGGCAACAAGATGAAGATACAAGGGAACCATTCGGCCAAAGACATCTCCCCTCATCCAAGCATCATTTATTTTCAATTAAGACATGTATTTTGCCGAATGGACATCTAATTATTCAGCCAAAACTATACAAGCCTATAAATAGGGCTTTGGCATTTCATTTATACAGAACCCTTTTGATAAATTAAACTCTTGTGAGAATTATTCTCTCTTTAAGTTCTTTTTAGAACTATATCGATTAAGCAAGCTTAATTCTTAAGTTTGTGGCATCAATCCTTCCCCTTGATACTTCTGGTTCCTAGTTCTTATAACTAGTGGGTGAAAGTCCTTACTACCATCCCTTATAAGACTTATAAGAAACGGGTCTTTGCTCCTTTATAGCATTAGTTCCTTCTTAGTTTTATAAGATACTATCTGTTCATCACCATCTTCACGCCTATAACATCACCATCTTTTCATTACCAACTTTCCATCACCATTCTCTATCACTATTCACGCCTATATAATCAACATCCCATTACCATCTATTCATCATTAAATCATCCTTCATCATCAACAAGACATACGTCCATTCCACCATTGGAGGCCGAATCCATCATCACTTGAAGGATAAATATACAACACTTTCACATCCCATCTTGATAACGTTTCTATCCATTTTCATTTTCATTTTTTTCTTTCATTTCTTTAATTATCAAATTACTTAATCAATTCTACTTCTTTTGTGCATATTACTTTCAATTCAAAGTGTAGCATTTGGTGTCTCTCCTAGATCGGGAAACAACAAGGTTGCCAACTTCTTCATCATTGAAGAAGCCTGGTTAACCTTACATCAGTGAGTGTCTTGATAGCTAACTAGGTGAGCTATAACTTGATGAACTCAAGCTAGTTAGCTTTGGTCTTCTCATCTCATCATCTACTATCCCAGCTACTTCTAGCTACCTTTAGTCCATTTTTCATCACTTTGGTCCAAAGCTCTCCTCCAGCTAAGTTCAGCTACATGCTAGCTCCTCCAGCTAAGTTGAGTTTTCCTTAGTGTTCCATGAGATGCCATGATATTTGTGAGCTGTTTGTGAGCTACATATGACGTCCAAATACTCTACCAAGCTGTCCGAACGTGTGCCATGCTCCAATGTACCTACATTTGCAAAGAAAACAAGGTAATTCAATGGCATTGAGCTTGCATGAGCTAATTACCTTGCTGTCGTGCATGATCATGGTCTTGTGAGCTATGAATGCATGACATGAGCTAAGTATATCATCATATACTATATGTGAGATGATGTATATGACTTAGGAACTGAAATTAATGCAAAGAGATAACAAATGAATGATTAAGCATGATGCCATGTCATGAATGTATTGAAACATACTTAGATGAATGCAAAACGAATATGAAACGATAACATGATTGAAGTATCATTGTGTACCAATTAATATAAACATGTGGATATGTTATATGCATGAATATCATATAACATGATATTCATAATAAATGATAAATGGAAACATGTAATAATAATATCCCAAGAAATGGTATGTAATCATAGCATAGATATGAATGATATGGAAAACATGATAAACTAAACATAGGATGGTATAAATGATATGATAATTTACACTAATATGTGAATGCATGATTATGATAGAATGGAATGTATAAATGATATAATATAAGATAAGGTAAGAAAGAACTCCCTTAGAATCAGCTTTGAATAACATCCATGGTGTGTTCAAGTCATGGAGAAAGTTGGAGCTAGTTTGGATCGTATCAATATCGATTAAGCAAGCTAATTTCTAAGTTTGTTGCATCAACCTCTTCCATAGATACTTCGAGTTCCTAATTCTTATAACTATTGGGTTCAAGTCCTTGTTTACCACCCCTTAAAGAAGTAATATAAAGTCTGCGTTTTTGTTCTTTAACATTGGTTCTTCTTTGAGTCTTCTTTAAGATACTATCTAATCATCACCATCTTCCATCACCTTCACGCCTACTACATCTTCACTTCCATCACCATAAAACCATCCTTCAATTTCATCAAGGCAAGAGTCTATCATCACCATTGGAGGCTGAATCTTATTGCATTTGAAGGACAATTCAACAACACTTCTGCAACCAACATTTGATAACATTTCTATTACTATCATTTCTTTACATTTTCATTTTCATTCTTAATTATCAATCCCTTAATCATTTCTTTCTTTAATTGTGCAAATTACTTGTCAATTTAAAGTGTAGCATTTGGTGTCTCTCCTAGATCGGGAAATAACAAGGCTGCCAACTTCTCCATCGTTGAGGAAGCTTGGATAGCCTTACATCAAGCGGTATTCAGAGCTTAGTCGGATTGACAAACAAGAGCTGCAACAAAAAGAAAAAGAAAGAAGAAAAATAAAAGAAAAGACTCTTACATCAAAATTGGAGTGTAAAAAAGAAAGAAAAGAAAAAGAAAAATCAAAAGAAAAGAAAAAGTAAAGCAAAGTTGCAAAATAGACTCAAACAGAAGCACATTACAATTTGCCCCAACATCAAAATTGAAGGAGGTATCCTTTTTGTTTCTTGTGATGGAATATAGTAAGTGTTGCAACTTGAGTTGTAAGTTATCTTCATTTTCTCATTATTTCATTTCCTTTTCTTTCATCTTTTCTTATTTCATTACCTTATCTTTTCTTAACCTTTCTATCCTACCTTTACCATATCCATTTCTATACCCTAACCATTTCTATAGCTGACGTAACAAACAAAGAAACTTGCTCAAATCTTGAGTTAGTTCTATAAAGGACCCATAAGAGAGAATTGAGCGGTAAAAGGCAAATGAGTGGAGTGCAATCTGAACTTTCTTTGCAGTGATCAAGTGAGGCTTTTTTAGTGTGCTGGTAAGGTTTCAATTTATTTTATTTCACTAACCATGTCACAAGAATTTCTTTATTTCCATACAGCTTCAAGATAAGTTCTTGTCATTAAAAATGCTTTAAGCACTCAAATCAGAGAGGATGATCAAAGAGAAAACATCTTCCATACTCATTATCATGTAAACAACAAATTTGCTTCATGATTATTGATGGAGGAAGTTGTACGAACGTTGCAAGCACTCTTATGGTGGAAAAGTTTGGCTTGAAGACTTCTAAGCATCTGAATCCATATAAACTTCAATGGTTAAATGACAGTGAAGAAGTAAGGATCACAAAGCAAGTTGTCATTCCATTTTCAATTGGCAAATATCAAGATAAAGTCCTTTGTGATGTTGTACCAATGGATGCTTGACATATACTTTTGGGAAGACCGTGGCAATTCGACAGACGAGCAATCCATGATGGGTTTACCAACAGGTATACTATCACCCATAATGGTAAGAAATTCACTTTGATGCCACTTTCTCCTAGTCAAGTGAATGAAGTCCATATTCATTTAAAGAAAAGCATGGAGTCATACAAAAATGATGAAAAAAGAGATAACTAAAGCATTAAAAATATATGCTGGAAGAAAGGAGATTCGGAAACACTTGCTGTCACACAAGGCTTTAATTATACTAATGTACAAGGAGAGTCTACTTTTAACTAATCTCCAAGAAGGCTTGCCTTCTTTTGTTGTTTCTCTTTTACAAGAATTCAAAGCGATGTTCCCAGAAGATATACCAAAAGGACTTCCACCCCTTTGAGGAATTGAACATCAAATCGATTTCATTCATGGTGCTACCATTCCAAATAAACAAGCCTATAGAACCAATCTGGAGGAAATAAAGGAACTTCAAAAATAGTTTGGTGAATTAATGGAAAAGGGGCACATTCGAGAAAGCTTAAGTCCCTGTGTTGTTTTTGATTTTCTTGTACCAAAGAATGATTGATACCATACGACCTAGCATTCCTTAGAAGACAAGGTTGTACCTTTGATTGTCTCGATCTAGGAAAGCAACAAGGATCATGCACAAACAAGAAAGCTCAAAATAAAATGGTTAAATGGAAGTAATGAAATGGAAAGATAAATATGGCAACGGAATATATATATATATAAGTTGGTGATATTTTTGAAGGAAATGATGAAGTATGGTAATGGAAGTAGAATAAGTGTGACGAAGATGAATATGAAAGGTAGTATCTCAAATAAGACTCAAAGAAGAACCGATGTTAAAGAACAAAAACCCAGACTTTATATTACTTCTTTAAGGGATGGTAAACAAGGACTTTGACCCACTATCTATAAAGAGATAGGAACCATAAGTATTAAAGTAAAATAGGGGTTGACATCTCAAGCATAAGCTTGATAAGTCGATAAAGTTCACTTAAGAACTAAAGAGAGAAACTCTCACAAATATTTCCTTAAAAACAAAGTCTGCCTACAAATGAAATATAAAACCTATTTATAGAGTTTTAGGGAATGTGGCTGAATGGTACAATGTATTTTGGCCAGCCCTTGTTTCTTCCTCAAAAACATTATTTAATACATAATGACACAAATAAATAAGTGATAGTTCAGCTGAATGTAGTGATGTAAGGCGAATCTACACGCTTTGATGTCCCGATCTAGGATTGGCAAGTACTGGTGTCCTTGAATTTATAAGTTTGGGCTACAAAATAAGATAAGAAAAGAATGATTAATAATGGAATTAATAAAGGGGATAATAATATAAGTAATGAAAATAAATAATAAGAATGAAATGAAATAAAGAAAGGATAGAGATGGTTGCGGAATTGATGGAAGAGATGGATGATGGTGATGATGAAATGACAATAGTGGTGATGTTGTATCTCAAACACGCCAAAGAGGAAACTATGCTATGAAGCACAATCCCGGTCTTCATAAACTTGCTTGAGGGGTGGTGATAGTGTCTTCAACCCACTAGATATCAATCTAGGAATTTTGGAATCAAAATAGAAGGAATGACGCCACAAGTATATGAACTATACTTGTTTAATTGATAAAGTTCACAAAGAACTTTGAAGAGAAATAACTCACAAGAATATATTTTATATAAGAGATGAGGTGATTAAAAATGAAATGCACTAGCCTATTTATAGTTTTTCAAAGGGTTTAGGCCGAATAGACACATGATGGTTCGGCCAAGGTTGAAACCCCTTTGAAAATAAATGATTTTTTGATGAAAATACATGCTCTTGGCCGAATGGTTTTGTATTGGTTCGTCCCTAAGGATGATTTGAATGCATTTGGAAGTTATTTGGGTGCCAAAATGAAGAGGAAAGAGTCTTTGGCTGAATAGGAAGCATCCCTTGGTGTTTTGGTGCCAATTTGATGTCACATGGAGTGCACATGCTTGAATGATGCACATGGCAGCCTACTTGAACGCACATGGGTCTTCTTGCAAGGCTTTGGTGAGGTTTCAACCATAGGATGATGTCTTGAAGTCCATGGGCAGCCTAGAGATGAACTAGCTTCAAGGTAAGCTAGGTGAGTGTCTTGGTAGCTAACTAGGTGAGTTATAGCTTGATGAACTCAAGCTAGTTAGCTTTGGTCTTCTCAACTCCTCAGCTACTCTCCCAGCTACTTCCAGCTACCTTTAGTCCACTTTTTAACAATTTGGTCCAAAGCTCTCCTCCAACTAAGTTCAGCTACATGCTAGCTCCTCCAGCTAAGTTAAAGCTCCTTAAGTGATGAAATGAGCTGTCATAACGTTCAAGAGCTAGTGTGAGCTACTATGCTTATCCTTTTAGCTAACCAAGCTACCATAATATGCCTTGCTTTGTGTTTCACCTATAGGAATTAACAAACAAACCAAGTAAGAAATGTGTGAGCTCATTTAAGGTAAAATGCATGTTATCGTGAGGTGTTTGAGTGATATAAGCTATGAATGATCATCTAGAATCTAAGATAACATGTATATAAGCTAGATAAAAGGCATAGGACGTTCATGAGCTTTAAGAAAACATATATGAGCTAGAAAATAGATGTATGCATACAAATGAGCTAAAGAATCATGGATTTATAGCTAGTGAGCTAATGTAAACATAACATGACAGGAGTTAATGAATGAATGAATACATGCTGCCATGATATCTAAATGATATGCAAACATAATAAATGAATCTAAAACATATGTAAACATAATATAAAGCTAAGTAAAGATGTGAAAACATATGTTATGCATGAAAATTATATAGTTGCAAGTGAATGATAACATATGATTATTCAAGCATAGTTTAAGATGCAAATGTATGCTCATAATAATATATAGTGCATAAATGAGTAAATGTAATATAAAGTAAGGTAGAACTCCCTTATATTGAGCTTGATGAATCTTCAATGATGTGAGTGTGTCATGAAGAAAGTTGGTGCTAGACATGATCACATCATGTAGGAACATGTTGAGGTGGCTGAATAACACTTGTTTTTCTTCCAAATTGGTGCCAAGTAGATTCTCACATATGGAACAAGGTTTGCTGGTTATATGGAATGTCTTGGACGTGAATGAGTCTTTCTCCAAGCTGCTTGAGTGGATATCTTGTTAGCAAACTAGTTATTAACTGCTCTGGTGCTCTCCTTAGTGTTCCACTAACTGCCAGATTCCTTGTGAGCAGTTTGTGTCTCCCAAATGCTCCAACAAGCTGTTTGTCTTCCAAAATGTTCCACTTAGTTGTATATATCTTACAAGTGCTCCTCCAAGCTGTCCCAACGTGCATCATGCTCCAATGCACCTTCTCACAAAGGTTCTGATTCATTTTAACATTATTTCCTCATCCATGCATTCAAATACCGTATTTATTTCCAGCCTGCACTGTCTTCTATAATCTGGGAATATATTGAGCTCCAAATATCATATTGACATGATTCAAAGTGCATTGGAAAGCTAAGAGATAGAGAATTAAATGTTAAGATACTTCATCATCCAAATATGCTTGTAACACGTTCAAAACTGGTTATCAATATGAGTGACGTGAACTATCCGTGGACTGCCTGGAATGTACCTTGCACTTAATATAAAATGTATATTAGTTACAATGCTCAAATTTAAAAATAAATAATAAGTAAGCTTATAATGTAATACATGATTCAATGGCTATTATAATATTGCAATTGATATGATAACATAGGTAAGGAATGTGTAACATATGCATGAAACAAGCTAATTAATGATGTGACATGAATGAATGAATACATGCAATCATGATATGTAAATGATATGAAAACATAATAAATGAATCTAAACATAATATAAAGCTAAGTAAAGATGTGGAAACATATTCTATGCATGAAAATCATATAGTATGCAAGTGAATGATAACATATGATTATTAAAGCATAGTTTATTATGCAAATGCATGCTCATAATAATATATAGTGATACAGTTCAACCTAGCCTCACTTGGATGGATGGTGAAGTTAAGGTTGTACCTTTGATTGTTTCAATCTAGGAAAACAACAAGGATCCTGCACAAACAAGAAAGCTCAAAAAAATAGTTAAATGGAAGTAATGAAATGGAAAGATAAATATGACAGCGGAAAATATATATAAGTTGGTGATATGTTTAAAGGAAATGATGAAGTATGGTAATGGAAGTAGAATGAAGGTGATGGAGATGAATATGAAAAGTAGTATCTCAAATAAGACTCAAAGAAGAACCAATGTTAAAGAACAAAGACCCAGACTTTATATTGCTTCTTTAAGGGATGGTAAACAAGGACTTTGACCCACTATCTATAAAGAGATAGGAACCAGAAGTATCAGGGGGACATAGTGATACATGCATCACAAGGCTCACATCAAAGGAAGAAGTAATAACTCTTCCAAACGATCCACTCGTCCAAGCATTGGAAAAGAAGATCAGAACAGAATCAGACTTACGACAACTTTTTGAATGGGATCCTGATCTTATTTACTCAAGATGTCTTCTGGAGATACAACTGTCTGTTTCTTATGTTTCCAACGGTTCTTGAATCGCATCAATCCGATATCGGGAACTCAAGATATGTCTATTTTACTAAAGACGGTGCATGCAGAAAATCCTATACGGGATTAATACGGGATTTTTTAAATATTACGAATTTTCAATATTTTTATTGATTATTTGTAATATAACTTAATATAGGATGATTCATTATCTTTTAGGATTAGATTTATTATTTTATTAGGAATTAAGATTGGGTTAAAAATATTATCTTTAGTTATTATTATTTTATTAGGAATTAGAGTTAATATATGTTTAGTTTATTATTATTTTATTCATTAGTTATTTAGGACCTTTAGAACTCAGCCCCTATATAAAGGAGGCTTCATTAAACTTTGTAATTGAAGATTTCTTTTATTAATAATACAACGAGAGTTCGTTTTTGCAAGTGCTGATTGCCTTGTGCCTTCGAAGCTTCTTCTCCTTGAGTTCTTTCAAGTTCTTGTGAGGGAGATTAATCTTCACACTCCAATTTGCCTTTTCATCGTGACTAGGAGGGTTGGTTAGAGCCATATTATCGTGTTGGCCTTTTCATTGCGACTAGGAGGGCTCGATAGGACATTATCCATCGATTTTCCACATATCCATCCACGTCATCAATCATCTTTACCGTTCACCTTCATAAGGGAGATCTTTTGATTTCTTGGTTATCTTATTTTATTTGCAATTCATTTATCTTTTCTTTATCTTGTTTTAATCTTATTTTTATCTTGTTTCCAGCACCAAAAAGAAACCCTATCTATTGCCGCCACCTTCCCGATTCATCCCTTATTGTTCTTCATCGAGTCTAGATCTTTTATAGGTTTGATTCTTCAACAAGAGCAACGTTCATTAACCCGCCACCGCTTCCCTATCAATTGGTATCAGATTTGGGCCGATTATTGGAAAGAAACAAGCAATCTTGCTTGTTCTTGCACACAAAACCGTCAAGGTACCCCAACGGAGCTAGTTCACAAAAGATTCAGCGTTTCAGGTTGTTTTTATTTAATTTTAATATAGATTTAAATCATTCTTGTTAGTTTGCTATTTTTTTCAAAAAAAACAAAAAAAAGGAAAAAAAAGCTAAAAAAGCCAAAATTTCAAAAACATTCAAACGAAGGTATTTAGGGATGATTTTATCTATATATCATATTCATTCTAAGAGTAATCCCCAGTCCAAATTTCACCCCAATCGTAGTTGATTGGAGCCTTCAAATACATCATTCAAGTTTCATCGGCAGATTCGGTTTAGAATCTTGTTGAATTTCTTGAAAATGTTACAGGAGGAATTTCGTGGTGAAAATTTATAGATTGAAAATTCACATATTGAAGAACATTAAAACAAAAAAACATAATTTTTGGAGATCAAAAACACCTTCGAACAAAGCGATCAAGAAAAACAGATTGTTTGAGGACTCACCGTTCAACAGAGTCTACAGGATACTACTGAAGGTATTTGGTTCTGAAAGTTTATAGGTGATTTCTTGACGCATCGAAAGACATTCAAGAATTTTTCCATAATTTCTTGACACCGGTAACCCCCTCAAAAACTTTGCTCAATTTGATCTAGCGTTTTCCAGGTTTCTGGGTTGGTTCTTTTTTTTTTCTTTGACTCTTAGTGCTTTAGGTTCTTTTGTTTTTCCTTGTTATTATTCTTTTGCATTATCTAACACATTATCTTCCTTGTGTTAGTAGGACTAAAGAGATTGCATACTTCTTCCTTCTTTGCATTCTCGTTCTCTTGGAGTCTAACCCTTGTTTGGCCTCTTAGAACTTTTAAGTTTTTTCTTATCGCCTTTGCTAGTAATCAAACTTCGATACGAACTGTGGAAGACTACTTGGTAAAGTGATTTTTAAAGAGTACAAGATCGGCTTACTTGCCTCTCGTTGTGTTACTTTCTTGGAGTGACTTGTGAGGTTTCTTGCTTTGTTGAATTTTCTTCCTTTTATTTTTATTTTACTTTAAATTTTTCTTTTGTGTGTTATGATTTCAGGATGGGCGACAATAACAATAAGACACTTACGACTATCTTAGCCACACTTACCCGACTCACGACTCAAGTTAAAAGATTTGATGAAATCGTGAGAGAACGACAAAAACCACAACTGGATCTACCAAACCAGAATCCAAGACCAAACAATGCTGAACTTTTGGTACCCGGGCGAGAACAACCACGTTTTCAAGCACCCAAACTCTTTGCAAAACCAAAGTTCACGATCCCTTTTTTCAAATGAGACAATGATCCAGACAGGTACATCGAATGGGAAGAAAAAGTTGATCTCATGTTCGCATACCATGACTGCCCCCAAGCTCAACAAGTTCACCTCATCACTACACAATTCGAAGGATATGCTCGAACTTGGTGGATGCAAACAAGGAAAAAGATCCAGAACTTCCAAATTCCAACAATCACTTCTTGGACGACTTTAAACAAACCATGAGGAAGCGATTCCTACTGACACATTATACACGTGAAGTTAAACTACGACTAGACCGACTTCGACAAGGTAGAAGTTCAGTTGAAGAGTACTATAAGGAGATGCAGTCCTTACTCAATAGGGCTAACATAACCGAAAAAGAAGAGGTCACCGTGTCAAGATTCATCATCGGTTTAAACTCAAACATCATTGATCTTCTTTATCTACAAGGGTACGAAAACCTTGAAGATGCACTAAAGAAAGCAATGACAATCGAAGCACAAATCCAAAGGAGATATCGATTCAGTGAACATTACCAAGGTACTTCATCCTCTTACCAAGGTAATCCTTCAAATCCTTCCTCATCTTCTACTCCATCTTCTCTAAAAAAGCCAAGAGATGAAAAACCTGACAAGGAGAAAGAACGACCAGTAAAGAATGACACACTTCCAGTCCCTAAAGATCAAATGATAATTTGTGAAGAAGTAGGGAAAGCAAAAAAAGAAAAAGTTGAGAAAGAGGCAAAAGCAAAAGAGGTCACTAGTTATAAAAGCCAAAAGAATAATGACCCATGGGAGGTGAGTGAACCTAAATGTGAGAAGAAAAGAGTGACTCAAAATCTATGTGTGAGCACAAAAGAATTGAGAGAGAACCTTCTTTACAAACAGCCTTGCATCCTTGTTCACTTTAGGGAATCAATTGTTTCGATTTCTAACATTAACAAGGATTTGCCTAGTGTGTTTTCATCTCTTTTACAGGATTTTCGAGAAGTGTTAGGTGATATACCTAACGAATTACCACTGAAAAGAGGAAAACAATGCCAAATCATTCTAATTCAAGGTTCCATCATACCTCGTCAAACATACAATCTCGAAGAAACCAAAGAGTTGGATTTGTTACAAAAAGGCTATATCCAGGAAAGCCTTAGTCGTGACGCCATCATAATGACGAAACATGATTTGAAAAACTCTACAGGCTTTATAGTTCGTGCACAGGAAATCCATGTAAATGATGAAATAGTAAAAGCAACACGAGACTGGCCCACACCATCTTCCATAGCCAAGAGTTGTCGAATAATATTAGGTGACCCTCCTGATGGGTTACCACCTGAAATCCCTAATCACTATGTCATATCAATGAAGAGTCTCAATTTATGGGAGTCAAAAGACCGAGGTAAACAAAACACAGTAGACGATGCACTACCACGAAGGTATACTCTTACCTATCAAACATATACTAATATTCCGAGAATTGAACATATCAAAGATCTATATCATAATAACTCGGATATTTCTGATATTTCTACCCATACTTTTAAAAGTGCTTCTAATGAGTTTTATCGTGTATATGAGTTTCCTTGCCAACTAAATAGGTTCTACAGTCCAAAAATCTCCTCCATAGAATTTTTAATTCATGAACCACACTTAAGAGACTTAAGGGATTACTTTAACAAACCAGTTGATATGGTTTTTAATCACTCATTCTCGCCACACACGAATAAAACCATGGAGAAATTATCTGAAGCAATCATACAGAAAACCAACAGTGGTCGGCACCATGTTGAATTTCAACCTAAACATCAGATTACAAGACTTGTATGCAAAAGAGGATTTCAAGACTACAAGAAATCAGTTCCTACAAAGAAGAAACCTCGACTAAAATGCATAAAGACACATCACATTGATCCTTGTAAATGTTTCACAAGTTTTTCTTCCAACAAATATAATTCTCTTTCTCTTGGATTTTCAGATTCGATGACGAATCCTTTTGAGGAGTGAGGGAATGATACATGCACCAGAGTCCATAATACATGCTTCTTTGGACTAATGTTTCTACTCGAACCTATTAGAAGAACAAAGTCTCGAAGATTCAAAGCATATCTATTCGGTAAGTATAATGTGAATGAATCATTAAATGATTCTAATGTTGCTCCCTTTAATGTTTCAGATTCGAGGTTGAATCTTTTTGAAGAAAGGGAGGATGATACATGCATCACAAGGATCACATCAAAGGAAGAAGTAATAACTCTTCCAAATGATCCACTCGTCCAAGCATTGGAAAAGAAGATCAGAATAGAAGCAGACTTACGACGACTTTTTGAATGGGATCCTGATCTTATTTAGTCAAGATGTCTTCTGTAGATACAACCTTCTGTCTCTTATATTTTCAACGGTTCTTGAATCGCATCAATCCGATATCGGTAACTCAATATATGGCTATTTTACTGAAGACGGTGCATGCAGAAAATCCTATACGGGATTAATACGGGATTTTTTAAATATTACGAATTTTCAATATTTTTATTGATTATTTGTAATATAACTTAATATAGGATGATGCATTATCTTTTAGGATTAGATTTATTATTTTATTAGGAATTAAGATTGGGTTAAAAATATTATCTTTAGTTATTATTATTTTATTAGGAATTAGAGTTAATATATGTTTAGTTTACTATTATTTTATTCATTAGTTATTTAGGACCTTTAGAACTCAGCCCCTATATAAAGGAGGCTTCATTATACTTTGTAATTGAAGATTTCTTTGATTAATAATACAACGAGAGTTCGTTTTTGCAAGTGCTGAATGCCTTGTGCCTTCGAAGCTTCTTCTCCTTGAGTTCTTTCAAGTTCTTGTGAGGGAGATTAATCTTCACACTCCAATTTGCCTTTTCATCGCGACTAGGAGGGTTGGTTAGAGCCATATTATCGTGTTTGCCTTTTCATTGCGACTAGGAGGGCTCGATAGGACATTATCCATCGAATTTTCCACATATTCATCCACGTCATCAATCATCTTTATCGTTCACCTTCATAAAGGAGATCTTTTGATTTCTTGGTTATCTTATTTTATTTGCAATTCATTTATCTTTTCTTTATCTTGTTTTAATCTTATTTTTATCTTTTTTCCAGCACCAAAAAGAAACCCTATCTATTGCCGCCACCTTCCCGATTCATCCCTTATTGTTCTTCATCGAGTCTAGATCTTTTGTAGGTTTGTTTCTTCAACAAGAGCAACGTTCATTAACCTGCCACCGCTTCCCTATCACATAGATAGGGGTGACGGCACAAGCATAAGCTTTATAAGTCGATAAAGTTCACTTAAGAACTAAAGAGAGAAACTCACACAAATATTTGATTAAACAAAGTGAATTCCTTTCTAAAAATGAAATGGAAAGCTATTTATAGGCCTAAGAGATGTCTAGGATGCACCTACAAGATTTAATGATTGAACATTCATGGATGAATATTCATCCTTAAGTAGATACAATGTACGTCCCCTATGCAAGTTCATGGACTAATAAAATAAATGAATATTCATCCATTTAAGTGAATACATCTTCATAGCCGAATTCATCCTCTCTTGATGTGAATATGTTGGTTCATTTCCTTGCATGAATTTTTAGGAATGTTTCATTGTATGTTCGGCCCCCTTTGGAATGCATGCACCAAGTGTGAACGTGACTCATAGGCTCCCTTCATGCACTTGGATTTGGTGAATGAGTTTGAAAATAATGCATCCATCTCCCTTGAATATGAACAAGTCCTTTAGCCTCCTTGTATGATTTTACACGCCATAAATGGATTCATGAAGGTGGAAATGCATCAGGTGTGAACATGGGTCTTCATTTGGTGTAAATCCCGTACTTATTTCCAGCCTGTACTGTCTTAATTAATCTGAGTATATCTTGAGTTTCCTATATTGGAATGATTTTATTCAAAGTGCGTTGGAAAGCTAAGAGATAGGGGATTAAATGTTAAGATACTTCATCACCCAAAGATGCTCGGAACATGTTCAAAAATTACGATCAATCTAACTGACGTGAACTGTCCATCCAACTCTTCAATTGCCTTTAGTCTACTTAGCATCCAATATACCTAGACAAAGTATGTGAACAAATAATTAGATAGAAATTGAGCTATTAAAATTATGAATTCATTTTGCCACCTGTGTTATGAATGCAAATGAGCTAACTATGAATGCATATGCATTGAATGAGTTATATAAAGATGTGAATTAATAAGTCATGCATGAATATCATATAGTATACATATAAATGACAGCATATAATATTCAAGCAAAAATTAAGAATAAGATAAACATATTCACGTGACATGTAATGTATAAATGAGTAAATAAATAATAAAATAAGGTAAGACTCCCTTAGAATCAACAAGGCAGAACGTCCATGAAGTGATCATGTGTTGAAGAAGTTTGGTCCTTGGCATGAGCGCATCATCCCCCCTTCTTTAGAGCAATTTGTCCTCAAATCGAAGGCTTTTGTCATTGATTGATCCATTGGTGTAAGAAAGGATGAATGAAGATTATTACGCCTATTAGGGTATGCATGAATTTCTTTGAATCCTTCAAGTAAGTAAAGCATGCCAACTTTAGTCTTTGTACCCTTCCACTTTATGAATCTTGAATAGTTGGATAATGTTCGTTTCTTTTCCTTGAATTGATGATCACAAGCAAGAACACTTCCATGTAAATGATTCAATGTGCTGCAAAATAGAAATAAGTTAGAACACGAAACATCATTAACAATGTGAATGAACGTACAAGATTCATTAAAGTTCATGAATGAAATTTGGTTCATTGAAACTTCCCTTTCATAAGGTTGTTTGAACTTTGAATGTATAATGAATGTACTTCGAATGTCAAAGAGCACATGCTTTGGAATACCAAATGTTACAACCTTTGGAACTTCAATGGACAAATGTGATTCATCAATTTGTAATGGTATGGCCGTTGGAATAACCTGCAAATCAAATGAAAGAATTGGAAGAAACTATTGATTAGTATAAAGTAAAACTTCCTTCTCCTCACATTCTTGTCTCTCATGCTCATGTTTGTTTTGAATTCTCTCTTTAATCTCACTCTCATGTTTTACAACACACTCATCTTCACTCTCAATGCTCTTACTCTCATTTTCAATTACTCAAATGGATTTCTCACGCAAAATCACACTCTTATTTTCAACTCCAAATGTCTTGGTTTTCTCACGATGTTCTTCTTTGAATTGTGCATGTTCAACTCTCTCCACTTTTATTTGTTTTTCATGTAAAACTTCTCTTTCAACTTTCTTCATGGCTTTAGTTTCCTCCCATTCCTCTATACGCGACTTAAGGGTTTGGGCACATTGGAACCAATGTGATCTTTCTCCCTTGGTGTTTGAATGAATACTTATTGGAGAACCCATCATACAATGCTTGTTTATCAAACTGCCAAGGTCGACCGAAAAGAAGATGGCTTGAATTAATGGAGGCAACATCACAAAAGACTTCATCTTCATATCTCCCAATTGAAAAGGGCACAAGTACTTGCTCTATGACTTCAAACTCTTCATCTTCATTTAATCCTTGCAAAATGTATGGGCTGGGATGTTTGAATGCTGTAAGTCCCAACTTCTTGACCATGTATGTGCTTGCAATCTTTGTATAACTTCCACTATCAATGGCTACAAGACATACTTTGCCATCTTTACCATTTATATGGCAACGAGTATGAAATGCATTCTCTCTTTGTTGAATGTTCTCCATTGCTTGGGAAGAGGAAAGATCAAATAACATTGTTAGTAAAAATTTGAAATGTGAAAATTAGGACCTTACCAAATTTCACACAACAAAACCTCACGGTCACTCTAAAAAAACATTGTGATGTCACTCCACTCAAGCACTCGTGTTTCACTCGGGAATATGTCTTTGGCTTTTGTAATTCCCCTTCTGATCTCACACACTCGATTAGCCTTTTTTCACTCGTTCCTCTCTTGTAAAGTTCTTAAAAGAACTAACTCGAGACCTTTCAAGTGCTATGGACGTCGGCTGAAAAATTTGTTAGTGTAGAGGAAAAAATAGAAAGGTAGAAAGATTAAATAATGAAGGGTGGTCTTAAAAAAGGAATAAAAAGAAAGAAAGGTTCACTTACTATGCAAATATACTCACCACCTTCCTAGAAGAAACAACCAAAGGTCTTGAAGACTTCTTTAGGATCGGTTGGAATGATGATGTTGCTTGTCACCTTTGGCACCTCTTTGCATTTTGCTTTCTTTGTTTCATTTCTTTAGTTTTTCTTCACTTAGAATCCCTTGTTGATGTTGAGATTAACTTGCTGATTTTTTTTGCACTTCTCTTTTTGATTTTCTTTTTATTGAATGGTAGGATGTTGCTTTTGTTTGTTCTTGTTGCAATCCTCCTTAGCTCTGATACCATATGATACAGATCAACCTAGCCTCACTTGGATGGATGGTGAAGTTAAGGTTGTACCTTTGATTGTTTCGATCTAGGAAAACAACAAGGATCCTGCACAAACAAGAAAGCTCAAAAAAATAGTTAAATGGAAGTAATGAAATGGAAAGATAAATATGACAGCGGAAAATATATATAAGTTGGTGATATGTTTAAAGGAAATGATGAAGCATGGTAATGTAAGTAGAATGAAGGTGATGGAGATGAATATGAAAAGTAGTATGTCAAAGAAGACTCAAAGAAGAACCAATGTTAAAGAACAAAGACCCAGACTTTATATTGCTTCTTTAAGGGATGGTAAACAAGGACTTTGACCCACTATCTATAAAGAGATAGGAACCAGAAGTATCAGGGTGACATAGATAGGGGTGACGCCACAAGCATAAGATTGATAAGTCGATAAATTTCACTTAAGAACTAAAGAGGGAAACTCTCACAAATATTTGATTAAACAAAGTGAATTCCTTTCTACAAATGAAATGGAAAGCTATTTATAGGCCTAAGAGATGTCTAGGATACACCTACAAGATTTAATGATTGAATATTCATGGATGAATGTTCATCCTTAAGTAGATACAATGTACGTCCCCTATGCAAGTTCATGGACTAATAAAATAAATGAATATTCATCCATTTAAGTGAATACATCTTCATAGCCGAATTCATCCTCTCTTGATGTGAATATGTTGTTTCATTTCTTTGCATGAATTTTCAGGAATGTTTCATTGTATGTTCGGCCCCCTTTAGAATGCATGCACCAAGTGTGAATGTGACTCATAGGCTCCCTTAATGCACTTGGATTTGGTGAATGAGTTTGAAAATAATGCATCCATCTCCCTTGAATATGAACAAGTCCTTTAGCCTCCTTGTATGATTGTACACGCCATAAATGGATTCATGAATATGGAAATGCATTAGGTGTGAACATGGCTCTTCATTTGGTGTAAATCCCGTACTTATTTCCAGCCTGCACTGTCTTAATTAATCTGAGTATATCTTGAGTTTCCAATATTGTATTGATTTGTGATGTAAGGCTAACCAGGCTTCTTCAATATGGAGAAGTTGGCAACCTTGTTGTTTCCCGATCTATAAGAGACACCAAATGCTACACCTTGGATTGAAAGTAATATGCACAAAAGAAGAAGAATTGTTTAAGTAATATGATAATTAAGAAATGAAAAGTAAATAGAAATGGAAAGAATTGAAATGGATAGAATAGTTATCAAAGAAGGGCTGCGGAAGTGTTGTAGAATGATCCTTCAAGTGATGATGGATTCGGCCTCCAATGATGATGATGGATGAATGCCTTGTTGAGGATGAAGGATAATTCAAAGATGAAGAAATGGAAATTTATAAGTTGGTGATAATATAGGCGTGATATGGTGATGATATAGGCGTGATAATGGTGATGGACTATGGTGATGATATAGGCGTGATAATGGAGATGGACTATGGTGATGATATAGGCGTGATAATGGTGATGGACAGATTGTATCTTATAAAACTAAGAAGGAACCAATGCTATAAAGGAGCAAAGACCCGTTTCTTATAAGTTCTATAAGGGATGGTATAAAAGGACTTTGACCCAATAGTTATTTAAACTAGGAACCAGAAGTATCAAGGTGAAGGAATGATGCCACAAGCTTTAGAAAGGCTTGCTTAATCGATATAGTTCTAAAAAAGAACTTGAAGAGAGAATAATCTCACAAAAAGGATTTTAATTATCAAAGGGTTGTGTTTACAAATGAATGCCAAAGCCTATTTATAGATTTGTAAAGGCTTGGCCGAATAAATACATGCCTTTTCGGCAAAGTACATGTCTTAAAATGAAAATAAATGATGCTTGGATGAGGGGAGATGTCTTTGGACGAATGGTTCCCATAACTCTTCATCTTGGCGCCAACTTGAAGCATGATGATGTTTAGGCTAAATAGAGAGAAGCCTTTTCATTTTGGCGCCTAATTCATTCACATGCAAAGCACATGGGTGGCTGGTCATGTGGCACTCACATGGATGGTGTAGAATGCTTAAGGCGTGGACTCCTCCATGGCATGAAGATGAACAGCAACTTAGGCGTGACTTGGCATCAAACATGTGTCTAGGTGACATGGCATCAATGGGGCAGCAACTAATTATGAAAGGTCACATTTGTGTGAAACAACCTTTCATCATTTGAGCTACTTCCCATGAGTTTGAGCTGAAGTTGAGCTGGCCATAGATGAAGGACATGTGTACAAGTCATAGGACAACTCCTTGTCAAAAGGCAATTCTTAGAATGGCAACTCTTCGCGGAAAGGTACGAATTCATAAAATTTAACCTAGACCATATTTGTAGTGCTCTATGTGGTGAAGATGATGGTGCAACTCTCCAGCTGAAATGAAGTCTCTAGCTAGCTCAAAAGTCCAGCTCAAGTGAGCTATGAGCTCGGGGGTCATCTAGCAACTTTTCACCATTTGTTCTTCATGATCTCCCGAGTCATCCTATGTAAGATTTCCTAGCTTATTGACTCCAATTCTAGCTTTAAGTCAGCTCCCAAGATATGGCCAAACATGTACCTACAAAAGAAAGCATTTATAAGCTAAGTAATATAAGATATAAATATGTGGTTCATAACAATAACTTCATACATTCATAATATCATCATCATAACTATAATTATAATGTATGTAAGTTATTATCAAAACTACGGTATAAAGAAAGATTAAGTTAAGAAAAAATCCCCTTTGAATATTAAGAAAGGTTGGAGATGCAAGTCCATTTTTGACGCTGAATCGGATCACATCATCCCCCCTTCTTTAAAGCAATTTGTCCTCAAATTGAAGGGTGGTTTCTTTTCAATGTTCCTCCATTCCATAGTTACTGTTTCGTCAGAAATTGGGATCCCTTCTTTAGGCTTTTGAGTGAGATATGCCCATGTAAATTTGCTCTGAATATTTAGGTCCCTTGATATCCCAAAAGTGGTGTTTCTTAATACTCCAATAGACATGATCATTGAATTCTCATAGGTCACGTCCAATGGTTCTTATAAAGACACATTCTTTGAATGAAAATTGATGTCCTTTTGCTTTTCAATGGTCACATCTTTTGGATTCCCAAAGGTCACGTCTCCTAAATCTTCCTTTTGGAAAATGGTGCATCTTGGTAAATCCTGCAAGTCAAAGAAAAAATATGCATGTTCAAAGTTAGAATAATCATCTTTAACCTTGCATTTTGTCAATAGGAATTCTTGAATCAAACACTTTGAAGAATAAGCACTTGTTTTTGGATCAGTTTCTTCCACGGTTGTTGCTTTTCCTTTCCTCATAGCCTCAATACTCTGTTTCATTGTGACTTGATCATTCTGAACTTGTTTAGGCGTTAAAGGAGTTAGGATAATCTTCTTTCCTTTATGGCTGAACGAGTATTTATTGGTAAAACAATCATGAATAGTCCTTTTGTCGTATTGCCATGGCCTTCCAAGAAGTAGATGGCTTGCGTGCATAGGGACAACATCACACATAACCTCATCTTTGTATTTGCCAATGGAAAAAGGAACTATCACCTGTTTGCTAACGTTGAGTTCTCCTCGTTTATTGAGCCACTACAACTTATATGGATTTGGGTGCTTCATTGTTTTCAAACCAAGCTTTTCCACCATTATTGTACTGGCCACATTAGTACAACTTCCACCGTCTATAATAACAAAACATACCTTTTCATTCACATGGCATTGGGTATGGAATATGTTTTCTCGTTGTGCATTATCTTCCGCAACTTGAAGATTCAAACTTCTTCTAATTACCAAGGCTTCTCCTTGATCAATGGGATCTGCAAGAGTTATTTCTTCATTGACTTCAATGGGTGCCTCTTCTTCTTCTTCAGGTTCTGATTCTATTTCACCATTTCCAAGTAAGAGCATGGTATTCTGGTTAGGACATTGTGTATCTATATGGCCCCTCCCAAGACATTTAAAGCACCTAATGTCTCTTGAACGTTTAGTAGTTTGCTTTCCTCGATTGGGGTCTTTACTCACTTGTTGAGTCTTCGAAGATTCGCCTTGTTCTTTAACAGGAGGAGGAGTAGGTTTCTTTATGTTTGGATTCCATCTTGATGGTGTAGACGCAATATTGCGAGATGTATGTCTCCTCTTCAGTTGTCTTTCAATCTTCATTGCCATTTGCACCATCTCATCTAGTTCGATGTAATGATACAACTCTAAGGTATTGGCAATTTCGGGATTAAGTCCAGCAAGGAATCTTGCCATAGTTGCTTCACGATCCTCCTCAATGTTGACTCGGATCATGGCCACTTCCATCTCTTTGTAGTAGTCCTCCACACTCTTATGGCCTTGTTTAAGATTCTGTAACTTTTGAAACAAGTCACGGTGATAGTGAACAGGAATGAATTGTTTTCTCATAATACCTTTCATTTCAAGCCAAGTTGAGACCGGTCGTTCTCCATTCCTCCTTCGGTTAAGGGTAAGTTGATCCCACCATATTAAGGCATAGTCTATGAACTCCATGGCTGCCAATCTCACTTTCTTCATCTCGGAATAGTTGTGGCAACTAAAAACATGTTCCACTTTGCTTTCCCATTCAAGATAGGCTTCAGGATCAGTCTTTCCTTGGAATTGAGGAATTTTGATCTTAATGTTGCTCAAATTGTCATCAACAATGGCACGTCTAGGGCCTTGGAATGCTGCTTGTTCACCCTCGTCAAAATTTTCTTGAACAACTTCTTCTGGAGGGGGTGGTTGTTGTTGTCTTCTATTGGCTCCATTATTACGGGTTGGTGGTAGATCATGGTGTTGATATATCTTTTCATGAAGAGCATCGAACTCTTCACGAAACATTCTCATCATTTCACCAATGAGTGTCTGCATTTGTAAGTTTTGTGTTCCTGCATTTCCTCGGGGACTTTGAGACATGGTTAGTAAAATAAAGTAATTTAAAACCTTACCAGCACACTCACAAAAACCTCACGTGATCTCTCCAAGAAAATTCAGAATGTACTCCACTCACTCTCGTGTTTGCACTCGGGGATATGATCCTTGGCTTTTTTCTTATCCCCCTTCTGATCTTTTCCTCTCGTTTGGCTTTTACCACTCGATTCTCTCTTGTGGATCCTTTTTAAGAACTAACTCAAGATTGAGCAAGTTTCTTTAGTTTGTGCGTCAATTTAGAAATGGTTAGGGTATATGATAAAGGATAGGCTAAAAAAAAGGTTAAGAAAGATGATAAGGTAATGGAATAAGAAAAGATGAAAGAAAAGGAAATGAAATAGTAAATAAGTGAAGATAACTTACAACTCAAGTTGCAACACTTACTATCTTCCTTCACAAGAAACAACAAGGATACCTCCTTCAAGTTTGATGTTGGGCAGATTGTATGGTGCTTCTCTTTGAGTGTACTTTGCAACTTGCTTCACTTTTCTTTTGCTTTTGATTTTCTTCTTTTTCTTTTCTTTCTTTTGCACTCCAAATTTGAAGTAGGAGTCTTTTTCTTTTCTCTTTTATTTTCTTCTTTCTTGTTGCTTTTTTTTTTGTAGCACTTTGTATGTCAATCCACCAAAGCTCTGATTACCGCTTGATGTAAGGCTAACCAGGCTTCTTCAATATGGAGAAGTTGGCAACCTTGTTGTTTCCTGATCTAGGAGAGACACCAAATGCTACACCTTGGATTGAAAGTAATCTGCACAAAAGAAGAAGAATTGATTAAGTAATATGATAATTAAGAAATGAAAAGTAAATAGAAATGGAAAGAATTGAAATGGATAGAATAGTTATCAAAGAAGGGTTGCGGAAGTGTTGTAGAATGATCCTTCAAGTGATGATGGATTCGGCCTCCAATGATGATGATGGACGAATGCCTTGTTGAGGATGAAGGATAATTCAAAGACGAAGAAATGGAAATTTATAAGTTGGTGATAATATAGGCGTGATATGGTGATGATATAGGCGTGATAATGGTGATGGACTATGGTGATGATATAGGCGTGATAATGGAGATGGACTATGGTGATGATATAGGCGTGATAATGGTGATTGACAGATTGTATCTTATAAATCTAAGAAGGAACCAATGCTATAAAGGAGCAAAGACCCGTTTCTTATAAGTTCTATATGGGATGGTGCAAAAGGACTTTGACCCACTAGTTATTTAAACTAGGAACCAGAAGTATCAAGGTGAAGGAATGACGCCACAAGCTTTAGAAAGGCTTGCTTAATCGATATAGTTCTAAAAAAGAACTTGAAGAGAGAATAATCTCACAAAAAGGATTTTAATTATCAAAGGGTTGTGTTTACAAATGAATGCCAAAGCCTATTTATAGATTTGTAAACGCTTGGCCGAATAAATACATGCCTTTTCGGCAAAGTACATGTCTTAAAACGAAAATAAATGATGCTTGGATGAGGGGAGATGTCTTTGGCCGAATGGTTCCCATAACTCTTCATCTTTGCGCCAACTTGAAGCATGATGATGTTTAGGCCGAATAGAGAGAAGCCTTTTCATTTTGGTGCCTAATTCATTCACATGCAAAGCACATGGGTGGCTGGTCATGTGGCACTCACATGGATGGTGTAGAATGCTTAAGGCGTGGACTCCTCCATGGCGTGAAAATGAACAACAACTTAGGCATGACTTGGCATCAAACATGTGTCTAGGTGACATGGTATCAATGGGGCAGTAACTAATTATGAAAGGTCACATTTGTGTGAAACAACCTTTCATCATTTGAGCTACTTCCCATGAGTTTGAGCTGATGTTGAGGTGGCCATAGATGAAGGACATGTGTACAAGTCATAGGACAGCTCCTTGTGAAAAGGCACTTCTCAGAATGGCAACTCTTCGCGGAAAGGTATGAATTCATAAAATTTGACCTAGACCATATTTGTAGTGCTCTATGTGGTGAAGATGATGGTGCAACTCTCCAGCTGAAATGAAGTCTCTAGCTAGCTCAAAAGTCCAGCTCAAGTGAGCTATGAGCTCGGGGGTCAGCTAGCAACCTTTCACCATTTGTTCTTCATGATCTCCCGAGTCATCCTATGTAAGATTTCCTAGCTTATTGACTCCAATTCTATCTTTAAGTCAGCTCCCATGATATGGCCAAACATGTACCTACAAAAGAAAGCATTTATAAGCTAAGTACTATAAGATATAAATATGTGGTTCATAACAATAACTTTATACATTCATAATATCATCATCATAACTATAATTATAATGTACGTAAGTTATTATCAAAACTATGGTATAAAGAAAGATTAAGTTAAGAAAAAATCCCCTTTGAATATTGAGAAAGGTTGGAGATGCAAGTCCATTTTTTACGCTGAATCGGATCACATCAATATGATTCAAAGTGCGTTGGAAAGCTAAGAGATAGGGGAATAAATGTTAAGAAGACTTCATCACCCAAAGATGCTCGGAACATATTCAAAAATTACGATCAATCTGACTGACGTGAACCGTCCATCCAACTCTTCAATTGCCTTTAGTCTACTTAGCATCCAATGTACCTAGACAAAGTATGTAAAAAAAATAATTAGATAGGAATTGAGCTATTATAATTATGAATTCATTTTGCCACCTGTGTTATGAATGCAAATGAGCTAACTATGAATGCATATGCATTGAATGAGTTATATAAAGATGTGAATTAATAAGTCATGCATGAATATCATATATTATACATATAAATGACATCATATAATATTCAACCAAAAATTAAGAATAAGATAAACATATTCACGTGACATGTAATGTATAAATGAGTAAATAAATAATAAAATAAGGTAAGACTCCCTTAGAATCAACAAGGCAGAACGTCCATGAAGTGATCATGTGTTGAAGAAGTTTGGTCCTTGGCATGAGCGCATCATATAGTGCATAAATGAGTAAATATAATATAAAGTAAGGAAGAACTCCCTTAGTATCAGCCTTGAAAAACGTCCATGGTGTGATAAAGTCATGGATAAGATTGTAGCTAAATAGGATCACATCAAGGATGGTTCGTGGAAAATGTGCATAGATTGTCGAGCAATTAATCAGATCACCATCAAATATCGACATCCAATTCCAAGGCTTGACGATATGCTGGATGAACTAAGTGGTGCCACTATCTTCTCCAAAATTGACCTTAAAAGTGGATATCATCAGATTAGGATGCGAGAAGGAGATGAATGGAAAACCATTTTTAAAACAAAGCAAGGATTGTACGAATAGTTGGTCATGCCCTTTGGACTAACCAATGCACCTAGTACATTCATGAGGTTAATGAACCATGTACTCCGGGCCTTTATTGGTAAGTTTTGTATGGTATATTTCGATGATATTTTGATTTATAGCCATACTTTGGAAGATCATGTGCAACATTTAAGGTCAGTACTTGAAACTCTTCAGAAGGAGAAGCTTTATGCCAATCTTCAAAAATGCTCTTTTTGTACTAACAAACATTCATTCTTAGGATTTATTGTAAGTTCATAGGGACTTGAAGTAAATCCGAAAAAGATTAAAGCAGTTTAGGATTGGCCAACACCTACATCCATTAGCCAAGTCACAATTTTCCATGGACTTGCAAGCTTTTACTGGAGATTTGTGCCCAACTTTAGTTCTATTGCCTCTCCCTTAACCGGGGTAACCAAAAAGAATTCAACCTTTACTTGGGGCAAAGAACAAGAGGAAGCATTTTCGGCCATCAAAGAATGCTTGACTAAAGCACCACTATTGATACTTCCTAATTTTGATAAAACTTAGGAAATAGAATGTGATTCTTCTGGAATTAGTATAGGTGCCGTTTTAACTCAAGAAGGACGACTAGTCGCATACTTTAGTAAGAAGTTAAGTGGTGCTTCACTAAACTATCCCACTTATGAAAAAGATATGTATTCTCTTATACGGGCATTAGAAATGTGGCAACACTATCTATGGCCCAATGAATTTGTTATCCATACTGATCACGAGGCATTGAAGCCTATTAAAGGCCAATACAAACTTAGCAAACGACATGCCAAGTGGGTAGAGTTTCTTGAGTCATTTCCATACGTCATTCACTACAAGAACGTTAAAGAGAATATCGTTACAAATGCCTTTTCACGAAGGTATGTACTTCTTAACACCTTGGATTCTAAATTACTTGGTTTTTCTTTCCTTAAAGATTACTATGTTAATGATCATGATTTTGGAGAAAAATACAAGTCTTGTGAGAAAGGTGTTGTTGAGAAGTTTTATAGACATAACGGATATCTATTTAAGGAAGAAAGCTATGTATCCCTCAAGGATCCTTCCGAGAAGTATTGGTACGAGAATCACATGAAGGAGGACTCATGGGACATTTTGGCATCAGCAAGATGTTGGAAATCTTGAAAGAACATCTCTATTGGCTTATGATGAAAAGAGACGTTAAACGGGTTTGTGAAATATGCATCGTTTGCAAAAAGGCTAAGTCAAAAGTCATGCCTCATGGACTTTACAAACCTCTTCCCATTCCTACAGTACCATGGGTTGATATTTCCATGGATTTCGTGATGGGTCTTCCAAAAACAATAAATGGGTGAGATTCCATATTTGTTGTGGTTGATCAGTTCTCCAAAATGGCCCCTTTCATACCATGTCACAAAACAGATGATGCAACTCATGTGGCTAATTTATTCTTCAAGGAAGTTGTGAGATTGCATGGCATACCAAGGACCATTGTTTTTTCATCGAGATGCCAAGTTCCTCAGTCATTTTTGGAGGACATTGTGGAACTAAATTACTGTTTTCAACAACTTTGAGGCAAACGGAGTTTGTCAACAGAGTATTATCAACCTTGTTGAGAGCCATCATCAAGAATAACATAAAAACTTGGGAAGACTGCCTTCCACATGTTGAATTTGCTTACAATCAGCCAGATCATTCAACCACAAAGACTTCACTATTCGAGGTAGTGTATGGATTCAATCCCTTAACTCCTTTGGACCTTCTTCCTCTACCTCAAGAACAAATTATTAACAAGGATAGCAAGAACAAGGCCGAGTTCATCAAGAAGTTACATGAACAAATTTGACACAACATTGAGAGAAGAACAAAGAAGTACGAGCAACAAGCCAAAAAGGGACTCAAACCAATCCATTTGGAAGTCGTAGATTGGGTATGGGTGTATTTGCTTAAGGAAAGATTTCCAACTAAAAGGAAATCTAAGGATAATGACGATTTGGGGACAAATCGCATAAAAGAAGGGGAGCACACCAACTCCATCTTCAAAAGATATGGAAGTAATGCCACAAGGACCAGTCACTCGATTAAAAGCCAAACTGTTCGAGAAGCTCTTACATCTAAGTGCATTAAAACCTTTGAATCATTTAAAAATGCATCCCAAAACAATAGATTATATACTATGTTTTATGTTAAAATATAATATAATAAATGAACCACATATTTATATGTTTATATCCTATATTACTTAGCTTATATTATACTTTCTTTTGTAGATGCATATTCGGCCACATGATGGGAGCTAACTTAAAGCTAGCATTGGAGTCTATGAGCTATGGAAACTTGACTAGGACAACTATGGGACAGCTCAAGAACATTTTGGGACAAAGTTTTCACTGACCCCAAGCTCATAGCTGACTTGAGCTGGACTTTTGAGCTAGCTAGATACCTCATTTTGGATGGAGAATGATGCAAGGCTAACCAGGCTTCTTCAATAATGGAGAAGTTGGCAACCTTGTTGTTTCCCGTTCTAGGAGAGACACCAAATGCTACTCGTTGAATTGGAAGTAATCTGCACAAAGAATAAGAAGTTGTTAAATAAATGGATAATTAAGAAAGGAAATAGAAATGAAAGAATTGAAATGGAAAGAAATGTTATCAAAGATGGTTGCGGAAGTATTTAGAAGAATCCTTCAAGAATTGATGAATTCAGCCTCCAAATAATGTTGATGGACGAATACCTTAATGATGATTGAAGGATGAATAGATGGTAAGGGATTGGTGGTTATATATGTATGAAATGATGATAGAAGATGGTAATGATATAGGCGTGCAATGGTAATGGAAGATGGTGATATTATAGGCATGAAAATGGTGATGGAAGATGATGATGTTATAGGCGTGAAAATGGTGATGGAAGATGGTGATGTTATAGGTAGTACCTTATAAAACTAAGAAGGAACCAATGCTATAAAGGAGCAAAGACCCATTTCTTATAAGTTTTATAAGGGATGGTAGCAAGGAATTTGACCCACTAGTTATATAAACTAGGAGCCAGAAGTATCAAGGAAGGAATTGACGCCACAAACTTTAGAAAAACTTGCTTAATCGATATAGTTCTAAAAAGAACTTGAAGAGAGAATAATCTCACAAGAGTTTTAATTTATCAAAGGGTTATCTTACAAATGAAATGCCAAAGCCTATTTATAGGCTTGCATATGTTTGGCCGAAAATTAGGTGTCTATTCGGCTAGATACATGTCTTAAAATGAAAATAGATGATGCTTGGATGAGGGGAGATGTCTTTGGCCGAATGGTTCCCTTGTCTCTTCATCTTGGCGCCAACTTAAAGCAAGATGATGGTTTGGCCGAATAGAGAGAACCCTCTTCATTTTGGCACCCATTTCATCCACATGCATAGCACATGTATGGGCTGGTCATGAGACACTCACATGGGTGACATAGGGTGCTTATAGTGTGGCTTCTCCTTGGCATAAAGTTGAGCAGCAACTAGGTGTGACTTGGCTTCCATCTTGTATCTTGGTGACATGGCATCAATGTGGCAGCAACTAATTATGAAAGGGCATATTTGTGTGAAGCATCCTTTCATCATTTGAGCTACTTCCCATGTGTTTGAGCTGAAGATGAGCTTGCCATAGATGAAATACATGAAGATGAGTCTTAGGGCAGCTCCTTGTGAAAGGGCACTTCTCGGATTGGCAACTCTTCGCGAAAAGGTACGAATTCACAAAATTCGACCTAGACCATATTTGTAGTGCTCTGTGTGGTGAAGATGATGGTGCAACTCTCCAGCTGAAATGAGGTCTCTAGCTAGCTCAAAAGTCCAACTCAAGTCAGATATGAGCTCGGGGGTCAGCTGGCAACTTCATCCCAAAATGATCTTGAGCTGTCCCGGAGTTATCCTATTCAAGTTTCCTTAGCTCCTGAACTCCGATTCTAGCTTTAAGTGAGCACCCTTTATGTGGCTGAACATGTACCTACACAAGAAAGCATAATATAAGCTAAGTATTTAAAGATTTAATTATGTAAATATGTGGTTCATAATAATAGCTAAGTATTTAAAGATATAATTATGTAAATATGTGGTTCATAATAATAACTTCATACATTCATAATATCATCATCATAACTATAAATATAATGTACGTAATCTATTATCATAACTATGGTATAAAGAAAGATTAAGTTAAAGAAAATCCCCCTTAGATTATTGAGAAAGGTTGGAGATGCAAGTCCTTTTAATACCTTTGAATCCTTTCTACCCTAACATATTTGCAGCCGACGCACACAAGGAAAAATTAACTTGTTTTAATCTTGAGTAAGTTCCTCAAAGGACTTAGCAAGAGAAATTTGAGTGGAAAAAGGCTATTGAGAGAGTGAGATCAGAAGGGGAATTGTTAAAAGCCATAATTATATTCCCGAGAGTAAACTTGAGTGTTGAGTGGAGTGATCTTATATTTTCTTTGGAGTGAACTTGTGAGACTTTGTGAGTGTGCTGGTAAGGTTTATTTTTGTTTTATTTACTAACCATGTCTCAAAGTCTTAAAGAAAATGTAGGTCAACCCAATTTACAAATGCAAGCTCCGATTGGAGAAATGATGAGAATGTTTCGAACAGAATTTGATGCTCTCCATGAGAAACTAGACCAATGATAAGATCAACCATAAATTAGAAACAATGATACTCCTCAGAGGTAATAACCTCTTCCAGAAGATGATGTCCCAAATCCTTATGATGAAGAAGAACCATCATTGATACAAGGACCTAGGCGTGCCAATGTTGATGATAACATGAGCAACATAAAAATCAAGATTCCTCAATTTCAAGGAAAAACTGATCCGGAAGCATATCTTGAATGGGAAAGCAAGGTGGAACATGTTTTCAGTTGTTATAACTATTTTGAACTCAAGAAAGTAAGATTGGCAGCCATGGAGTTTGTCGATTATGCTTTGATATGGTGGGATCAACTTACTATTACTCGGAGGAGGAATAGAGAGAGACCAATCTCAATATGGCTCAAAATAAAAGGTATCATGCGTAAACGTTTCATTCCTACTCATTATCACCGGACATGTTTCAAAAATTACAGAACCTGAAGCAAGGCTAATGGAGTGTAGAGGATTATTATAAGGAAATGGAAGTGGCAATGATCCAAGTTAATATTGAGGAAGATCGTGAAGAAACCATGGCCAGATTTCTTACTGGGCTTAATCCTGAGATTGCCAACATACTAGAGTTGTACCATTACATAGAACTTGATGAAATGGTGCAAATGGCTATGAAAATAGAGATGCAACTATGGAGGAGGTTTATATCTCGCACTTCCACGCCTTCGAGATGGAGTCCTAACAATTTGAAGAAGTCTACTCCGACTCCTATCAAGAAAAAGGCTGAATCCTCAAATTCTTCCCAACTCAGCAAGGATAATTGAGGAAAAGAGATCCTTGAATGATCAAGAGACATCCGTTGCTTTAAATGTCTTGGGAGGGGGCATGTATCCACACAATGTCCCAACCGAAACACCATACTACTACTTGTAAATGGTGAGATTGAATCAGACCATGAAGAAGAAGAAGCGCCACCGCCACCAACAAAAATTGAGGAAGAAGCTGAAATTGGTGCCCTGGTGGAAGGTGAAGCCTTAGTGGTCAAAAAAAGTTTAAGTGCTCAAGTGGTAGAAGGCAATGCACAACGGGAAAACATCTTTCATACCCGCTGATATGTGAATGAAAAAGTGTGTTTCATGATCATAGTCGGTGGAAGTTGTACCAACGTGGCAAGTACCATTATGGTGGAGAAATTGGGATTAAAAACATTGAAGCATCCAAACCCCTACAAATTACAATGGTTAAATGAAAGAGGAGAACTTAATGTCAACAAATAGGTGATGGTTCCTTTCTCCATTGGTAAGTACAAGGATGAGGTTATGTGCGATGTTGTTCCTATGCATGCTAGCCATTTACTCCTTGGAAGACCATGGCAATATGATAGGAAGACCATTAATGATTGTTTTACCAATCAGTATTCATTCAACCATGGAGGGAAGAAGATCATCCTAACACCCTTGACGGCTAAACAAGTCCAAAATGATCAAATCAAGATGAAACAAAGTGTTGAGGCCATGAGGAAAGGAAAATAAAGTTAATAGAGGAGGAAACCAGCCCAAAAACAAGTTCTTGTACATCTAAGTGCTTGTTACAAAGATGTCTATTGACGTGACGCAAAGTTGATGATGATTTTTCTAACCTTAACAATGCACGAATTTCTTTTGATTTACAGGATGAACCAAGATGCACAATCCATCAATTTGGTGAACTAAAGTATATGACTTTTCAAAAGCCAAAAGGTGTGACTATTGAAGAGAAAATAATGGTAACTCTTCATCCAAAGAACGTGATCCATCAAGAATCAAGAGTCATGCCTATTGAAAACCAAAGGGAAATGATTTTTCATCCAAAGGGCGTGACTTATGAGGACATCACCATTCCAAGAGTCATCACCTTTCATGAATCAATGTATCTATCTATGGAAAGGAGCATGACTTTTGGAATACAAAAGGGCACCAACATTCAAAGCCATATGTCTTCAATAGACATGAACTTTGAATCTACATTTTTCAGGAAGTATTTCCCAACTTCAATTTTGTTTGATCACATTCATACTAATGAAAGTTTTCTCTCTTTTCAGATCAAGAACTTACAAGGCATTCTTTCAAAAGATATGAACCTTTTCATAAAGGTACATAACGAATGGAACGACTCAAGGAAAAGAAGATTTTTCGATTTGAGGACAAATCGAATAAAAGAAGGGGAGGATGATGTGATCCAATTCAATGTCATGTTTACCAAGTCTATTCCACCCTTACAAGGGAAGAAACTTTCTAACTCTACACACACATATATATATATATATTATTTCATAGTTATTTTCATACATATAATATCTATGGTTATTATAATAACTTAATCATTAATATATGAGATATAAGTTATTATATACTATAGTTCACATTCTTATATTATACATCATATAAGTTCATTTACTTAGTTTATTTCTTTATGTTATGCATGTAGGCACATTCGGCCAATACTTGGGAGCTATATTGGAGCTAAATGGAGCATGCAATAGCAAGGATACTTACATGGGAACGATTAAGAGAGCATAAGGATCAAATTGGTGAGAAGTTGTCTAGAGGCCATGAGCTCATAGCTGGATTGAGCTGAAGATTTGAGCTACAAGATAATCTCATTTCAGCTGGGGAGCTGCACCATCATCATCACCACTTAGGACACTTCAAATATGTCCTAAGTCAAAATTTGTGAAATTATACCTTTTGGCGAATAGTTGCCAACTCAAGAGGTACCATTTCATAAGGAGCTGCCATAATATTCACCATGCTACAAGTCACCTATGGCCAACTCACCTTTAGCTCATTCACACCATAAGTAGCTCAAACATGAAGGGACACCCTTCTCAAACATTGTGACCTTTTATGAATGATGCTGCCCATTAAGATGCCTTTACATCCAAGAGCATGCTGATGAAGACATTGTAATCATTGGAGGTTTTGGCGCCAACATGAGGAGACACAACACCATTCGGCCAAGGGAGATGTTCCCTCATCATTGACGAATCATCAAGCCCCTTCATGAAGGGTTAGTCGAACTATCACAAGCCCAAAGGACTTAATGATGCAAGCATGTTTTCAACTATAAAGGGAGTACTCTTGAACATCCTTTTAATGCATTTACTTTATAATAACCTTATAATATATACTATTATATTACATATCATGCTAAGGATATTAGTTATGAAGTTAAAGAATAACTTAGTATGAATACATCTTACACATTGTTATTTTAATATGTTAAGCATGTTAGGATAGCTATATAATTATATTATGCATGATTATAACATATACATCAAGGAAGCATACTTATAATGCATTTCATTAGTTCATTTGCATTCATATTAGCTCTTAGGCTTTATACCTTACCTTACACATATTAGGAGATGATATAATTAGCTCATGACATTCAAACTTGGCTCACATTACCATAATCAAACATGGCAGCAAGGTAATTAGCTCATATTAGCTCAATACCATGGAATTACCTTGTTTTCTTGCACATGTAGGTAGATTGGAGCATAATAAATGTTGAGGTAGCTTGGTGAATGATTTGGACGTCATATGCAGCTCACAAACAACTTACAAAGTAAAAGGCAGCTCATGGAACACTAAGGGAAGCTCGATTCTGCTGGAGGAGCTTAAGGCTAGCTAAACTTAGCTAGTTGGACTATTTGGAGCTGAGTTGCCAAAAGTGATGTCAAAGGTAGCTGAATGTAGCTGAACATAATGTTAAGGAGCTCACAAGGACTTAGCTAGGAAGCTTGTTCACAAACAACCCATGTTTGCTAGCTAGCTCCACAACTCAAGCTAGCTTGGAGGAGACACATGCACGCCCAAGAGAGAGAACATGACCAGCCATCATCCCATGCACAAGGATGCACCACAAGGCTCCCTAGAACACCCATGTGCGTGCCATATGACCAGCCCCCATGTGCCGTGCATATGATCTCATTTAGGTGCCAAGATGAAGAGCCATTTAACCATTCGGCCAAGCATCATCTCCTCTCCCATTTGGCGCCAATTTGAAGGGATACAAGTGTTATTCGGCCAAGGATCATTTCCCTCCTTCAAGGGCCGAACCATCATCTCTTTTAGCATTTAAATTATGTCTTTATAGGGAGATACATGGGCTGGCCGAACCATTATGTCTCTATTCGGCTATGCCCCTCCATTTCCTATAAATAGGAAAGCATTCATCATTTGTAATCGGGCCATTTTTATTAATCAAAGTGAGATTATTCTATTCCTTAAGTCCTGGTGACTTTTTATCGACTTATCAAGTATAATTTATACTTGTGGCGTCAACCCTCTTCTTTCATCTTGATACTTATGGTTCCTAGTTCATATAACTAGTGGGTCAAAGTACTTAACACCACCCCTTGAAGAAACAATATAAAGATTAATTCTTTGCTCTCTATAGCATTGGTTCTTCTTTGAGCATTCTTCAAGATACTATCCTCACAACAATCCTTTTGTTTCATCGCCATAACCATAACCATTCAATCATCTTCCGCTTCCATCTCTCATTTATTAAATAGCCTACCTATTAAACCATACGTTTACAACCCTTATCCATTCTGTTTTGAGCCATTCACTTGTGCAGGTTGTTTTGCTTCCTTCCTAGATCCACAATCAAACGAGAAGGGAGAATTACCTTACATCACTTAATCATTCATTTAAAGCATTATGTATCTTCCTAAAGTCAAGAATGGCTTGCCTTCATTTGTACTCATCTCATCTCATATATAAAAATTACTCTTGTGAGTTATTTTTTCTTCAAAGTTCTTTGTGAACTTTATCGATTAAACAAGTATATTTCTTATACTTGTGGCGTCATTCGTTTCATCCTGATTCCAAAATTCCTAGATTGATATCTAGTGGGTTGAAGACACTATCACCACCCCTCAAGCAAGTTTGTGAAGACCGGGATTGTGCTTCATAGCATAGTTTCCTCTTTGGCGTGTTTGAGATACAACATCACCACCATTGCCATTTCATCATCATCCTTCATCAACATCCTTCATCAAGACCATCATCAATTCAATAATTCTACAGCCATCTCTATCATTTCTTTATTTCTATTCAATTCTTATCTTTATTATTTCACTTATTCTTCCTTTATTAATTATATTCCTTTTCTTATCTTTGTTGCACCCAAGCTTATAATTCAAGGGCATCGGTACTTGTCAATCCTAGATCGGGATACAATAAGGCTATCTACTTTCTTCCATCAAAGCGTGTAGATCACCTTACATTAGGATATCCGAACCAACACCAAGCCTATAGACATGTTCTTTCATTTTAAAGCATTATGTATCTTAATAAAGTCATGTATCTAGCCGAAACATCATGTAACAATTCGGCCAAGCCCTCTCATTTCCTATAAATAGAGTGGCTTGCCATCATTTGTACTCATCTCATCTCATATATAAAAATTACTCTTGTGTGTTATTTCTCTTCGAAGTTCTTTGTGAACTTTATCGATTAAACAAGTATAATTCCTAAACTTGTGGCGTCATTCCTTCCATCTTGATTCCAAAATTCCTAGATTAATATCTAGTGGGGTAAAGATACTATCACCACCCCTCAAACAAGTTTGTGAAGACCGGGATTGTGCTCCTTAGCATTATTTCTTCTTTGGCGTGTTTGAGATACAACAACAACACCATATTCATTTCATCATCAACACCATCATCTTCATCCATCAAGACCATCAATTTCGCAACCATCTCTATCCTTTATTTATTTCATTTCATTCCTTATCTTTATCATTTCATTAATCTTTCATTATTAATCATTTTCCTTTTCTTATCTATGTTGCAGCCAAGCTTATAATTCAAGGACATCGGTACTTGTTAATCCTAGATCTGGACACAATAAGGCTATCTACTCTCTTCTCCCAAAGCGTGTAGATCAGCTTACATCAAGCGGTAATCAGAGCATAGTTGGATTGACAACAGAAGTGTCATTGGTGTGCAAAGCAAAAAGAAGTTCAAAAGAGAAAAGACTCATTCAACAGAATTGGAGTACAAAAAGAAAAGAAAAGACAAAAAGAAGAAAAATTCAGAAAAGAAAAAAAGAATTGAAATTCAAAAAGAGAAAGCAAGCCAAGGAAAGTGCTCTACCATTGCAAGTACATCAAAAAGGCCAAACTACACTAAGAGAAGATAACCTTATTGTTTCTTGAGAAAGGTTGCAGTAAGTGTTATTTCTTGAATTGTAAGTCACCTCTTTCTTTTCTATACTTCCTTATCCTTGTCTTCAACTATTTCCTTTTTTTAATATCTTGAATCCTTTCTTCTACCTTTCCATTTCTTCTATTCTTCCTACCCTAACCTTATTTGCAGCCGACGCACACAAGGAAAGAAATAACTTGTTATAATCTTCAGTAAGTTCCTCAAAGGACATAGCAAGAGAAATTGAGTGGAAAAAGGCTATTGAGAGAGTGAGATCAGAAGGGGAATTATTAAAGGCCATAATTATATTCCCGAGAGTAAACACGAGAGTTGAGTGGAGTGATCTTATTATTTCTTTGGAGTGAATTTTGAGAGGTTTTGTGAGTGTGCTGGTAAGGTTTATTTTTTTTGTTTATCTACTAACCATGTCTCAAAGTGCTAAAGGAAATGCATGCCAACCCAATTTAAAAAATGCAAGCATTGATTGGAGAGAGAATTTGATGTTCTCCATGAGAAACTAGACCAAAGTCAATATCAACCATAAACTTAGAACAGTGATACTCCTCAGAGGCAACAACCTCTTCCAGAAGTTGATGTCCTAAACAATTATGATGAAGAAGAACCAGCATTGATACATAGACCTAGGCGTGCCAATATTGATGATAACATGAACAACATAAAAATCAAGATTGCTCAATTTCAAGGAAAAACTGATCCGGAAGCATATCTTGAATGGGAAAGCAGAACATGTTTTCAGTTTCCATAACTATTCCAAACTCAAGAAAGTAAGATTGGCAGCCATGGAGTTTGTTAATTATGCTTTGATATGGTGGGATCAACTTACTATTACACGGAGGAGGAATGGAGAGAGACCAATCTCAACATAGCTCGAAATGAAAGGTATCATGCGTAAACATTTTATTCCTACTCATTATCACCGAGACTTGTTTCAGAAATTGTAGAACTTGAAACAAGGCCAACAGAGTGTAGAGGATTATTATAAGAAAATGGAAGTAGCAATGATCCGAGTTAATATTAAGGAGGATCGTGAAGCGACCATGGCCAGATTTCTTGTCGGACTCAATCCCGAGATTGCCAACACACTAGAGTTGTACCATTACATAGAACTTGATGAAATGGTGTAAATTGCTATGAAAATTGAGAGGCAATTACAGAGAAGATCTATATCTCGCACTACCATGCCTTCGAGATGGAGTCCTAACAATTTGAAGAAGTCTACTCCTACTCCTATCAAGGAAAAGGCTGAATCCTCAAATGTTTCCCAACTCAGCAAGGATAAACGAGGAAAAGAGATCCCTGAATGATCAAGAGACATCTGTTGCTTTAAATGTCTTGGAAGGGGGCATGTATCCATACAATGTCCCAACCGAAACACCATGCTACTACTTGGAAATGGTGAGATTGAATCAGACCATGAAGAAGAAAAAGCACCCCCGCCACCAAAGAAGTTGAAGAAGAAGCGGAAATTGGTGCTCCGGTTGAAGGTGAAGCCCTAGTGGTCAAAAAGAAGTCTAAGTTCTCAAGTGGTATAGGACAATGGACAATGGGAAAAAATCTTTCATACCCGCTGCCATGTGAAGGAAAAGGTGTGTTTTATGATCATAGACGGTGGAAGTTGTACTAATGTGGCAAGTACCATTATGGAGGAGAAATTAGGATTAAAAATGTTGAAGCATCCAAATCCCTACAAATTACAATGGCTAAATAAAGGTGGAGAACTTAATGTCAACAAACAGGTGATGGTTCCTTTCTCCATTGGTAAGTACAAGGACGAGGTTATGTACGATGTTGTTCCTATGCATGCTAGCCATTTACTCCCTGGAAGACCATGGCAATATGATAAGAGGACCATTCTTGATTGTTTTACCAATTAATATTCATTCAGCCATGGAGGGAAGAAGATCATCCTAACACTCTTGACGCCTAAACAAGTCCAAATTGATCAAATCAAGATGAAACAAAGTGTTGAGGCCATGAGGAAAGGAAAATCAAAGTTAATCAAGGAAGAAACCAATCCAAAAACAAGTGCTTATACATCTAAGTTGATGTGATCCTGTTCAGCTCCAACTTTATCCATGAATTGATCACACCATGGAGATTATTCAAAGCTGGTTCTAAGAGAGTTCATCCCTACTTTATCTTATATTTACTTATTTATGTAGTATATATTATTATGAGCATACATTGTAGATTAGACTATACTTGAATTATCATAACATGAGTATTCATTCATTATATGGTTTGCATCATTGATTGGTACTCAATCATATAATCTATAGTTATAATAATAATATTCATTCATTATCATATGACGCTTGAGTTATTATTATAACCTATAGTCCACATCTTTATATTATAAGTTATTTAATTTAAATATTTAGCTTATATTATGCTTTCTTTTGTAGGTGCATGTTTGACCAAGTGATGGGAGCTGACTTAAAGCTAGCATTGGAGTCCAAGAGCTATTTAAACTTGACTAGGACAACTCTAGGACAGCTCAAGAATATTTTGGGACAAAGTTGCCAGCTGAGCCCCGAGCTCATAGCTCACTTGAGCTGGACTTTTGAGCTAGCTAGAGACCTTATTTCAGCTAGAGAGTTGTACCATCATCATCACCATACAAAACATTACAAATATGGTCTAGGTCAAATTTTGTGGATTCGTACCTTTTCGTGAAGAGTTGCCATTCCGAGAAGTGCCTTTTCACAAGGAGCTGTCCTAAGACTCACATACATGTAATTCATCTTTAGCTAGCTCATCTTCAGCTCAAACACATGGAAAGTAGCTCAAATGATGAAAGGTCACCTTCCACAAATGTGACTTTTCATGACAAGTTATTGCCCGTTGAAGACCATGACACCTAGACGCACGTTGGAAGCTAAGTCACGCCTAGTTGCTACCTATCTTCATTCCATGGACTTCAAGACATCATCCTATCGTTGCAACCTCACCAAAGACTTACAAGAAGACCCATGTACGTTCAAGTTGGCTGCCATGTGCATCATTCAAGTATGTGCACTCCATGTGACATCAAATAGGCGCTAAAACACCAAGGGATGCTTCTTATTCGGATAAAGACTCTTTCCTCTTCATTTTGGCGCCCAAATAACTTCCAAATGCATTCAAATCATCCTTAGGGCCAAACCAACACATAACCATTTTGCCAAGAGCATGTATCTTCATTTAAATCATGTATTTTCATAAAAAATCATGTATTTTCAAAAGGGTTTCAACCTTGGCCGAACCATCAAGTATCTTTTCGGCCTAAACCCTTTGAAAACTATAAATAGGCTATTGTATTCATTTGTAAACTAAACCCTTTGATAATATAAACTCTTTGTGAGATTATTCTCTCTTCATGTTCTTTTTTAAAACTATATCGATTAAGCACGCTTTTCTAAAGTTTGTGGCATCAATCCCTTCCATTGATACTTCAAATTCCTAGTTTCCATAACTAGCGGGCTCAAGTGCTTTCATATCATCCCTTATTTAAGTTTATAAAGAACGGGGTTAAACTTCCTATAGTTTTGCTTCCTCTTTGGCTTACTTAAGATACTACTTAAACCATCACCATATTCCATCACCTTCACGCCAACATCATCACCATTTCATTACCATTCTTCACCATTAAATCATCCTTCATCTATCATCAAAGTCAACATCCATTATCACCATTGGAGGTCGAGACATTGCATTTGAAGGAGATTTCTACAACACTTCCGCAGCCTACCTTTGATAACATCTCCATCCATTTTATTTCTTATCCTTTCATTTCTTTATTTCATTTTTTATTTCATTTCTTATTTCCAATATATAATTTCTTTCTTTATATTGTGCAGATTTCTTATTAATTCAAGTGTAGCATTTGGTGTCTCTCCTACATCGAGAAATAACAAGGCTGCCAACTTCTCCATTATTAAAGAAGCCTGGTTAGCCTTAAATCAAGCGGTAATCAGAGCTTTGTTGGATTAACAAGCAAGTTCTACAAGAAAAAGAAATAAGAAAAAAAAATAGAAAAGAAAAAGACTCCTACATCAAAATTAGAGTGCAAAAGAAAGAAAAAGAAAAGAAAAACAGAAATTCAAAGAAAGAAAAAAGTTGCAAATTACACTCAAAGAGAAGCACCATACAATCTGCCCCAACAACAAACTAGAAGGAGGTATCCTTGTTATTTCTTATGAAGGAAGATAGTAAGTGTTGCAACTTGAGTTGTAAGTATCTTCATTTTTTTTACTATTTCATTTCTTTTTTCTTTCATCTTTTCTCATTTCATTACCTTATCATTTTTAAGCCGACGCACAAACTGAGAAACTTGCTCAATCTTGAGTTAGTTCTTAAAAAGGATCCACAAGAGAGAATTGAGCGGTAAAAGGAAAACGAGAGGGTGAGATCAGAAGGGGTTAAAAAAAGCCAAGAACATATCCCCGAGTGCAAACACGAGTGTGGGTGGAGTGACATTTTAATTTCTTTGGAGTGTTAATGTGAGGTTTTGTGAGAGTGTTCTTGGTAAGGTCCTTTTACACATTTCTATTCTTTATTTCACTGATAATTTTTCATCTTTTCAATGGAGAATGAACAGCAAAGAATGAATGCATTTCACACTCGTTGCCATGTAGATGGTAAAGTGTGTCTTGTAGCTATTGACGGAGGAAGTTGTGCAAATCTTGCAAGCACATACATGGTTACGAAGTTGGGACTTACAACATTCAAACATCCCAACCCATATGTTTTGCAAGGATTAAATGAAGATGAAGAGTTAGAAGTCACAAAGCAAGTTGTCATCCCATTTTCAATTGGCAAATACCAAGATGAAGTTCTTTGTGATGTTGTACCAATGGATGCTATACATGTACTTTTGGGAAGGTCGTGGCAATTCAACAAACGAGCAATCCATAATGGGTTTACAAATATATACGCTATAACCCATAATGCCAAGAAATTCACTTTGACGTCATTTTCTTCTAGTCAAGTGAATGAAGACCATCACCATTTGAAGAAAAGAATGGAATCATTCAAAAACGTTAAAATGGATGCAAAAAACATTAGAGTTGAAAATGAGGGAATTGAAAAAAATAAATTTGGAGAAAAGGAGAAGAGTAAAGAACAAATTTTATCTAACCTTATTTCTTCTCTCATCATTCCTTCTGTTTTGTAGGGTAATCCAAGAGATTTATCTTTTTGAGGAGATGATTCAAGAATCATGGCTTTTGGAGGACTAAAAGATGTAACTTTTGAATAACCAATAGGTGTGACCTTTGGTAATTTACAAGACATGTACTTTGACGTTCCAAAGGTTATGCCATTTGAAGTTTCAAAATAAGCATCACTTGAAGTGCCAAAAGTTTTGTTCATTGATATTCCAAGTGCATTGCCGATCCTGAAAAGAATTCAGCAACCAACTCCCATTAAACATCCACCCTGGTTTTATATTTCTATTCATCTTGTCAACAGTTTTTCATTTACATGTTTTGAATTTTTTATAGCAATTCGATTCATGTTTATGGTGTTGTCTTAACAATTTGTGATGGTAAGGTCATTCGAGAATGGTTATGGATGAGACAAAAGATCAAGGACAATTATTCTAACCTTGAACATGCATAATTTTTCTTTAATTTACAGAACGATTCAAAGGACTCAACTTGATGTAAGGTGATTTACACGCTTTGGTGGAAGGGAGTAGATAGCCTTATTGTGTCCCAATCTAGGATTGACAAGTACTGATGCCCTTGAATTATAAGCTTGGCTGCAACAAAGATAATGATACAGTTCAACCTAGCCTCACTTGGATGGATGGTGAAGTCAAGGTTGTACCTTTGATTGTTTCGATCTAGGAAAGCAACAAGTATCCTGCACAAACAAGAAAGCTAAAAAAATGGTTAAATGAAAGTAATGAAATGGAAAGATAAATATGGCAGCGGAAAATATATATAAGTTGGTGATATGTTTAAAGGAAATGATGAAGTATGGTAATGGAAGTAGAATGAAGGAGATGGAGATGAATATGAAAAGAAGTATCTCAAAGAAGAACCAATGTTAAAGAACAAAGACCCAGACTTTATATTGCTTCTTTAAGGGATGGTAAACAAGGACTTTGACCCATTATCAATAAAGAGATAGGAACTAGAAGTATCAGGGTGACATAGATAGGGGTGACGCCACAAGCATAAGCTTAATAAGTGGATAAAGTTCACTTAAGAACTAAAGAGAAAAACTCTCACAAATATTTGACTAAACAAAGTGAATTCGTTCTTACAAATGAAATGGAAAGCTATTTATAGGCCTAAGAGATGTCTAGGATGCACATACAATATTTAATGATTGAACATTCATGGATGAATGTTCATCCTTAAATAGATACAATGTACGTCTACTATACAAGTTCATGGACTAATAAAATAAATGAATGTTCATCCATTTAAGTGAATACATCTTCATAGCCAAATTCATCCTCTCTTGATGTGAACATGTTAGTTCATTTCCTTGCATGAATTTGGAGGAATGTTTCATTGTATGTTCGGTCCCCTTTGGAATGCATGCACCAAGTGTGAACGTGACTCATAGGCTCCCTTCATGTACTTGGATTTGGTGAATGAGTTTGAAAATAATGCATCCATCTCCCTTGCATGTGAACAAGTCCTTTAGCCTCATTGTATGATTGTACACGCCATAAATGGATTCATGAAGGTGGAAATGTATAAGGTGTGAACAGGGCTCTTTATTTGGTGTAAATCCCGTACTTATTTCCAGCCTGTACTGTCTTAATTAATCTGGGCATATCTTGAGCTCCCAATATCGGATTGATATGATTCAAAGTGCGTTGGAACGCTAAGAGATAGGGGATTAAATGTTAAGAGACTTAATCCCTAAAGATGTTTGGAACATGTTAAAAAATGACGATCAATCTGACTGACGTGAACTGTCCATCCAACTCTTCAATTGCCTTTAGTCTACTTAGCATCCAATGTACCTAGACAAAGTATGTAAACAAATAATTAGATAGGAATTGAGCTATTATAATTATGAATGCATTCTGCCACCTATGTTATGAATGCAAATGAGCTAACTATGAATGCATATGCATTGAATGAGTCATATAAATATGTGAATTAATAAGTCATGCATGAATATCATATATTATACATATAAATGACAGAATATAATATTCAAACAAAATTAAGAATAAGATAAACATATTTGTATGACATGTAATGCATAAATGAGTAAATAAATAATAAAATAAGGTAAGACTACCTTAGAATCAACAAGGCAGAACGTCCATGAAGTGATCATGTGTTGAAGAAGTTTGGTCCTTGGCATGATCGCATCATCCCCCCTTCTTTAAAGCGATTTGTCCTCAAATCGAAGGCTTTTGTCATTGATTGATCCATTGGTGTAAGAAAGGATGAATGGAGATCATTATGCCTATTAGGGTATGCATAAATTTCTTTGAATCCTTCAAGTAGGTAAGGCATGCCAACTTTAGTCTTTGTACCCTTCCACATTATGAATCTTGAATAGTTGGATAATTCTCGTTTCTTTTCCTTGAATTGATGATCACAAGAAAGAACACTTCCATGTAAATGATTCAATGTGCTGCAAAATAGAAATAAGTTAGAACATGAAACATCATTAACAATGTGAATGAAAGTACAAGATTCATTAAAGTTCATGAATGGAATTTGGTTTGTTGAAACTTCCATTTCATAAGGTTGTTTGAACTTTGAATGTAGAATGAACGTACTTCGAATGTCAAAGAGCACAAGGTTTGGAATACCAATTGTTACAACTTTTGGAACTTCAATGGACAAATGTGATTCATCAATTTGCAATGGTATGGCCTTTGGAATAACCTGCAAATCAAATGAAAGAATAGGAAGAAAAGATTGATTAGTATAAAGTAAAACTTCCTTTTCCTCACATTGTTTTCTCTCATGCTCATGTTTGTTTTGAATTCTCTCTTTACTCTCATGTTTTACAACACACTCATCTTCACTCTCAATGCTCTTACTCTCATTTTCAATTACTCCAAATGTCCTGGTTTTCTCACAATGTTCTTCTTTGATTTGTGCATGTTCAACTCCACCATATCTTTTAACCACAACCTCACTTGGAATTTTTTCATTTTCTCTTCCACACGTACTTCCCCCTTTGCTCCGAAATTCAATCTTTTCAACTTTCTCATTTTTTGACTCCAACGTTTCTCACATCAATTTTCTCAGTTTCATTCTTATCTTCCTCCACTGTTATTTGTTTCTCACGTGAAACTTCTCTTTCAACTTTCTTCATGACTTTAGTTTTATTCCATTCTTCAATACGTGATTTAATGATAACTTGGCATTCATAGATTTGATTTGGGCACATTGGAACCAACGCGATCTTTCTCCCTTGGTGTTTGAATGAATATTTGTTGGAGAACCCATCATAAAATGCTCGTTTATCAAACTGCCAAGGACATCCAAGGAGAAGATGGCTTGAATTCATGGAAACAACATCACACAAGACCTCATCTTCATATCTCCCAATTGAAAATGACACAAATACTTGCTCTATGACTTCTAACTCTTCATCTTCATTTAATCCTTGTAAAACATATGGACTGGGATGTTTGAATGTTATAAGCCCCAACTTCTCGACCATGTATGTGCTTGCAAGATTTGCACAACTTCCACCATCAATGGCTACAAGGCATACTTTATCATTCACATGAAAACGAGTATGAAATGGATTCCTCCTTTGTTGTTCGTATTCCATTTGAAAGATGGAAGAATTGTTAGTGAAAAATTAATAGTTGAATAAGGTGAAAGGACCTTACCAATAATCACTCGTAAATCCTCACGATCACTACAAAAAAATGATGATGCTCCACTCAACGCTCGTGTTTGCACTCGGGAATATAAATTGGCTTTTGCAATTCCCCTTCCGATCTCACACACTCAATTAGCCTTTTCCCACTCGTTCCTCTCTTGTAAAGTTCTTAAAAGAACTAAATCGAGACTTTTCAAGTGCCATGGACGTCGGCTGAAAAATTTGTTAGTGTAGAGGAAAAAAATAGAAAGGTAGAAAGATTAAATAATGAAGGGTGGTCTTATAAAAGGAAGAAAATGAAAGAAAGGTTCAATTACTATGCAAAGATACTCACCACCTTCCTAGAAGAAACAATCAAAGGTCTTGAAACTTCTTTAGGATCGGTTGGAATGATGTCACTTGTCACTTTTTGCACCTCTTTGCATTTTGCTTTCTTTGTTTCCTTTCTTTAGTTTTTCTTCACTTGGAATCCCGTGTTGACGTTGGGATTAACTTGCTGATTTGTTTTTTGCACTTCTCTTTTTCATTACCATATGATACAGTTCAACCTAGCCTCACTTTGATGGATGGTGAAGTCAAGGTTGTACCTTTGATTGTTTCGATCTAGGAAAAAATAAGTATCCTGCACAAACAAGAAAGCTAAAAAAATGGTTAAATGAAAGTAATGAAATGGAAAGATAAATATGGCAGCAGAAAATATATATAAGTTGGTGATATGTTTAAAGGAAATGATGAAGTATGGTAATGGAAGTAGAATGAAGGTGCTGAAGATGAATATGAGTAGTATCACAAAGAAGAACCAATGTTAAAGAACAAAGACCCATACTCTATATTGCTTCTTTAAGGGATGGTAAACAAGGAATTTGACCCACTATCTATAAAGAGATAGGAACTAAAAGTATCAGGGTGACATAGATAGGGGTGACGCCACAAGCATAAGATTGATAAGTGGATAAAGTTCACTTAAGAACTAAAGAGAGAAATTCTCACAAATATTTGATTAAACAAAGTGAATTCGTTCTTACAAATGAAATGGAAAGCTATTTATAGGCCTAAGACATATCTAGGATGCACATACAAGATTTAATGATTGAACATTCATGGATGAATGTTCATCCTTAAATAGATACAATGTACGTCTCCTATGCAAGTTCATGGACTAATAAAATAAATGAATGTTCATCCATTTAAGTGAATACATCTTCATAGCCGAATTCATCCTCTCTTGATGTGAACATGTTGGTTCATTTCCTTGCATGAATTTGGAGGAATGTTTCATTGTATGTTCGGCCCCCTTTGGAATGCATGCACCAAGTGTGAACGTGACTCATAGGCTCCCTTCATGTACTTGGATTTGGTGAATGAGTTTGAAAATAATGCATCCATCTCCCTTGAATGTGAACAAGTCCTTTAGCCTCATTGTATGATTGTACACGCCATAAATGGATTCATGAAGGTGGAAATGCATAAGGTGTGAACAGGGCTCTTTATTTGGTGTAAATCCCGTACTTATTTTCAGCCTGCACTGTCTTAATTAATCTGGGCATATCTTGAGCTCCCAATATCGGATTGATATGATTCAAAGTGCGTTAGAACTCTAAGAGATAGGGGATTAAATGTTAAGAGACTTAATCCCCTAACGATGCTTGGAACATGTTAAAAAATGACGATCAATCTGACTGACGTGAACTGTCCATCCAACTCTTCAATTGCCTTTAGTCTACTTAGCATCCAATGTACCTAGACAAAGTATGTAAACAAATAATTAGATAGGAATTGAGCTATTATAATTATGAATGCATTCTGCCACCTATGTTATGAATGCAAATGAGCTAACTATGAATGCATATGCATTGAATGAGTCATATAAAGATGTGAATTAATAAGTCATGCATGAATATCATATATTATACATATAAATGACAGAATATAATATTCAAACAAAATTAAGAATAAGATAAACATATTTGCATGACATGTAATGCATAAATGAGTAAATAAATAATAAAATAAGGTAAGACTCCCTTAGAATCAACAAGGCAGAACGTCCATGAAGTGATCATGTATTGAAGAAGTTTGGTCCTTGGCATGATCGCATCATCCCCCCTTCTTTAAAGTGATTTGTCCTCAAATCAAAGGCTTTTGTCATTGATTGATCCATTGGTGTAAGAAAGGATGAATGAAGATCATTATGCCTATTAGGGTATGCATAAATTTCTTTGAATCCTTCAAGTAGGTAAGGCATGCCAACTTTAGTCTTTGTACCCTTCCACATTATGAATCTTGAATAGTTAGATAATGCTCGTTTCTTTTCCTTGAATTGATGATCACAAGAAAGAACACTTCCATGTAAATGATTCAATGTGCTGCAAAATAGAAATAAGTTAGAGCATGAAACATCATTAATAATGTGAATGAACGTACAAGATTCATTAAAGTTCATGAATGGAATTTGGTTTGTTGAAACTTCTATTTCATAAGGTTGTTTGAACTTTGAATGTAGAATGAACGTACTTCGAATGTCAAAGAGCACAAGGTTTGGAATACCAATTGTTACAACTTTTGGAACTTCAATGGACAAATGTGATTCATCAATTTGCAATGGTATGGCCTTTGGAATAACATGCAAATCAAATGAAATAATAGGAAGAAAAGATTGATTAGTATAGAGTAAAACTTCCTTGGCCGAATGGTGATGCTTGTTCATCTTGGCGCCAAATGCTTCTTTTTAGCCAAATGGTGATGTGCCTCCTTATGTTGGCGCCAAATGCTCTCATGTGCATAGCATGTGTTGTGGCCGAATATGTATGAAGCTTTATATCATGTCCCATGGTGATTTAAGCCTCCAACGATTACAATGTCTTCACCACCATGCTCTTGGATGTAAAGGCATCTTCATGGGTAGCATCATTCATGAAAGGTCATAATGTTTGAGAAAGGTAACCCTTCATGTTTGAGCTACTTATGGTGTGAATGAGCTAAAGGTAAGCTGGCCATAGGTGACTTTTAGCATGGTGAACATTATGGCAGCTCCTTGTGAAAAGGTACCTCTTGAGGTGGTAACTATTCATGAAAAGGTACGATTTCACAAATTTTGACTTAGGACATATTTGAAGTGTCCTAAGTGGTGATGATGATGGTACAGCACCCCAGCTGAAATGAGGACATCTTGTAGCTCAAATATTCAGTTCAAACCAGCTATGAGCTCACGACATCTAGACAACTTCTCACTAATTTGATCCTTATGCTCTCTTAATTGTTCCCATGTAAGTATCCTTGTTGTTGCATGCTCCATTTAGCCGAATGTGCCTACATGCATAACATAAAGAAATAAACTAAGTAAATGAACTTATATAATGTATAATATAAGAATGTGAACTATAGGACATTTAATATTCAATATGTAACATATTAAACAACCTATTATCTAAGGGTTCTTTCTCATTAAAAGATTTAAAAACATTAAAGCATTTATGAGAAAGTACTTCCCTGAATTGTTTAGCCTTTGCACGAGTGATAGGTCCTTGAGGCATGACTTCAGGATCCATTTGTGTTGTTATGTTCACATCATCCTCCCCTTCTTTTGAGCGATTTCTTCTCAAATCATCGTTGTCTTCAAATAGAGAAAGATCTAAAATATTAAAAGTTGCACTTACATTGTATTCACCAGGTAAATCCAATTTGTAGGCATTATTATTGAACTTTTTGATGATTTGGAACAGTCCATCTCCTCTTGGTAACAACTTGGATTTCCTTTGGGAAGGAAAACGTTCTTTTCTGAAATGCACTCACACCCAATCACCTTCCTCCAATTTTAGTTGCTTGCGTCCCTTATTTGCTTGCTGTTCATATTGCCTTGTTTGTTTTTCTATATTGTCTCGAACTTGTTGATGAAGTTTCTTAACGAACTCAACTTTGTTCTTGCCATCTTTGTTGATCATGTGTTCTTGAGGCAAAGGAAGAAGATCTAGAGGTGTTAAGGGGTTAAATCCATACACTACCTCAAATGGTGATATCTTGGTCATTGAATGGACTGCCCGATTATATGCAAACTCAACGTGTGGTAAACATTCCTCCCAAGCTTTGATGTCCTCCAGAAATGGCTAAGAAATTTGACATCTCTATCGGAGACTATGGTTCTTGGAACGCCATGTAATCTCACAATTTCTCTAAAGAACAAGTTGGCTACATGTGTTGCATCATCTGTCTTGTGGCATGGTATGAAATGTGCCATCTTGGAAAAACGATCTACAACCTCAAATATTGAGTCTCGGCCATTCTTTGTTCTTGGTAGTCCCATCACAAAGTTCATTGATATATCAACCCATGGTGCTTGAGGAATAGGTAAAGGCATGTAAAGTCCATGAGGCATAACTTTTGATTTTGCCTTTTTGCAAGTGACACATCTTTCATATACCCTTTCAAAGTCTCTTTTCATTTTAGGCCAATAGAGGTGTTGTTTCAAAATCTCCAATGTTTTGCTAACTCCAAAATGACCCATGAGACCTCCTTCATTTGCTTCTCGAACAATCACTTCTCGAAGACACCCTTGAGGAATACATAAACGCCCTTATTTGAATATATAAGTTATTATTATATACTATAGTCACGTTCTTATATTATACACATTATATAAGTTTATATACTTAGTTTATTTCTTTATGTTATGCATATAGGCATATTCGACCAATACTTGGGAGCTACATTGGAGCTAAATGGAGCATGTAACAGTAAGGAGACTCACATACGGACGTTTAGGAGAGCATAAGGACTCATTGGTGAAAAGCTGTCAGGAGGCCTGTGAGCTCATAGCTGGATTGAGCTGAAGATTTGATCTACAAGATGACCTCATTTCAGCTGGGGAGCTGCTCAATCATCATCACCACTTAGGACACTTCAAATATGTCCTAAGTCAAAATTTGTGAAATCGTACATTTTCACGAATAGTTGCCACCTCAGGAGGTACCTTTTCACAAGGAGCTGCCCAAACGTTCACCATGTTACAAGTCATCTAAGGATAGCTCATTTTTAGCTCATTCACACCCGAAGTACCTCAAACATGAAGGATTATCTTTTCCAAACATTGTGACCTTTCATGAATGATGCTACCCATGAAGATGTCAATTCAATTATGAGCACGTAGGTGAAGAATTTACATCCATTGGAGGCTTAAATCATCAAGGAACATGAGATAGGGCTCCATACCTATTCGGCCACAACACATGCTATGCACATGAGAGCTTTTGGTGCCAACATGAGGAGGCACTTCTCTATTCGGTCAAAGAGAGAAAATTGGAGCCAAGATGAACCAACATGCATATTCGGCCAAGGGAGATGTCTTCCCACCCTTAGCCGAAACATTAAGTCCATCCATAAAGGGTTAGCCGAACTATCAAAAGTCTAAAGGACTCATCCATTCATCTTAAGCATTATGTACTTCCATCAAAAGCCATGTATCAACCGAATAGCTATGTAACCATTCGGCTAAGTCCTCTCATTTCCTATAAATAGAGAGGCTTGCCATTATTTGTACTCATCTCATATATAAAAATTACTCTTGTGAGTTAATTTCTCTTCAAAGTTCTTTGTGAACTTTATCGATTAAACAAGTATAATTCCTATACTTGTAGCGTCATTCCTTCCATCCTGATTCTAAAATTCCTAGATTAATATCTAGTGGGTTGAAGACACTATCACCACCCCTCAAGCAAGTTTGTGAAGAATGGGATTATGATTCCTAGCATTGTTTCCTTTTTGGCATGCTTTAGATACAACATCATCATCATCACCATCTCCATTTCAACATCAACACCATTAACATCATCCATCAAGACCATCAATTCCGCAGCCATCTCTATCATATCTTTCTTTTATTTCTTTTTCATTTCCATTACTTATATTATTATATATATTTCTTAAACCTATCATTAATCATATTTCTTTCTTATTTTATTGTAGCCCAAACTTATTAATTCAAGGACATCGGTACTTGTCAATCCTAGATCGGGACACAATAAGGTTATCTACATCTCTTCACCAAAGCGTGTGGATCAGCCGACATCAAGCGGTAATCAAAGCATAGTTAGATTGACAACAAAAGTGTCATTGGCGTGTAAAGAAAAAGAAAAGACTCCTTCAACAAAATTAGATTACAAAAAGAAAAGAAAAGACAAAAAGTAGAAAAAGAAGAAAAAAAGAAGAAAAAGAAGAAAAGTAAAAAAAAAGCAAGCCAAGGAAAGTGCTCTACCATTGCAAATACATCAAAAAAGCTTATCTACACTAAGATAAGATAACCTTATTGTTTCTTGAGAAAGGTTGCAGTAAGTGTTGTTTCTTGAATTGTAAGTCACCTCTTCCTTTTCTATACCTTCATTTTCCTTGTCTTCAACCATTTCTTTCTTTTAATACCATAAAACATTCCTTCTACCTTTCCATTTTTTTCTATTCTTTCTACCTTAACCTATTTACAGCCAACGCACACAGGGAAAGGATTAACTTGTTCTAATCTTGAGTAAGTTCCTCAAAGGACTTAGCACGAGAAATTGAGTGGAAAAGGCTAATTGAGAGAGTGAAATCAGAAGGGGAAATTTTAAAAGCCGAAATTATATTCCCGAGAGTAAATACGAGTATTGAGTCGAGTGATCTTATTATTTCTTTGAAGTGAACTTGTGAGACTTTGTGAGTATGCTGGTAAGGTTTATTTTTGTTTTATTTATCTACTAACCATGTCTCAAAGTCCTAAAGGAAATACAAGTCAACCAAACGTGCAAATGCAAGCATTAATTGGAGAAATGATGAGAATGTTTCAGACAGAATTTGATGCTCTTCATGAAAAACTCGACCAAAGACAAGATCAACCCCACGCTCGGAACAATGATACTCCTCGGAGGCAATAACCTCTTCCAGAAAATGATGTCCTAGACCCTTATGATGATGAAGAACCAGCATTAATAAAAGGACCCAGGCGTGTCAATGTTGATGATAATGTGAGCAACATCAAAATCAAAATTCCTCAATTCCAAGGGAAAACTGATCCTGAAGCCTATCTTGAATGGGAAATTAAGGTGGAACATGTTTTCAGTTGCCACAACTATTCCGAACTCAAGAAAGTAAGATTGGCAGCCATGGAGTTTGTCGATTATGCTTTGATATGGTATCATGTGTAAACATTTCATTCCTACTCATTATCACCGGGACATATTTTAAAAATTGCAGAACCTTAAACAACGCCAACGAAGTGTGGAGGATTACAATAAGGAAATGGAAGTGGCAATGATCCGAGTTAATATTGAGGAGGATCGAGAAGCAACCATGGTTAGATTTCTTTTCGGACTCAATCTCGAGATTGCCAACACACTAGAGTTGTACCATTATATAGAACTTGATGAAATGGTGCAAATGGCTATGAAAATAGAGAGGCAATTATGGAGAAGATCTATATCGCGCACTACCATGCCTACATCTTCAAGCTGGAGTCCCAACAATTTGAAGAAGTCTACTCATATTCCTACCAAGGAAAAGGACAAATCATCAAGTGCTCCCCAACTCAATAAGGATATTCGAGGAAAAGAGACCTCTGAACTATCAAGAGACATTCGATGCTTCAAATGTCTTGGGAGGGGACACATCTCTACACAATGTCCTAACTGAAACACCATGTTACTACTTGGAAATGGTGAAATTGAGTCTGACCATGAGGAGGAAGAAACAACACCAACTGAAGTCAATAAAGAAGAAGAAATTGGTGCTCCAGTGGAAGGAGAAGCCCTAGTGGTCAAAAGAAACCTAAGTGCTCAAGTGGTAGAGGACAATGCACACCGGGAAAACATCTTTCGTACCCGCTGTCATGTGAATGAAAAGGTGTGTTTCATGATCATAGACAGTGGAAGTTGTACCAATGTGGCAAGTACAATCATGGTGGAGAAATTGGGCTTGAAAATGTTGAAGTATCCCAATCCCTACAAATTACAATGGTTAAATGAACGAGGAGAACTTAATGTCAACAAACAATTGATGGTTCCTTTCTCAATTAGTAAGTACAAGGATGAGGTTATGTGTGATATTGTTCCTATGCATGCTAGCCATTTGCTCCTTGGAATACCATGGCAATATGACCGAAGGACCATCCATGATTGTTTTAGCAACCAGTATTCGTTCAACCATGGAGGAAAGAAGATTATCCTAACACCCTTGACGCCTAAACAAGTCCAAATTGATCAAATCAAGATGAAACAAAGTGTTGAGGCTATGAGGAAGGGAAAATCGGAGGCAATCCAGGAGGAAACTAGTCCAAAAACAAGTGCTTATACATCTAAATGCTTGTTACAAAGATGTTTATTGACGAAATGCCAGGTCGATGAAGATTTTTCGAACCTTCATAATACAAGAGTTTCCTTTGATTTGCAGGATGATCCAAGCGACACAATTTATCAATTTGGGGGACTAAAGGACGTGACCTTTCAAGAGCCAAGAGGTGCGACTATTGAAAAGCAAAGAGTGGTAATTCTTCATCCAAAGGATGTAACTCTTTAGGCATCAAGAGTTATACCCAATGAAAGAGAAAGGAAGGCAATTCTTCACTCAAGGGACGTGACTTATGAAGACTATAAGGACATCACGATTCCAAGAGTCATCACTTTTCATGAATCAATTGAAGAACGAAGGGACATGATTATTGGAATGCAAAAAGGCACAAACGTTCAAAGCAAAATAACTTCAATAGACATGAACTTTGAACATATATTCTAAAGGAAGAATTTCATAACTTTAGATATGTTTGATCACATTTTTAATAATAAAAGTTTTCTTTCTTTTCAGGTCAAGAACTTCTAAAGCCTTCTTTCAACGGATATGAACCTTTTCATAAAGGTACTTATTGAATGGAATGACCCTAGGAAAAGAAGACCTTTCGATTTGAGTACAAATCGATTAAAAGAAGAGGAGGATGATGTGATCCAATTCAACATCATATATACAATGGCCTTTCCAACTTTACAAGGGAAGAATCTTTCAACTTTATACATACATATGCTTATTTCATATGCTATAATCATATATATATATATATATATTATATCTATAGCTATTATGATAATAACTTATTCATTAATATGTGAGATATAAGTTATTATTATATACTATAGTCACATTCTTATATTATACACATTATATAAGTTTATATTCTTAGTTTATTTCTTTATGTTATGCATGTAGGCATATTCGACCAACACTTGGGAGCTGTATTGGAGCTAAATAGAGCATGTAATAGCAAGAAGACTCACATAGGGACGTTTAGGAGAGCATAATGACTATTAGTGAAAAGTTATCTGGAGGCCCGTGAGCTCATAGTTGGATTGAGCTGAATATTTTAGCTACAAGATGACCTCATTTCAGCTGGGGAGCTTCACCATCATCATCACCACTTAGGACACTTCAAATATGTCCTAAGTCAAAATTTGTGAAATCGTACCTTTTCGCGAATAGTTGCCACCTCAGGAGGTACCTTTTCACAAGGAGTTGCCGAAACGTTCATCATGTTACAAGTCATCTAAGGATAGCTCATTTCGAGCTCATTCACACCCGAAGTAGCTCAAATATGAAGGATTATCTTTTCTAAACATTGTGACCTTTCATGAATGATGTTGTCCATGAAGATGTCCATTCAATTATGAGCATATTAGTGAAGAATTTACAACAATTGGAGGCTTAAATCATCATGGAATATGAGATAGGGCTCCATACCTATTTGACCACAACACATGCTATGCACATGAGAGCTTTTGGCACCAACATGAGGAGGCACATCACCATTCGGTCAAAGAGAGGAAAATGGCACCAAGATGAACCAACATGCATATTCGGTCAAGGGAGATGTCTTCCCACCCTTAGCCAAAACATTAAGTCCATCCATGAAGGGTTAGCCAAACCATCACAAGCCCAAAGGATTCATCTATTCATCTTAAGCATTATGTACTTCCATCAAAAGTCATTTATCAACCGAATAGCTATGTAACCATTCGGCCAAGTCCTCTCATTTCCTATAAATAGAGAGGCTTGCCATCATTTGTACTCATCTCATCTCATATATAAAAATTACTCTTGTGAGTTAATTTCTCTTCAAAGTTCTTTGTGAACTTTATCGATTAAACAAGTATAATTTCTATACTTGTGGCGTCATTCCTTCCATCCTGATTCAAAAATTCCTAGATTAATATCTAGTGGGTTGAAGACACTATCACCACCCTTCAAGCAAGTTTGTAAAGAACGGGATTGTGCTTCCTAGCATTGTTTCCTCTTTGGCGTGCTTGAGATACAATATCATCACCATCTCCATTTCAACATCAACACCATCAACATCATCCATCGAGACTATCAATTCCGTAGCCATCTCTATCCTATCTTTCTTTCATTTCTTTTTCATTTCCATTACTTATATTATTATATATTTCTTAAATCCATCATTAATCATATTTCTTTCTTATTTTATTACAGTCCAAGCTTTTTAATTCAAGGACATCAGTACTTGTCAATCCTTATCAGGACACAATAAGGCTATCTACATCTCTTCACCAAAGCGTGTGGATCAGCCTACATCATATATGGGTTGCCGAATGTACCTATATTCAAAACATAAAAAATAAGTTAAGTATATGAATTATTATAAAGTAATAATGACGTGCATATTATAAAGATATGAACTATATGTTATAATAATAACTCATGCATCATATGATAATGAATGAATATTATTATTTTAACTATAGATTATATGTATGAATATTAATCAATGATGCAAACCATAGGACATAATGAATGAATGCACATGTTATGATAATTCAAGTATAGTCTAATATGAAAATATATGCTCATAATAATATATATTGCATAAATGAGTAAATATAAGATAAAGTAAGGTAGAACTCCCTTATATTGAGCTTTATGGATCTTCAATGATGTGAGTATGTCATGAAGAAAGTTGGTACTAGAAAGGATCGCATCAAATATCGATTATATGTTTCGAGCGATATACGTTATTGCCTGATCGTGATTCTAGTAAGAAATTCTGTAGTGATTGAAATGATTATGAAAGTGCAAAATTAACATTGTGAATATGAGATAAAAAATAAGGAATGAAATTGAAAAGGACGTGGATAAAGTTAAAGTGGTTTGCAAATGAAATAAGTGTGGTGGTGATAACGATTGAATGGATGTAACGAAAATGATGAAGGATGGTTGTAGTCGGTGAAGAGGATGATAGAAATTCAAAGGATGGATTGTGAGCTGCTAGCTATATATAGCTAAGAACCAACAATATAATATGATACAGTTCAACCTAGCCTCACTTAGATGGATGGTGAAGTCAAGGTTGTACCTTTGATTATTTTGATCTAGGAAAACAGGGATCATACACAAACAAGAAAGCTCAAAATAAAATAGTTAAATGGAAGTAATGAAACAGAAAGATAAATATGACAGCAGAATATATATATAAATAAGCTGGTGATATGTTTAAAGGAAACGATGAAGTATGGTAATGGAAGTAGAATGAAGGTGATGGAGTTAAAGTGATGTGATCCTGTCTAGCACCAACTTTTTTGCATGACATACTCACATCATTGAAGATCCATCAAGATCAATCTAAGGGAGTTCTTCCTTACTTTATATTATATTTACTCATTTATATACTATATATATTATTATGAGCATGCCTTTGCATCTTAAACTATGCTTGAATAATCATATGTTATCATTCAGTTGCATACTATATGATTTTCATGCATAACATATGTTTTCACATCTTTACTTATCTTTATATTATGCCTTACGTATAGATTCATTTATTATGTTTGCATATCATTTACATATCATGGCAGCATGTATCATTCATTTATTAGCCCATGTCATGTTATTCTAGCTCATGTTATGTTTACATTAGCTCACTAGCTTTAAATCCATGCTTCTTTAGATCATTTGCATGTATTCATATCTTTTCTAGCTCATACATGTTTTCTTAAAGCTCATGAACATATTATGCCTTCTATCTAGCTTATATACATGTTATCTTAGATTCTAGACTGATGTGATCCAATTCAGCATCAAAAATGGACTTGCATCTCCAACCTTTCTCAATAATGATGTAAGACACTTGTTCCTTAACAATTGATTGTGGATCTAGGAAGGAAGCAAAACAACCTGCACAAGTGAATTGCTCAAAAAAGAGAGGGTTAAGGATTGTAAAGGTATGGGTGAATAGGTGGGCTGTTTAAAATGAGAGATGGAAGCGGAAGATGGTTGATATGGCTATGGTTATGGCGATGAAACAAAGGGATGGAAGTGAGGATAGAATCTTGAAGAAGACTCAAAGAAGAACCAATGCTATAGAGAGCAAAGACTTGATAAGTTGATATGAACTTTGACCCACTAGTTATATGAACTAGGAACCATAAGTATCAAGGTGAAAAGAAAGGGGTTGACGCCACAAGTATAAAATACTTTATAAGTTGATAAAAGTCACCAGGACTTAAGGAATAGAATAATCTCACTTATATTAATCAAAAAGTCTGATTACAAAAGAAATATAATGTCCTATTTATAGTTTTTGAAGGGACTTGGCCAAATAGGTACATGTTGGTTCGGCCAGCCCTTGTACCTTCCTAAAATGACATGATTTTTAATGAAAAAACAAGACTTTAATGAAAATACATGCTCTTGGCCGAATGGTTATGTGTTGGTTCGGCCCTAAGGATGGTTTGAATGCATTTGGAAGTTATTTGGGTGGCAAAATGAAGAGGAAAGAGTCTTTGGCCGAATAGGAAGCATCCCTTGGTGTTTTGGCGCCAATTTGATGTCACATGGAGTGCACATGCTTGAATGATGCACATGGCAGCCTACATGAATGCACATGGGTCTTCTTTCTATGCTTTGATGAGGTTGCAACCATAGGATGATGTCTTGAAGTCCATGGAATGAAGATAGGTAGCAACTAGGTGTGAATTAGCTTCCAACGTGTATCTAGATGACATGGCATCCATTGGGCAGCCTAGAGATGAACTAGCTTCAAGATGAGTGTCTTGGTAGCTAACTAGGTGAGTTATAGCTTGATGAACTCAAGCTAGTTAGCTTTGGTCTTCTCAGCTCCTCAGCTACTCTCCTAGCTACTTCCAGCTATCTCTAGTCAACTTTTCAACAATTTGGTCCAAAGCTCTCCTTCAGCTAAGTTCAGCTACATGCTAGCTCCTCCAGCTAAGTTGAAGTTCCTCCAGCTAAGTTGAAGCTCCTTATGTGATAAAATGAGTTGCCATAATGTTCACGAGCTAGTGTGAGCTGCTATGCTTGTCCTTTTAGCTAACCAAGCTACCATAATATGCCTTGCTTTGTGTTTCACCTATAGGAATCAACAAACAAACAAATTAAGCAATGTGTAAGCTCATTTAAGGTAAAATGCATGCTTTCGTGAGGTGTTTGAGTGATATAAGCTATGAATGCATGTCATGAGCTAAGTACATAATGATATAACATATGTAAGCTAATGTATAAGACATAGGAACTAAAATGAATGCGTATGAGCTAACAAATGAATGATTAAGCATGCTGCCATTTCATGAATGTAATGAATCATGCTTAAATGGATGTAAGATTAATCTAACATACTTATAACATTGTGTATCAATCATAAAGATCTGGGTATATGTTGTATGCATGAATATCATATAACATGGTATTCATAAATGAGAAATGGAAACATGTAATAATAATATCCTAAGAAATGATATGTAATCATAGCATATATTTGAATGATATGAAAGACTTGATCAACTAGGCATATGATGGAAATAATAATATGATAACTTATACTAACATGTGAATGCATGCTTATGATAGAATAGAATGTATAAATGATATAATATAAGATAGGGTAAGAAAGAACTCCCTTAAAATCAGTAATGAAAAACATCCAAGCTGTGATTAAGTCATGGAGAAAATTGGAGCTAGTTTGGATCGTATCAAATAATCTAAGGGGGATTTTCATTAACTTAATCTTTCTTTATACCATAGTTATGATAATAGCTTACGTACATTATATTTATAGTTATGATGATATTATGAATGTATGAAGTTATTATTTTGAACCACATATTTACATAATTATATCTTTAAATACTTAGCTTATATTATGCTTTCTTTTGTAGGTACATGTTATGCCACGTGATGGGAGCTGACTTAAAGCTAGAATTGGAGTCATTAAGCTAAAGAAACTTGATTAGGACAACTCTAGGATAGCGCAAGGACATTTTGAGATAAAGTTGTCAGCTGACCTCTAAGCTCATAGCTGACTTGAGCTGGACTTTTGAGCTAGCTAGAGACCTCATTTCAGCTGGAGAGTTGCACCATCATCTTTACCACACAGAGCACTACAAATATGGTTTAGGTCAAATTTTGTGAATTCGTACCTTTTCGCGAAGAGTTGCCAATCCGAGAAGTGCCCTTTCATAAGGAGCTATCCTAAGAATCATCTTAATGTATTTCATCTATGGCCAGATCATCTTCAGCTCAAACACATGGGAAGTAGCTCAAATGATGAAAGGATGCTTCACACAAATGTTTCCTTTCATAATTAGTTGCTGCCCCATTGATGCCATGTCACCAAGATACAAGATGGAAGCCAAGTCACACCTAGTTGCTGCCTAACTTTACACCAAGGAGAAGCCACACCATAAGCACCCTATGCCGCCCATGTGAGTATCTCATGACCAGCCCACACATGTGCTATGCATGTGGATGAAATGGGTGCCAAAATGAAGAGGGTTCTCTCCATTCGGCCAAACCATCATCTTGCTTCAACATGGCGCCAAGATGAAGAGACAAGGGAACCATTCGGCCAAAGACATCTCCCCTCATCCAAGCATCATCTATTTTCGTTTTAAGACATGTATCTAGCCGAATACACACCTAATTATTCGGCCAAACCTATGCAAGCATATAAATAGGGTTTGGCATTTCATTTGTAACTTAACCCTTTGATAAATTAAAACTCTTGTGAGATTATTCTCTGTTCAAGTTCTTTTTAGAACTATATCGATTAAGTAAGTTTTTCTAAAGTTTGTGGCGTCAATCCCTTCATTGATACTTCTGGTTCCTAGTTTATATAACTAGTGGGTCAAAGTCCTTGCTACCATCTCTTGTAAAACTTATAAGAAACGGGTCTTTGCTCCTTTATAGCATTGGTTCCTTCTTAGTTTTATAAGATACTATCTATTTCCATCACCATCCTCCATCATCATTCACGCCCATATTATCAATCGTTCCATTAAATCATCATTTATCCATTAACAAGGCATACTTCTTCACCACCATTAGAGGCTGAACCTAACATCACTTGAAGTAGATTTATTCAACACTTCCGCAGCCATCTTTGATAACATTCTTTCACTTTCAATCCTTTCCATTTTTATTTCCTTTCTTAGTTATCCATTTATTTAACAACTTCTTATTCTTTTGTGCACATTACTTTCAATTCAACGTGTAGCATTTGGCGTCTCTCCTAGATCGGGAAATAACAAGGTTGCCAACTTCTCCATTATTGAAGAATCCTGGTTAGCCTTACATCATAGATGATCATTCATAGCTCATATCACTTAAACACCTCACAGCATCATGCATTTTACCTTAAATGAGCTCACACATTGCTTACTTTATTTGTTTGTTGATTCCTATAGGTAAAACACAAAGCAAATCATATTATGGTAGCTTGGTTAGCTAAAAGGACAAGCATAGCAGCTCACACTAGCTCATGAACGTTATGGAAGCTCATTTCATCTTTTAAGGAGCTTCAACTTAGCTAGAGGAGCTAGCATGTAGCTAAACTTAGCTGGAGGAGAGCTTTGGACCAAATTGTTGAAAAGTGGACTAAAGGTAGCTAGAAGTAGCTGGGAGAGTAGCTGAGGAGCTGAGAAGACCAAAGCTAACTAGCTTGAGTTCATCAAGCTATAGCTCAACTAGTTAGCTACCAAGACACTCACCTAGCTTACCATTGAAGCTAGTTCATCTCTAGGCTGCCCATGGACTTCAAGACATCATCCTATGGTTGTAACCTCACCAAAGCATTATAAGAAGACCCATGTGCATTCATGTAGGCTGCCATGTGCATCATTCAAGCATGTGCACTCCATATGACTTCAAATTGGTGCCAAAACACCAAGGGATGCTTCCTATTCGGCCAAAGACTCCTTCCTCTTAATTTTGGTGCCCAAATAACATCCAAATGCATTCAAAACATCCTTAGGGCCGAACCAACACCTAACCATTCGGCCAAGAGCATTTATCTTCATTAAAATTATGTATTTTCATTAAAAATCATGTGTTTTCAAAGGGGTTTCAACCTTAACCGAAGCATCATGTGTTTATTCGGCCTAAACCCTTTGAAAACTATAAATAGGCTATTGTATTTCCATTGTAAACAGAACCCTTTGATAATACAAACTCTTTGTGAGATTATTCTCTCTTCAAGTTCTTTTTAGAACAATATCGATTAAGCAAGCTTTTCTAAAGTTTGTGGCGTCATTCCTTCCCTTGATACTTCTGGTTCCTAGTTTATATAACTAGTAGGTCAAAGTCCTTTCATACTATCCCTTATAAGACTTATAAGAAACTGGTCTTTGCTCCTCTATACCATTGGTTTCTTCTTAGTTTTATAAGATACTATTTATTCATCATCATCTATCTATCACCATCCCATTACCATATTCATCACCATTCCTTAACTATTGAATTATCCATAAACATTCATCAAGAATCACTTGCATCATCACAAATGGTGGCCAAATTCATCAACATTTGAAGGATAATTCAACAACACTTCCACAACCTATCTTTGATAACATTTATATACATTTCAATTCTTATCATTTCTATCCATTTCAATTCTTATCATTTCTATCCATTTCAATTCTTATCATTTCCTTTCTTCTTCCATTTCTTATTTATGTTTCCATCTTAATCATTTCTTTAATTTTTGTAGATTACTTATCAATTCAAAGTGTAGCATATTGGTGTCTCTCCTAGATCGGGAAACAACAAGGTTGCCAACTTCTCCATTATTGAAGAAGCCTGGTTAGCCTTACATCAAGCGGTAATCAGAGCTTAGTCAGATTGACAATCAAGTGCTGTAACAAAAAGAAAAAGAAAGAAGAAAAAAAAAAGAAAAGACTCCTACATCAAATTTGGAGTGCAAAAAGAAAAGAAAAGAAGAAAATTCAAAGAGAAGAAAAAGTTGCAAATACATTCAAAGAGAAGAACATTAAAATCTTCCCAATATCAAACTTGAAGGAGGTATCCTTGTTGTTTCTTGTGAAAGAAGATAGTAAGTGTTACACCTTGAGTTGTAAGTTATCTTCACTTTCTTACTATTTCATTTTCTTATTCTTTCATCTATTCTTATTCCATTACCTTATCATTTTCTTAAACCTTTTTCTATCCTACCCAATATCATAACCATTTCTAAACCGATGCACAAACTAAAGAAACTTGTTTAATCTTGAGTTAGTTCTTAAAAAGGACCCACAAGATAGAATCGAGGAGAAAAAGGCATAAGAGAGGGTGAGATCAGAAGGGGGATCAAAAAGGCCAAGAACATATCTCCGAGTGCAAACACGAGTGCGAGTGGAGTGAAGTCTTAATTTTCTTTGGAGTGACCAATTGAGGCTTTTGTGAGCGTGATGGTAAGTTTTTAATTTTTTTTATATACTAACAATGTCTTGTGATCTTCCATCTTTCCAAATATTGGAGGATGAACAGCAAAGAACAAACACATTTCACACTCGTTGCCATGTAAATGGTAAAGTGTGTCTTATAGCTATTGACGGAGGAAGTTGTACAAACATTGCAAGCACATACATGGTCAATAAATTGGGGCTTTCAACAATTAAACATTTCAGCCCATATGAATTGCAATGGTTGAACGACGAGGAAGAATTGAAGGTCACTAAACAAGTACTTGTGCCATTCTCAATAAGAAGGTACAAAGACGAGATTCTATGCGACGTGGTGCCTATGAGTACGAGTCATTTGTTGTTTGGATGACCATGGGAATTTGACAAACGAGCTATCTATTATGGATTCACAAATCGCTACTCATTCATCCACGATAAAAGAAAATTTATCTTGACACCACTATCCTCAAGCCGAGTAAATAAAGATCAAAACACCTTGAGGGAACGCATTCAAGCAATGAAGGAGCAACTTGAAGAAGAACGTTTGGATAAAAGTTCCAGTGAGGGAATGCTATTTGAAGTTGAACAAAAGAGAGTGGATATAGAACACGTTGGAGTTAAAAATGAGAGGAATGAAATTGGAGCAGAAGAGGAGACTTTTGAACAAATTTTATCTAACTTTACTCATTTTCCTATCCTTCATTTTATCTTGCATGGAAATTTAAAAGACATACCTTTTTGAAGGAGATGATTCAAGAAACATGTCTTTTGAAGAACCAATAGGTGTGACCTTTGGTAAAGACATGCCCTTTGACATTCCAACAGTTATGCCCCTTGAAATTCAAAAAGATGTGTCACTTGAAGTGCCAAGAGTTGGGATCATTGATATTCCTTATACATTGCACATATTGAAGGGAATTCAGCAACAAATGGAGTTTTCCATCATTAAGAAACCAACGCCCATTAAACATCCACCCTGGTTTGATATTTCCATTAATTTTGTCAATAGTTTTTCATTTACCAATTTTGAGTTATTTTGTAGCAATTCAATTCATGTATATGGTATTATCTTATCAATTTGTGATGGCATGGTCATTCGAGATGCCTATGGAAGAAACGAAAGATCAAGGATGATTCCAACGAAAGATCAGGGAGTATATCTTTAACTTACTAATGACTAAAACTTCCCTTACTTATGAAAGTTTTCTTTCTTTTCAGGACAAGGAGGTTCAATGTACTTATTCAAGGTTCATGACTTTTCACAAGGATCCTTTCATAGATCTTTTCGAAAGGGAATGTCTTGAACAAGTTGCTATTGAATGGATATATTTTGAAGACAAATCAGCAATGTTTGTAATACCCCAAAAATTTAGATAATGACCAAAATGAAAATTTTGAAAGTTTGATGGTCAAAGTAGAAAGGTTGGGAAAAAGTTTATGGAATTAAGTGATAATTTCATAAAAATAAATTTATTCCATAAATATATGGTTTACTCTTGAGATTGGAGTTTTATGGAAATCATATTGTTGGATTTGGAATTTAGTAAAGAAAGAGTTAAAGCCGGTAAGGAATCGGTAAATTCTGATCGAATTGGAATTTTACAAAAATTTGAAGGATGTTATAAAATGGTTGGAAATATTATTTTAATATTTTGGATCAGAGAATTTTGGTCTGGAAATGTGCAAATTTTCAGATTTAACCGAAACAGTGGAATTTAGTGACTAAAACGCAACATTTGAAAATTCAAGGTGAATTTCGGAAGTCAAAGACAAAATAAATTATGTTTGACTTTGAAATATGGTATTGATCAGATTGCTATGTTATATGGGGAATATGGAAATTCATTAAGGGCAAAAGTGAAATTTCCTATTGAATGGAATAAAATATTCTATTATAATATATATATTAAGCATGTGTTAGATATTATATCATTAGAATATCAAATATAGTGGAGCAATTCAGCTTCTTCTTCATCAAAGGGCCGGCAGCTCCAATCTTGAAGGTAAGCATCTTTAGTTTTAATTTTGAAGCTAATTCTTGAGAATTAGACAAAGTGTGGTTAGGAAAAATATTCTACTTTCAATTCTCTACATTTTGACATGAATATTACTAGGGTTTCATGTTCAAATTTATCTTGAGTTGATGAAGGGGATTTTGATTCTTGTGTTTTATGGGTTTTGAAGAGTTAAGTGATTTTAAAGAATTGGTTGTAAGAAATGATGAAGAACCTAAGGATGAAGTTAAAGAAAACAGTTTGGATTTTGATTCTGGCAGTAGGTTCGAAAATTCACCAGAAAATATATAAAATTAATTTGGAGGTTATTTTTATATATTGTGTTCATATATGGATCTAGTTTTGTTTAAAACAAACGGAGATCAATTTCAAGTTGTATACAAATATATATGAATTTTTAACTGAGGAAAGGTCAGAAAAGTCGGACAGCAGAATTCTGTACAAAACAGATTCTGTTGGTGAACTTTGAAAATTCACCATAAATTGTACAGAATGAATTAGAAGGATTTCTTTATATGGATAGATTCTTATTCAAGTATAGTTTTTAACGGAAGAAACGAAATTGAATTCCAGTTTCTATATCAATACATAATAATGATTCTTTAAGGGTAGTGCGAGTTGTCTGAATTCTGGAAATTTATGGGTTGTTGTGTAAGAGTTGTATAATTGATGTACTATGCTGGGAATTGTTATTTGAGAATTGAAATGAGTTTTAAATGTGAAATTGATTATTTTGGGAAGATTGAAATGATTGGTGATTTAAGTACAACAATTGCATAGTTGGGATACGTAAATGTATTTATGCTTTTGTAAAAGCATTTGAATGGAAATAATTTCAATATTGGAATTATTGGTATTAAGAATTTAAGTGGTAAAATGGAGAAGACCATTTTGAGTAAATGTGAAAAGTTGGTTCCAATGTTATAAGGAATTATTAACAGTTAAATATTTTGATAGATGATGAATTTCAAATATAGTATGGAGATATGGTGGAATGTATTTATGTTAGTAAAATACTAACATATGGATTATTATGAATTGATGATTTATACATATTGTGATTGATTTGTAATCGAAGCAAATCAAATATAAAAGGGCTTATGGTGGACAATAGTGAGGCTTATATATTTTGATAGACATAAAGTGATGTAAGGCTAACCAGGCTTCTTCAATATGGAGAAGTTGGCAACCTTATTGTTTCCCGATCTAGGAGAGACACCAAATGCTACACCTTGGATTGAAAGTAATCTGCACAAAAGAAGAAGAATTGATTAAGTAATATGATAATTAAGAAATGAAAAGTAAATAGAAATGGAAAGAATTGAAATGGATATAATAGTTATCAAAGAAGGGTTGCGGAAGTGTTGTAGAATGATCCTTCAAGTGATGATGGATTCGGCCTCCAATGATGATGATGGACGAATGCCTTGTTGAGGATGAAGGATAATTCAAAGATGAAGAAATGGAAATTTATAAGTTGGTGATAATATAGGCGTGATATGGTGATGGAATATGGTGATGATATAGGCGTGATAATGGTGATGGACTATGGTGATGATATAGGCGTGATAATGGAGATGGACTATAGTGATGATATAGGCGTGATAATGGTGATGGATAGATTGTATCTTATAAAACTAAGAAGGAACCAATGCTATAAAGGAGCAAAGACCCGTTTCTTATAAGTTCTATAAGGGATGGTATGAAAGGACTTTGACCCACTAGTTATTTAAACTAGGAACCAGAAGTATCAAGGTGAAGGAATGACGCCACAAGCTTTAGAAAGGCTTGCTTAATCGATATAGTTCTAAAAAAGAACTTGAAGAGAGAATAATCTCACAAAAAGGATTTTAATTATCAAAGGGTTGTGTTTACAAATGAATGCCAAAGCCTATTTATAGATTTGTAAAGGCTTGGCCGAATAAATACATGCCTTTTCGGCAAAGTACATGTCTTAAAACGAAAATAAATGATGCTTGGATGAGGGGAGATGTCTTTGGCCAAATGGTTCCCATAACTCTTCATCTTTGCGCCAACTTGAAGCATGATGATGTTTAGGCCGAATAGAGAGAAGCCTTTTCATTTTGGTGCCTAATTCATTCACATGCAAAGCACATGGGTGGCTGGTCATGTGGCACTCACATGGATGGTATAGAATGCTTAAGGCGTGGACTCCTCCATGGCGTGAAGATGAACAGCAACTTAGGCGTGACTTGGCATCAAACATGTGTCTAGGTGACATGGCATCAATGGGGCAGTAACTAATTATGAAAGGTCACATTTGTGTGAAACAACCTTTCATCATTTGAGCTACTTCCCATGAGTTTGAGCTGAAGTTCAGCTGGCCATAGATGAAGGACATGTGTACAAGTCATAGGACAGCTCCTTGTGAAAAGGCACTTCTCAGAATGGCAACTCTTCGCGGAAAGGTACGAATTCATAAAATTTGACCTAGACCATATTTGTAGTGCTCTATGTGGTGAAGATGATGGTGCAACTCTCCAGCTGAAATGAAGTTTATAGCTAGCTCAAAAGTCCAGCTCAAGTGAGCTATGAGCTCGGGGGTCAGCTAACAACTTTTCACCATTTGTTCTTCATGATCTCCCGAGTCATCCTATGTAAGATTTCCTAGCTTATTGACTCCAATTCTAGCTTTAAGTCAGCTCCCATGATATGGCCGAACATGTACCTACAAAAGAAAGCATTTATAAGCTAAGTAATATAAGATATAAATATATGGTTCATAACAATAACTTCATACATTCATAATATCATCATCATAACTATAATTATAATGTATGTAAGTTATTATCAAAACTACGGTATAAAGAAAGATTAAGTTAAGAAAAAATCCCCTTTGAATATTGAGAAAGGTTGGAGATGGAAGTCCATTTTTGATGCTGAATCGGATCACATCATCCCCCTTCTTTAAAGCAATTTGTCCTCAAATTGAAGGGTGGTTTCTTTTCAACGTTCCTCCATTCCATAGTTACTGTTTCGTCAGAAATTGGGATCCCTTCTTTAGGCTCTTGAGTGAGATATGCCCATGTAAATTTTCTCTGAATATTTAGGTCCCTTGATATCCCAAAAGTGGTGTTTCTTAATACTCCAATAGACATGATCATTGAATTCTCATAGGTCACGTCCAGTGGTTCTTCTAAAGACACATTCTTTGAATGAAAATTGATGTCCTTTTGCTTTTCAATGGTCACATCTTTTGGATTCCCAAAGGTCACGTCTCCTAAATCTTCCTTTTGGAAAATGGTGCCTCTTGGTAAATCCTGCAAGTCAAAAAAAATATGCATGTTCAAAGTTAGAATAATCATCTTTAACCTTGTATTTTGTCAATAGGCATTCTCGAATCAAACACTTTGAAGAATAAGCACTTGTTTTTGGATCAGTTTCTTCCACGGTTGTTGCTTTTCCTTTCCTCATAGCCTCAATACTCTGTTTCATTCTGACTTGATCATTCTGAACTTGTTTAGACGTTAAAGGAGTTAGGATAATCTTCTTTCCTTTATGGCTGAGCGAGTATTGATTGGTAAAACAATCATGAATAGTCCTTTTGTCATATTGCCATGGCCTTCCAAGAAGTAGATGGCTTGCGTGCATAGGGACAACATCACACATAACCTCATCTTTGTATTTGCCAATGGAAAAATGAACTATCACCTGTTTGCTAACGTTGAGTTCTCCTCGTTCATTGAGCCACTGCAACTTATATGGATTTGGGTGCTTCATTATTTTCAAACCAAGCTTTTCCACCATTATTGTACTGGCCACATTAGTACAACTTCCACCGTCTATAATAACAAAACATACCTTTTCATTCACATGGCATCAGGTATGGAATATGTTTTCTCGCTGTGCATTATCTTCCGCAACTTGAAGATTCAAACTTCTTCTAATTACCAAGGCTTCTCCTTGATCAACGGGATCTACAAGAGTTATTTCTTCATTGACTTCAATGGGTGCCTCTTTTTCTTCTTCAGGTTCTGATTCTATTTCACCATTTCCAAGTAAGAGCATGGTATTCCGGTTAGGACATTGTGTAGCTATATGGCCCCTCCCAAGACATTTAAAGCACCTAATGTCTCTTGAATGTTTAGTAGTTTGCTTTCCTCGATTGGGGTCTTTACTTACTTGTTGAGTCTTCGAAGATTCGGCTTGTTCTTTAACAGGAGGAGGAGTAGGTTTCTTTATGTTTGGATTCCATCTTGATGGTGTAGACGCAACATTGCGAGATGTATGTCTCCTCTTCAGTTGTCTTTCAATCTTCATTGCCATTTGCACCATCTCATCTAGTTCGATGTAATGATACAACTCTAAGGTATTGGCAATTTTGGGATTAAGTCCAGCAAGGAATCTTGCCATAGTTGCTTCACGATCCTCCTCAATGTTGACTCGGATCATGGCCACTTCCATCTCTTTGTAGTAGTCCTCCACACTCTTATGGCCTTGTTTAAGATTCTGTAACTTTTAAAACAAATCACGGTGTTAGTGAACATGAATGAATCATTTTCTCATAATACCTTTCATTTCAAGCCAAGTTGAGACAAGTCGTTCTCCATTCCTCCTTCGGTTAAGGGTAAGTTGATCCCACCATATTAAGGCATAGTCTATGAACTCCATGGCTGCCAATCTCACTTTCTTCATCTCGGAATAGTTGTGGCAACTAAAAACATGTTCCACTTTGCTTTCCCATTCAAGATAGGCTTCAGGATCAGCCTTTCCTTGGAATTGAGGAATTTTGATCTTAATGTTGCTCAAATTGTCATCAACAATGGCACGTCTAGGGCCTTGGAATGCTGCTTGTTCACCCTCGTCAAAATTTTCTTGAACAACTTCTTCTGGAGGGGGTGGTTGTTGTTGTCTTCTATTGGCTCCATTATTACGAGTTGGTGGTAGATCATGGTGTTGATCTATCTTTTCATGAAGAGCATCGAACTCTTCACGAAACATTCTCATCATTTCACCAATGAGTGCCTGCATTTGTAAGTTTTGTGTTCCTGCATTTCCTCGGGGACTTTGAGACATGGTTAGTGAAATAAAGTAATTTAAAACCTTACCAACACACTCACAAAAACCTCACGTGATCTCTCCAAGAAAATTCAGATTGCACTCCACTCACTCTCGTGTTTGCACTCGGGGATATGATCCTTGGCTTTTTTTTGATCCCCCTTCTGATCTTTCCCTCTGATACATGCATCACAAGGCTCACATCAAAGGAAGAAGTAATAACTCTTCCAAATGATCCACTCATCCAAGCTTTGGAAAAGAAGATCAGAACAGTAGCATACTTGAGACGACTTTTTGAATGGGATCCTGATATTATTTGGTCAACATATCTTCTGGAGATACAACCTTCTGTCTCTTATCTTTCCAACGGTTCTTTAATCGTATCAATCCGATATCGGGAACTCAAGATATGGACATTTTACTGAAGACGGTGCATGCAGAAAATCCTATACGGGATTAATACGGGATTTTGTAAATATTACGAATTTTCAATATTTTTATTGATTATTTGTAATATAACTTAATATATGATGATGCATTATCTTTTAGGATTAGATTTATTATTTTATTAGGAATTAAGGTTGGGTTAAAATATTATCTTTAGTTATTATTATTTTATTAGAAATTAGAGTTAAGACATGTTTAGTTTATTATTATTTTATTCATTAGTTATTTAGGACCTTTAGAACTCAGCCCCTATATAAAGGAGGCTTCATTCTACTTTGTAATTCAAGATTTCTTTGATCAATAATACAACAAGAGTTTGTTTTTGCAAGTGTTGATTGCCTTGTGCCTTCGAAGCTTCTTCTCCTGGAGTTCTTTCAAGTTCTTGTGAGGGAGATTAATCTTCACACTCCAATTTGCCTTTTCATCGCGACTAGGAGGGTTGGTTAGAGCCATTTATCGTGTTTGCCTTTTCATTGCGACTAGGAGGGCTCGATAGGACACTTATCCATCTATTATCCACAAATCCATTCCCACCATCAATCATCTTTACCGTTCACCTTCATAAGGGAGATCTTCTGATTTCTTTATTATCTTATTTCATCTTTCGTTTATTTATCTTTTGTTTATTTTATTCTAATCTTATTGCCTTGATTCCAGCACATAAAAGAAACCCTAAATAATCCTAGCGACTGCCGCCACCTTCCCCTATTCATCCCCTTTGTTCTTCATCGAGTCTAGAGCTTTCTAGGTTTGATTCTTCAATAAGAGCAACGTTCATCAATCTGCCACCGCTTCCCTATCAATTGGTATCAGAACTGGGCCGATTCTTGGAGAGAAACAAGCAATCTTGCTTGTTCTTGCACACAAAACCGTCAAGGTACCCCAACGGAGCTAGTTCACAAACGATTCAGCGTTTCAGGTTCTTTTTATTTAATTTTAATTTAGATTTAAATCCTTCTTGTTAGTTTGCTATTTTTTTCAAAAAACAAAAAAAAAACAAAAAAAAGCCAAAAAAAAAACAAAAAAAAAGCCAAAAAACCCAAAATTTCAAAAAATTCTAAACGAAGGTATTTAGGGCTGCTTTTATTCATATATTATATTAATTCTAAGAGTAATCCCCAGTCCAAATTTCACCCCAATAGAAGTTCATTGGAGCCTTCAAATACATCATTCAAGTTTCATCGGCAGATTCGGTTTAGAATCTTGTCGAATTTCTTGAAAATTTTACAGGAGGAATTTCGTGGTGAAAATTTCCATATTGAAACTTCATATATTTGAGATCATTCAAACAAAATATCAGAAATTTTGGAGATCAAGAACAACTTCGAAAAAAGTGATCAAGAAAAACAGATTTTTTGAGGACTCACCGTTCAACAGAGTCTACTGGATACTACTGAAGGTATTTGGTTCTGAAATTTTACAGGTGGTTTCTTGACGCATCGAAAGACATTCAAGAAATTTTTCAGAATTTTTGGACACCGGTAACCCCCTCAAAAACGTTGCTCAAGTTGATCCAGCGTTTTCTAGGTTTTCTGGTTTGTCCTTTTTTCTTTGACTCTTAGTGTTGTAGGTTCTTTTGTTTTTCCTTGTTATTGTTCTTTTTCATTATCTAACACATTATCTTCTTTGTGTTAGTAGGACTAAAGAGTTTGCATACTTCTTCCTTCTTTGCATTCTCGTTCTCTTGGAGTCTAACCTTTGTTTGGCCTCTTAGAGCTTTTAGGTTTTTCTTATCGCCTTTGCTAGTAATCAAACTTCGATACGAACTGTGGAAGACTACTTGGTAAAGTGAGTTTTAAAGAGTACAAGATCGGCTTCCTTGCCTCTCGTTGTGTTACTTTCTTGGAGTGACTTGTGAGGTTTCTTGCTTTGTTGAATTTTCTTCCTTTTATTTTTATTTTATTTTAAAATTTTCTTTTGAGTGTTATGATTTCAGGATGGGCGACAATAACAAAAAGACACTTACGGCTATCTTAGCCACACTTACCCGACTCACGACTCAAGTTGAAAGATTTGATGAAATCATGAGAGAACGACAAAAACCACAACTGGATCTACCAAACTAGAATCCAAGACCAAACAATGCTGAACTTTTGGTACCCGGGCGAGAACAACCACGTTTTCAAGCACCCGAACTCTTTGCAAAACCAAAGTTCACGATCCCGTCTTTCAAAGGAGACAATGATCCAGACAGGTACATCGAATGGGAAGGAAAAGTTGATCTCATGTTCGCATACCATGATCTCCCCCAAGCTAAACAAGTTCACCTCATCACCATGCAATTCGAAGGATATGCTCGAACTTGGTGGATGCAAACAAGGAAAAAGATCCAGAACTTCCAAATTCCAGCAATCACTTCTTGGACCGACCTCAAACAAACCATGAGGAAGCGATTTCTACCGACACATTATACACGAGAAGTTAAACTACGACTACACCGACTTCGACAAGGTAGAAGTTCAGTTGAAGACTACTACAAGGAGATGCAGTCCTTACTCAATAGGGCTAACATAACCGAAAAAGAAGAGGTCACCGTGTCAAGATTCGTCGTCGGCTTGAACTCAAACATCACTGATCTTCTTGACCTCCATGGGTACGAAAACCTTGAAGATACACTAAAGAAAGCAATGACAATCGAAGCAAAAATCCAGAGGAGATTTCGAGAACATTACCAAGGTACTTCATCCTCTTACCAAGGTAATCATTCAAATCCTTCCTCATCTTCTGCTCCATCTTCTCTGAAAAAGCCAAGAGATGACAAACCTGACAATGAGAAAGAACGACCAGCAAAGAATGACACACTTCCAGCCCCTAAAGATCAAATTTGTGAGGAGGTAGGGAAATCAAAAAAAAAAAGTTGAGAAAGAGGCAAAAGAAAAAGAGGTCACTAGTTACAAAAGCCAAAAGCATAATGACCCATGGGAGGTGAGTGAACCTAATTGTGAGAAGAAAAGAGTGACTCAAAATCTACGTGTGAACACAAAAGAATTGAGAGAGAACCTTCTTTACAAACAGCCTTTCATCCTTGTTCGCTTTAGAGAATCAATTGTTTCGATTTCTAACATTAACAAGGATTTGCCTAGTGTGTTTTCATCTTTGTTACAGGATTTTTGAGAAGTGTTAGGTGATCCACCTGACGGATTACCACTGGAAAAAGGAAAACAACACCAAACCAATCTAATTCAAGGTTCCATCATACCTCGTCAAACATACAATCTCGAAGAAACCAAAGAGTTAGATTTGTTACAAAAAGGATACATCCATGAAAGCCTTAGTCGTAACGTCATCTTAATGATGAAACATGACTTGAACAACTCCACATGCTTTATAGTTCGTGCACAGGGAATCCATGTAAATGATGAGAAAGTAAAAGCAACACGAGACTGGCCCACACCATCTTCCATCGCCAAGAGTTGTCGAATAATGCTAGGTGACCCTCCTGACGGGTTACCAACTGAAAGCCCTAATCACTATGTCATATTAATGAAGAGTCACGATTTACGAGAGTCCAAAGGTACGTATTTTATTACTCATTTTAAAGAAATTGTAACGTACTTCTTCTCCTTCTTACAAGGTAAGGCTCGTGAAGTTGTCATCCATACTAAACACAACTCCTTTAAGTGCGTAACATACCGAGGTAAGCAAAACACAGTAGACGATACACTACCACGAAGGTATACTCTTACCTATCAAACTCATATTACTATTCCGAGAATTGAACATATCAAAGATGTATATCACGATAACTCGGATATTTCTGATATTTCTACCCATACTTTTAAAAGTGCTTTTAATGAGCTTTATCTTGTATATGAGTTTCCTTGCCAACTAAACAGGTTCTACAGTCCAAAAATATCCTCCTGGGAATCATTAATTCATGAACCACACTTAGAAGACTTAAGGGATTACTTTAACAAACCAGTTGACATGGTTTTTAAACACTCATTCTCACCACACACGAATAAAATCATGGAGAAATTATCTGAAATAATCATACAGAAAGCCAACGGTGGCCGGCGCCATGTTGAATTTCAACCAAAACATCATATTGTAAGACTTGTATGGAAAAGAGGATTTCAAGACTACAAGAAATCAGTTCCTACAAAGAATAAACCTCGACTAAAACGCATAAAGACACATCACATTGATCCTGGTAAATGTTTCACAAGTTTTTCTTTCAACACATCTAAATCTCTTTCTTTTGGATTTTCAGATTCGAGGACGAATCCTTTTGAGGAGTGGGGGAATGATACATGCACCAGAGTCCATAATACATGCTTCTTTGGACTAATGTTTCTACTCGAACCTATTAGAAGAACAAAGTCTCGAAGATTCAAAGCATATCTATTCGGTAAGCATAATGTGAATGAATTATTAAACTATTCTAATTTTGCTCCCTTTAATGTTTCAGATTCGAGGTCGAATCTTTTTGAAGAAAGGGAGGATGATACATGCATCACAAGGCTCACATCAAAGGAAGAAGTAATAACTCTTCCAAATGATCCACTCGTCCAAGCTTTGGAAAAGAAGATCAGAACAGTAGCATACTTGAGACGACTTTTTGAATGGGATCCTGATCTTATTTGGTCAACATATCTTCTGTATATACAACCTTCTGTCTCTTATCTTTCCAACGGTTCTTTAATCGTATCAATCCGATATCGGGAACTCAAGATATGGCCATTTTACTGAAGACGGTGCATGCAGAAAATCCTATACGGGATTAATACGGGATTTTGTAATTATTACGAATTTTCAATATTTTTATTGATTATTTGTAATATAACTTAATATATAATGATGCATTATCTTTTAGGATTAGATTTATTATTTTATTAGGAATTAAGGTTGGGTTAAAATATTATCTTTAGTTATTATTATTTTATTAGGAATTAGAGTTAAGACATGTTTAGTTTATTATTATTTTATTCATTAGTTATTTAGGACCTTTAGAACTCAGCCCCTATATAAAGGAGGCTTCATTCTACATTGTAATTCAAGATTTCTTTGATCAATAATACAACAAGAGTTTGTTTTTGCAAGTGTTGATTGCCTTGTGCCTTCGAAGCTTCTTCTCCTGGAGTTCTTTCAAGTTCTTGTGAGGGAGATTAATCTTCACACTCCAATTTGCCTTTTCATCATGACTAGGAGGGTTGGTTAGAGCCATTTATCGTGTTTGCCTTTTCATTGCGACTAGGAGGGCTCGATAGGACACTTATCCATCTATTATCCACAAATCCATTCGCACCATCAATCATCTTTACCGTTCACCTTCATAAGGGAGATCTTCTGATTTTTTTATTATCTTATTTCATCTTTCATTTATTTATCTTTTGTTTATTTTATTCTAATCTTATTGCCTTGATTCCAGCACATAAAAGAAACCCTAAACAATCCTAGCGACTGCCGCCACCTTCCCCTATTCATCCCCTTTGTTCCTCATCGAGTCTAGTGCTTTCTAGGTTTGATTCTTCAACAAGAGCAACGTTCATCAATCCGCCACCGCTTCCCTATCACCCTCTCAATCCTTTTACCGCTTCTCTCTTGTGGGTTCTTTTTAAGAACTAACTCAAGATTGAGCAAGTTTCTTTAGTTTGTGCGTCAATTTAGAAATGGTTAGGGTATATGATAAAGGATAGGCTAAAAAAAAGGTTAAGAAAGATGATAAGGTAATGGAATAAGAAAAGATGAAAGAAAAGGAAATGAAATAGTAAATAAGTGAAGATAACTTACAACTCAAGTTGTAACACTTACTATCTTCCTTTACAAGAAACAACAAGGATACCTCCTTCAAGTTTGATGTTGGGCAGATTGTATGGTGCTTCTCTTTGAGTGTACTTTGCAACTTGCTTCACTTTTCTTTTGCTTTTGATTTTCTTCTTTTTCTTTTCTTTCTTTTGCACTCCAAATTTGATGTAGGAGTCTTTTTCTTTTCTCTTTTATTTTCTTCTTTCTTGTTGCTTTTTTTTTTTCTTGTTGTAGCACTTTGTATGTCAATCCACCAAAGCTCTGATTACCGCTTGATGTAAGGCTAACCAGGCTTCTTAAATATGGAGAAGTTGGCAACCTTGTTGTTTCCCGATCTAGAAGAGACACCAAATGCTACACCTTGGATTGAAAGTAATATGCACAAAAGAAGAAGAACTGATTAAGTAATATGATAATTAAGAAATGAAAAGTAAATAGAAATGGAAATAATTGAAATGGATAGAATAGTTATCAAAGAAGGGCTGCGGAAGTGTTGTAGAATGATCCTTCAAGTGATGATGGATTCGGCCTCCAATGATGATGATGGACGAATGCCTTGTTGAGGATGAAGGATAATTCAAAGATGAAGAAATGGAAATTATAAGTTGGTGATAATATAGGCGTGATATGGTGATGGAATATGGTGATGATATAGGCGTGATAATGGTGATGGACTATGGTGATGATATAGGCGTGATAATGGAGATGGACTATGGTGATGATATAGGCGTGATAATGGTGATGGACAGATTGTATCTTATAAAACTAAGAAGGAACCAATGCTATAAAGGAGCAAAGACCTGTTTCTTATAAGTTCTATAAGGGATGGTATGAAAGGACTTTGACCCACTAGTTATTTAAACTAGGAACCAGAAGTATCAAGGTGAAGGAATGACGCCACAAGCTTTAGAAAGGCTTGCTTAATCGATATAGTTCTAAAAAAGAACTTGAAGAGAGAATAATCTCACAAAAAGGATTTTAATTATCAAAGGGTTGTGTTTACAAATGAATGCCAAAGCCTATTTATAGATTTGTAAAGGCTTGGCCGAATAAATACATGCCTTTTCGGAAAAGTACATGTCTTAAAACGAAAATAAATGATGCTTGGATGAGGGTAGATGTCTTTGGCCGAATGGTTCCCATAACTCTTCATCTTGGTGCCAACTTGAAGCATGATGATGTTTAGGCCGAATAGAGAGAAACCTTTTCATTTTGGCGCCTAATTCATTCACATGTAAAGCACATGGGTGGCTGGTCATGTGGCACTCACATGGATGGTGTAGAATGCTTAAGGCGTAGACTCCTCCATGGCGTGAATATGAACAGCAACTTAGGCGTGACTTGGCATCAAACATGTGTCTAGGTGACATGGCATCAATGGGGCAGCAACTAATTATGAAAGGTCACATTTGTGTGAAACAACCTTTCATCATTTGAGCTACTTCCCATGAGTTTGAGCTGAAGTTGAGCTGGCCATAGATGAAGGGCATGTGTACAAGTCATAGGACAGCTCCTTGTGAAAAGGCACTTCTCGGAATGGCAACTCTTCGCGGAAAGGTACGAATTCATAAAATTCGACCTAGACCATATTTGTAGTGCTCTATGTGGTGAAGATGATGGTGCAACTCTCCAGTTGAAATAAAGTCTCTAGCTAGCTCAAAAGTCCTGCTCAAGTGAGCTATGAGCTCGGGGGTCAGCTAGCAACTTTTCACCATTTGTTCTTCATGATCTCCCGAGTCATCCTATGTAAGATTTCCTAGCTTATTGACTCCAATTCTAGCTTTAAGTCAGCTCCCATGATATGGCCAAACATGTACCTACAAAAGAAAGCATTTATAAGCTAAGTAATATAAGATATAAATATGTGGTTCATAACAATAACTTCATACATTCATAATATCATCATCATAACTATAATTATAATGTATGTAAGTTATTATCAAAACTACTGTATAAAGAAAGATTAAGTTAAGAAAAAATCCCCTTTGAATATCGAGAAAGGTTGGAGATGCAAGTCCATTTTTGACGCTGAATCGGATCACATCATAAAGTGTCAAGGTGAGTGCAATACATGGATGAAATTATACATGGATGTTTTATACATCATAAGGAAGACTTGCGATAAGTCGACCTTGTTTATATCGACATGATTTTATATCATTTTTTATAAATTGACATTGAGATGTCAGAGTATGAAATTAAAATGCATTGATCATGAAAATAAAATGTGATATTTTACCATGAATGTTTTCGGGTGTGAACTGCCCAATGTTAAATTTGATAATATACTTTGCCATGGATGGATCGAATAAAATAGACTATATGCCCAAGTAAGTCATTGAGGGATAGGGTATAGTTGGCATACCATAGAGTATAGCAGTTGCAGGTTTATATTAGCACTATAGTGTGTAAGGACACTAAGTGCATGTTTATGTCCGGATTAGCACTATAGCGTAAGCTTAGTGTAGGTGGTGGGCACGACCTTATGTGTATTGTCCGGATTAGCACTATGGCGTAAGCTTAGTGCAGGTTTAGCACTACGGTGCAGGTATTTTACTCGTATACCCAAGGTCCTCAAGGTTTAATATGGGATATTGGCTATGGATTATGTTTTATTGGTTAATAAATGGTAACCATGAAAATAAGCTTATGAGCTTACAGAATAATGGCAAGTATATTGAAAAAAAATAAGCTTACGAGCTTATGGAATTTAAATGGTAAGTATTTTGGTAAAAATAAGCTTATGAGCTTATGGGATAAAAGGTAAGAAATTTATATTATATTGATCATGGTAAAATATTGAAGATGCTATTAGCATGGTTTTATGGCATTGGATTTGAAATCTAAATTCATGCATGAATTGTATTGCACTATATATTGTTTTAATTGCCTCACTAAATTTATACTTAGCGTGTGATGATTTTTACACGTAGGTAAAAAGCAAAGAATAAGAATAAAGAGTTCAGAGCGACATCAAGCATCGAGAGGTATATTTCAATATCAGTAAGACATCCTATTGTAAAATTTGATTTTAGATAGTGGCATGTAATTTGAAAATGTTCAATTTTTTTGTTGAATTAATTTTGGAATTTTTTATAGTGATGAAAGGTTAATTTTTATGAATTTATATATAAATTTTCGAAAGTTACTGTAGTATGAACAGTAACCACGGTTTTTAAGCAAAATTTCCAGATTGTTAAAGGGGTACCGATTCCCCTGCTACAGGGAATCGATTCCCCCACTGTTCACTTTCACTATTCGGGTACTATTTACTATTCATAATTAAAAATATTTTGAATTAAATTATTATAATGAAACGTAATTTTATATGATATGATATTTTTATAATATCATTTACTATTTTAAGAAAATAAATTTTAAAATTGCTTTCGAATCGTAAAATGGTTTTTACAAATTCGTATAACATCTATAATCTGTATAGGTATAATTATACGTGTTACGGGTGTTACATTTATTGGCATCAGAGCTACAGGTTTAGTCGATTCTAGGACTAAACCGAGGTTGTTTTTGAGTTAAAAAGTGTATACATGCCACTAGGATGTCAAAAGTTACTGATATTTGTATATATACTGTGATGATGTTTATTGGGAGTAAAGTTACTTTTAATAATGTATGATAATTCTGAGTATGTTCAGATGTTGGAATTAAAGACAAAGGTTAGAAAGTTGAAAATGTTGAAAAGAAAGTCGAGATTGAAATCGATCAAAAAGGGACTCGACATGACTTATGTAAAACACCTTAGAAGGGTGGATGTTATAAGGGATTTTTCTTCATTCTGTTGAAGAATTGTCACAGTGTTTAACAAAGTTTATGAATTGGAAGAATTGATTAAAAAATTTGAATGACTTACAAGAAAAGTCGAATCGGATGAGGATCCAGAGGTGATATCTGAATCTAGTGAATGATTTTGAGGTTCTCCAGGTAAGCTTAAATAAGTGAGAAATATTTAAGCTAAGCATTAAATTATTTAAATCATTGATAATTTGAGTAAGAAGAAATGAATAAGCGGTAATAAGTTGTCCGCTAAAAGTTTAAAGAAAGTTGAGTTATTAGTGAATCAAATGATTATGAGCTGGATTGGGAATATATATCAAGTCCATTAAAACTGGATAGAGTTACCTTGTGAAGGTAAATATGCGAAAACGGATTGTCTAACATTCCATGCTGCAATGAATTATTATATGGATCGAGATTGATTTTCAAGAAATTGAAAATGTTTCAACTGTTCGAGAATAATTTCTATGGATCTGGATAGGTTATACAAGTTTCCTTAAGAAGAAATAAGGAATTCCAAAGTAGAGATATTCAATTCTACTTGATATCGAGTGTTATTATTGTGGAAGACCTATGGGTCATGGTCATGACACAAGGGTTAGAAGGACAAATAGTAAATGTCTGATAAAGATTCAGAAGCTTATGTTATTGATGAATCTGATGGGATTATCATTAACGAGTTTTAGACCATTTTAATCATAAGTTGGAGGTCTCTGTAATAAGGTTGGGTTAATGGTCGTAAGAAGTGGAAAAAAATGCAGAGAAATTAAAAATTTTAATGATTGATGAAAAAGTGAAATCATCAATAAGTGATATCAGCAATGGTTACGATTAAGATGATGTAAAAAGGATGCATAGCTTTTCTAGCTAAGGTAATAGATACTCAAGTATCTGAAGTAAGATCAAATGATATTTCCATAACTTGGGAATTTCCATAAGTCTTTTTAGATTTATTATTATGGGTTGCCTCCAGATTGAGAGGTGGAATTCAATATTAAGGGTTATTAAGGCATTGATCTTGTATCTATGGATTCATATCGAATGATTGCGATTGAGCTAAAAGAATAAATAAAAAAATGCAAGAGCTGATAAATGGAGGATGCATTAGACTGAATATTTTATACCTTGGGTAAACTGGTATTGGTTATAAAAGAAAAATGGATATATGCAATTATGCATATATTATTGAAAAAAAAATTATTTATAGTTAAACAAAGTAACTATCAGGAACAAATATCCTATTTTGATGATTGATGACTTGTTTTATCAGCTTAAAAGGAAACCTCCAAAGAAGATTCAAAGGTCCGAAGTTTTTGGGATTTGTTGGTTTTTATCGAAGGTTTATGAAAAACTTTTCGATGGTTGCTTCTCCTTTGATCAAGCTTTGGAGAAAGGATGTTTCATTTGCTTGGACTAAGAAATGTCAAGAGAGTTTTAAAACTTTAAAGAATATTTTATCGGAAGCACCAGTGCTGGTACAAACGGAATCGGACAAAGAATATGTGGTGTATAGTAATGCATCTCATAATGGTTTAGGTTGTGTACTTATGCAAGAAGGTACGGTGATAACCTATGCTTCTTAATAATTAAAGGCACATAAGAGCAATTATCCTACTCATGATCTTGAGTTAGCATCGGTTGTTTTTACTCTAAAATTTGGCATCATTATTTGTATGGTGAGAGATGCCACATCTACATTGATCATAAGAGTTTGAAATATTGATTGACTCAAAAAGAGCTCGATTTGAGACAACGAATCTGGATATAATTTTTAAAGGACTATGATTTGATCATTGATTATCATTCAGGTAAGGCAAATGTTGTAGCAAATGTACTTAGTCGGAAAACTTTTACAGCTTTGCGAGCTATGGATGTGAGATTATTGTCGAAAGAAAATGGTGCATTATTGGATGAATTGAAAATAAAACCGATGTTTTTATATCGGATAATAGAGAAAATAAAATGAAAGATGAAAAAAATGAGACTAAAGACCTTGAAGTCAACTCTGATGGGTGTCTATTTTATCGAGGTAGAATTTGTTTCCCTCATAATGATGAATTGAAGAAAGATATTCTTTCTCATGTATATTATTGTTCACTGACTATGCATACAAGTGGGAACAAAATATATCAGGATGTAAAGAGCCATTTTGGTGGCCAGGTTTGAAAAGAAACATTACTGAGTTTGTTGCTACATATTTGACATGTCAACAAATAAAAGCTTAGCATAAAGTGCTTTCGTAATTGTTGCAACTGATATCTATTCCAAAGTGGAAATAGTAAAGAGTCACTATGGATTTTGTTATTGGACAACCTTTGACATCAAATAAAAAGGATTCTATTTGGGTGATAGTGTCCGGTTAATTAAATCGACATATTTTATTCTGATGTGAATGGACTATGCATTGTATAAATATGCAGAGTTGTATATCAAGGAGATAGATCGATTACAGGGAATACTAGTATCCATTATATCCAACAAAGATCCAAAGTTCACTTTAAGATTTTGGAAATATTTGCATAAAGTTTGGGTACTTGATTGAATTTCAGTACGATCTTAAATCCACAGACGGATGGTAAATTAAAAAAAAAGTTCTATTCAGATATTAAAAGATATGCTGAGAGCATGTGTGATTGATTCTAAGGAATCATGGGAAAAGAAAAGTAATTGTTTTTAGTAGAATTTTTCTACAATGACATTATTAAATTAAACATCAAGATAACTCAGTGTGAAGTTTTATATGGGAGAAAATGTCGAACACCATTGAATGGGTTCAAATTAAAAGATTGAAATCTTGTTGGCACAGATTTATTGAAAGAAGTTGAAGATAAAGTAAAGATAATCTCAAGACGATATTTAATCGGTAAAAGTCTTATGCAGGCTTGAAGCGAAAATAAATTGAATTTCATTAAGGTGATAAAATTTTCTTAAAGTATCACATTGGAAAAAGATGTTGCGCCTAAAATGCAAAGAAAAAAAACAAAGTCTAAGATTCATTGGAATCTATGAGATATTAAAAAGAGTTGGACTGTTGGATTATCAGTTAACATTAACTCTGGAGGTAATTGGGAACCAGAGTTGGACAAAGTATACAATATTTTTTCATGTGTTGATACTTAGAAAGTATCGATTGGATATTTCATATGTTATTTCATCAGAGGAAATTAAGATACAAACGGATTTGACTTATGAAGAAAAACCAGTTCGGATATTAGCTTGAGAAATCAAAGAAATACGTAACAAGATGATTTCTCTAGTTAAAGTGATTCAGAAAAATCATAATGTAGAGGACGTTACTTGGGATAGAGAGGATGATATGAAAATGTGTAGATATTTTTAAATCAGATTGAAGAATTTGATTAAACAAGTTCAAAATATAATGATTAGCATGATCTTCTCAAAATTATCAAATTAAGGAGGAAAAATCGGAATTCAAGAAGTTGACAAGACCAAAAGGGAGTTATGAATTTTCAAGGGAAAAGAGGAGTTAGTGTTTTCATAGAAAGTTTTAAAATTCGAGGACGAATTTTCTTAAGGAGGGGAGAATTGTAATACCCCAAAAAATTAGACAATGACCAAAATGAAAATTTTGAAAGTTTGATGGTCAAAGTAGAAAGTTTGGGAAAAAGTTTAGGGAATTAAGTGATAATTTCCTAAAAAGAATTTTATTCCATAAATATATGGTTTACTCTTGAGATTGGAGTTTTATGGAAATCATATTGTTGGATTTGGAATTTAGTAAAGAAAGAGTTAAAGCTGGTAAGGAATCGGTAAATTCCGATCGAATTGGAATTTTACAAAAATTTGAAGGATGTTATAAAATGGTTGGAAATATTATTTTAATATTTTGGATCAGAGAAATTTGGTCTGGAAATGTTCAAATTTTCAGATTTAACCGAAACATTGCAATTTAGTGACTAAAACGCAAGATTTGAAAATTCAAGGTGAATTTCGGAAGTCAAAGACAAAATAAATTATGTTTGACTTTGAAATATGGTATTGATCAGATTGCTAGGTTATATGGGGAATATGGAAATTCATTAAGGGCAAAAGTGAAATTTCCTATTGAATGGAATAAAATATTCTATTATAATATATATATTAAGCATGTGTTAGATATTATATCATTATAATATCAAATATAGTGGAGCAATTCAGCTTCTTCTTCATTAAAGGGCCGGCAGCTCCAATCTTAAAGGTAAGCATCTTTAGTTTTTAATTTTGAAGCTAATTCTTGAGAATTAGACAAAGTGTGGTTAGGAAAAATATTCTACTTTCAATTCTCTACATTTTGACATAAATATTACTAGGGTTTCATGTTCAAATTTATCTTGAGTTGATGAAGGGGATTTTAATTCTTGTGTTTTATGGGTTTTGAAGAGTTAAGTGATTTTAAAGAATTGGTTGTAAGAAATGATGAAGAACCTAAGGATGAAGTTAAAGAAAACAGTTTGAATTTTGATTCTGGCAGTAGGTTCGAAAATTCACCAGAAAATATATAAAAATAATTTGGAGGTTATTTTTATATATTGTGTTCATATATGGATCTAGTTTTGTTTAAAACAAACGTAGATCAATTTCAAGTTGTATACAAATATATATAAATTTTTAACTGAGGAAAGGTCAGAAAAGTCGGACAGCAGAATTCTGTACAAAACAGATTTTGTTGGTGAACTTTGAAAATTCACCATAAATTGTACAGAATGAATTAGAAAGAGTTCTTTATATGTATAGATTTGTATTAGAGTCTATATTTTAACGGAAGAAAAGGAATTGAATTCCAGTGTCTATGTCAATACAGAATAATGATTCTTTAAGGGTAGTGCGAGTTGTTTGAATTCTGGAAATTTATGGGTTGTTGTGTAAGAGTTGTATAATTGATGTACTATGCTGGGAATTGTTGTTTGAGAATTGAAATGAGTGTTAAATGTGAAATTGATTATTTTGGGAAGATTGAAATGATTGGTGATTTAATTACAACAATTGCATAGTTGGGATACGTAAATGTATTTATGCTTTTGTAAAAGCATTTGAATGGAAATAATTTCAATGTTGGAATTATTGGTATTAAGAATTTAAGTGGTAAAATGGAGAAGACCATTTTGAGTAAATGGGAAAAGTTGGTTCCAATGTTATAAGGAATTATTAAGAGTTAAATATTTTGATAGATGATGAATTTCAAATATAGTATGGAGATATGGTGGAATGTATTTATGTTAGTAAAATACTAACATATGGATTATTATGAATTGACGATTTATTCAGATTGTGATTGATTTGTAATCGAAGCAAATCAAATATAAAAGGGCTTATGGTGGACAATAGTGAGGCTTATATATTTTGAAAGACATAAAGTGTCAACGTGAGTGCAATACATGCATGAAATTATACATGGATGTTTTATACATCATAAGGAAGACTTGCGATAAGTCGACCTTGTTTATATCGACATGATTTTATATCATTTTTTATAAATTGACATTGAGATGTCAAAGTATGAAATTAAATTGACATTGAATGTTTTCGGGTATGAACTGCCCAATGTTAAATTTGATAATATACTTTGCCATGGATGAATCGAATAAAATAGACTATATGCCCAAGTAAGTCATTGAGGGACAGGGTATAGTTGGCATGCCATAGAGTATAGCAGCTGCAGGTTTATATTAGCACTATAGTGTGTAAGGACACTAAGTGCAGGTTTATGTCCGGATTAGCACTATAGCGTACCTATTGTGAAATTTGATTTTAGATAGTGGCATGTAATTTGAAAATGTTCAATTTATTTGTTGAATTAATTTTGGAAAATTTTATAGTGATGAAAGGTTAATTTTTATGAATTTATATGTAAATTTTCGGAATTTATATGAAATTAATTTTTATTAATTTTCGGAATTTATATGAACAGTAACCACGGTTTTTAAGTAAAATTTCCAGATTGTTAAAGGGGTACCGATTCCCCTGCTACAGGGAATCGATTCCCCCACTGTTCACTATTCACTATTCGGGTACTATTTACTATTCATAATTAAAAATATTTTGAATTAAATTATTATAATGAAACGTAATTTTATATGATATGATATTTTTATGATATCGTTTACTATTTTAAGAAAATAAATTTTAAATTGCTTTCGAATCGTAAAATGGTTTTTAGAAATTCGGATAACATCTATAATCTGTATAGGTATAATTATACGGGTTACGAGTGTTACAATGTTTAAATAGAAAGACACTAAAGAGAAGTCACCTTTCGATTTGAGGACAAATCGCCCAAAAGAAGGGGAGGATGATGTGATCCTGTCTAGCACCAACTTTTTTGCATGACATACTCACATCATTGAAGATCCATCAAGATCAATCTAAGGGAGTTATTCCTTACTTTATATTATATTTACTCATTTATATACTATATATATTATTACGAGCATGCATTTGCATCTTAAACTATGCTTGAATAATCATATGTTATCATTCACTTGCATACTATATGATTTTCATGCATAACATATGTTTTCACATCTTTACCTAGCTTTATATTATGTCTTACGTATAGATTCATTTATTATGTTTGCATATCATTTACATATCATGGCAGCATGTATCATTCATTTATTAGCCCATGTCATGTTATTCTAGCTCATGTTATGTTTACATTACCTCACTAGCTTTAAATACATGTTTCTTTAGATCATTTGCATGTATTCATCTCTTTTCTATCTCATACATGTTTTCTTAAAGCTCATGAACGTCCTATGCCTTCTATCTAGCTTATATAATGTTATCTTAGCTTCAAGACGATCATTCAAAGCTCATATCACTTAAACACCTCACATCAACATGCATTTTACCTTAAATGAGCTCACACAATGCTTACTTTATTTGTTTGTTGATTCCTATAGGTGAAACATAAAGCAAATCATATTATGGTAGCTTGGTTAGCTAAAATGACAAGCATAGCAGCTCACACTAGCTCATGAACATTATGGCAGCTCATTTCATCATTTAAGGAGCTTCAACTTAGCTAGAGGAGCTAGCATGTAGCTAAACTTAGCTGGAGGAGAGCTTTGGACCAAATTGTTGAAAAGTAGACTAAAGGTAGCTAGAAGTAGCTGGGAGAGTAGCTGAGAAGCTGAGAAGACCAAAGCTAACTAGCTTGAGTTCATCAAGCTATAACTCAACTTGTTAGCTACCAAGACACTCACCTAGCTTACCATTGAAGCTAGTTCATCTCTAGGCTGCCCATGGACTTCAAGACATTATCCTATGGTTGCAACCTCACCAAAGCATTATAAGAATACCCATGTGCATTCATGTAGGCTGCCATGTGCATCATTCAAGCATGTGCACTCCATATGAATTCAAATTGGCGCCAAAACACCAAGGGATGCTTCCTATTCGGCCAAAGACTCATTCCTCTTCATTTTGGCGCCCAAATAACTTCCAAATGCATTCAAAACATCCTTAGGGCCGAACCAACACCTAACCATTTGGCCAAGAACATTTATTTTCATTAAAATTATGTATTTTCATTAAAAATCATGTGTTTTCAAAGGAGTCTCAACCTTAACCGAACCATCATGTGTTTATTCAGCCTAAACCCTTTGAAAACTATAAATAGGCTATTGTATTTCCATTGTAAACAAAACCCTTTTGATAATACAAACTCTTTGTGAGATTATTCTCTCTTCAAGTTTTTTTAGAACTATATCGATTAAGCAAGCTTTTCTAAAGTTTGTGGCGTCATCCCTTCCCTTGATACTTCTGGTTCCTAGTTTATATAACTAGTGGGTCAAATTCCTTTCATAATATCCCTTATAAGACTTATAAGAAATGGGTCTTTGCTCCTCTATAGCATTGGTGATGTAAGGCGAATCTACACACTTTGGTGAGAAGAGTAGATAGCCTTATTGTGTCCCGATCTAGGATTGACAAGTACTGATGCCCTTGAATTATAAGCTTGGCTGCAACATAGATATGAAAAGGAATATGATTAGTAAAGGAAAATAAATGAAATACTAAAGATAAGAAATGAAATAAAATAAAGAAATTATAGAGATGGCTACATAATTGATGGTCTTAATGGATGAAGTTGATGATGAAGTGGAGATGGTGGTGTTGTTGTATCTCAAGCACGCCAAAGATGAAATAATGCTAAAGAGCACAATCCCGGTCTTCACAAACTTGCTTGAGGGGTGGTGATAATGTCTTCAACCCTCTAGATATCAATCTAGGAATTTTAGAATCAGGATGGAAGGAATGACGCCACAAGTATAGGAACTATACTTATTTAATCGATAAAGTTCACAAAAAACTTGAAGAGAAATTAACTCACAAGAGTAATTTTTATATATGAGATGAGATGATTACAAATTATGGCAAGCCACTCTATTTATAGGAAATGAGAGGGCTTGGCCGAATGATTACATGATGTTTCGACTAGATACATGACTTTATCAAGATACATAATGCTTCAAAATAAAAGAACATGTCTATAGTCTTGGTGTTGGTTCGGCTAACCCTTCATAAAGGGGCTTGATGATTCGACTAAGGATGGGAAGGTATCTCCCTTGGCCGAATGGGCATGCTTGTTCATCTTGGCGCCATTTTCTCCCCATGGCCGAATGGTGATGTGTCTTCTCATGTGCATGGAATGTGTGTGGCCGAATAGGCATGGAGCTCTATATCATTTCACTTGGTGATTTAAGCTTCAATTGTTTGTAATTTCTTCATCAACGTGCTCTTGGATGAAAAGGCATCTTCATGGGCAGCATCATTCATGAAAGGTCACAATGTTTGAGAAAGGTGCCCTTTCATGTTTGAGCTACTTATGGTGTGAATGAGCTAAAGGTGAGCTGGCCATAGGTGTCTTGTAGCATGCATAACATTATGGTAGCTCCTTGTGAAAAGGTACCTCTTGAAATGGCAACTATTTGCGAAAAGGTACATTTTTACAAATTTTAACTTAGGACATATTTGAAGTGTCCTAAGTGGTGATGATGATGGTGTAGCTCCCCAGCTGAAATGAACTCATCTTGTAGCTCAATTCTTCAGTTCAATCCAGCTATGAGCTCACAGCCTCAAAACAACTTTTCACCAATTTGATCCTTATGCTCTCCTAATCGTTCCCATATAAGTATCCTTGCTTTTACAGGCTCCATTTAGCTCCAATATAGCTCCCAAGTATTGGCTGAATGTGCCTACATGCATAACATAAAGAAATAAACTAAGTAAATGAGCTTATATAATGTATAATATAAGAATGTGAACTATAGTATATTATGACAACTTATATCTCACATATTAATGGATAAGTTATCATCATAATAACTATAGATATAATATATGTAGATGAAAATAACTATATTAAAATATTTGAAATAAGCATATATACGTGTAAAGTTAGAAAGTGTCTTCCCTTGTAAGGTTGGATTATCCATGATGTTGAACGGGGTCACATCATCCTCCCCTTCTTTTAACCGATTTGTCCTCAAATCGAAAGATCTTCTTTTCTTTGAGTCCTTCCATTCGATAAGTACCTTTATAAAAAGGTTCATATATTTTGAAAGAATGCCTTATAAGTTCTTGATCTGAAAAGAAAGAAAACTTTCATTAGTATGAATGTGATCAAACAAAATTAAAGTTAAGAAATACTTCCTGAAAAATGTAGGTTCAAAGTTCATGTCTATTGAAGACATTTGGCTTTTAACGTTAGTGCCCTTTTGTATTCCAAAAATCATGCTCCTTTCCATAGATCGATGCATTGATTCATGAAAGGTGATGACTCTTGGAATGGTGATGTCCTCATAAGTCACGCCCTTTGGATGAAAAATCATTTCCCTTTGGGTTTCAATAGGCATGACTCTTGATTCTTGATGGATCACGTCCTTTGGATGAAGAGTTACCATTCTTTGCTCTTCAATAGTCGCACCTCTTGGCTCTTGAAAAGTCATATCCTTTAGTTCACCAAATTGATGGATTGTGTTGCTTGGTTCATCATGCAAATCAAAGGAAACTCTTGCATTGTTAAGGTTAGAAAAATCATCATCAACTTTGCGTCTTGTCAGTAGACATCTTTGTAACAAGCACTTAGATGTACAAGTACTTGTTTTTGGGCTGGTTTCCTCCTCTATTGACTTTGATTTTCCTTTCCTCATGGCCTCAACATTTTGTTTCATCTTGATTTGATCAATTTGGACTTGTTTAGACGTCAAATGTGTTAGAATGATCTTCTTCCCTCCATGGTTGAATGAATATTAATTGGTAAAACAATCATGAATGGTCCTCCTATCATATTGCCATGGTCTTCCAAGGAGTAAATGGCTAGCATGCATAGGAAAAATATCGCACATAACCTCATCCTTGTATTTACCAATGGAGAAAGGAACCATCACCTATTTGTTGACATTAAGTTCTCCTCGTTCATTTAACCATTGTAATTTATAGGGACTTGGATGCTTCAATGTTTTTAATCCCAATTTCTCTACCATAATGCTACTTGCCACGCTGGTACAACTTCCATCGTCTATGATCATGAAACATACCTTTTCATTCACATGGTAGCGTGTATGAAAGATGTTTTCCCGTTGTGCATTTTCTTCTACCACTTGAGCACTTAGACTTCTTTTAACCACTAGGGCTTCACCTTCCACTGGAGTACCAATTTCGGCTTCTTCCTCAACTTCTGTTGGTGGTGGTGGTGCTTCTTATTCTTCATGGTCATATTCAATCTCTCCATTTCCAAGTAGTAGCATGGTGTTTCGGTTGGGACATTGTGTGGATACATGTCCCCTCCCAAGACATTTAAAGAAATGGATGTCTCTTGATCATTCAGGGATCTCTTTTCCTCGATTATCCTTGTTGATTTGGGAAGCATTTGAGGATTCAACCTTTTCCTTGATAGGAGTAGGAGCAGACTTCTTCAAATTGTTAGGACTCCATCTCGAAGGCATGGTAGTGCGAGATATATATCTTCTCCGTAGTTGCCTCTCAATTTTCATAGCCATTTGCACCATTTCATCAAGTTCTATGTAATGGTACAACTGTAGTGTGTTGGCAATCTCAGGATTGAGTCTGGCAAGAAATCTAGCCATGGTTGCTTCTTGATCCTCCTCAATATTGACTCGGATCATTGCCACTTCCATTTCCTTATAGTAATTCTCTACACTCATTTAGCCTTGCTTTAGGTTCTGCACTTTCTGAAACATGTCCTGGTTATAATGAGTAGGAATGAAACGTTTATGCATGATACCTTTCATTTCGAGCCATGTTGAAATTGGTCTCTCTGCATTCCTCCTCCGATTAATAGTAAGTTGATCCCACCATATCAAAGCATAATCGACAAACTCCATGGCTGCCAATCTTACTTTCTTGAGTTTGGAATAGTAATGGCAACTGAAAACATGTTCCACCTTGCTTTCCCATTCAAGATATGCTTCCGGATCAGTTTTTCCTTGAAATTGAGGAATCTTGATTTTTATGTTGCTCATGTTATCATCAAAATTGGCACGCCAAGGTCCTTGTATCAATGCTGGTTCTTCTTCATCATAAGGATTTGGGACATCATCTTCTGGAAGAGGTTGTTACCTCCGAGGAGTATCATTATTCTGAGTTTGTGTTTGATCTTGTCTTTGATCTAGCTTCTCATGGAGAGCATCAAATTCTGTTCGAAACATTCTCATCATTTCTCCAATCAGTCCTTGCATTTGCAAATTGGGTTGACCTGTATTTCCTTTAGGACTTTGAGACATGGTTAGTAAATAAAACAAAAATAAACCTTACCAGTACACTCACAAAGTCTTACAAGTTCACTCCAAAGAAAAGATAAGATCACTCCACTCAACACCCGTGTTTACTCTTGGGAATATAATTATGGCTTTTATCATGTGATCACAACTACACAAATGGATCCTGAAGTTATACCCAAAGGACCTATCACTCGTGCAAAGGCAAAACAATTCAGGGAAGTACTTTCTCATAAGTGCCTTAATGTTTTTAAATCTTTTAATGTGAAAGAACCATTAGATAATAGGTTGTTTAATATGTTACATATTGAATATTATATAACCTATAGTCACATTTTTTTAATATACACATTATATAAGTTTATATACTTAGTTTATTTTCTTATGATATGCATGTAGGCACATTCGACCAACACTTGGGAGCTGCATTGGAGCTAAATGGAGCATGTAACAGCAAGGAAACTTACATGGGATCGATTAGGAGAGCACAAGGAACAATTGGTGAAAAGTTGTCCGGATGCCATGAGCTCATAGCTAGATTGAGCTGAAGATTTGAGCTACAAGATGACCTTATTTCAGCTGGGGAGTTGCACCATCATCATCACCACTTAGGACACTTCAAATATGTCCTAAGTCAAAATTTGTGAAATCGTACCTTTTCGCGAATAGTTGCCACCTCAAGAGGTACCTTTTCACAAGGAGCTGCCCAAACGTTCACCATGTTACAAGTCATCTAAGGCCAGCTCACCACCAGCTCATTCACACCCAAAGTAGCTCAAACATGAAGGGTTACTTTTCCAAACATTGTGACCTTTCATGAATGATGCTGCCCATGAAGATGCCTTTTCAACAAGGAACACGTGGATGAAGAAATCACATCAATTGGAAGCTTAAATCACCAAGAGATATGAGCTAAAGGATCCATGCCTATTCGGCCACATCACATGCCATGCACATGAGAGCCTTTGGCGCCAAACATGAAGAGACACACCACCATTCGGCCAAGGGAAGAAAATGGCGCCAAGATGAACAAGCATGCCCATTCGGCCAAGGGAGATGTCTTCCCATCCTTAGCCGAATCATTAAGGCCTTTCATGAAGAGTTAGTCGAACCATCACAAGCCCAAAGGACTTATTCATTCATCTCAAGCATTATGTATTTTCCTAGAGACGTGTATCTAGCCGAAACAACTTGTAACCATTAGGCCAAGCCCCTCTCATTTCCTATAAATAGAGTGTCTTGCCTTTATTTGTACCCATCTCATCTCATATATTAAAAATTACTCTTGTGAGTTAATTTCTCTTCAAAGTTCTTTGTGAACTTTATCGATTAAGAAAGTATAATTTCCTATACTTGTGGCGTCATTTCTTCAATCTTGATTCCTAAATTCCTAGATTATTATCTAGTGGGTTGAAGACACAATCACCACCCCTCAAGCAAGTTTGTGAAGACCGGGATTGTGCTTCATAGCATAGTTTCCTATTTGGCGAGTTTGAGATACAACATCACCACCATCTTCATTTCATCATCAACATCAACAACATCCTTCATCAAGACCATCATCAATCCCATAATTCCACATCCATCTCTATTCTTATTCTTTCATTCCATTACTTATATTATTATTCATTTCTTAAACCCATCATTAATCATATTTTTTCTTATTATTTTGCAGCCCAAGCTTATTAATTCAAGGACATCAGTACTTGTCAATCCTAGATCGGGACACAATAAGGCTATCTACTCTCTTCCATCAAAGCGTGTAGATTCGCCTTACATCAAGCGGTAATCAGAGCATAGTCGGATTGACAACAAAAGTGTCATTGGCGTGCAAAGCAAAAAAAAATTCAAAAGAGAAAAAGACTCCTTCAACAAATTGGAGTGCAAAAAGAAGAGAAAAAATCAGAAAAAAAGAAAAGAAGAAAAGAAAAGAAAAAGAGAAGTTCAAAAAGAGAAAGCAAGCCAAGAAAAGTGCTCTACCAGTGCAAAGTACATCAAAGAGGCCTATCTACACTAAGAGAAGATAACCTTATTGTTTCTTGAGAAAGGTTACAGTAAGTGTTGTTTCTTGAATTGTAAGTCACCTCTTCCTTTTCTATCCTTTCATTTTCCTTGTATTCAACCATTTCCTTCTTTTAATACCTTTGAATCCTTTCTTCTACCTTTCCATTTCTTCTATTCTTTCTACCCTAACCTTATTTGCAGCCGACGCACACAAGGAAGGAATTAACTTGTTATAATCTTGAGTAAGTTCCTCAAATGACTTAGCAAGAGAAATTTGAGTGGAAAAAGGCTATTGATAGAGTGAGATCATAAGGGGAGTTGTTAAAAGCCAAACTATATTCCCAAGAGTAAACACGAGTGTTGAGTGGAGTGATCTCTTAATTTTATTTGGAGTGAAGATTGCGAGGCTTTGAGTATGTGTTGGTAAGGTTTATCTTGTTTTATTATCTACTAACAATGTCTCAAGTTTCGGGACAAGTTTTTGTAGTGAAAAGAGCCTTGAATATTCAGTCCATGGAGAATAATCAAAGAGAGAACATTTTTCACACTAGATGTCATGTAAACAACAAAGTTTGTTTCATGATTATCGATGGAGGAAGTTGTACCAATGTTGCAAGAACTTTAATGGTGGCTAAACTCGGACTCAAGACACTTAAACATCCTACACCATACAAGCTACAATGGCTAAATGATGGGGGAGAAGTTAAAGTCACCAAACAAGTCAACATTTCCTTTTCAATTGGGAAATACCAAGATCAAGTCCTTTGTGATGTCGTTCCAATGAATGCGTGCCATATACTTATAGGGAGGCCTTGGCAATTTGATAAGAAGGCTATTCATGATGGTTTCACAAACCGGTACTCTTTCTATCACAATGAAAAGAAATTCATATTGACTCATCTTTCACCAAATCAAGTGTCTGAAGATCAAGATGCTTTGAAGAAAAGCATTGAAGTTTTCAAATCAATAAAGGAGGAGGAACCAACGAAGATGAACATATATGCTGGAGGAAAAGACATTAGGAAACATTTGTTATCCTACAAAGCTCTAATTGTACTTAGGTACAAGGAAAGCTTAATTTTGACTAACATTCCAGAAGGTTTGCCTGCTTCAATTTCATCTTTATTGCAGGCATTTGAAGAGTTATTCATAGAAGATATTCCTAGTGGATTTCCACCTAATAGAGGGATTGAACATCAAATTGACTTTATACCGGGTGCATCCATTCCAAACCGTCCAGCATATAGAAGTAACCCTGAAGAAACTAAGGAGTTTCAAAAACAAGTTGAAGAATTAATGAACAAAGGATACATACGAGAAAGTTTGAGTCCATGTGTTGTTCCGGTGTTACTTATGCCCAAAAAGGATGGTTCATGGAGAATGTGTGTAGATTGTCGTGCTATCAATCAAATTACCATCAAATACCGACATCCTATACCAAGACTTGATGATATGTTGGATAAATTAAGTGGAGCCACTATGTTCTCTAAAATTGATTTAAAGAGTGGATATCATCAAATCAGAATGCGAGAAGGAGACAAGTGGAAAACTGCATTCAAAACAAAGCAAGGATTATATGAATGGATGGTGATGCCTTTCAGATTAACAAACGCTCCAAGCACCTTCATGAGGTTAATGATGTGATCCTACCGACCATCAAGTTCAAACAAAACATGCTCACAACTTTGAAGTTCTTCCAAGATGATTCTAAGGGAGTCTTGCCTTATTTTATTATTTATTTACTCATTTATGCATTACATGTCACGTGAATATGTTTATCTTATTCTTAATTTTTGCTTGAATATTATATGTTGTCATTTATATGTATAATATATGATATTCATGCATGACTTATTAATTCACATCTTTATATAACTCACTCAATGCATATGCATTCATAGTTAGCTCATTTGCATTATTAACATAGGTGGAAGCATGCATTCATAATTATCATAGCTCAATTCCTATCTAATTATTTGTTTACATACTTTGTCTAGGTTCATTGGATGCTAAGAAGACTAAAGGCAATTGAAGAGTTGGTTGGATAGTTCACGTCAGTCAGATTGATCTACATTTTTGAACATGTTCCAAGCATCTTTGGGTCAAGAAGTATTCTTAACATTTAATCCCCTATCTCGTAGTTTTCCAACGCATTTTTAATCACATTAATCCGATATCAGGAGCTTGAGATATGCCTAAATTACCGAAGATAGTGCAGGCTGGAAATTAATACGGGATTTGCAACCATTCATCTCTCCTTCAAAGGACTTATGCATGGGAGGAATTAATGAAGACATGCATGGACGAGAAAAGAATATTAAAATGAATCAGATCATTTGTGAGGAGGTGCAAGGATTCATTCAAAGGCTTTTAAATTCATCCATTCATGCAAGAAGCCAAATAGTCATGTTCACACAAGGGGGAAGAATTTCAGCCAAGATACATTCATGAACATTCATCCATAGAAGACAAATCAACAAGTTCACACAAGGTGGGATGAATTCGGTCAAAGGATGTATTCCATTAAAAGATGAATATCCATTCATCAAAATTCATTCACCTAAGCCATGCTTTGTATCTACTTAAAGTATGAACACTCATCCATGAAGGTTCACTCATTAAATGTTTTGAATTTACACCATGCACTCTTAGGCCTATAAATAGATTTCAATTCATTTGTAAAAGAAACCAATTCACTTTGTTTAATCAAATATTTGTGAGAGTTTCTCTCTTTAGTTCTTAAGTGAACTTATCGATTTATCAAGCTTATGCTTGTGGCGTCACCTCTATCTATGTCACCCTGATACTTCTGGTTCCTATCTATTTATAGATAGTGGGTCAAAGTCCTTGTTTACCATCCCTTAAAGAAGCAATATAAAATCTGGGTCTTTGTTCTTTAACATTGGTTCTTCTTTGAGTCTTCTTTGAGATACTACTTTTCATATTCATCTCCATCACCTTCATTCTACTTCCATTACCATACTTCATCATTTCCTTTAAACATATCACCAACTTATATATATTTTCCGCTGCCATATTTATCTTTCCATTTCATTACTTCCATTTAACTATTTTTTTGAGCTTTCTTGTTTGTGCAGGATCCTTGTTGCTTTCCTAGATCGAAACAATCAAAGGTACAACCTTGACTTAACCATCCATCCAAGTGAGGCTAGGTTGAACTGTATCATATGGTAATCAGAGCTAAGGTGGATTGCAACAAGAACAAGCAAAAGCAACATCCTACCATTCAATAAAAAGAAAATCAAAAAGAGAAGTGCAAAAAAAAATCAGCAAGTTAATCCCAACATCAACAAGGGATTCCAAGTGAAGAAAAACTAAAGAAAGGAAACAAAGAAAGCAAAATGCAAATAGGTTCCAAAGGTGACAAGCAACATCATCATTCCAACCGATCCTAAAGAAGTCTTCAAGACCTTTGATTGTTTCTTCTAGGAAGGTGGTGAATATCTTTGCATAGTAAGTGAACCTTTCTTTCTTTTTCTTCCTTTTATAAGACCACCTTTCATTATTTAATCTTTCTACCTTTCTCTTTTTTTTCCTCTATACTAACAAATTTTTCAGCCGACGCCCATAGCACTTGAAAGGTCTCGAGTTAGTTCTTTTAAGAACTTTACAAGAGAGGAACAAGTGGAAAAAGGCTAACTGAGTGTGTGAGATCAGAAGGGGAATTGTAAAAGCCAATTTATATTCCCGAGTGCAAACACGAGCGTTGAGTGGAGCATCATCATTTTTTTGGAGTGATCGTGAGGATTTGTGAGTGATTATTGGTAAGGTCCTTTAATCTTATTCAACTATTAAATTTTCACTAACAATTCTCCCATCTTTCGAATGGAATACGAACAACAAAGGAGGAATCCATTTCATACTCGTTTTCATGTGAATGATAAAGTATGCCTTGTAGGCATTGATAGTGGAAGTTGTGCAAATCTTGCAAGCACATACATGGTTGAGAAGTTGGGGCTTATAACATCCAAACATTCCAGTCCATATGTTTTGCAAGGATTAAATGAAGATGAAGAGTTAGAAGTCATAGACCAAGTACTTGTGTCATTTTCAATTGGGGGATATGAAGATGAAGTTTTATATGATGTTATTTCTATGAATTCAAGCCATCTACTCCTTGGACGTCCTTGGCAGTTTGATAAACGAGCATTGTATGATGGGTTCTCCAACAAATATTCATTCAAACACCAAGGTAGAAAGATCGCGTTGGTTCCAATGTGCCCAAATCAAGTCCATGAATGCCAAGTTATTGTCAAATCACGTATAGAGGAATGGAAGAAAACTAAATCCATGAAGAAAGTTGAAAGAGAAGTTTCACGTGAGAAACAAATAATAGTGGAGGGAGATCAGAATGAAAATGAGAAAATTGATGTGAGAAACGTTGGAGTCGAAAATGAGAAAGTTGAAAAGATTGAATTTGGGAGCAAAGGGGGAAGTGCGTGTAGAGGAGAAAATGAAAAGATTACAAGTGAGGTTGTGGTTAAAAGATATGATGGAGTTGAACATGCACAAATCAAAGGAGAACATTGTGAGAAAACCAAGACATTTGGAGTTGAAAATGAGAGTGAAGATGAGTGTGTTGAAAAACATGAGCATGAAATGAACGAATGCGAGGAGAAGGAAGTTTTGCTTTATACTAATCAATTTTTTTCTTGTATTCATTCTTTGAATTTGCAGGTTATTCCAAGGGACATTCAAGATGATTCAAGCATCATTTCTTTTGAAATTCTAAAAGATGTGTCACTTGAAATTATAAAGAACATGTTCATTAACCTTCAAAGTACATTCACCTCATACTCAAGATCGAATGAACCTTATAAAAGGGAAGATTCAATGAACCTAACCATGGAGAACATTAAGAGTCCAAACTCATTCATTCATGAATTTAATCCTTTCCTTTCCTTTGATTCTAAATTATATATTTCTAACTTTGTTCTATTTTTCAGATTGTTGATTCAAAAGCAAAGACTTGAACATGTGAAGTATTTTGAGCAAAGAAAATGATTCAAGATGAGAACGAAAGAATTTTCATTTAAAAGAACATCAAAGTTGTTCCCTTATGTACCAAGAATTGATTTGGGGACAAATCGCCTTAAAGAAGGGGGGATGATGTTATCCTACCGACCACCAAGTTCAAACAAAACATGCTCACAACTTTGAAGTTCTTCCAAGATGATTCTAAGGGAGTCTTGCCTTATTTTATTATTTATTTACTCATTTATGCATTACATGTCACGTGAATATGTTTATCTTATTCTTAATTTTTGCTTGAATATTATATGTTGTCAGTTATACATATAATATATGATATTCATGCATGACTTATTAATTCACATCTTTATATAACTCATTCAATGCATATGCATTCATAGTTAGCTCATTTGAATTATTAACATAGGTGGAAGCATGCATTAATAATTATCATAACTTAATTCCTATCTAATTATTTGTTTACATACTTTGTCTAGGTTCATTGGATGCTAAGAAGACTAAAGGCAATTGAAGAGTTGGTTGGACAGTTCACGTCAGTCAGATTGATCTACATTTTTGAACATGTTTCAAGCATCTTTGGGTCATGAAATCTTCTTAACATTTAATTCTCTATCTCGTAGCTTTCCAACGCATTTTTAATCACATTAATCCGATATTGGGAGCTTGAGATATGGCCAGATTACCGAAGACAGTGCAGGCTGGAAATTAATACGGGATTTGCAACGATTCATCTCCTTCAAAGGACTTATGCATGGGAGGAATTAATGAAGACATGCATGGACGAGAAAATAATATTAAAATGAATCAGAAAATTTGTTAGGATGTGCAAGGATTCATTCAAATGCTTTTAAATTCATCCATTCATGCAAGAAGCCAAATAGTCATGTTCACACAAGGGGGAAGAATTTCAGCCAAGATACATTCATGAACATTCATCCATAGAAGACAAATCAACAAGTTCACACAAGGTGGGATGAATTCGGCCAAAGGATGTATTCCATTAAAAGATGAATATCCATTCATCAAAATTCATTCACCTAAGCCATGCTTTGTATCTACTTAAAGTATGAACAATCATCCATGAAGGTTCACTCATTAAATGTTTTGTATTCATACCATGCACTCTTAGGCCTATAAATAGCTTTCCATTCATTTGTAAAAGAAACCAATTCACTTTGTTTAATCAAATATTTGTGAGAGTTTCTCTCTTTAGTTCTTAAGTGAACTTATCGATTTATCAAGCTTATGCTTGTGGCGTCACCCCTATCTATGTCACCCTGATACTTCTGGTTCCTATCTCTTTATAGATAGTGGGTCAAAATCCTTGTTTATCATCCCTTAAAGAAGCAATATAAAGTCTGGGTCTTTGTTCTTTAACATTGGTTCTTCTTTGAGTCTTCTTTGAGATACTACTTTTCATATTCATCTCCATCACCTTCATCCTACTTCCATTACCATACTTCATCATTTCCTTTAAAAATATCACCAACTTATATATATTTTCCGCTGCCATATTTATCTTTCTATTTCATTACTTCCATTTAACTATTTTTTTGAGCTTTCTTGTTGGTGCAGGATCCTTGTTGCTTTCCTAGATCGAAACAATCAAAGGTACAACCTTGACTTCACCATCCATCCAAGTGATGCTAGGTTGAACTGTATCAGTTAATGAATCATGTACTCAGACCATTCATTGGTAAGTTTTGTGTGGTTTATTTTGATGATATTCTGATTTATAGTCATGACTTGGAATCACATGTGCAACATTTGAGGTATGTTCTTGAAACCCTTCAAAAGGAAAAACTTTATGCAAATATGAAGAAATGTATCTTTTGCACTAACAGTTTAACCTTCTTAGGCTTTATTGTAAGTTCACAGGGACTTGAAGTTGATCCTGAAAAGATCAAAGCCATTCAAGAGTGGCCTACGCCTACTTCAATCAGTCAAGTCCGAAGTTTTCATGGTCTTGTAAGTTTTTACAGAAGGTTTGTGCCTAATTTTAGTTCTATTGCCGCCCCCTTAACATGGGTCATTAAAAAGAATTCTATCTTTTCATGGGGCAAAGAACAAGAAGATGCCTTTAACGAAATGAAGGAATGTTTAACCAAGGCACCTTTACTTGCATTACCTAACTTTGATAAGACTTTTGAAGTGGAATGTGATGCTTCTGGAATCGGAATTGGGGCTGTTTTGACTCAAGAAGGACGACCCATTGCATATTTTAGTGAAAAGTTGAATGGTGCTTTGTTAAACTATCCAACTTATGACAAAGAGATGTATTCTCTCATAAGGGCACTTGAAGTTTGGCAGCATTATCTTCTACCAAAGGAATTTGTCATACACACCGACCATGAAGCTTTAAAACATATCAAAGGCCAACATAAGTTAAACAAGCGACATGCCAAATGGGTGGAGTTTTTGGAGTCATTCCCTTACGTCATTCATTACAAGAAAGGTAAAGAAAACATTGTACCTAATGCTCTCTCTCGAAGGTATGTTCTCCTTAATGCTCTTGATTCAAAGTTAATTGGGTTTTCGTATATTAAAGATTGTTATGCTACTGACCATGACTTTGAAGAGAAGTATAAGGCTTGTGAGAAAGGTGCATATGAAAAGTTTTATAGGCACGAAGGATATCTATTCAAAGAAGAACGTCTATGCATTCCTCAAGGATCCCTTCGAGAAGTGCTTGTTCGAGAAGCACATGAAGGAGGTCTCATGGGTCATTTTGGAGTAAGAAAAACATTGGAGATTTTGAAACAACACCTCTATTGGCCTAAGATGAAGAGAGACGTTGAAAGGGTGTGTGAACAATGTGTCTGTTGCAAAAGGGCAAAATCAAAGGTTATGCCTCATGGACTTTACATGCCTTTACCTATTCCTCAAGCACCATGGGTTGACATATCAATGGACTTTGTGATGGGACTACCAAGGACCAAGAATGGACGAGATTCAATATTTGTTGTTGTAGATCATTTTTCCAAGATGGCACATTTCATACCATGCCACAAGATAGACGATGCAACACATGTGGCCAACTTGTTCTTTAAAGAAATTGTGAGATTACATGGCATTCCAAGAACCATAGTTTCCGATAGAGATGTCAAATTTCTTAGCCATTTATGGAGGACGTTATGGAGTAAGATTGGGACAAAGTTGTTATTCTCCACCATATGTCACCCTCAAACAGATGGGCAAACTGAAGTGGTGAATCGAGTACTATCAACATTGTTGAGATCTATCATCAAAAAGAACATCAAATCTTGAGAGGAATGCTTACCACACGTTGAATTTGCATATAATCGGGCAGTCCATTCAACAACCAAGATGTCACCATTTGAGGTAGTATATGGATTTAATCCCTTAACACCTTTAGATCTTCTTCCTTTGCCTCAGGAACATATGATCAACAAAGATGGAAAGAGCAAGACTGAGTTCGTTAAGAAACTTCATCAGCAAGTTCGAGACAATATAGAAAAACAGACAAGACAATATGAACAACAAGCAAATAAGGGACGCAAGCCACTAAAATTGGAGGAAGGAGATTGGGTGTGGGTGCATTTCAGAAAAGAACGTTTCCCTTCCCAAAGGAAATCCAAATTGTTACCTAGAGGAGATGGACCATTCCAAATCATCAAGAAGATCAATGATAATGCATACAAATTGGATCTACCTGGTGAATACAATGTAAGTGCAACTTTTAACATTTCAGATCTTTCTCCATTTGAAGACAATGACGATTTGAGGGAAAATCGCTCAAAAGAAGGGGAGGATGATGTGATCACAACTACACAAATGGATCCTGAAGTTATGCCCAAAGTACCTATCACTCGTGCAAAGGCAAAATAATTCAGGGAAGTACTTTCTCATAAGTGCCTTAATGTTTTTAAATCTTTTAATGAGAAAGAACCATTAGATAATAAGTTGTTTAATATGTTACATATTGAATATTAAATAACCTATAGTCACATTTTTTTAATATACACATTATATAAGTTTATATACTTAGTTTATTTTCTTATGATATGCATGTAGACACATTCGGCCAACACTTGGGAGCTGCATTGGAGCTAAATGGAGCATGTAACAGCAAGAAAACTTACATGGGATCGATTAGGAGAGCACAAGGAACAATTGGTGAAAAGTTGTCCGGAGGCCTTGAGCTCATAGCTAGATTGAGCTGAAGATTTGAGCTACAAGATGACCTTATTTCAGCTGGGGAGTTGCACCATCATCATCACCACTTAGGACACTTCAAATATGTCCTAAGTCAAAATTTATGAAATCTTACCTTTTCACGAATAGTTGCCACCTCAAGAGGTACCTTTTCACAAGGAGCTGCCCAAACGTTCACCATGTTACAAGTCATCTAAGGCCAGCTCACCACCAGCTCATTCACACCCAAAGTAGCTCAAACATGAAGGGTTACTTTTCCAAACATTGTGACCTTTCATGAATGATGCTGCCCATGAAGATGCCTTTTCAACAAGGAACACGTGGATGAAGAAATCACATCAATTGGAAGCTTAAATCACCAAGAGATATGAGCTAAAGGATCCATGCCTATTCGGCCACATCACATGCCATGCACATGAGAGCCTTTGGCGCCAAACATGAAGAGACACACCACCATTCGGCCAAGGGAAGAAAATGGTGCCAAGATGAACAAGCATGCCCATTCGGCCAAGGGAGATGTCTTCCCATCCTTAGCTAAATCATTAAGGCCTTTCATGAAGAGTTAGCCGAACCATCACAAGCCCAAAGGACTTATTCATTCATCTCAAGCATTATGTATTTTCCTAGAGACATGTATCTAGCCGAAACAACTTGTAACCATTCGCCAAGCCCTCTCATTTCCTATAAATAGAGTGGCTTTCCTTCATTTGTACCAATCTCATCTCATATATTAAAAATTACTCTTGTGAGTTAATTTCTCTTCAAAGTTCTTTGTGAACTTTATCGATTAAGCAAGTATAATTTCCTATACTTGTGGCGTCATTCCTTCCATCTTGATTCCTAGATTATTATCTAGTGGGTTGAAGACACAATCACCACCCCTCAAGCAAGTTTGTGAAGACCGGGATTGTGCTTCATAGCATAGTTTCCTCTTTGGCGAGTTTGAGATACAACATCACCACCATCTTCATTTCATCATCAACATCAACAACATCCTTCATCAAGACCATCATCAATCCCATAATTCCGCAGCCATATCTATTCTTATTCTTTTATTCCATTACTTATTGATACATGCATCACAAGGCTCACATCAAAGGAAGAAGTAATAACTCTTACAAATGATCCACTCGTCCAAGCTTTGGAAAAGAAGATCAGAACATTAGCAGACTTGAGACGACTTTTTGAATGGGATCCTGATATTATTTGGTCAACATATCTTTTGGATATACAACCTTTTGTCTCTTATATTTCCAACGGTTCTTGAATCGTATCAATCCGATATCAGGAACTCAAGATATGGCCATTTTACTGAAGACGGTGCATGCAGAAAATCCTATACGGGATTAATACGGGATTTTGTAAATATTACGAATTTTCAATATTTTTATTGATTATTTGTAATATAACTTAATATATGATGATGCATTATCTTTTAGGATTAGATTTATTATTTTATTAGGAATTAAGGTTGGGTTAAAATATTATCTTTAGTTATTATTATTTTATTAGGAATTAGAATTAAGACATGTTTAGTTTATTATTATTTTATTCATTAGTTATTTAGGACCTTTAGAACTCAGCCCTTATATAAAGGAGGCTTCATTCTACTTTGTAAATCAGATTTCTTTGATTAATAATACAACGAGAGTTCGTTTTTGCAAGTGTTGATTGCCTTGTGCCTTCGAAGCTTCTTCTCCTGGAGTTCTTTCAAGTTCTTGCGAGGGAGATTAATCTTCATACTCCAATTTGCCTTTTCATCATGACTAGGAGGGTTGGTTAGAGCCATTATCGTGTTTGCCTTTTCATTGCGACTAGGAGGGCTCGATAGGACACTTATCCATCTATTATCCACAAATCCATTCGCACCATCAATCATATTTACCGTTCACCTTCATAAGGGAGATCTTCTGATTTCTTTATTATCTTATTTCATCTTCCGTTTATTTATCTTTTGTTTATTTTATTCTAATCTTATTGCCTTGATTTCAGCACATAAAAGAAACCCTAAAGAATCCTAGCTGTTGCCGCCACCTTCCCCTATTCATCCCCTTTGTTCTTCATCGAGTCTAGAGCTTTCTAGGTTTGATTCTTCAACAAGAGCAACGTTCATCAATCCGCCACCGCTTCCCTATCACTTATATTATTATTCATTTCTTAAACCCATCATTAATCATATTTTTTTCTTATTATTTTGCAGCCCAAGCTTATTAATTCAAGGACATCAATACTTGTCAATCCTAGATCGGGACACAATAAGGCTATCTACTCTCTTACATCAAAGCGTGTAGATTCTCCTTACATCATTTTAACAATTCCCCTTCTGATCTCACTCTCTCAATAGCCTTTTTCCACTCAAATTTCTATTAATAAATCCTTTGAGGAACTTACTCAAGATTATAGCAAGTTAATTCCTTCCTTGTGTGCGTCGGCTGCAAATAGGTTAGGGTAGAAAGAATAGAAGAAATGGAAAGGTAGAAGAAAGGATTTAAAGGTATTAAAATATAGAAATGGTTGAAGACAAGGAAAATGAAGGTATAGAAAAAGTAAGAGGTGACGTACAATTCAAGAAACAACACTTACTGCAACCTTTCTCAAGAAACAATAAGGTTATCTTCTCTTAGTGTAGATGTCCTCTTTGATGTACGTTGCAATGGTAGAGCACTTTCCTTGGCTTGCTTTCTTTTTTTTGAATTCTTTTTCTTTTCTTTTCTTTTTTTCTGATTGTTCTATTCTTTTTGTCTTTTTCTTTCTTTTTGCACTCCAATATAATTATCTCATAACGTCCAAATCATTCACCAAGCTACCTCAACGTTTATTATGCTCCAATGTACCTACATGTGCAAGGAAACAAGGTAATTCCATGGTATTGAGCTAATATGAGCTAATTACCTTGCTGCCATGTTTGATTATGGTAATGTGAGCTAAGTTTGAATGTCATGAGCTAATTATATTGTGTAAGGTATAAAGCCTAAGAGCTAATATGAATGCAAATGAACTAATGAAATGCATTATAAGTATGTTGCCTTGATTTATATGTTATAATCATGCATAATATAATTATATAGCTATCCTAACATGATTAACATATTAAAATAACAATGTGTAAGATGTTATTCTTTAACTTCATAACTAATATCCTTAACATTATATGTAATATAATAGTATATATTATAATGTTATTATAAAGTAAATGCATTAAAAGGATGTTCAAGAGTACTCCCTTTATAGTTGAAAACGTGCTTACATCATCCCCCCTTCTTTAGGGTGATTTGTCCTCAAATCGAGTCCATTATGTCCTTGCATAGCTTCACGCCTCTTTTATAAAAGAAAGTATCCTTTGAACATTTGTGTTCTTCCATTAGATACCCTTTTGTAAGATTTCCCTTTAGGCCTTTCTTTGGAATATGATTTACCAACAGGTACCTTTTGGGAATGATCTTTATCTAGGGATATCCCTTTTGGAAGTGACCTTTCACGTGATTTGTCATGAAAAGTGAGGAGAGAAAAGGTTTCATATGACGGGGTACTTACCTTTTGTAGATTAAAATCATTGGCGAAGAGTTGTGACTTTAAGTCCCAAATATCACCACTTTTCGTAGGTGACCCTTCATTTTCCAACATTGAACCATCATGTATCTCTATGAAGAAGTTTGGTTTCTTGTTTAGTTCCTCTTCATTTTTTGTCAGAGTTTTGTCTTTGCGCCATGCTTATACACTCTTTCGCATATGCAATTGATCTTGTTGTACTTCTTTTGGCGTTAAAGGCATCAAGGTCACCTTGCGTCCATCATGCTTAAAAGTGTATTGATTGTGAAAACAATCATGAATGGCCCTTTTATCATACTGCCATGGTCTCCCATGTAAGATGTGGCTAGCATGCATAGGGACAATGTCACAAAGCACCTCGTCCTTGTACCTACCAACTGAGAAAGGAATTAGAACCTGTTTGGTAACATTTAACTCACCTCCTTCATTGAGGCATTGGAGTTTATATGGAGTAGGATGTTTTGACGTTACCAATCCAAGTTTTTCAACCATAAGAGTGCTTGCTACGTTTGTGCAACCTCATCCATCAATGATCATTGTGCAAACCGTATCCTTGACATGACACCTTGTATGAAAGATATTGTTTCTCTGAATATCATCTTGGGATGTTTTTGATTGTAGGCACCTCTTTGAAACAAGCATCTCACCATGATCTGCATTTTCTTCCATTTCTTCTTCTTGTATTGTTTCAGATTCCTCGTCAAAAATAGGCTCATCAGAATCTGATACAATATCTCCATTGTCAAGCACCATCATGGTATTTCGGTTGGGACATTGACTAGCAACATGTCCTTTTCCAAAACACTTGAAACATTTGATGTCTCTTGATCTCTCAAAAGTGCTGGTTTGCTTTTCTTTACCCTTGCTAGATTCGCCCACTTGTGTAGTTTTAGGTACCTCTGCACAATCCTTTATTTGGACTGGAGTTTGCTTTCGGAAAGTAATAGGTTCTTGCTTCTATTTGGTGGCCGAATTTGGACTGCTCCTAGTGTAGGATTTCCTTTTGAGTTGTCTTTCAATTTTCATGGCCACATGCACCATTTCTTCAATCTCTACATAATGCTGAAGTTCAACAAGGTTAGCAATATCAAGATTTAGGCCAGATAAGAATCTTGCCGTTGTTGCTTCTCTATCTTCATCCACATTGGCTCGGATCATGGCAATCTCCATTTCTTTGAAATAATCTTCAATGTTCTTGCTTCCTTGTTTCAAATTTTGTAATTTATGATAAAGTTCTCGGTGACAGTGAGTAGGAACAAACCTTTTCCTCAAAATGGCCTTCATTTTATCCCATGTTGTGATGGGGCGTTCACCATTTTGTCTTCTTGAACTCACCAATTGGTCCTACCAAACTAAGGCATAGTCCACGAATTCCATAGCAGCAAGCCAAACCTTCTTTTGCTCTATTTAGTTTTAGCATTCAAAAATGTGTTCAATTTTGATTACCCAATCAAGATAGGCTTCTGGATCAGTTCATCCTTGAAATGGAGGAATAGTCACTTTGATGTTGCTGAAGTTGTCATTTTGATTTCGATGAACATCTCTCCTTGCTACTGATGTTACTTTAGCCTCTTCCTCTTCTAAGTCTTCTTCCATTCTAGGGCGGTTTACTCTCTGGTTGCCTAAAGATGCTTCTAATTGATCCATACGATCTTGCAAAAGCTCCAATTCTAATTTCAACAATCTTGCCATTTCGTGCATAATAGCTTGTGTCTGCAAGTTAGGGGCTTCTCTTTCTGGGGATCATCCTGAACTCCGAGACATGGTAAGTGAAATAAGAAAAGAATAGGATGTGTAAAAGATCTTACCAGAATATACTCTCACAAAGCCTCACGAGTCACTCCAAGGAAACTTGATGTCACTCAATCCGCTCGTGTTTGCACTCTAGGACTTTAATGGCTTTTGTTTGTCCTCTTCTAATCTCACACACGCTCCAACCTTTTTCCTCTTGATTCTCTTGTCTCAAGTTCTAGAAAACTTTTACTCAAGACTATATCGAGTAAATTTTACTTGTTTGGCGTCGGCTGCAAATGGGTTAGTATGAATGGAAAGCAAAATATAATTGAAAGGGTGGCTTAGAAAAAATAGAAAGAAGAGAATAAAGGGATTACTTACACAAGTCACTTTACAACCTTCTATCACCACAATCAAATTTATAGGCTTACTTGAATGGCCTGATGATGAGAATTGTTGATGAGTGCTTCCAACTTTTTTTTTCTTTTGAGTGCTTTCAATTTCTTCTTTTTGAGTGCTTCTTTTCTGATTTTTTTCTTGCTTTCTTTGACTTTACACTTCACTTTGCACTTCTTCTTTTTTTATTTTTGTTTTTGTTGCACGTTGCTTTCTTCCACCAAAGATCTGATTACAGCTTGATGTAAGGTAATTCTACCTTCTCGTTTGATTGTGGATCTAGGAAGGAAGCAAAACAACCTGCACAAGTGAATGGCTCAAAACAGAATGGATAAGGGTGGTAAGTGTATGGTTTAATAGGTAGGCTATTTAATAATTGAGAGATGGAAGCGGAAGATGATTGAAATGGTTATGGTTATGGCGATGAAACAAAAGGATGGTTGTGAGGATAGTATCTTGAAGAACGCTCAAAGAAGAACCAATGCTATAGAGAGCAAAGACCCAATCTTTATATTGTTTCTTCAAGGGGTGGTGTTAAGTACTTTGACCCACTAGTTATATGAACTAGGAACCAGAAGTATCAAGATGAAAAAAATGGTTGACGCCACAAGTATAAAATACTTGATAAGTCGATAAAAAGTCACCAGGACTTAAGAAAGAGAATAATCTCACTTCAATTAAAAATAAATGGTCTGATTACAAATGATGAATGCTTTCCTATTTATAGGAAATGGAGGGGCATAGCCGAATAGAGACATAATGGTTCGGCCAGCCCATGTATCTCCCTATAAAGACATAATTTAAATGCTAAAAGAGATGATGGTTCGACCCTTGATGGAGGGAAATGATCCTTGGCCGAATAACACTTGTATCCCTTCAAATTGGCGCCAAATGGGAGAGGAGATGATGCTTGGCCGAATGGTTAAATGGCTCTTCATCTTGGCGCCTAAATGAGATCATATGCACGGCACACGGGGGCTGGTCATATGGCACGCACATGGGTGTTCTAGGGAGCCTTGTGGTGCAACCTTGTGCATGAGATGATGGCTGGTCATGTTCTCTCTCTTGGGCGTGCATGTGTCTCCTCCAAGCTAGCTTGAGTTGTGGAGCTAGCTAGCAAACATGAACTGTTTGTGAACAAGCTTCCTAGCTAAGTCCTTGTGAGCTCCTTAACATTATGTTCAGCTACATTCAGCTACCTTTGACTTCACTTTTGGCAACTCAGCTCCAAATAGTCCAACTAGATAAGTTTAGCTAGCCTTAAGCTCCTCCAGCTGAATCGAGCTTCCCTTAGTGTACCATGAGCTACCTTTTACTTTGTAAGCTGTTTGTGAGCTGTATAAGACGTCCAAATCATTCACCAAGCTACCTCAACGTTTATTATGCTCCAATGTACCAACATGTGCAAGGAAACAAGGTAATTCCATGGTATTGAGCTAATATGAGATAATTACCTTGCTTCTATGTTTGATTATGGTAATGTGAGCTAAGTTTGAATGTCATGAGCTAATTATATCATCTCCTAATATGTGTAAGGTAAGGTATAAAGCCTAAGAGCTAATATGAATGCAAATGAACTAATGAAATGCATTATAAGTATGCTGCCTTGATGTATATGTTATAATTATGCATAATATAATTATATAGCTATCCTAACATGCTTAACATATTAAAATAACAATGTGTAAGATGTTATTCTTTAACTTCATAACTAATATCCTTAGCATGATATGTAATATAATAGTATATATTATAAGGTTATTATAAAGTAAATGCATTAAAAGGATGTTCAAGAGTACTCCCTTTATAGTTGAAAACGTGCTTGCATCATCCCCCTTCTTTAGGGTGATTTTTCCTCAAATCGAGTCCATTCTATCCTTTCATAGCTTCTCGCCTCTTTGCTAAAAGAAAGTATCCTTTGAACGTTTGTGTTCTTCCATTAGATACCCTTTTATAAGATTTCCCTTTAGGCCTTTCTTTGGAATATGATTTACCAACAGGTACCTTTTGGGAATGATCTTTATCTAGGGATATCCCTTTTTGAAGTGACCTTTCACGTGATTTGTCATGAAAAGTGAGGAGAGAAAAGGTTTCATATGAAGGGGTACTTACCTTTTGTAGATTAATATCATTGGCGAAGAGTTGTGACTTTAAGTCCCAAATATCACCACTTTTCGTATGTGACCCTTCATTTTCCAGCATTGAACCATCATGTATCTCTATGAAGAAGTTTGGTTTCTTGTTTAGTTCCTCTTCATTTTTCGTCGGAGTTTTGTCTTTGTGCCATGCTTGTACACTCTTTCTCATATGCAATTGATCTTGTTGTACTTCTTTTGGCGTTAAAGGCATCAAGGTCACATTGCGTCCATCATGCTTAAAAGTGTATTGATTTTGAAAACAATCATGAATGTCCCTTTTTCATACTGCCATGGTCTCCCAAGTAAGATGTGGCTAGCATGCACACGAACAACGTCACAAAGCACCTCGTCCTTGTACCTACCAACTGAGAAAGGAATTAGAACCTGTTTTATAACATTTAACTCACCTCCTTCATTGATCCATTGGAGTTTATATGGACTAGGATGTTTTGACGTTGCCAATCCAAGTTTTTCAACCATAAGAGTGCTGGCTACGTTTGTGCAACCTCCTCCATCGATGATCATTGTGCAAACCTTATCCTTGACATGGCACCTGATAGGGAAGCGGTGGCGTATTGATGAACGTTGCTCTTGTTGAAGAATCAAACCTAGAAAAGCTCTAGACTCGATGAAGAACATTAAGGAATGAATGAGGAAGGTGGCGGTAACAGCTAGGGTTCTTTAGAGTTTCTTTTAGTGCTAGAAACAAGAAAAGAAACAAGATTAAAATAAGATAAACAAAAGATAAAGGAATTAAGAATAGAGAAAATAACCAAGAAATCAAAGATCTCCCTTATGAAAGTGAACGGTAAAGATGATTGATGGCGTGGATGGATGTGGAAAATCGATGGATAATGTCCTATCGAGCCCTCCTAGTCTCAATGGAAAGGCAAACACGATAATATGGCTCTAACCAACCCTCCTAGTCGCGATGAAAAGGCAAATTGGAGTGTGAAGATTAATCTCCCTCACAAGAACTTGAAAGAACTCCAGGAGAAGAAGCTTCGAAGGCACAAGGCAATCAGCACTTGCAAAAACAAACTCTTGTTGTATTATTGATCAAAGAAATCTGATTTACAAAGTTGAATGAAGCCTCCTTTATATAGGGGTTGAATTCTAAAGGTCCTAAATAACTAAAGAATAAAATATTAATAAACTAAACATGTTTTAACTCTAATTCCTAATAAAATAATAATAACTAAAAATATTGTTTTAACCCAACCTTAATTCCTAATAAATTAATAAATCTGATCCTAAAAGATAATTAATCATCCTATATTAAATTATATTACAAATAATCAATATAAATATTGAAAATTCGTAATATTTACAAAATAACGTATTAATCCCGTATAGGATTTCCTGCATGCACCGTCTTCAGTAAAATGACCATATCTTGAGTTCCCGATATCGGATTGATGCGATTCAAGAACCGTTAGAAATATAAGAGACAGAAGGTTGTATCTACAGAAGACATGTCGACCGGATAATAACTGGATCCCCTTCAAAATGTTGTTTCAAATCTGCTGCTATTAGACCCTTCCGGATGAATGCTTGAACTGCGATTTGAAGCTTGTCTTTAAGAAGTTTGGTCCGGCCTCGTGTGATAGGGCCAAGTGGTATAGTAAATTCATCATCCTTAGCTTTAGGGCATGTGGTGCATGTATCATCTCCCCCTTCCTTAAAAGGATTCGTCCTCGAATCTGAAATATCAAAAGGAGATAAGTCAGAAACATTAAAGGATGCACTCACGTTATACTCACCGGGAAGATCAATGCGGTAGGCGTTGTCATTGATTCGTTCAAGAACTTGGAATGGGCCATCGCCTCGTGGGTCTAGCTTGGATTTCCTTTGTGTCGGGAACCTTTCTTTTCTCATGTGAACCCATACCCAATCTCCTAGTTCAAAGGTGACATGTCGTCGGCCCTTGTTAACTCGGTTTGCGATTGCCTCGTAGGTTTTCTCCATCTTGAGTTTGGCTTTGGCGTGAATGTATTTGACAAGGGCAGCCTTCTTTTCACCATCTAAACTGGCAACCTGATCTACCATAGTTCTTAGCAAAGATCCTAGAATCCGATTTATTACTTCGGTTTGTCCATCGGTTTGAGGATGACAAGAAGTGGAATAGAGAAGTTTTGTGCCAATCTTACCCCATAATACCTTCCAAAAGTGGCTTATAAACTTAGTGTCACGATCGGACACAATGGTGCGAGGAATGCCATGAAGGTGGACTATTTCTCGAAAGAATAAATTAGCAATATGTGTGGCATCGTCCGTTTTATGGCAAGGAATGAAGTGTGCCATCTTTGAGAATCTGTCCACAACCACAAAAATACTATCTCGTCCTTTCTTAGTGCGGGGTAAGCCAAGTATAAAATCCATCGATAAATCGATCCAAGGAGAAGAAAAAATTGGTAAAGGCGTATACAAACCATTAGGATTTACCTTTAACTTTGCTTGTTTGCACGTGATGCATGATGCACAAATCATTTCCACTGTTTTACGCATGTGCAGCCAAAAGAAGTGTTCCATGACCATATCAAGTGTTTTGTGAATACCGAAGTGTCCCATAAGCCCTCCGGCATGTGACTCGTGAACCAAGAATTCTCGTAAAGAGCTTTGTGGTATACACAACCTGTTCATGCGAAAAAGAAAGCCATTTACAAGATAAAACTTGTTAAAAGCACCTTTTACACATTGTTTATAAATCTCAGAAAAATCTAGATCGTTAGGATAAAGTTCTTTGATATGTGCAAAACCCAGAACAGTAGCATGCATTCGAGTGATAAGTGTGTATCGTTGAGAAATCTTTAAGAAGTTTAAAAGCTTTTTGTTGTAGTGGTCCCCATTTGAATTCAACTGACTTTTTGATGATCTCGGTTAATGGTGCAGCAATGGTTGAGAAATCTTTGACAAAGCGACGGTAGAAACTTGCCAAACCATGAAAAGATCTTACCTCAGTGATGGAAGTAGGCGTGGGCCATTCTTGAATTGCCTTGACCTTCTCTTTATCTACATGAATACCCTGTACACTAACTATAAAGCCTAAAAACATAAGCTTATCACTGCAAAACACACACTTATCCATGTTAGCATATAAATGTTCTCGTCGAAGAACTTCGAGAACCATTCGAACGTGAATGACATGAGAATCAAAAGAAGATGAGTATATAAGAATGTCATCAAAGTAAACGACAACAAATTTACCTATAAACTCCTTAAGAACGTGATTCATTAATCTCATGAAGGTGCTTGGAGCGTTTGTGAGTCCAAAGGGCATAACAAGCCATTCATACAAGCCGAACTTTGTCTTGAATGTTGTTTTCCATTCGTCACCTTCTTTCATTCGAATTTGATGGTAACCACTCTTCAAGTCAATTTTGGTGAAGATACTTGCACCATGTAGTTCATCAAACATATCATCTAGGCGTGGAATAGGATGCCTATACTTGATTGTTATCCGATTGATAGGTCGACAATCTACACACATTCGGAATGTGCCATCTTTCTTTGGAACTAGAATGACGGGAACTGCACAAGGACTAAGACTCTCACGGATGTGTCCTTTTTGTAATAATGAATCTATTTGTCATTCCAATTCCTTCGTTTCCTCAGGATTGCATCGGTAAGTGGGGCGGTTTGGTATGGTTGATCCAGGGATGAATTCGATTTGATGTTCGATTCCTCTTGTAGGTGGTAAACCATCCGGTGGGTTGCTTAAGACATCTTGAAACTCCTATAATAGAGAAGAAAACACACTAGGCAAATCTGTGATGTTAGTGATAGTTGATAAAATGGAGTCCTTGAAACATACTAGAATGCACGGCCTATTTTGAAAAAGGGTATCTCTCATGTCTTTTGCACTCGCATAAATGTTTTGAGACACTCTTTTATTTTCACATTGAGGTTCACTCACCACCCGTGGGTCATTTGTTTGGCTTTTATCGGTTGTGACCTCTTTTGCCTTTTGTTTCAAATTCCCTGTTTCCTTGAGAATTCATTGTTGATCTATGAGAATCTCTTTGGGGGGTAGGGGGTTAAGTCGGAACGGTTTACCTTTTATTGGAATTGTGTAAATGTTCTTTCGACCATAATATGTGACGTCATTGTCGTATTGCCAAGGTCGTCCTAAGAGAATGTGGGATGCTTGCATCAGAATTACATCACACCATACGTCGTCACATTACTTTCCCATCTTGATATTAACGAGGCATTGTTTAACCACCTTCATCTCAGCACTCTCATTAAGCCATTGTAAGCAATAAGGTTTCGGATGTCGTTGGCAAGGAAGTTTGAGTGATTCAACAACATTGGAGCTAATGACGTTGACACAACTACCATTATCAATAATGATGGAGAATGGTTGTTCCTTAATTAGGCAGCATGTGTGGAAGATGTTGGAACGTTGTATGTCAGACTCGTCTGATGCTTGGATGTTCAATGTATGACGGATCACCAAGATTGTGCCATTGTACTCATCGCTTCCATAGTCATCACTGTCTTCTTTGGCTTCGGCATGTGCTGGAATGTCGGCGAGGTCGTCATCAGAGTCAGAATTGTAAGATCCATCACCTAGTATGGTTAAGGTCCTCGTGTTTGGACAATTGCGACTGATATGGCCTCTTCCTAAGCATTTAAAACACTTGATGTCTCTTGCTCGGGTGTCGTCTTTAGGGGTTGGAAGTGTCTCATTCTTCGCTGGTCGTTGTTTTTCTTTGTCGAGTTTGTCATCTCTCGACTTTTTTGAGAAGATGGAGTAGAAGATGGGGAAGGATTTGAAGTATTACCTTGGTAAGAGAATGAAGTACCTTGGTAATGTTCTCTGAATCGGAATCTCCTTTGTATTTGTGCTTCGATTGTCATTGCTTTCTTTAGTGTATCTTTGAGGTTTTCGTACCCATGGAGATCAAGAAGATCAGTGATGTTTGAGTTTAAGCCAACGACAAATCTTGACATGGTGTCCTCTTCTTCTTCAGTTATGTTAGCCCTATTGAGTAAGGACTGCATCTCCTTGTAGTAATCTTCAACTGAACTTCTACCTTGTCGAAGTCGGTGTAGTCGTTGTTTAACTTATCGTGTATAAAGTGTCGGTAGAAATCGGTTCCTCATGGCATGTTTGAGTTCGGTCCAAGACGTGATTGGTTGAATTTGGTAGTTGTCGATCTTTTTCCTTGTTTGCATCCACCAAGTGTGAGCATATCCTTCGAATTCCAAGGTGATGAGGGGAACTTGTTCAACTTGGGGGCAGTCATGGTATGCGAACAAGAGATCAACTTTTCCTTCCCAATCGATGTACTTGTCTGGGTTGTAGTCTCCTTTAAATGATGGGATCGTGAACTTTGGTTTTGCAAAGAGTTCGGGTATTTGAAAACGTGGTTGTGCTCGCCTGGGGGCCAAAAGTTCAGCATTGTTTGGCCTTGGATTCTGGTTTGGTTGATCCAGTTGTAGTTCTTGACGTTCTCTCAAGGCATTGTTAAGTTGATCAAATTGAGTTGTGAGTCGTTCAAGTGCGGCTAAGATAGCCGTAAGTGTCTCATTGTTATTGTCGCCCATCCTGCAATTATAACACTCAAAAGAAGATTTTAAAGTAAAATAAAATAAAATAAATTCAACAAAGCAAGAAACCTCACAAGTCACTCCAAGAAAGTAACACAACGAGAGGCAAGTAAGCCGATCTTGTACTCTTTAAAACTCACTTTACCAAGTAGTCTTTCACAGTTCGTATCGGAGTTTGATTACTAGCAAAGGCGATAAGAAAAACCTAAAAGCTCTAAGAGGCCAAACAAAGGTTAGACTCCAAGAGAACGAGAATGCAAAGAAGGAAGAAGTATGCAAACTCTTTAGTCCTACTAACACAAAGAAGATAATGTGTTAGATAATGCAAAAGAACAATAACAAGGAAAAACAAAAGAACCTAAAGCACTAAGAGTCAAAGAAAAAGGAACCAAACCAGAAAACCTAGAAAACGTTGGATCAACTTGAGCAACGTTTTTGAGGGGGTTACCGGTGTCCAAAAATTCTGAAAAATTTCTTGAATGTCTTTCGATGCATCAAGAAACCACCTGTAAAATTTCAGAACCAAATACCTTCAGTAGTATCCAGTAGACTCTGTTGAACGGTGAGTCCTCAAACAATCTGTTTTTCTTGATCACTTTTTTGGAAGTTGTTATTGATCTCCAAAAATTCTGATATTTTGTGTGAATGATATCAAATATATGAAGTTTCAATATGGAAATTTTCACCACGAAATTCCTCCTGTAAAATTTTCAAGAAATTCGACAAGATTCTAAACCGAATCTGCCGATGAAACTTGAATGATGTATTTGAAGGCTCCAACAAACTCCGATTGGGGTGAAATTTGGACTGGGGATTACTCTTAGAATGAATATAATATATGGATAAAATCAGCCCTAAATACCTTCGTTTGCAATTTTTTGAAATTTTGTTTTTTTTTTGCCTTTTTTTTTGTTTTTTTGAAAAAAAATAACAAACTAACAAGAAGGATTTAAATCTAAATTAAAATTAAATAAAAAGAACCTGAAACGCTGAATCGTTTGTGAACTAGCTCCGTTGGGGTACCTTGACGTTTTTGTGTGCAATAACAAGCAAGATTGCTTGTTTCTCTCCAAGAATCGGCCCAAATCTGATACCAATTGATAGGGAAGCGGTGGCGGATTGATGAACGTTTCTCTTGTTGAAGAATCAAACCTAGAAAAGCTCTAGACTCTATGAAGAACAATAAGGAATGAATGAGGAAGGTGGCGGCAATAGCTAGGGTTCTTTAGAGTTTCTTTTAGTGCTAGAAACAAGAAAAGAAACAAGATTAAAATAAGATAAACAAAAGATAAAGGTATTAAGAATAGAGAAAATAACCAAGAAATCAAAGATCTCCCTTATGAAAGTGAACGGTAAAGATGATTGATGGCGTGGATAGATGTGGAAAATCGATGGATAATGTCCTATCGAGCCCTCCTAGTCTCAATGAAAAGGCAAACACGATAATATGGCTCTAACCAACCCTCCTAGTCGCGATGAAAAGGCAAATTGGAGTGTGAAGATTAATCTCCCTCACAAGAACTTGAAAGAACTCCAGGAGAAGAAGCTTCAAAGGCACAAGGCAATCAGCACTTGCAAAAACAAACTCTTGTTGTATTATTGATCAAAGAAATCTGATTTACAAAGTTGAATGAAGCCTCCTTTATATAGGGGCTGAATTCTAAAGGTCCTAAATAACTAAAGAATAAAATATTAATAAACTAAACATGTTTTAACTATAATTCCTAATAAAATAATAATAACTAAAAATATTATTTTAACCCAACCTTAATTCCTAATAAAATAATAAATCGGATCCTAAAAGATAATTAATCATCCTATATTAAATTATATTACAAATAATCAATATAAATATTAAAAATTCGTAATATTTACAAAATAACGTATTAATCCTGTATAGGATTTCCTGCATGCACCGTCTTCAGTAAAATGACCATATCTTGAGTTCCCGATATCGGATTGATGCGATTCAAGAACCGTTGGAAAGATAAGAGACAGAAGGTTGTATCTCCAGAAGATATGTCGACCGGATAACAACAGGATCTCCTTCAAAAAGTTGTTGCAAATCTGCTGCTATTAGACCCTTCCGGATGAATGCTTGAACTGCGATTTGAAGCTTGTCTTTAAGAAGTTTGGTCCGGCCTCATGTGATAGGGCCAAGTGGTATAGTAAATTCATCATCCTTAGCTTTAGGGCATGTGGTGCATGTATCAGTATTTTGTATGAAAGATAATGTTTCTCTGAATATCATCTTGGGATGTTTGTGATTGTAGGCACCTCTTTGAAACAAGCATCTCACCATGATCTGCATTTTCTTCCGTTTCTTCTTCTTGTATTGTTTCAAGTTCCTCGTCAAAAATAGGCTCATCAGAATCTGATACAATATCTCCATTGTTAAGCACCATCATGGTATTTCGGTTGGGACATTGACTAGCAACATGTCCTTTTCCAAAACACTTGAAACATTTGATGTCTCTTGATCTCTCAAAAGTGCTAGTTTGCTTTTCTTTACCCTTGCTAGATTCGCCCACTTGTGTAGTTTTAGGTACCTCTGCACGATCCTTTGTTTGGACTGGAGTTTGCTTTCGGAAAGTAATAGGTTCTTGCTTTCATTTGGTGGACGAATTTGGACTACTCCTAGTGTAGGATTTCCTTTTGAGTTGTCTTTCAATTTTCATGGCCACATGCACCATTTCTTCAATCTCTACATAATGCTGAAGTTCAACAAGGTTAGCATTATCAAGATTTAGGCCAGATAAGAATCTTGCCATTGTTGCTTCTCTACCTTCATCCACATTGGCTCGGATCATGGCAATCTCCATTTCTTTGAAATAATCTTCAACGTTCTTGCTTCTTTGTTTCAAATTTTGTAATTTATGATAAAGTTCTCAGTGACAGTGAGTAGGAACAAACCTTTTCCTCAAAATGGCCTTCATTTTATCCCATGTTATGATGGGGCGTTCACCATTTCGTCTTCTTGAACTCACCAATTGGTCCCACCAAACTAAGGCATAGTCCACGAATTCCATAGTACCAAGCCTAACCTTCTTTTGCTCCGTATAGTTTTAGCATTCAAAAATGTGTTCAATTTTGATTACTCAATCAAGATAGGCTTCTGGATTAGTTCGTCCTTGAAATAGAGGAATAGTCACTTTGATGTTGCTGAAGTTTTCATTTTGATTTCGATGAACATCTCTCCTTGCTACTGATGTTACTTTAACCTCTTCCTCTTCTAAGTCTTCTTCCATTCTAGGGCGGTTTACTCTCTGGTTGCCTAAAGATGCTTCTAATTGATCCATACGATCTTGCAAAAGCTCCAATTCTAATTTCAACAATCTTGCCATTTCGTGCATAATAGCTTGTGTCTGTAAGTTAGGGGCTTCTCTTTCTGGGGATCGTCCTGAACTCCGAGACATGGTTAGTGAAATAAGAAAATAATAAGATGTGTAAAAGACCTTACCAGAATATACTCTCACAAAGCCTCACGAGTCACTCCAAGGAAACTTGATGTCACTCAATCCGCTCGTGTTTGCACTCTAGGACTTTAATGGCTTTTACTTGTCCTCTTCTAATCTCACAGATGCTCCAGCCTTTTTCCTCTTGATTCTCTTGTCTCAAGTTCTAGAAAACTTTTACTCAAGACTATATCGAGTAAATTTTACTTGTTTGGCGTCAGCTGCAAATGGGTTAGTAGGAATGGAAAGAAAAATATAATTGAAAGGGTGGCTTAGAAAAAATAGAAAGAAGAGAATAAAGGGGTTACTTACACAAGTCACTTTACAACCTTCTATCACCACAATCAAATTTATAGGCTTACTTGAATGGCTTGGTGATGAGAATTGTTGATGAGTGCTTCCAACTTTTTTTTTTCTTTTGAGTGCTTTCAATTTCTTCTTTTTGAGTGCTTCTTTTCTGATTTGTTTCTTGCTTTCTTTGACTTTACACTTCACTTTGCACTTCTTCTTTTTGTATTTTTGTTTTTGTTGCACGTTGCTTTCTTCCACCAAAGCTCTTATTACCGCTTGATGTAAGGTAATTCTACCATCTCGTTTGATTATGGATCTAGGAAGGAAGCAAAACAACCTGCACAAGTGAATGGCTCAAAACAGAATGGATAAGGGTGGTAAGTGTATGGTTTAATAGGTAGGCTATTTAAAAAATGAGAGATGGAAGCGGAAGATGATTGAAATGGTTATGGTTATGGCGATGAAACAAAAGGATGGTTGTGAGGATAGTATCTTGAAGAACGCTCAAAGAAGAACCAATGCTATAGAGAGCAAAGACCCAATCTTTATATTGTTTCTTCAAGGGGTGGTGTTAAGTACTTTGACCCACTAGTTATATGAACTAGGAACCAGAAGTATCAAGATGAAAAAAAAGGGGTTGACGCCACAAGTATAAAATACTTGATAAGTCGATAAAAGTCACCAGGACTTAAGAAAGAGAATAATCTCACTTGAATTAAAAATAAATGGTCTGATTACAAATGATGAATGCTTTCCTATTTATAGGAAATGGAGGGGCATAGCCGAATAGAGACATAATGGTTCGGCCAGCCCATGTATCTCCCTTTAAAGACATAATTTAAATGCTAAAAGAGATGATGGTTTGGCCCTTGATGGAGGGAAATGATCTTTGGCCGAATAACACTTGTATCCCTTCAAATTGGCGCCAAATGGGAGAGGAGATGATGCTTGGCCGAATGGTTAAATGGCTCTTCATCTTGGCGCCTAAATGAGATCATATGCACGTCACATGGGGGCTGGTCATATGGCACGCACATGGGTGTTCTAGGGAGCCTTGTGGTGCAACCTTGTGCATGGGATGATGGTTGGTCATGTTCTCTCTCTTGGGTGTGCATGTGTCTCCTCCAAGCTAGCTTGAGTTGTGGAGCTAGCTAGCAAACATGGGCTGTTTGTGAACAAACTTCCTAGCTAAGTCCTTGTGAGCTCATTAACATTATGTTTAGCTACATTCAACTACCTTTGACATCACTTTTGGCAACTCAGCTCCAAATAGTCCAACTACCTAAGTTTAGTTAGCCTTAAGCTCCTCCAGCTGAATCGAGCTTCCCTTAGTGTTCCATGAGCTTCCTTTTACTTTGTAAGCTGTTTGTGAGCTGCATATGACGTCCAAATCATTCACCAAGCTACCTCAACGTTTATTATGCTCCAATGTACCTACATGTGCAAGGAAACAAGGTAATTCCATGGTATTGAGCTAATATGAGCTAATTACCTTGCTACCATGTTTGATTATGGTAATGTGAGCTAAGTTTGAATGTCATGAGCTAATTATATCATCTCCTAATATGGGTAAGGTAAGGTATAAAGCCTAAGTGCTAATATGAATGCAAATGAACTAATGAAATGAATTATAAGTATGTTGCCATGATGTATATGTTATAATCATGCATAATATAATTATATAGCTATCCTAACATGCTTAACATATTAAAATAACAATATGTAAGATGTTATTCTTTAACTTCATAACTAATATCCTTAGCATGATATGTAATATAATAGTATATATTATAAGGTTATTATAAAGTAAATGCATTAAAAGGATGTTCAAGAGTACTCCCTTTATAGTTGAAAACGTGCTTGCATCAGGTTCCTTCTTAGTTTTATAAGATACTATCTATTCATTATCATCTATCTATCACCATCCCATTACCATATTGATGTAAGGCTAACCAGGCTTCTTCAATAATGGAGAAGTTGGCAACCTTGTTGTTTCCCGATCTATGAGAGACACCAAATGCTACACCTTGGATTGAAAGTAATCTGCACAAAGAAGAAGAATTGATTAAGTAATATGATAATTAAGAAATGAAAAGTAAATGGAAGTGGAAAGAATTGAAATGGATAGAATAGTTATCAAAGAAGGACTGCGGAAGTGTTGTAGAATGATCCTTCAAGTGATGATGGATTCGACCTCCAATGGTGGTGATGGACGAATGCCTTGTTGAGGATGAAGGATAATTCAAAGATGAAGAAATGTAAATTTATAAGTTGGTGATAATATGGGCGTGATATGGTGATGGAATATGGTGATGATATAGGCGTGATAATAGTGATGGACAGATTGTATCTTATAAAACTAAGAAGGAACCAATGCTATAAAGGAGCAAAGACCCGTTTCTTATAAGTTCTATAAGGGATGGTATGAAAGGACTTTGACCCACTAGTTATTTAAACTAGGAACCAGAAGTATCAAGGTGAAGGAATGACGCCACAAGCTTTAGAAAGGCTTGCTTAATCGATATAGTTCTAAAAAGAACTTGAAGAGAGAATAATCTCACAAAAGGATTTTAATTATCAAAGGGTTGGTTTACAAATGATTGCCAAAGTCTATTTATAGATTTGTAAAGGCTTGGCCGAATAAATACATGCCTTTTCGGCAAAGTTCATGTCTTAAAACGAAAATAAATGATGCTTGGATGAGGGGAGATGTCTTTGGCTGAATGGTTCCCATATCTCTTCATCTTGGCGCCAACTTGAAGCATGATGATGTTTAGGCCGAATAGAGAGAAGCCTCTTCATTTTGGCGCATATTTCATTCACATGCAAAGCACATGGGTGGCTGGTCATGTGGCACTCACATGGATGGTGTAGAATGCTTAAGGCGTGGACTCCTCCATGGCGTAAAGATGAACATCAACTTAGGCATGACTTGGCATCAAACATGTGTCTAGGTGACATGGCATCAATGGGGCATCAACTAATTATGAAAGGTCACATTTGTGTGAAACAACCTTTCATCATTTGAGCTACTTCCCATGAGTTTTAGCTGAAGTTAAGCTGGCCATAGATGAAGGACATGTGTACAAGTCATAGGACAGCTCCTTGTGAAAAGGCACTTCTCGGAATGGCAACTCTTCACGGAAAGGTACGAATCCACAAAAATTGACCTAGACCATATTTGTAGTGCTCTGTGTGGTGAAGATGATGGTGCAACTCTCCAGCTGAAATGAAGTCTCTAGCTAGCTCAAAAGTCCAGCCCAAGTGAGCTATGAGCTCGGGGGTCAGCTAGCAACTTTTCACCATTTGTTCTTTATGATCTCCCGAGTCATCCTATGTAAGATTTCCTAGCTTATTGATTCCAATTCTAGCTTTAAGTCAGCTCCCATGATGTGGCTGAACATGTACCTACAAAAGAAAACATTTATAAGCTAAGTAATATAAGATATAAATAAGTGGTTCATAGATTATATTATATGTCAACATAAAATATATTATATAATCTCTTGTTTGGGGATGCATTTCTAAATGATTCAAAGGTTTTAATGCATTTGGTAGTAAGAGCTTCCCTGAAAAGTTTGGCCCTTGATCGAGTTATTGGTCCTTGTGGCATTACTTCCATATCCTTTGAAGGTGGCGTTGGTGTACTCACATCACATATTCATCACCATTCCTTAGCCATTGAATTATCCATCAACATTCATCAAGAATCACTTGCATCATTACAAATGGTGGCCGAATTCATCAACATTTGAAGGAAAATTCAACAACACTTTCGCAGCCCATCTTTGATAACATTTCTGTCCATTTCAATTCTTATCATTTCCTTTCTTCTTCCATTTCTTATTTATGTTTCCATCTTAATCATTTCTTTCTTTAATTTTTGCAGATTACTTATCAATTCAAAGTGTAGCATTTTGGTGTCTCTCCTAGATCAGGAAACAACAAGGTTGCCAACTTCTCCATTATTGAAGAAGCCTGGTTAGCCTTACATCAAGCGGTAATCAGAGCTTAGTCGGATTGACAATCAAGTGCTGCAACAAAAAGAAAAAGAAAGAAGAAAAACAAAAAGAAAAGAAAAGACTCCTACATCAAATTGGAGTGCAAAAAGAAAAGAAAAGAAGACAAGAAAAAGAGAAGAAAAAGTTGCAAAATACATTCAAAGAGAAGCACATTACAATCTTCCCAACATCAAACTTGAAGGAGGTATCCTTGTTGTTTCTTATGAAGGAAGATAGTAAGTGTTACACCTTGAGTTGTAAGTTATCTTCACTTTCTTACTATTTCATTTTCTTATTCTTTCACCTATTCTTATTCCATTACCTTATCATTTTCTTAAACCTTTTTCTATCCTACCAAATATCATAACCATTTCTATCCCTAACCATTTCTAAACTGACGCACAAACTAAAGAGACTTGTTCAATCTTGAGTTAGTTCTTAAAAAGGACCCACAAGATAGAATCGAACAGGAAAAGGCATAAGAGAGGGTGAAATCAGAAGGGGGATCGAAAAAGCCAAGAACATATCCCCGAGTATAAACACGAGTGCGAGTGGAGTGAAGTCTTAATTTTCTTTGGAGTGACCAAGTGAGGCTTTTGTGAGCGTACTGGTAAGGTTTTATTTTTTTATATACTAACAATGTCTTGTGATCTTCCATCTTTCCAAATATTGGAGGATGAACAGCAAAGAACAAACACATTTCACACTCGTTGCCATGTAAATGGTAAAGTGTGTCTTGTAGCTATTGATGGAGGAAGTTGTACAAACATTGCAAGCACATACATGGTCAATAAATTGGGGCTTTCAATAATTAAACATTCCATCCCATATGAATTGCAATGGTTGAACGACGAGGAAGAATTGAAGGTCACTAAACAAGTACTTGTGTCATTCTCAATTGGAAGGTACAAAGACGAGATTCTATGCGACGTGGTGCCTATGAGTACGAGTCATTTTTTGTTTGGACAACCATGGCAATTTGACAAACGAGCTATCTATGATGGATTCACAAATCGCTACTCATTCATCCACGTTAAAAGAAAATTTATCTTGACACCACTATCCTCAAGCTGAGTAAATGAAGATCAAAACACCTTGAGGGAACGCATTGAAGCAATGAAGGAGCAACTTGAAGAAGAACGTTTGGAAAAAAGTTCCAGTGAGGGAATACAATTTGAAGTTGAACAAAAGATAGTGGATACATAACACGTTGGAGTTAAAAATGAGAGGAATGAAATTGGAGCAAAAGAGTAGACTTTTGAACAAATTTTATCTAACTTTACTCCTTTTCCTATCCTTCATTTTATCTTGCATGGAAATTTAAAAGACATACCTTTTCAAGGAGATGATTCAAGAAACATGTCTTTTGAAGAACCAATGGTGTGAACTTTGGTAAAGATATGCCCTTTGGCATCCCAACAGTTATGCCCCTTGAAATTCAAAAAGATGTGTCACTTGAAGTGCCAAGAGTTGGGATCATTGATATTTCTTGTACATTGCACATATTGAAGGGAATTCAGCAACAAATGGAGTTTTCCATCATTAAGAAACCAACGCCCATTAAACATCCACCCTTGTTTGATATTTCCATTCATTTTGTCAATAGTTTTTCATTTACCAATATTGAGTTATTTTGTAGCAATTCAATTCATGTATATGGTATTATCTTATCAATTTGTGATGGCATGGTCATTGAATGATCAAGGATGATTCCAACCATGAAACTACAAAATTATTCTTTGATTTGCAGAACAATATAAAAGGCACAATTTGTCCAATGGAGGAACCAAGAGACGTGATCCATGGAAGTTTAAAAGACTTATATTTTCAGTTGCCAAAGGATGTGACTCTTAAAACAAAGGGCATGACCTTTGAAGAACAAAAGAATGTGTCTTTTGGAGTGCCAAAAGTTCTGATCATTCAAAGCAACACATCTTGTGATTCAAAAGACATAACTCTTGGCCATCCAAAAGATATGAACATGGAGTATATCTTTAATTTACTAATGACTAATACTTCCCTTACTTATGAAAGTTTTCTTTCTTTTCAGGACAAGGAGGTTCAATGTACTTATTCAAGGTTCATAACTTTTCACAAGGATCCTTTCATAGATCTTTTCGAAAGGGAATGTCTTAAACAAGTTGCCATTGAATGGATATATTTTGAAGACAAATCAGCAATGTTTAAATGGAAAGACACTAAAGAGAAGTCACCTTTCGATTTGAGGATAAATTGCCCAAAAGAAGGGGAGGATGATGTGATCCTGTCTAGCACTAACTTTTTTGCATGACATACTCACATCATTGAAGATCCATCAAGATCAATCTAAGGGAGTTCTTCCTTACTTTATATTATATTTACTCATTTATCTACCATATATATTATTATGAGCATGCATTTGCATCTTAAACTATGCTTGAATAATCATATGTTATCATTCACTTGCATACTATATGATTTTCATGCATAGCATATGTTTTCACATCTTTACTTAGTTTTATATTATGTCTTACGTATAGATTCATTTATTATGTTTGCATATCATTTACATATCATGGCAGCATGTATCATTCATTTATTAGCCCATGTCATGTTATTCTAGCTCATGTTATGTTTACATTAGCTCACTAACATTAAATCCATGTTTCTTTAGATCATTTGCATGTATTCATCTCTTTTCTGTCTCATACATGTTTTCTTAAAGCTCATGAACGTCCTATGCATAATATCTAGCTTATATACATGTTATCTTAGCTTCTAGACGATCATTCAAAGCTCATATCACTTAAACACCTCACAACAACATGCATTTTACCTTAAATGAGCTCACACATTGCTTACTTTATTTGTTTGTTGATTCCAATAGGTGAAACACAAAGCAAATCATATTATGGTAGCTTGGTTAGATAAAAGGACAAGCATAGCAGCTCACACTAGCTCATGAACATTATTGCAGCTCATTTCATCATTTAAGGAGCTTCAACTTAGCTAGAGGAGCTAACATGTAGCTAAACTTAGTTGGAGGAGAGCTTTGGACCAAATTGTTGAAAAGTGGACTAAAGGTAGCTAGAAGTAGCTGGGAGAGTAGCTGAGGAGCTGAGAAGACCAAAGCTAACTAGCTTGAGTTCATCAAGCTATAGCTCAACTAGTTAGCTACCAAGATACTCACCTAGCTTACCATTGAAGCTAGTTCATCTCTAGGATGCCAATGGACTTCAAGACATTATCCTATGGTTGCAACCTCACCAAATCATTGCAAGAAGACCCATGTACATTCATGCAGGCTGCCATGTGCATCATTCAAGCATTGCACTCCATATGACTTCAAATTGGCGCCAAAACACCAAGGGATGCTTCCTATTCGGCCAAAGACTCCTTCCTCCTCATTTTGGCGCCCAAATAACTTCCAAATGCATTCAAAACATCCTTAGGGCCGAACCAACACCTAACCATTCGGCCAAGAGCATTTATTTTCATTAAAATTATGTATTTTCATTAAAAATCATGTGTTTTCAAAGGGGTTTCAACCTTAACCGAACCATCATGTGTTTATTCGGCCTAAACCCTTTGAAAACTATAAATAGGCTATTTTGTTTCAATTGTAAACAGAATCCTTTTGATAATACAAACTCTTTGTGAGATTATTCTCTCTTCAAGTTTTTTTTAGAACTATATCGATTAAGCAAGCATTTCTAAAGTTTGTGGCGTCATTCCTTCCCTTGATACTTCTGGTTCCTAGTTTATAAAACTAGCGGGTCAAAGTCCTTTCATACCATCCCTTATAAGACTTATAAGAAACGGGTCTTTGCTCCTCTATAGCATTGGTTCCTTCTTAGTTTTATAAGATACTATATATTCATTATCATCTATCGATCACCATTCCATTACCATATTCGTCACCATTCCTTAACCATTGAATTATCCATCAACATTCATCAAGAATCACTTGCATCATCACCAATGGTGGCTGAATTCATCAACATTTGAAGGACAACTTAACAACACTTCCGCAACCCATCTTTGATAACATTTCTATTGATGTGATCCTATCTAGCTCCAATTTTCTCCAAGACTTGATCACAACATGGATGTTATTCAAAGCTGGTTCTAAGGGAGTTCTTCCATACTTTATCTTATATTTACTTATTTATGCACTATATATATTGTTATGAGCATACATTTGCACATTAGACTATACTTGAATTATCATAGTATGTGCATTCATTCATTATATCCTATGGTTTGAATCATTGATTGATATTCATGTATATAATCTATAGTTATAATATTAATATTTATTCATTATCATATGATGCATGAGTTATTATTATAACCTACAGTTCACATCTTTATAATATGCACATCATTATATTATATGCATTATATAGTTTATATACTTAGTTTATTTCTTTATGTTATGCATGTAGGAATATTCAGCCAACACTTGGGAGCTACATTTGAGCTTAACTAAGGATAACGAGCTAGGAAAACTTACATAGGATGACTCGGGAGATCATGAAGAACAAATGGTGAAAAGTTATCAGCTGACCCCGAGCTCATAGCTCACTTGAGCTGGACTTTTGAGCTAGCTAGAGACCTCATTTCAGTTGGAGAGTTGCACCATCATCACCACCATGCAGAGTACTTCAAATATGGTCTAAGTCAATTTTTGTGGATTCGTATCTTTTCGCGAAGAGTTGCCATTCCAAGAGGTGTCTTTTCACAAGGAGTTGACCAAAGACTCATCTTCATGTAATTCACCTATGACTAGCTCATCTTCAGCTCATACACATGGGAAGTAGCTCAAATGATGAAAGGTTACCTTCCACAAATATGACCTTTCATGACAAGTTGCTGCCCATTGAAGACCATGACACCTAGATGCATGTTGGAAGCCAAGTCACGTCTAGTTGCTGCCATCTTCATTCCATGGACTTCAAGACATTATCATATGGTTACAACCTCACCAAAGCCTTGCAAGAAGACCCATGTGCGTTCAGGTAGGTTGCCATGTGCATCATTCAAGCATGTGCACTCCATGTGACATCAAATAGGCGCCAAAACACCAAGGGATGCTTCCTATTCGGCCAAAGACTTATTCCTCTCCATTTTGGCGCCCAAATGACTTCCAAAAGCATTCAAAACATCCTTAGGCTGAACCAACACCTTACTATTCGGCCAAGAGCATGTATCTTCATTAAAATCATGTATTTTCATTTAAAAGTCATGTATTTTCAAAGGGGTTTCATGCATAGCCGAACCATCATGTACCTATTCGGCCTAAACCCTTTGAAAACTATAAATAGGCTTTGTCATTTCATTTGTAAGGATCTCATCTCTTATATAAAACATACTCTTGTGAGTTATTTCTCTTCAAAGTTCTTTGTGAACTTTATCGATTAAGCAAGTATAATTCATATACTTGTGGCGTAATTCTTTCCATCTTGATTCCAAAATTCCTAGATTAATATCTAGTGGGTTGAAGACACTATCACCACCCCTCAAGTAAGTTTGTGAAGAACGGGATTGTGCTTCTTAGCATTGTTTCCTCTTTGGCGTGCTTGAGATACAACATCACCATCTCCATTGCACCATCAACATCAACCAACAAGACCATCAATTCCACAGCCATCTCTATACCATTCTTTTAAATTCATTTCTTATCTTATTATTCCATTTATCCTTCCATTACTAAACATATTTAATTATAATCTTATTTGCAGCCCAAGCTTATAATTCAAGGACATCAGTACTTGTCAATCCTAGACCAGGACACAATAAGGCTATCTACTCTCTTCAATCAAAGCGTGTAGATTCGCCTTACATCATCTATCCATTTCAATTCTTATCATTTCCATTCTTCTTCCATTTCTTATTTATGTTTCTATCTTAATCATTTCTTTCTTTAATTTTTGCAGATTACTTATCAATTCAAAGTGTAGCATTTTGGTGTCTCTCCTAGATTGGGAAACAACAAGGTTGCCAACTTCTCCATTATTGAAGAAGCCTGGTTAGCCTTACAACAAGCGGTAATCAGAACTTAGTCGGATTGACAATCAAGTGCAGCAGCAAAAAGAAAAAGAAAGAAGAAAAACAAAAAGAAAAGAAAAGACTCCTACAACAAATTTGGAGTGCAAAAAGAAAAGAAAAGAAGAAAATTCAAAGAAAAGAAGAAAATTCAAAGAAAAGAAAAAGAGAAGAAAAAGTTGCAAAATACATTCAAAGAGAAGCACATTACAATCTTCCCAACATCAAACTTGAAGGAGGTATCCTTGTTGTTTCTTGTGAAGGAAGATAGTAAGTGTTACACCTTGAGTTGTAAGTTATCTTCACTTTTTTACTATTTCATTTTCTTATTCTTTCATCTATTCTTATTCCATTACCTTATCATTTTCTTAAACCTTTTTCTATCCTACCCAATATCATAACCATTTCTATCCCTAACCATTTCTAAACCGACACACAAACTAAAGAGACTTGTTCAATCTTGAGTTAGTACTTAAAAAGGACCCACAAGATAGAATCGAGCAAAAAAAGGCATAAGAGAGGGTGAGATCAGAAGGGGGATCAAAAAAGCCAAGAACATATCCCCGAGTACAAACACGAGTGCGAGTGGAGTGAAGTCTTAATTTTCTTTGGAGTAACCAAGTGAGGCTTTTGTGAGCGTGCTGGTAAGGTTTTAATTTTTTTTATATACTAACAATGTCTTGTGATCTTCCATCTTTCCAAATATTGGAGGATGAACAGCAAAGAACAAACACATTTCACACTCGTTGCCATGTAAATGGTAAAGTGTGTATTGTAGCTATTGACGAAGGAAGTTGTACAAACATTGCAAGCACATACATGGTCAACAAATTGGGGCTTTCAATAATTAAACATTCCAGCCCATATGAATTGCAATGGTTGAACGACGAGGAAGAATTAAAGGTCACTGAACAAGCACTTGTGCCATTCTTAATCGAAAGGTACAAAGACGAGATTCTATGCGACATGGTGCCTATGAGTATGAGTCATTTGATGTTTGGACGACCATGGCAATTTGAGAAACGAGCTATCTATGATGGATTCATAAATCGCTACTCATTCATCCACGATAAAAGAAAATTTATATTGACACCACTATCCTCAAGCCGAGTAAATGAAGATCAAAACACCTTGAGGGAACGTATTGAAGCAATGAAGGAGCAACTTGAAGAAGAACATTTGGAAAAAAGTTACAGTGAGGGAATGTAATTTGAAGTTGAACAAAAGAGAGTGGATACAGAACACGTTGGAGTTAAAAATGAGAGGAATGAAATTGGAGCAGAAGAGGAGACTTTTGAACAAATTTTATCTAACTTTATTCCTTTTCCTATCCTTCATTTTATCTTGCATGGAAATTTAAAAGACATACCTTTTCAAGGAGATGATTCATGAAACATGTCTTTTGAAGAACCAATAGGTGTGACCTTTGGTAAAGACATGCCCTTTGAAATTCCAACAGTTATGCCCCCTGGAATTCAAAAAGATGTGTCACTTAAAGTGCCAAGAGTTGGGATCATTGATATTCCTTGAACATTGCCATCTTCATTCTTTTCACCTATAAATTATCCTTCAATCATCATTAAAGCATTCATCTATCAACATTATTTGGAGGCCGAATTATCATCACTTGAAGGATCAATCTATAATACTTCTGCAACCATCTTTGATATCATTTCTATCCATTTCCTTTTCTTATCATTTCCTTTCTTCTTTCATATTCTATTTTAATCATTTCTTTCTTTAATTTTTGCAGATTACTTCCAATTCAATGTGTAGCATTTGGTGTCTCTCCTAGATTGGGAAACAAAAAGGTTGCCAACTTCTCCATTATTGAAGAAGCCTGGTCAGCCTTACATCACCATATGACTTCAAATTGGCGCCAAAACACCAAGGGATGCTTCTTATTCAGCCAAAGACTCCTTTCTCTTCATTTTGGCGGCCAAATAACTTCCAAATGCATTCAAAACATCCTTAGGGCCGAACCAACACCTAACCATTCGGCCAAGAGCATTTATCTTCATTAAAATTATATATTTTCATTAAAAATCTTGTGTTTTCAAAGGGGTTTCAACCTTAACTGAAGCATCATGTGTTTATTTGGCCTAAAGCCTTTGAAAACTATAAATAGGCTATTTTTTTTCCATTGTAAATAGAACCCTTTTGATAATACAAACTCTTTGTGAGATTATTCTTTCTTCAAGTTTTTTTAGATCTATATGGATTAAGCAAGCTTTTCTAAAGTTTGTGGGGTCATTCCTTCCCTTGATACTTCTGGTTCCTAGTTTATATATAACTAGTGGGTTAAAGTCCTTTCATACCATCCCTTATAAGACTTATAAGAAACGGGTCTTTGCTCCTCTATAGCATTGGTTCCTTCTTAGTTTTATAAGATACTATCTATTCATTATCATCTATCAATCACCATTCCATTACCATATTCATCACCATTCCTTAACCATTGAATCATCCATCAACATTCATCAAGAATCACTTGCATCATCACCAATGGTGGCCGAATTCATCAACATTTGAAGGACAATTCAACAACACTTCCGCAGCCCATCTTTGATAGTATTTCTATCCATTTCAATTCTTATCATTTCCTTTCTTCTTCCATTTGTTATTTATGTTTCCATCTTAATCATTTCTTTCTTTAATTTTTGCAGATTACTTATCAATTCAAAGTGTAGCATTTTGGTGTCTCTCCTAGATCGGGAAACAACAAGGTTGCCAACTTCTCCATTATTAAAGAAGCCTGGTTAGACTTACATCAAGCGGTAATCAGAGCTTAATCGGATTGACAATCAAGTGCTGCAACAAAAAGAAAAAGAAAAAAGAAAAAGAAAAGAAAAGAAAAGACTGCTACATCAAATTTAGAGTACAAAAATAAAAGAAAAGAAGAAAATTCAAATAAAAGAAAAAGAGAAGAAAAATTTGCAAAATACATTCAAAGAGAAGCACATTACAATCTGCCCAACATCAAACTTGAAGGAGGTATCCTTGTTATTTCTTGTGAAGGAAGATAGTAAGTGTTACACCTTGAGTTGTAAGTTATCTTCACTTTCTTAGTATTTCATTTTCTTATTCTTTCATCTATTCTTATTCCATTACCTTATCATTTTCTTAAACCTTTTTCTATCCTACCCAATATCATAACCATTTCTAAATTGAATCACAAACTAAAGAGACTTGTTCAATCTTGAGTTAGTTCTTAAAAAGGACACACAAGATAGAATCAAGAAGAAAAAGGCATAAGAGAGGATGAGATCAGAAGGGGGTCGAAAAAGCCAAGAACATATCCCCGAGTGCAAACACGAGTGCGAGTGGAGTGAAGTCTTAATTTTATTTAGAATGACCAAGTAAGGCTTTTGTGAGCGTGCTGGTTAGGTTTTATTTTTTTTATATACTAACAATGTCTTGTGATCTTCCATATTTCCAAATATTGGAGGATGAACAGCAAAGAACAAACACATTTCACACTCGTTGCCATGTAAATGGTAAAGTGTGTCTTAGAGCTATTGACGGAGGAAGTTGTACAAACATTGCAAGCACATACATGGTCAACAAATTGGGGCTTTCAACAATTAAACATTCCAGCCCATATGAATTGCAATGGTTGAACGATGAGGAAGAATTGAAGGTCACTGAACAAGTACTTGTGCCATTCTCAATCGGAAGGTACAAAGATGAGATTCTATGTGACGTGGTGCCGATGAGTATGAGTCATTTGTGGTTTGGATGACCATGGCAATTTGGCAAACAAGTTATCTATGATGGATTCACAAATCGCTACTCATTCATCCACGATAAAAGAAAATTTATCTTGACACCACTATCCTCAAGCCGGGTAAATGAAGATCAAAACACCTTGAGGGAACGCATTGAAGCAATGAAGGAGCAACTTGAAAAAGAACGTTTGGAAAAAAGTTCCAGTGAGGGAATGCAATTTGAAGTTGAACAAAAGAGAGTGGATACATAACACGTTGGAGATAAAAATGAGAGGAATGAAATTAGAGCAGAAGAGGAGACTTTTGAACAAATTTTATCTAACTTTATTCCTTTTCCTATCCTTCATTTTGTCTTGCGTGTAAATTTAAAAGACATACCTTTTCAAGGAGATGATTCAAGAAACATGTCTTTTGAAGAACCAATAGGTGTGACCTTTGGTAAAGACATACCCTTTGATATTCCAACAGTTTTGCCCCTTGAAATTCAAAAAGATGTGTCACGTGAAGTGCCAAGAGTTGGGATCATTGATATTCCTTGTACATTGCACATATTTAAGGGAATTCAGCAACAAATGGAGTTTTCCATCATTAAGAAACCAACGCTCATTAAACATCCACCCTGGTTTGATAGTTCCATTCATTTTGTCAATAGTTTTTCATTTACCAATTTTGAGTTATTTTGCAGCAATTCAATTCATGTATATGGTATTATCTTATCAATTTGTGATGCCATGGTCATTCGAGAATGCCTATGGAAGAAACGAAAGATCAAGGATGATTCCAACCATGAAACTGCAAAATTATTCTTTGATTTGCAGAACAATATAAAAGGCACAATTTGTCCAATGGCAAGAGACGTGATCCATGGAAGTTTAAAAGACTTATATTTTCAGTTTCCAAAGGATGTGACTCTTCAAACAAAGGACATGACCTTTGAAGAACAAAAGAATGTGTCTTTTAGAGTGCCAAAAGTTCTGATCATTCAAAGCAACATTTCTTGTGATTCAAAAGACATAACTCTTGGCCATCCAAAAGATATGAACAGGGAGTATATCTTAATCTTACTAATGGCAAGATACGTGATCCATGGAAGTTTAAAAGACTTATATTTTCAGTTGCCAAAGGATGTGACTCTTCAAACAAAGGACATGACCTTTGAAGAACAAAAGAATGTGTCTTTTAGAGTGCCAAACGTTCTGATCATTCAAAGCAACATTTCTTCTGATTCCATTACCATATTCATCACCATTCCTTAACCATTGAATCATCCATCAACATTCATCAAGAATCACTTGCATCATCACCAATGGTGGCCGAATTCATCAACATTTGAAGGAAAATTCAACAACACTTCCGCAGCCCATCTTTGATAGTATTTCTATCCATTTCAATTCTTATCATTTCCTTTCTTCTTCCATTTGTTATTTATGTTTCCATCTTAATCATTTCTTTCTTTAATTTTTGCAGATTACTTATCAATTCAAAGTGTAGCATTTTGGTGTCTCTCCTAGATCGGGAAACAACAAGGTTGCCAACTTCTCCATTATTAAAGAAGCATGGTTAGACTTACATCAAGCGGTAATCAGAGCTTAATCGGATTGACAATCAAGTGCTGCAACAAAAACAAAAAGAAAGAAGAAAAACAAAAAGAAAAGAAAAGACTGCTACATCAAATTTAGAGTACAAAAATAAAAGAAAAGAAGAAAATTCAAATAAAAGAAAAGAGAAGAAAAATTTGCAAAATACATTCAAAGAGAAGCACATTACAATCTGCCCAACATCAAACTTGAAGGAGGTATCCTTGTTATTTCTTGTGAAGGAAGATAGTAAGTGTTACACCTTGAGTTGTAAGTTGTCTTCACTTTCTTAGTATTTCATTTTCTTATTCTTTCATCTATTCTTATTCCATTACCTTATCATTTTCTTAAACCTTTTTCTATCCTACCCAATATCATAACCATTTCTAAACTGAATCACAAACTAAAGAGACTTGTTCAATCTTGAGTTAGTTCTTAAAAAGGACACACAAGATAGAATCAAGAAGAAAAAGGCATAAGAGAGGATGAGATCAGAAGGGGGTCGAAAAAGCCAAGAACATATCCCCGAGTGCAAACACGAGTGCGAGTGGAGTGAAGTCTTAATTTTATTTAGAATGACCAAGTAAGGCTTTTGTGAGCGTGCTGGTTAGGTTTTAATTTTTTTTATATACTAACAATGTCTTGTGATCTTCCATATTTCCAAATATTGGAGGATGAACAGCAAAGAACAAACACATTTCACACTCGTTGCCATGTAAATGGTAAAGTGTGTCTATTAGCTATTGACGGAGGAAGTTGTACAAACATTGCAAGCACATACATGGTCAACAAATTGGGGCTTTCAACAATTAAGCATTCCAGCCCATATGAATTGCAATGGTTGAACGATGAGGAAGAATTGAAGGTCACTGAACAAGTACTTGTGCCATTCTCAATCAGAAGGTACAAAGATGAGATTCTATGTGACGTGGTGCCGATGAGTATGAGTCATTTATGGTTCGGATGACCATGGCAATTTGGCAAACAAGTTATCTATGATGGATTCACAAATCGCTACTCATTCATCCACGATAAAAGAAAATTTATCTTGACACCACTATCCTCAAGCCGGGTAAATGAAGATCAAAACACCTTGAGGGAACGCATTGAAGAAATGAAGGAGCAACTTGAAAAAGAACGTTTGGAAAAAAGTTCCAGTGAGGGAATACAATTTGAAGTTGAACAAAAGAGAGTGGATACATAACACGTTGGAGTTAAAAATGAGAGGAATGAAATTAGAGCAGAAGAGGAGACTTTTGAACAAATTTTATCTAACTTTATTCCTTTTCCTATCCTTCATTTTGTCTTGCGTGTAAATTTAAAAGACATACCTTTTCAAGGAGATGATTCAAGAAACATGTCTTTTGAAGAACCAATAGGTGTGACCTTTGGTAAAGACATACCCTTTGATATTCCAACAGTTTTGCCCCTTGAAATTCAAAAAGATGTGTCACGTGAAGTGCCAAGAGTTGGGATCATTGATATTCCTTGTACATTGCACATATTTAAGGGAATTCAGCAACAAATGGAGTTTTCCATCATTAAGAAACCAACGCTCATTAAACATCCACCCTGGTTTGATAGTTCCATTCATTTTGTCAATAGTTTTTCATTTACCAATTTTGAGTTATTTTGCAGCAATTCAATTCATGTATATGGTATTATCTTATCAATTTGTGATGCCATGGTCATTCGAGAATGCCTATGGAAGAAACGAAAGATCAAGGATGATTCCAACCATGAAACTACAAAATTATTCTTTGATTTGCAGAACAATATAAAAGGCACAATTTGTCCAATGGCAAGAGACGTGATCCATGGAAGTTTAAAAGACTTATATTTTCAGTTTCCAAAGGATGTGACTCTTCAAACAAAGGACATGACCTTTGAAGAACAAAAGAATGTGTCTTTTAGAGTGCCAAAAGTTCTGATCATTCAAAGCAACATTTCTTGTGATTCAAAAGACATAACTCTTGGCCATCCAAAAGATATGAACAGGGAGTATATCTTAATCTTACTAATGACTAATACTTCCCTTACTTATGAAAGTTTTCTTTCTTTTCAGGACAAGGAGGTTCAAGGTACTTATTCAAGGTTTATGGCTTTTCACAAGGATACTTTCATAGATATTTTCGAAAGGGAATGTCTTGAACAAGTTGCTATTGAATGGATATATTTTGAAGACAATTCAAAAATGTTTAAATGGAAAGACACTAAAGAGAAGTCACCTTTTGATTTGAGGACAAATCGCCCAAAAGAAGGGGAGGATGATGTGATCCTGTCTAGCACCAACTTTTTTGCATGACATACTCACATCATTGAAGATCCATCAAGATCAATCTAAGGGAGTTCTTCCTTACTTTATATTATATTTACTCATTTATCTACTATATATATTATTATGAGCATGCATTTGCATCTTAAACTATGCTTGAATAATCATATGTTATCATTCACTTGCATACTATATGATTTTCATGCATAACATATGTTTTCACATCTTTACTTAGCTTTATATTATGTCTTACGTATAGATTCATTTATTATGTTTGCATATCATTTACATATCATGGCAGCATGTATCATTCATTTATTAGCCCATGTCATGTTATTCTAGCTCATGTTATGTTTACATTAGCTCACTAGCTTTAAATCCATGTTTCTTTAGATCATTTGCATGTATTCATCTCTTTTCTATCTCATACATGTTTTCTCAAAGCTAATGAATGTCCTATGCCTTCTATCTAGCTTATATAAATGTTATCTTAGCTTCTAGACGATCATTCAAAGCTCATATCACTTAAACACCTCAAAGCAGCATGCATTTTACCTTAATTGAGCTCACACATTGCGTACTTTATTTGTTTGTTGATTCTTATAGGTGAAACACAAAGCAAATCATATTATGGTAGCTTGGTTAGCTAAAAGGACAAGCATAGCAGCTCACACTAGCTCATGAACATTATGGTAGTTGATTTCATCAGTTAAGGAGCTTAAACTTAGCTAGAGGAGCTAGCATGTAGCTAAACTTAGCTGGAGGAGATCTTTGGACCGAATTGTTGAAAAGTGGACTAAAAGTAGCTGTGAGAGTAGTTGAGGAGCTGAGAAGACCAAAGCTAACTAGCTTGAGTTCATCAAGCTATAGCTCAACTAGTTAGCTACCAAGACACTCACCTAGCTTACCATTGAAGCTAGTTCATCTCTAGGCTGCCCATGGACTTCAAGACATCATCCTATGGTTGCAACCTCACCAAAGCATTGCAAGAAGACCCATGTGCATTCATGTACACTGCCATGTGCATTCATGTACGATGCCATGTGCATCATTCAAGCATGTGCACTCCATATGACTTCAAATTGGCGCCAAAACACCAAGGGATGCTTCCTATTCGGCCAAAGACTCCTTCCTCTTCATTTAGGTGCCCAAATAACTTCCAAATGCATTCAAAACATCCTTAGGGCCGAACCAACACCTAACCATTAGGCCAAGAGCATTTATCTTCATTAAAATTATGTATTTTCATTAAAAACCATGTGTTTTCAAAGGGGTTTCAACCTTATCCGAACCATCATGTGTTTATTCGGCCTAAACCCTTTAAAAACTATAAATAGGCGATTATATTTCCATTGTAAACAGAACCCTTTTGATAATACAAACTCTTTGTGAGATTATTCTCTCTTCAAGTTCTTTTTAGAACTATATCGATTAAGCAAGCTTTTCTAAAGTTTGTGGCGTTATTCCTTCCCTTGATACTTCTGGTTCCTAGTTTATATAACTAGTGGGTCAAAGTCCTTTCATACCATCCCTTATAAGACTTATAAGAAACGGGTCTTTGCTCCTCTATAGCATTGGTTCCTTCTTAGTTTTATAAGATACTATCTATTCATTATCATCTATCTATCTCCATCCCATTACCATATTCATCACTATTCCTTAACCATTAAATTATCCATCAACATTCATCAAGAATCACTTGCATCATCACCAATGGTGGCCAAATTCATCAACATTTGAAGGAAAATTCAACAACATTTCCGCAGCCCATCTTTGATAACATTTCTATCCATTTCAATTCTTATCATTTCCTTTCTTCTTCCATTTCTTATTTATGTTTCCATCTTAATCATTTCTTTCTTTAATTTTTGCAGATTACTTATCAATTCAAAGTGTAGCATTTTGGTGTCTCTCCTAGATCGGGAAACAACAAGGTTGCCAACTTCTCCATTATTGAAGAAGCCTAGTTAGCCTTACATCAAGCAGTAATCATAGCTTAGTCGGATTGACAATCAAGTGCTGCAATAAAAAGAAAAAGAAAGAAGAAAAACAAAAAGAAAAGAAAAGACTCCTACATCAAATTTGGAGTTCAAAAAGAAAAGAAAAGAAGAAAATTCAAAGAAATGAAAAAGAGAAGAAAAAGTTACAAAATACATTCAAAGAGAAGCACATTACAATCTGCCCAACATCAAACTTGAAGGAGGTATCCTTGTTGTTTTTTGTGAAGGAAGATAGTAAGTGTTACACCTTGAGTTGTAAGTTATCTTCACTTTCTTACTATTTCATTTTCTTATTCTTTCATCTATTCTTATTCCATTACCTTATCATTTTCTTAAACCTTTTTATATCTTACCCAATATCATAACCATTTCTATCCCTAACCATTTCTAAACCGACGCACAAACCAAAGAGACTTGTTCAATCTTGAGTTAGTTCTTAAAAAGGACCCACAAGATAAAATCGAGCAAAAAAAGGCATAAGAGAGGGTGAGATCAGAAGGGGGATCAAAAAAGCTAAGAACATATCCCCGAGTACAAACACGATTGCGAGTGGAGTGAAGTATTAATTTTCATTGGAGTGACCAAGTGAGGCTTTTGTGAGCGTGCTAGTAAGGTTTTGATGTAAGGCTAACCAGGCTTCTTCAATAATGGAGAAGTTGGCAACCTTGTTGTTTCCCGATCTAGGAGAGACACCAAATTCTACGCCTTGAATTGAAAAGTAATCTGCACAAAAGAAGAATAATTGGTTAAGTAAATGAATAATTAAGAAAGGAAATGGAAAGGATTGAAATGGAAATAATTGAAATGGATAGAATAGTTATCAAAGAAGGGCTGCGGAAGTGTTGTAGAATGATCCTTCAAGTGATGATGGATTCGACCTCCAATGGTGGTGATGGACGAATGCCTTGTTGATGATGAAGGATAATTCAAAGATGAAGAAATGGAAATTTATAAGTTGGTGATAATATGGGCGTGATATGGTGATGGAATATGGTGATGATATAGGCGTGATAATGGTGATGGTCTATGGTGATGATATAGGCGTGATAATGGTGATGGACTATGGTGATGATATAGGCATGATAATGGTGATGGACAGATTGTATCTTATAAAACTAAGAAGGAACCAATGCTATAAAGGAGCAAAGACCCTTTTCTTATAAGTTCTATAAGGGATGGTATGAAAGGACTTTGACCCACTAGTTATTTAAACTAGGAACCAGATGTATCAAGGTGAAGGAATGACGCCACAAGCTTTAGAAGGGCTTGCTTAATCGATATAGTTCTAAAAAGAACTTAAAGAGAGAATAATCTCATAAAGGATTTTTAATTGATCAAAGGGTTCAGTTTACAAATGAATTGCAATAGCCTATTTATAGTTTTTAAAGGGTTTAGGCCGAATAGATACTTGATGGTTCGGCCAAGGTTGAAACCCCTTTGAAAATACATGATTTTTGATGAAAATACATGATTTAATTGAAGATACATGCTCTTGGCTGAATGGTTATGTGTTGGTTCGGCCCTAAGGTTGATTTGAATGCATTTGGAAGTTATTTGGGCGCCAAAATGAAGAGGAAAGAGTCTTTGGCCGAATAGGAAGCATTCCTTGGTGTTTTGGCGCCAATTTGATGTCACATGGAGTGCACATGCTTGAATGATGCACATGGCAGCCTACTTGAACGCACATGGGTCTTCTTGCAAGGCTTTGGTGATGTTACAACCATAGGATGGTGTCTTGAAGTCCATGGAATGAATATGACAGCAACTAGGCGTGACTTGGCTTCCAACATGCATCTAGGTGTCGTGTCCTTCAATGGGCAGTAACTTGTCATGAAAGGTCACATTATGTGGAAGGTAACCTTTCATCATTTGAGCTACTTTACAAGTGTTTGAGCTGAAGATGAGCTGGCCATATATGAATTACATGAAGATGAGTCATAGGTCAGCTCCTTGTTAAAAGGCACCTTTTGGAATGACAACTATTCGCGAAAAGGTACGAATCCACAAAAATTGACATAGACTATATTTGAAGTGTTCTGTGTGGTGAAGATGATGGTGCAACTCTCCAGCTGAAATGAGGTCTCTAGCTAGCTTAAAAGTCCAGCTCAAGTGAGCTATGAGCTCGGGGGTCAACTGGCAACTTTGTCCCAAAATGTTCTTGAGCTGTCCCGGAGTTGTCCTAGTTAAGTTTCCATAGCTCTTGGACTCGAATGCTAGCTTTAAGTCAGCTCCCATCATATGGTCGAACATGTACCTACAAAAGAAAGCATAATATAAGCTAAGTATATGAATTATTATAAAGTAATAAGAATGTGCATATTATAAAGATGTGAACTATAGGTTATAATAATAACTCATGTATCATATGATAATGAATGAATATTATTATTATAACTATACATTATATGCATGAATATCAATCAATGATGCAAACCATAGGACATAATGAATGAATGCGCATGTTATGATAATTCAAGCATAGTCTAATATGAAAATGTATGCTCATAATAATATATAGTGCATAAATGAGTAAATATAATATAAAGTAAGGTAGAACTCCCTTATATTGAGCTTGATGGATTTTCAATGATGTGAGTATGTAATGCAGAAAGTTGGTGCTAGACAGGATCACATCATCCTCCCCTTCTTTTATGCGATTTGTCCTCAAATTGAAATGTGACTTCTCCAAATTGTACACCCCTTCAATCATTGTTGATTTGTATTTGATACAGTTCAACCTCGCCTCACTTGGATGAATGGTGAAGTCAAGGTTGTACCTTTGATTGTTTTGATCTAGGAAAGCAACAAGTATCCTGCACAAACAAGAAAGCTAAAAAAAATGGTTAAATGAAAGTAATGAAATGGAAAGATAAATATGGCAGCGGAAAATATATATAAGTTGGTGATATGTTTAAAGGAAATGATGAATTATGGTAATGGAAGTAGAATGAAGGTGATGGAGATGAATATGAAAAGTAGTATCTCAAAGAAGACTCAAAGAAGAACCAATGTTAAAGAACAAAGACCCAGACTTTATATTGCTTCTTTAAGGGATGGTAAACAAGGAATTTGACCCACTATCTATAAAGAGATAGGAACCAGAAGTATCAGGGTTACATAGATAGGGGTGACGCCACAAGCATAAGCTTGATAAGTCGATAAAGTTCACTTAAGAACTAAAGAGAGAAACTCTAACAAATATTTGATTAAACAAAGTGAATTGGTCTTTACAAATGAAATGGAAAGCTATTTATAGGCCTAAGAGATGTCTAGGATGCACATACAAGATTTAATGATTGAACATTCATGGATGAATGTTCATCCTTAAGTAGATACAATGTACGTCCCCTATGCAAGTTCATGGACTAATAACATAAATGAATGTTCATCCATTTCTTTGAATCCTTCAAGTAGGTAAGGCATGCCAACTTTAGTCTTTGTACCCTTCCACATTATGAATCTTGAATAGTTGGATAATGTTCGTTTCTTTTCCTTGAATTGATGATCACAAGCAAGAACACTTCCATGTAAATGATTCAATGTGCTACAAAATAGAAATAAGTTAGAACATGAAACATCATTAACAATGTGAATGAACGTACAAGATTCATTAAAGTTCATGAATGAAGTTTGGTACGTTGAAACTTCCCTTTCATAAGGTTGTTTGAACTTTGAATGTAGAATGAATGTACTTCGAATGTCAAGGAGTACATGCTTTGGAATACCAAATGTTACAACCTTTGGAACTTCAATGGACAAATGTGATTCATCAATTTGCAATGGTATGGCCTTTGGAATAACCTGCAAATTAAATGAAAGAATAGAAGAAAAAAATTGATTAGTATAAAGCAAAACTTCATTCTCCTTGCATTCGTTCCTTTCATGCTCATGTTTTTCAACACACTCATCTTCACTCTCATTTTCAACTCCAAATGTCTTGGTTTTCTAACAATGTTCTTCTTTGATTTATGCATGTTCAACTCCATCATATCTTTTAACCACAACCTCACTTGTAATCTTTTCATTTTCTCTTCCACATGTACTTCCCCCTTTGCTCCCAAATTCAATCTTTTCAACTTTCTCATTTTCGACTCCAACGTTTCTCACATCAATTTTCTCATTTTCATTTTGATATCCCTCCACTGTTATTTGTTTCTCACGTGAAACTTCTCTTTCAACTTTCTTCATGGCTTTAGTTTTCTTCCATTCCTCTATACGTGATTTGACGATAACTTGGCATTCATGGACTTGATTTGGGCACATTGGAACCAACACGATCTTTCTCCCTTGGTGTTTGAATGAATATTTGTTGGAGAACCCATCATAGAATGCTCGTTTATCGAACTGCCAAGGACGTCCAAGGAGTAGATGGCTTGAATTCATAGAAACAACATCACACAAAACTTCATCTTCATATCCCCCAATTGAAAATGACACACGTACTTGCTCCATGACTTCTAACTCTTCATCTTCATTTAAACCTTGCAAAACATATGGACTGGGATGTTTGAATGTTATAAGCCCCAACTTCTCAACCATGTATGTGCTTGCAAGATTTGCACAACTAGCACCATCAATGGCTACAAGGCATACTTTATCATTCACATGAAAACGAGTATGAAATGGATTCCTCCTTTGCTGTCCGTAATCCATTCGAAAGATGGGAGAATTGTTAGTGAAAAATTAATAGTTGAATAAGATGAAAGGACCTTACCAATAATCACTCACAAATCCTCACGATCAATCCAAAAAAATGATGATGCTCCACTCAACGCTCGTGTTTGCACTCGGGAATATAAACTGGCTTTTTCAATTCCCCTTCTGATCTCACACACTCGATTAGCCTTTTTCCACTCGTTCCTCTCTTGTAAAGTTCTTAAAAGAACTAACTCGAGAGCTTTCAAGTGCTATGGACGTCGGCTGAAAAATTCGTTAGTGTAGAGGGAAAAAAATAGAAAGGTAGAAAGATTAAATAATGAAGGGTGGTCTTATAAAAGGAATAAAAATAAAGAAAGGTTCACTTACTATGCAAAGATACTCACCACCTTCCTAGAAGAACAATCAAAGGTCTTGAAGACTTCCTTAGGACCGGTTGAAATAATGATGTTGCTTGTCACCTTTGGCACTTCTTTGCATTTTGATTTCTTTGTTTCCTTTCTTTAGTTTTTCTTCACTTGGAATCCCTTGTTGATGTTGGGATTAACTTGCTGATTTTTTTCTTTTGGCACTTCTCTTTTTGATTTTCTTTTTATTGAATGGTAGGATGTTGGTTTTGCTTGTTCTTGTTGCAATCCACCTCAGCTCTGATTACCATATGATACAGTTCAACCTCGCCTCACTTGGATGGATGGTGAAGTCAAGGTTGTACCTTTGATTGTTTTGATCTAGGAAAGCAACAAGTATCCTGCACAAACAAGAAAGCTAAAAAAATGGTTAAATGAAAGTAATGAAATGGAAAGATAAATATGGCAGCGGAAAATATATATAAGTTGGTGATATGTTTAAAGGAAATTATGAATTATGGTAATGGAAGTAGAATGAAGGTGATGGAGATGAATATGAAAAGTAGTATCTCAAAGAAGACTCAAAGAAGAACCAATGTTAAAGAACAAAGACCCAGACTTTATATTGCTTCTTTAAGGGATGGTAAACAAGGACTTTGACCCACTATCTATAAAGTGATAGGAACCAGAAGTATCAGGGTGACATAGATAGGGGTGACGCCATAAGCATAAGCTTGATAAGTCGATAAAGTTCACTTAAGAACAAAAGAGAGAAACTCTAACAAATATTTTATTAGAAAAAGTGAATTGGTCTTTACAAATGAAATGGAAAGCTATTTATAGGCCTAAGAGATGTCTAGGATGCACATACAAGATTTAATGATTGAACATTCATGGATGAATGTTCATCCTTAAGTAGATACAATGTACGTCCCCTATGCAAGTTCATGGACTAATAACATAAATGAATGTTCATCCATTTAAGTGAATACATCTTCATAGCCGAATTCATCCTCTCTTGATGTGAACATGTTGGTTCATTTCCTTGCATGAATTTGCAGGAATGTTTCATTGTATGTTCGGCCCCCTTTGGAATGCATGCACCAAGTGTGAACGTGACTCATAGGCTCCCTTCATGCACTTGGATTTGGTGAATGAGTTTGAAAATAATGCATCCATCTCCCTTGAATATGAACAAGTCCTTTAGCCTCCTTGTATGATTGTACACGCCATAAATGGATTCATGAAGGTGGAAATGCATCAGGCGTGAACATGACTCTTCATTTGGTGTAAATCCCGTACTTATTTCCAGCCTGCACTGTCTTAATTAATATGGGTATATCTTGAGCTCCCAATATCGGATTGATATGATTCAAAGTGCGTTGGAAAGATAAGAGATAGGGGATTAAATGTTAAGAAGACTTTATCACTCAAAGATGCTTTGAATATGTTCAAATAGAACGATCTATCTGACTGACGTGAACTGTCCATCCAACTCTTCAATTGCCTTTAGTCTACTTAGCATCCAATGTACCTAGACAAAGTATGTAAACAAATAATTAGATAGGAATTGAGCTATTATAATTATGAATGCATTTTGCCACCTATGTTATGAATGCAAATGAGCTAACTATGAATGCATATGCATTGAATGAGTTATATAAAGATGTGAATTAATAAGTCATGCATGAATATCATATATTATACATATAAATGACAGCATATAATATTCAAGCAAAAATTAAGAATAAGATAAACATATTCACGTGACATGTAATGCATAAATGAGTAAATAAATAATAAAATAAGGTAAGACTCTCTTAGAATCAACAAGGCAGAACGTCCATGAAGTAATCATGTGTTGAAGAAGTTTGGTCCTTGGCATTATCGCATCAGTATTCTAAATATATCCATTCGATAGTAACTTGTTCAAGACATTCCCTTTCGAAAAGATCTATGAAAGGATCCTTGTGAAAAGTCATGAACCTTGAATAAGTATCTTGAACCTCCTTGTCCTGAAAAGAAAGAAAACTTTCATAAGTAAGGGAATTATGAATCATTGTTAGGTTAAAAGTATACTCCCTATTCACATCTTTTGGATGACCAAGAGTGATGCCTTTTGAATCGAAAGAGATGTTGCTTTGAACGTTCATAACTTTTGGCATTCTAAAAGACACATTCTTTGGTCCTCCAAAGATCATGTCCTTTGATTGAAGAGTCACAGCCTTAGATTCTTGAAGAGTCACGTCCTTTGGCTCCTTTCCTTGAAAAATTATGTTTTTTAAATTTTCCTTGCCATCATAAATTGATAAAATAATGCAACATACATGAATCGAATTGCTGCAAAATGAATCAAAATAAATAAATGAAAAACTATTGACAAGATGAATGGATATATCAAACCAGGGTGGATGTTTAAAGGGAGTTGGTTGCTGATTTTTTTCATTGTTGACAATGCACTTGGAATGTCAACGAACACAACTCTTGGCACTTCAGGGAATGCTTCTTTTGGAACTTCAAATGGTATAACCTTTGAAATATCAAAAGACATGTTTTGTGATTCACCAAAACTCATGACTATTGGTTCTTCAAAAGTCACATCTTTTAGTCCTCCAAAAGCCATGATTCTTGAATCATCTCCTCGAAAAGATATGTCTTTTGAATTTCCCTGCAAAACATAAGGAAAAATAGGAGAAGGAGTAAAGTTAGATAAAATTTGTTCAAAAGTCTCATTTTCTACTCCAATCTCATTCCCCTCATTTTTAATTCCAATGTGTTCTTCATCCGCTCTCTGATTTTCATCATTTTCAACATTTTGTTCAATTTCAAATTGCATTCCTTCACTGCAACTTTCTTCCAAACGTTCTTCTTCAAGTTGCTCCTTCATTGTTTTAATGTGTTCCCTCAAGATGTTTTGATCTTCATTTACTCGGCTAGAGGATAATGGAGTCAAGATGATTTTTCTTTTATTGTGGTAGAATGAATATCGATTTGTGAATCCATCATACAATGCTCATTTATCAAACTGCCAAGGTCGACCGAAAAGAAGATGGCTTGAATTTATGGAAGCAACATCACAAAAGACTTCATCTTCATATCTCCCAATTGAAAAGGGCACAAGTACTTGCTCTATGACTTCGAACTCTTCATCTTCATTTAATCCTTGCAAAACATATGGGCTAGGATGTTTGAATGTTGTAAGTCCCAATTTCTTGACCATGTATGTGCTTGCAATATTTGTACAACTTCCTCCATCAATAGCTACAAGACACACTTTACCATTTACATGGCAACGAGTGTGAAATGTGTTTGTTCTTTGTTGTTCATCCTCCAATGTTTGGAAAGATGGAAGATCACAAGACATTGTTAGTATAAAATTAAAAAAAATTAAAACCTTACCAGCACACTCACAAAAGCCTCACTTGGTCACTCCAAAGAAAATTAAGACTTCACTCCACTCACACTCGTGTTTGCACTCGGGATATGTTCTTGGATTTTTTTATCCCCCTTCTGATCTCACCCTCTCGTTTGCCTTTTACCGCTCAATTCTCTCTTGTGGGTCCTTTAAAGAACTAACTCAAGATTGAGCAAGTTTCTTAGTTTGTGCGTTGGCTTAAAACAATATGGTTAGGGTATAGAAATGGTTATGGTAAAGGTAGGATAGAAAAGGTTAAGAAAAGGATAAAGTAATTAAATAAGAAAAGATGAAAGAAAAGGAAATGAAATAGTAAGAAAGTGAAGATAACTTACAACTCAAGTTGGAACACTTACTATCTTCCTTCACAAGAAACAACAAGGATACCTCCTTCAAGTTTGATGTTGGGGCAGATTGTATTGTGCTTCTCTTTGAGTGTATTTGCAATTTTGCTTCACTTTTTCTTTTCTTTCTTTTGCACTCCAAATTTGTTGTAGGAGTCTTTTCTTTTCTTTTTCTTTTCATCTTTCTCGTTGCTTTTTGTTGTAGCACTTTGTATGTCAATCCACCAAAGCTCTGATTACCGCTTGATGTAAGGCTAACCAGGCTTCTTCAATAATGGAGAAGTTGGCAACCTTGTTGTTTCCCGATCTAGGAGAGACACCAAATGCTATGCCTTGAATTGAAAAGTAATCTGCACAAAAGAAGAATAATTGGTTAAGTAAATGAATAATTAAGAAAGGAAATGGAAAGAATTGAAATGGATAAAATAGTTATCAAAGAAGGGCTGCGGAAGTGTTGTAGAATGATCCTTCAAGTGATGATGGATTCGACCTCCAATGGTGGTGATGGACGAATGCCTTGTTGAGGATGAAGAATAATTCAAAGATGAAGAAATGGAAATTTATAAGTTGGTGATAATATGGGCGTGATATGGTGATGGAATATGGTGATGATATAGGCGTGATAATGGTGATGGACTATGGTGATGATATAGGCGTGATAATGGTGATAGACTATGGTGATGATATAGGCGTGATAATGGTGATGGACAGATTGTATCTTATAAAACTAAGAAGGAACCAATGCTATAAAGGAGCAAAGACCCGTTTCTTATAAGTTCTATAAGGGATGGTATGAAAGGACTTTGACCCACTAGTTATTTAAACTAGGAACCAGAAGTATCAAGGTGAAGGAATGACGCCACAAGCTTTAGAAAGGCTTGCTTAATCGATATAGTTCTAAAAAGAACTTGAAGAGAGAATAATCTCACAAAGGATTTTTAATTGATCAAAGGGTTCAGTTTACAAATGAATTACAATAGCCTATTTATAGTTTTCAAAGGGTTTAGGCCGAATAGATACTTGATGGTTCGGCCAAGGTTGAAACCCCTTTGAAAATACATGATTTTTGATGAAAATACATGATTTAAATGAAGATACATGCTCTTGGCCGAATGGTTATGTGTTGGTTCGGCCCTAAGGTTGATTTGAATGCATTTGGAAGTTATTTGGTCGCCAAAATGAAGAAGAAAGAGTCTTTGGCCGAATAGAAAGCATCCCTTGGTGTTTTGGCGCCAATTTGATGTCACATGGAGTGCACATGCTTGAATGATGCACATGGCAGCCTACTTGAACACACATGGGTCTTCTTGCAAGGCTTTGGTGATGTTACAACCATAGGATGGTGTCTTGAAGTCCATGGAATGAATATGACAGCAACTAGGTGTGACTTGGCTTCCAACATGCATCTAGGTGTCATGTCCTTCAATGGGCAGCAACTTGTCATGAAAGGTCACATTATGTGGAAGGTAACCTTTCATCATTTGAGCTACTTTACAAGTGTTTGAGCTGAAGATGAGCTGGCCATATATGAATTACATGAAGATGAGTCATAGGTCAGCTCCTTGTGAAAAGGCACCTTTTAGAATGAAAACTATTCGCGAAAAGGTATGAATCCACAAAAATTTACATAGACCATATTTGAAGTGTTCTGTGTGGTGAAGATGATGGTGCAACTCTCCAGCTGAAATGAGGTCTCTAGCTAGCTCAAAAGTCCAGCTCAAGTGAGCTATGAGCTCGGGGGTCAACTGGCAACTTTGTCCCAAAATGTTCTTGAGCTGTCCCGGAGTTGTCCTAGTTAAGTTTCCATAGCTCTTGGACTCTAATGCTAGCTTTAAGTCAGCTCCCATCATATGGCCGAACATGTACCTACAAAAGAAAGCATAATATAAGCCAAGTATATGAATTATTATAAAGTAATAAGAATGTGCATATTATAAAGATGTGAACTATAGGTTATAATAATAACTCATGAATCATATGATAATGAATGAATATTATTATTATAACTATACATTATATGCATGAATATCAATCAATGATGCAAACCATAGGACATAATGAATGAATGCACATGTTATGATAATTCAAGCATAGTCTAATATGAAAATGTATGTTCATAATAATATATAGTGCATAAATTAGTAAATATAATATAAAGTAAGGTAGAACTCCCTTATATTGAGCTTGATGGATTTTCAATGATGTGAGTATGTAATGCAGAAAGTTGGTGCTAGACAGGATCACATCAGGTTTTAATTCTTTTTATATACTAACAATGTCTTGTGATCTTCCATATTTCCAAATATTGGAGGATGAACAGCAAAAAACAAACACATTTCACACTCGTTGCCATGTAAATGGTAAAGTGTGTCTTGTAGCTATTGACGGAGGAAGTTGTACAAACATTGCAAGCACATACATGGTCAACAAATTAGGGCTTTCAACAATTAAACATTCCAGCCCATATGAATTGCAATGGTTGAACGACGAGGAAGAATTGAAGGTCACTGAACAAGTACTTGTGTCATTCTCAATCGGAAGGTACAAAGACGAGATTCTATGCGACGTGGTGCCTATGATTACGAGTCATTTGCTGTTTGGACGACCATGGCAATTTGAAAAATGAGCTATCTATGATGGATTCACAAATCGCTACTCATTCATCCACGATAAAAGAAAATTTATCTTGACACCACTATCCTCAAGCCGAGTAAATGAAGATCAAAACACCTTGAGGGAACGCATTAAAGCAATGAAGGAGAAACTTGAAGAAGAACGTCTGGAAAAAAGTTCCAGTGAGGGAAAGCACTTTGAAGTTGAACAAAAGAGAGTGGATACAGAACACGTTGGAGTTAAAAATGAGAGGAATGAAATTGGAGCAAAAGAGGAGACTTTTGAACAAATTTTATCTAACTTTACTCCTTTTCCTATCCTTCATTTTGTCTTGTATTGAAATTTAAAAGACATACCTTTTCAAGGAGATGATTCAAGAAACATGTCTTTTGAAGAACCAATAGGTGTGACCTTTGGTAAAGACATGCCCTTTGACATTCCAACAGTTATGCCCCTTCAAATTCAAAAAGACGTGTCACTTGAAGTGCCAAGAGTTAGGATCATTGATATTCCTTGTACATTGCACATATGAAGGGAATTCAGCAACAAATGGAGTTTTCTATCATTAAGAAACCAACGCTCATTAAACATCCACCCTGGTTTGATAATTCCATTCATTTTGTCAATAGTTTTTCATTTACCAATTTTGAGTTATTTTGCAGTAATTCAATTCATGTATATGGTATTATCTTATCAATTTGTGATGGAATGGTCATTCGAGAATGCCTATGGAAGAAACGAAAGATCAAGGATGATTCCAACCATGAAACTGCAAAATTATTCTTTGATTTGTAGAACAATATAAAAGGCACAATTTGTCCAATGGAGGAACCAAGAGACGTGATCCATGGAAGTTTAAAAGACTTATATTTTCAGTTGCCAAAGGATATGACTCATCAAACAAAGGACATGACCTTTGAAGAACAAAAGAATGTGTCTTTTGGAGTGCCAAAAGTTCTGATCATTCAAAGCAACATATCTTGTGATTCAAAAGACATAACTCTTGGCCATCCAAAAGATATGAACAGGGAGTATATCTTTAACTTACTAATGACTAATACTTCTCTTACTTATGAAAGTTTTCTTTCTTTTAAGGACAAGGAGGTTCAAGGTACTTATTCAAGGTTCATGACTTTTCACAAGGATCATTTCATAGATCTTTTCGAAAGGGAATGTCTTGAACAAGTTGCTATTGAATGGATATATTTTGAAGACAAATCAGCAATGTTTAAATGGAAAGTCACTAAAGAGAAGTCACCTTTCGATTTGAGGACAAATCGCCCAAAAGAAGGGGAGGTTGTTGTGATCCTGTCTAGCACCAACTTTTTTGCATGACATACTCACATCATTGAAGATCCATCAAGATCAATCTAAGGGAGTTCTTCCTTACTTTATATTATATTTACTCATTTATATACTATATATATTATTATGAGCATGCATTTGGATCTTAAACTATGCTTGAATAATCATATGTTATCATTCACTTGAATACTATATGATTTTCATGCATAACATGTGTTTCACATCTTTACTTAGCTTTATATTATGTCTTACGTATAGATTCATTTATTATGTTTGCATATCATTTACATATCATGGCATCAGGTATCATTCATTTATTAGCCCATGTCATGTTATTCTAGCTCATGTTATGTTTACATTAGCTCACTAGCTTTAAATCCATGTTTCTTTAGATCATTTGAATGTAGTCATCTCTTTTCTAGCTCATACATGTTTTCTTAAAGCTCATGAACGTCCTATGCCTTCTATCTATATTATATTCATGTTATCTTAGCTTCTAGACGATCATTCATAGCTCATATCACTTAAACACCTCACAGCAGCATGCATTTTACCTTAAATGAGCTCACACATTGCTTACTTTATTTGTTTGTTGATTCCTATAGGTGAAACACAAAGCAAATCATATTATGGCAGCTTGGTTAGCTAAAAGGACAAACATAACAGCTCACACAAGCAGCTCATTTCATCATTTAAGGAGCTTCAACTTAGCTAGAGGAGCTAGCATGTAGCTAAACTTAGCTGGAGGAGAGCATTGGACCAAATTGTTGAAAAGTGGACAAAAGGTAGCTAGAAGTAGCTGAGAGAGTAGCTGAGGAGTTGAGAAGACCAAAGCTAACTAGCTTGAGTTCATCAAGCTATAGCTCAACTAGTTAGCTACCAAGACACTCACCTAGCTTACCATTGAAGCTAGTTCATCTCTAGGCTGCCCATGGACTTCAAGATATCATCCTATGGTTGCAACCTTACCAAAGCATTGCAAGAAGACCCATGTACATTCATGTAGGCTGCCATGTGCATCATTCAAGCATGTGTACTCCATATGACTTCAAATTGGCGCCAAAACACCATGGGATGCTTCCTATTCGGCCAAAGACTCATTCCTCTTCATTTTGGCGCCCAAATAACTTGCAAATGCATTCAAAACATCCTTAGGGCCGAACCAACATCTAACCATTCGGCCAAGAGCATTTATCTTCATTAAAATTATGTATTTTCATTAAAAATCAAGTGTTTTCAAAGGGGTTTCAACCTTAACCGAACCATCATGTGTTTATTCGGCCTAAACCCTTTGAAAACTATAAATAGGCTATTGTATTTCCATTATAAGTAGAACCTTTTTGATAATACAAACTCTTTGTGAGATTATTCTTTCTTCAAGTTCTTTTTAGAACTATATCGATTAAGCAAGCTTTTCTAAAGTTTGTGGCGTCATTCCTTCCCTTGATACTTCTGGTTCCTAGTTTATATTAACTAGTGGGTCAAAGTCCTTTCATACCATCCCTTATAAGACTTATATGAAACGGGTCCTTGCTCCTCTATAGCATTGGTTCCTTCTTAGTTTTATAAGATACTATATATTCATCATCATCTATCTATCACAATCCCATTACCATATTAATCACCATTCCTTAACCATTGAATTATCCATCAACATTCATCAAGAATCACTTGCATCATCGCCAATGGTGGTCGAATTCATCAACATTTGAAGGATAATTCAACAACACTTCCGCAGCCCATCTTTGATAACATTTCTATCCATTTTAATTCTTATCATTTCCTTTCTTCTTCCATTTCATATTTATGTTTCCATCTTAATCATTTCTTTGCAGATTACTTATCAATTCAAAGTGTAGCATTTTGGTGTCTCTCCTAGATCGGGAAACAACAAGGTTGCCAACTTCTCCATTATTGAAGAAGCCTGGTTAGCCTTACATCATAAAGATGAAAAGTAATATCTCAAAGAAGACTCAAAGAAGAACCAATGTTGAAGAATAAAGACCCAAACTTTATATTGCCTTTTTAAGTGTTGGTAAACAAGGAACTTTAACCCACTATCTATAAAGAGATATGAACTAAAAGTATCATTGATGTAAGGCACTTGTACCTTTTTGATTGATTGTGGATCTAGGAAGGAAGCAAAACAACCTACAAAGTTAATGGCTCAAAACAGATGGTTAAGGGTGGTAAACGTATGGGTGAATAGGTAGGCCATTTAAATAATGAGTGATGGAAACGGAAGATGGTTGATATGGCTATGGTTTATGGTTGATGAAACAAAGGGATGGTTGTGAGGTAGTATCTTAAAGAATACTCAAAGAAGAACCAATGCTATAGAGAGCAAAGACCCAGACTTTATATTGCTTCTTTAAGGGGTGGTATAAAGGACTTTGACCCACTAGTTATAAGAACTAGGAACCAGAAGTATCAAGGGGAAAGGGGTTGACGCCACAAGTATAAAAATACTTGATAAGTTGATAAAAGTCACCAAGACTTAAGAAAGAGAATAATCTCACTTGTATTAATCAAAAAGGTCTGATTACAAATGAAATATGATGGCCTATTTATAGTTTTCAAAGGGTTTAGGCCGAATAAACACTTGATGGTTTGGCGAAGGTTGAAACCCCTTTGAAAATACATGACTTTTGATGAAAATACGTAATTTAAATGAAGATACATGCTCTTGGCCGAATGGTTATGTGTTGGTTCGGCTCTAAGGAAGATTTGAATGCATTTGGAAGTTATTTGGGTGCCAAAAAGAAGAGGAAAGAGTCTTTGGCCAAATAGGAAGCATCCCTTGGTGTTTTGGCACCAATTTGATGTCACATGAAGTGCACATGCTTGAATGATGCACATGGCAGCCTACTTGAATGCACATGGGTCTTCTTGCAATGTTTTGGTGAGATTACAAAAATAGGATGATGTCTTGAAGTCCATGGGCAGCCTAGAGATGAACTAGCTTCAAGGTAAGCTAGGTGAGTGTCTTGGTAGCTAACTAGGTGAGCTATAACTTGATGAACTCAAGCTAGTTAGCTTTGGTCTTCTCAGCTCCTCAACTACTCTCCCAGCTACTTCCACCTACCTTTAGTTCACTTTTCAGCACTTTGGTCCAAAGCTCTCCTCCAGCTAAGTTCAACTACATGCTAGCTCCTCCAGCTAAGTTGAGCTTTCCTTAGTGTTCCACGAGCTTCCATGATATTTGTGAGTTGTTTGCGAGCTGCATATAACGTCCAAATACTCTACCAAGCTGTCCCAACGAGTGCCATGACATTGAGCTTGTATGAGCTAATTACCTTGTTGTCGTGCATGATCATGGTCTTGTGAGCTATGAATGCATGACATGAGCTAAGTATATCATCATATACTATATGTGAGATAATGTATATGACTTAGGAGCTGAAATGAATGCAAATGATAAATGATAATGTATATGTGTAAGATTAATCTAACATACTTATAACATTGTGTATCAATCATAAAGATGTGGGTATATGTTGTATGCATGAATATCATATAACATGGTATTCATAAATGATAAATGGAAACATGTAATAATAATATCCTAAGAAATGATATCTAATCATAGCATATATTTGAATGACATGAAAAACATGATGAACTAAACATATGATGGTATGAATGATATGATAATTTACACTAACATGTGAATGCATGATTATGATAGAATAAAATGTATACATGATATAATATAAGACAAGGTAAGAAAGAACTCCCTTAGACTCAGCTTTGAATTACATCCATGGTGTTATCAAGTCATGCAGAAAGTTGGAGCTAATTTGGATCATATCAATCATGGTGAAATAGATAGGGGTGACACCATAAGAATAAGCTTGATAAGTCGATAAAGGTCACTTAAGAACTAAATAGAGAAACTCTCAAAAATATTTGATTAAACAAAGTCAATTGCTTTCTTTACAAAATGAAAGCTAAAATATTTATAGGCCTAAGGATTCCTACGATGCATATACAAGCTTTAGTTAGTGAACATTCATCACATTCATAGATGAATGTTCATCATTTAAGTATATACAAAGTGATGCGATCATACCAAGGACCAAACTTCTTCAACACATAATCATTTCATGGACGTTTTACCTTGCTAATTCTAAGGGAGTTTTACCTTATTTTATTAGTTATTTACTCATTTATGCTTTATATGTGTTATAAGCATTCTTTCACATTCTAAACTATGCTTGAATATTCGTATATTGTCTTATGTTTGCATCCTATATGATATTCCTACATGTAACATCTTTAATTAGCTTGTTTCAAGCATATGTTACACATTCCTTACTTATGTTATCATATCAATTACATTATTATATTAGTCATGGAATCATGTGTTACATTATAATGTTACTTATTACTTATTCATTACCTTGAGCATTGTAACTTATATACATTTTGTATTTAGTGCAAGGTACATTCAAGGCAATCCAATGTACAGTGACGTCATTCAGATTGATCTCTTTTTTTGAACATGTTCCAAGCATCTTTGGATGATGAAGTCTTCTTAACATTTAATCCCCTATATCTTATCTTTCCAAATCACTTTAAATTGTATCTATACGATATTCAAAACTCGAGATATACCCATATTACTGAAGACAGTGCAGGCTGGAAATAAATACGGGATTTGCAACCATTCATCTCCTTCAATGACTTATGCATGGGACGAATTAATGAAGACATGCATGGACGAGAAAATAATATTAAAATGAATCAGCACATTTGTGAGACGGTGCGAGGATTCATTCAAAAGCTTTCAAGTTCATCCATTCTGCATATCCATGCAAGAAGCCAAATAGTCATGTTCACACAAGGGGGAAGAATTTCATCCAAGATACATTCTTGAACATTCATCCATAGAAGAAAAATCAACAAGTTCACACAAGGTGGGATGAATTCAGCCAAAGGATGCATTCCATTAAAAGATGAACATCCATTCATCAAATTCATTCACCTAAATCATGCTTTGTATCTACTTAAAGTATGAACATTCATCCATGAATGTTCACTCATTAAAGCTTGTATGTGTATCCTAGGAATCCTTAGGCCTATAAATAGTTTAACTTTCATTTTGAAAATCAACGAGCTTTGTTTAATCAAAACTTGTGAGATTTTCTCTCTTTCTAGTTCTTTGAGAACTATATCGACTTATCAAGTGCTCTTGTGGTTGTGGCGTCGTCGATCTTCTATCCACCCTGTTACTTTTGGTTCTTTTGGTTTAATATACCTAAAAGGTCAAAGTCCTTAAACACCATCCCTCAAGTTTCTATAAGGTCTGGGGTTAAGCTTTAATATAGCTTAGTTTGAGTCCTTTATTTCTTGAGATACTATCTTCATTCTTCACTACCATTTCCATAATTCTTTCTTCCATCACCATAACATTGTTTCATATAAAAATACTTCTTTATATCCTTTTAAACATATCCTCATCTTCATCTATTCCATTTTTATTTCTATCCTACCATCTTACTCATTCATATTTAACCGTTTTCTTTAAAGCCTTCTTATTTCAGGAACACTTGCTGCCTTTCTAGGTCCTACAATCAAAGTTCAAGTCTTACCTCACCAAGTGGAGTAGGACGTGCATGTATCATATGGTATTTAGAGCTATGGTGCAAGCAAGCAAGTTGTGAAGTGTTGATTCAACGAATCAAGCAAAACCAAAAGGAAAAAGAAGTGTTATTCAAAAATCGTTGAAGAAACATGCAAAAAGAAAGTAAAAGGAAAGATAAAATCAAAGAAAGAAAAGCAAAGTTAAAAACAAAGGTTGTTTTATACATTAACAAGTGCCAACAAGCCTAAAGTTGTTATCAACCCTTTGATTGTGTCTAGGGAAGGTTGTTAGTGTCTTATAGTAAGAACCCCTTTCCTTCTATCAATTTTTTTCTTTCTTCTTAAGCCAACCTTTTACCATCTGTTCTTTTTTTCCTACCTAACATCATTTTGCAGCAAATGCCTAAGCACTTTATTTGAAGGTCTTGAGTTAGTTCTTTTAGAACTTAACAAGAGAGAAATGAGTGGAAAAAGGCATAAAGAGTGTGTGAGATTAGAAGGGGAATTACAAAAGCCAAAGACATATTCCCGAGTGAAACACGAGTGCTTGAGTGGAATGACATCACAATTTTTTTGAGTGACCATGAGGTTTTGTTGTGTGAAATTTGGTAAGGTCTTATTTTTCACATTTCAATTTTTTTACTAACAATGTTACTTGATCTTTCCTCTTCCCAAACAATGGAGAACATTCAACAAAGAGATAATGTATTTCATACTCGTTGCCATGTAAATGGTAAAGTATGTCTTGTAGCCATTGATAGTGGAAGTTGTGCAAACCTTGCTAGCACATATATGGTGGAAAAGTTGGGACTTACAACGATCAAACATTCCAACCCATACGAATTGAAATGGTTAAACGACAAAGAAGAGTTGAAGGTCACTAAACAACTACTTATACCATTCTCAATCGGAAGATACAAAGATGAAGTATTGTGTGATGTTGTTCCCATGAATTCAAGTCATCTTCTTTTCGGTTGACCTTGGCAGTTTGATAAACGAGCAACACATAATTGTTTCACCAATCACTTCTCATTCATCCATAATGAAAATAAGATCACCTTGGTGCCAATGTTGCCAAATCAAGTGCATGAAGACCAAACTCAATTGAAGAAAAACATTGAAGAATATCGTGAGAAAACCAAGACATTTGGAGTTCAAAATGAGAGTGTGATTTTACGAGAGAATGCCATTGAAGTAATCGAATATGAGAGTAAGAGCATTAAGAGTGAAGATGAGTGTGTTGTAAAACATGAGAGTGAGATTGAAGAGAGAATTCAAAACAAACATGAGCATGAGAGAAAAGAATGTGAGGACAAGGAAGTTTTACTTTCTACTAATCAATATTTTCTTCCTATTCTTCCATTTGATTTGTAGGTTATTTCAAAGGCCATACCATTGCAAATTGATGAATCACATTTTTCCATTGAAGTTCCAAAGGTTGTAACATTTGGTATTCCAAAGCATGTGCTCTTTGACATTCGAAGTACATTCACTTCATATTCAAGATTCAATGAACCTTATGAAAGGGAAGTTTCAATGAACCAAATTCCATTCATGAACCTTAATGAATATTGTATGTTCATTCAAATTGTTAATGATGTTTCATGTTCTAACTTATTTCTATTTTGCAACAGATTGAATCATTTATGTGGAAGTGTTCTTTCTTGTGATCATCAATTCAAGGAAAAGAAAAGATCATTATCCAGCAATTCAAGATTCATATTGTGGAAGGGTACAAAGACTAAAGTTGGCGTGACTTACCTACTCAAAGGATTCAAAGAAATTCATGCATACCCTAATAGGCATAATGATCTTCATTCATCTTTTCTTACACCAATGGATCAATCAATGATAGAAGCCTTCCATTTGAGGAAAAATCACTCTAAAGAAGGGGGATGATGCGATCATACCAAGGACCAAACTTTTTCAACACATAATCATTTCATGGAAGTTTTACCTTGCTAATTCTAAGGGAGTTTTACGTTATTTATTACTTATTTACTCATTTATACTTTAAATGTGTTATAAGTATACTTTCACATTCTAAACTATGCTTGAATATTCATATATTATCCTATGTTTGCATCCTATATGATATTCCTGCATGTCACATCTTTAATTAGCTTGTTTCAAGCATATGTTACACATTTCTTACTTATGTTATCAAATCAATTGCATTATTATATTAGCCATGGAATCATGTGTTAAATTATAATGTTACTTATTACTTATTCATTACCTTGAGCATTGTAACTTATATACATTTTGTATTTAGTGCAAGGTACATTCAAGGCAATCCAAAGGACAATGTACGTTAGTCAGATTGATCTCTTTTTTTGAACATGTTCCAAGCATCTTTAGGTGATGAAGTCTCTTAACATTTAATCCCATATATCTTATCTTTCCAATGCACTTTGAATTGTATCAATACGATATTCGGAACTCGAGATATGCTCATATTACTGAAGACAGTGCAGGCTGGAAATAAATACGGGATTTGCAACCATTCATCTCCTTCAAATGACTTATGCATGGGACAAATTAATGAAGACATGCATGGAAGAGAAAATAATATTAAAATGAATAAGCACATTTGTGAGGCGGTGCGAGGATTCATTCAAAAGCTTTCAAGTTCATCCATTCATGCAATAAGCCAAATAGTCATGTTCACACAAAGTGGGAAGAATTTTAGCCAAGATACATTCTTGAACATTCATCCATAGAAGAAAAATCAACAAGTTCACACAAGGTGGGATGAATTCAGCCAAAGGATGCATTCCATTAAAAGATGAACATCCATTCATCAAATTCATTCACCTAAGTCATGCTTTGTATCTACTTAAAGTATGAACATTCATCCATGAATGTTCACTCATTAAAGCTTGTATGTGTATCCTAGGAATCCTTAGGCCTATAAATAGTTTAGCTTTCATTTTGTAAATCAATGAACTTTGTTTAATCAAAACTTATGAGATTTTCTCTCTTTCTAGTTCTTTGAGAACTATATCGACTTATCAAGTGCTCTTGTGGTTGTGGCGCCATCGATCTTCTATCCACCCTGCTACTTTTGGTTCTTTTGGTTTAATATACCTAAAGGGTCAAAGTCCTTAAACACCATCCCTCAAGTTTCTATAAGGTCTAGGGTTAAGCTTTAATATAGCTTAGTTTGATTCCTTTGTTTCTTGAGATACTATCTTCATTCTTCACTACCATTTCCATACTTCTTTCTTCCATCACCATAACATTGTTCCATATACAAATACTTCTTTCTTCGATCACCATAACATTGTTCCATATACAAATACTTCTTTCTTCCATCACCATAACATTGTTCCATATACAAATACTTCTTTAAATCCTTTTAAACATATCCTCATCTTTATCTATTCCGTTGTCATTTCTATCCTTCCTTCTTACTCATTCATATTTAACCGTTTTCTTTAAAGCCTTCTTATTTCAGGAACACTTGTTGCCTTTCTAGGTCCTACAATCAAAGTGCAAGTCTTACCTTACCAAGTGGAGTAGGGCGTGCATGTATCACAAAGCATGGCATAGGTGAATGAATTTGATGAATGGATGTTCATCTTTTAATGCAATGCATCCTTTGGCCAAATTCATCCCCACTTGTGTGAACTTGTTGATTTGTCTTCTATGGATGAATGTTCATGAATGTATCTTGGCTGAAATTCTTCCCCCATTGTGTGAACATGACTATTCGGCTTCGTACATAAGTGTGCATGAATGGATGAACTTAAAAGCCTTTGAATGAATCTTTTCACCTTCTCATAAATGTGCTGATTATTTTAAAAAAAATTCTCGTCCATGCATGTCTCCATTAATGCCTCCCATGCATAAGTCATTTGAAGGAGATGAATGGTTCTAAATCCCATATTTATTTCCAGCCTGCACTATCTTCAGTAATATGGGCATATCTCGAGCTACCGATATCATATTAATGCGATTCAAAGTACATTGAAAATATAATAGACAGTGGATTAGATTTCAAGAGACACCATGACCCAAAGATTCCTCTAACTTGTTAAAAAATGGCGATCAATATGATTGTCATGAACTGTCCATTGGATTGACTTGAATATACCTTGCACTAAATACAAAATATATATAAGTTACAATGCTCAAGTTAATGAATATGTAATAAGTAAAATTCTAATGTAACACATGATTCCATGGGTAATATAATAATGTAGTTTATATGCTAACATAAGTAAGGAATGTGTAACATATGCATGAAATAAGCTAATTAAAGATGTGACATGCATGAATATCATATAGGATGCAAGCATAGGAAAATATATGAATATTCAAGCATAGTTTAGAATGTCAAAGCATGCTTATAACACATATAAAGCATAAATGAGCAAATAAGTAATAAAATAAGGAAGAACTTCCTTAGAATCATCTTAGAAGTACTTCAAAGTTGTGAGCATGTTTTGTTTGAACTTAGTGGTTGGAAGGATCACATCATCCCCCCTTTTTTAAGGTAATTTGTCCCCAAATCGATGCTTGGTACATAAGGGAACAACTTTGTCCTCCATGGAATTGGAAATTCTTTCATCTTGCACCATTCTATATGCTCATAATGTTTCACATGTTTAGTCCTTTGGTTTTGAATCATCATTCTGAAAAATAGAGCAAAGTTAGAAGTAGATAATTCAAAGTCAATGAAACTGAAAGGATTAATTTCATGAATAAATGAATTTGGGCATTTGAGGTCCTCCTTGGATAGGTTCATTGAAACTTCCCTTTCTTGAGATTGTTTAAACTTTGAATGTAGAATGACCGTACTTCGAATGTCAAAGAGCACATGCTTTTGAATACCAATTGTTACATCCTTTGGAACTTAAATGGACAAATGTTATTCATCAATTTGCAATGGTATGTCCTTTGCAATAACCTGCAAATCAAATGAAAGAATAGGAAGAAAAGATTGATTAGTAGAAAGCTAAACTTCATTCACTTAACATTTTTTTTCTCTCATGCTCATGTCCCTTTTGAAATTTCTTTTCTTCATACTCTTTTTGTATGCTCTCTTTACACTCTTGTTCTTTTTTAGTTTGAATCTCACACTCATGTTTTACTTCACACTCAATCTCTTCAATATTCTCATTTTCAACTACTCCAAACGCCTTTGTTTTCTCATAATGTTCTTTTTTCATAGCATCAAAGTTTTTCTTAAGTTGTTGTTGATCTTGAAGCACTTGGTGTGATGGAATTAGTACTAACATGATTTTTATTCTCCCATGGATGAATGAATAATGATTTAGGAACCCATCATACAAGATGGCTTGAATTCATGGAAACAGCATCACACAAGACTTCATCTTCATATCTCCCAATTGAAAATGGCACAAGTACTTGCCCTATGACTTATAACTCTTCATATTCGTTTAATCCTTGCAAAACATATGGGCTCGGATGTTTGAACGTTGTACGTCCCAACTTCCACCATCAATGGCTATAAGAAATACTTTAACATTCACATGAAAATGAGTATTAAATGTATTCCTCTTTTGCTGCCCGTATTCCATTCGAAAGATGTGTGAATTGTTAGTGAAAAATTAATAATTGAACAAGATGAAAGGAGCTTACTAATACTCACTCACAAATCCACACGATCGCTCCAAAAAAAATGATGACGCTCCACTCAACGCTTGTGTTTGCACTCGGGAATATAAATTCACTTTTGCAATTCCCCTTCTGATCTCATGCACTCGTTTAGCCTTTTTCCACTCATTCCTCTCTTGAAAAGTTCTTAAAGAACTAACTCGAGACATTTCAAGTGCTATGTACGTCGACTGAAAAGTTTGCTAGTGTAGAGAGAAAAATAGAGAGGTTAAAAGATTAAATAATGAACGATAGTCTTTGAAAAGAAAGAATGGTTCACTTACTATGCAAAGATACTCACCATCTTCCTAAAAAAACAATCAAAGGTTTTGAAGGCTTCTTTAGGCTGGGTTGGAATGATGATGTTGCTTGTCACCTTTGGCACTTCCTTGCTTTTTTCTTTCTTTGTTTCCTTTCTTTATTTTTTATTCACTTGGAATCCCTTGTTGATGTTGGGATTAGCTTGCTGATTTTTTTCTTTTGGTACTCCTCTTTTTTATTTTTATTAAATGGTAGGATGTTTCTTTTTTCTTGTTCTTGTTACAATCCACCTTAGCTCTGATACCATATGTGATGTAAGGTGAATCTACACACTTTGATGGAAGAGAGCAGATAGACTTATTGTGTCCCGATCTAGGATTGACAAGTACTGATGTCCTTGAATTATAAGTTTGAGCTGCAAAATAAGATAAGAAAGAAATAAGATAATATGAAAATGGATAAATGGAATAATAAGATAAGTGATGAAATGAAAGAATAAGGATAGAAATGGCTGCAAAAATGATGGTCTTGATGAAATGGCAAGGAATTTTGGAATCAAAATGGAAGGAATGACGCCACAAGTATAGGAACTATACTTGTTTAATCGATAAAGTTCACAAAGAACTGATGTAAGGCTCTTCTGATGCCTTAACAATTGATTGTGGATCTAGGAAGGAAGCAAACAACCTGCATAAGTGAATGACTCAAAAGAGAGGGGTTAAGGGTGGTAAACGTATGACGGAATAAGAGGGCTATTTTAAATGAGAGATGGAAGTGGAAGATGGTTGATATGGCTATGGTTATGGCGTATGAAATAAAGGGGTGTTTGTGAGGTAGTATCCTAAAGAAGTCTCAAAGGAGAACCAATGCTATAGAGAGCAAAGACCCAGACTTTATATTGCTTCTTCAAGGGGTGGTATTAAGTACTTTGACCCGCTAGTTATATGAACTAGGAACCAGAAATATCAAGGTGAAAATAGAAGGGGTTGATGCCACAAGTATAAATTATACTTGATAAGTCGATAAAAGTCACTAGGACTTAAGGAAGAGAATAATATCACTTTAATTAAACAAAAGGTCTGATTACAAATGAAATAGGAAAGCCTATTTATAGTTTTTGAAGGGACTTGGCCGAATAGGTACATGTTGGTTCGTCCAGCCCTTGTATCTTCCTAAAATGACATGATTTTTTAATGAAAAAACAGGACTTTAATGGAAATACATGCTCTTGGCCGAATGGTTATGTGTTGGTTCGGCCCTAAGGATGATTTGAATGCATTTGGAAGTTATTTGGGCGCCAAAATGAAGAGGAAAGAGTCTTTGGCCGAATAGAAAGCATCCCTTGGTGTTTTGGCGCTAATTTGATGTCACATGGAGTGCTCATGCTTGAATGATGCACCTGGCAGCCTACATGAATGCACATGGGTCTTCTTGCTATGCTTTGATGAGGTTGGAATAATAGGATGATGTCTTGAAGTCCATTGAATGAAGATATGCAACAACTAGGCGTGAATTAGCATGTATCAATTATAAAGATTGTGTATATGTTGTATGCATGAATATCATATAACATGGTATTCATAAATGATAAATGGAAACATGTAATAATAATATCCTAAGAAATGATATGTAATCATAGCATATATTTGATAATATGAAAAACATGATCAAATAAACATAGGATGGAAATAATAATATGATAATTTATACTAACATGTGAATGCATGCTTATGATAAAATAAAATGTATAAATGATATAGTATAAGATAGGGTAATGAAGAACTCCCTTAGAAACAGCTTTGAAGAACATCCATGGTGTGTTCAAGTCATGGAGAAAGTTGGAGCTAGTTTGGATTGTATCATCCTCCCCTTCTTTTAGGTGATTTGTTCTCAAATCGAAGTAGTTTCTCATTGAAGACCTTCTTGATGTAGGAAGGATTGATTCCTTATGTTTTCCTCCAATAGATGATTCACACGATATGTTCAACCTCTTGGCTTCAAATATGGTAACTTCACATCCTTTGATGGGAGGACACAATGTTTGGGAATCATCACATGTCCTTTGAACGGGAGAGACATATCCTTTGGTGAAGATAATAACTCCTTGTTGCTGCTTTAAATCATCATGTCCTTTCACCTTTGTGCCTCTCCAAATGATTGACTTTAAGGTTGATAGGATTTCACCATAAGGATAGAACAAGTTGCTGCAACAAAAATCAAAGTTACTTATTGGGCATTGGTTGCTTAATGATGAAAAATTCCATTGGTTGTTGAATTCCCTTCAATATGTGCAATGAACTTGGAGCATGAATGATATCAACTTTTCGTACTTCAATTGCACATTCTTTCGAATTTCAAGAGGTACATCCTTTGAAATGTCAAAGGACATGTCTTGTGGATCACCAAAAGTTATGTCTATTGATTCTTCAAAAGGCATGTTTCTTGAATCTTCAACTTGAAGTGACATGTCTATTGGATTGTCCTGCACAACAAAAGAAAGAGTAGGAGTAGGATTATATAAAATATGTTCTTCACCCTCATTTTCCTTTTCTTATTTGTTTCCAGATTCAATCCTTTCATTTTTCTCATTTTCAACTCTCTCCAAGCTTATTTGTTTCTCATGCCAAATTTCTCTTTCAACTTTCTTCATGGCTTTAGTTTTCTCCCATTCCTTTATACGTGATTGGAGGGTAACCTGGCATTCATGGACTTGACATGGAAGCATAGGCGCCAATATGATTTTCTTTCCTTGATGTTGGAAAGAATACTTCTTAGAAAATCCATCATGGGTAGCCTTCTTGTCAAACTGCCAAGAACGTCCTAATATAATATGGCCTGCACTCATGGGCACCACGTCACAAAGGACTTCATCATTGTATCTTCCAATTGAGAAAGGAACAATAACATGTTCGGTTACCTTGGCTTCCCCCACATCATTAATCCACTGAAGTTTGTAAGGATGAGGATGCTTGGAAGCCTTTAGACCCAACTTTTCGACCATGTGAGTACTTGCTACGTTTGTACAACTTCCTCCATTAATGATCAACACACAAACTTTATCTCCTACGTGACATTTGGTATGGAAGATGTTCTCTCTCTGTTCATCATCTTGACTTTGAATGTTCAAAGTCCTTTTGACTACAATGATGTTTGATGGAAGAGACATGTTAGCAAATAAAGAAAAAACGAAATGTGTGTAGGACCTTACCAGAATTTACTCTCACAAGCCTCACGAGTCACTCCAAGAAAAATTAAATGTCACTAATCCGCTCGTGTTTGCACTCTAGGACTTTAATGGCTTTTACTTGTCCTCTTCTGACCTCACACACGCTCTAGCCTTTTTCCTCTCAATTCTCTTGTCCCAAGTGCTAGAGGACTTTACTCAAGAGCATATCAAGTAAATTTTACTTGTTTAGCGTCGGCTGCAAACGGGTTAGTAGGAAGGGAAATCAAATATAATGAAAGGGTGGCTTAAAAATAGAAAGAAAAGAACAAAACGGGTTACTTACACAAGTCACTTCACAACTTTCTATCACCACAATCAATTTAAACAGCTTACTTGACTTGCTTGGTGATGAGAATTGTTGATGAGTGCTTCAACTTCTTTTTTTTTCTTCTTTTTGAGTGTTGGATTTTTCTTCTTTTGAGTGCTTCACTTTGTTTTCTGATTTTTTTCTTGATTTCTTTGACTTTGCACTTCACTTGCACTTTTTTTTGTATTTTTTTTCTTTTAATTGTTGTTGCACGTTGCTTCTTCCACCAAAGCTCTGATTACCACTTGATGTAAGGCTCTTCTAATGCCTTAACAATTGAATGTGGATCTAGGAAGGAATCAAACAACCTGCACAAGTGAATGGCTCAAAAGAGAGGGTTAAGGGTGGTAAACGTATGAGGGAATAGGAGGGCTGTTTGAAATGAGAGATAGAAGCGGAAGATGGTTGATATGGCTATGGTTATGGCGTATGAAACAAAGGGGTGTTTGTGAGGTAGTATCTTAAAGAAGTCTCAAAGAAGAACCAATGCTATAGAGAGCAAAGACCCAGACTTTATATTGCTTCTTCAAGGGGTGGTATTAAGTACTTTGACCCACTAGTTATATGAACTAGGAACCAGAATTATCAAGGTGAAAAGAGAAGAGGTTGACGCCACAAGTATAAATTATACTTGATAAGTCGATAAAAGTCACCAGGACTTAAGGAAGAGAATAATCTCACTTTAATTAAACAAAAGGTCTGATTACAAATGAAATAGGAAAGCCTATTTATAGTTTTGAAGGGACTTGGCCGAATAGGTACATGTTAGTTCGTCCAGCCCTTGTATCTTCCTAAAATGATATGATTTTTTAATGAAAAAATAGGACTTTAATGAAAATACATGCTCTTGGCCGAATGGTTATGTGTTGATTCGGCCCTAAGGATGATTTGAATGCAATTGGAAGTTATTTGGGCACCAAAATGAAGAGGAAAGAGTCTTTGGCCGAATAGAAAGCATCCCTTGGTGTTTTGGCACCAATTTGATGTCACATGGAGTGCACATGCTTGAATGATGCACATGGCAGCCTAGATGAATGCACATGGGTCTTCTTGCTATGCTTTGATGAGGTTGCAATAATAGGATGATGTATTGAAGTCCATGGAATGAAGATAGGCAACAACTAGGCGTGAATTAGCTTCCAACGTGTATCTAGATGACATGGCATCCATTGGGCAGCCTAGAGATGAACTAGCTTCAAGGTAAGCTAGATGAGTGTCTTGGTAGCTAACTAGGTGAGTTATAGCTTGATAAACTCAAGGTAGTTAGCTTTGGTCTTCTCAGCTCCTCAGCTACTCTCCTAGCTACTTCCAGCTACCTTTAGTCCACTTTTTAGCACTTTGGTCCAAAGCTCTCCTCCAGCTAAGTTCAGCTACATACTAGCTCCTCCAGCTAAGTTGAGCTTTCCTTAGTGTTCCACGAGCTGCCATGATATTTGTGAGCTACATATGATGTCCAAATACTCTACCAAGCTGCCTCATCGTGCATCACACTCTAATGTACCTATATGTGCAAGGAAACAAGGTAAGTCCATGATATTGATCTGTTATGAGCTAAATACCTTGCTTCCATATATGATTATGGCCGAATAGAAAGCATCCCTTGGTGTTTTGGCGCCAATTTGATGTCACATGGAGTGCACATGCTTGAATGATGCACCTGGCAGCCTACATGAATGCACATGGGTCTTCTTGCTATGCTTTGATGAGGTTGCAATAATAGGATGATGTCTTGAAGTCCATGGAATGAAGATAGGCAACAATTAGGCGTGAATTAGCATGTATCAATTATAAAGATTGTGTATATGTTGTATGCATGAATATCATATAACATGGTATTCATAAATGATAAATGGAAACATGTAATAATAATATCCTAAGAAATGATATGTAATCATAGCATATATTTGAATAATATGAAAAACATGATCAAATAAACATAGGATGGAAATAATAATATGATAATTTATACTAACATGGGAATGCATGCTTATGATAAAATAGATTGTATAAATGATATAGTATAAGATAGGGTAATGAAGAACTCCCTTAGAAACAGCTTTGAAGAACATCCATGGTGTGTTCAAGTCATGGAGAAAGTTGGAGCTAGTTTGGATTGTATCATCCTCCCCTTCTTTTAGGCGATTTGTCCTCAAATCGAAGTAGTTTCTCATTGAAGACCTTCTTGATGTAGGAAGGATTGATTCCTTATGTTTTCCTCCAATAGATGATTCACACGATATGTTCAACCTCTTGGCTTCAAATATGGTAACTTCACATCCTTTGATGGGAGGACACAATGTTTGGGAATCATCACATGTCCTTTGAACGGGAGAGACATATCCTTTGGTGAAGATAATAACACATTGGTGCTGATTTAAATCGTCATGTCCTTTCACCTTTGTGCCTCTCCAAATGATTGACTTTAAGGTTGATAGGATTTCACCATAAGGATAGAACAAGTTGCTGCAACAAAAATCAAAGTTAGTAAATGAAAAACTATTAACAAGATGAATGAAAATAGCAAACCAGGGTGGATGTTTAATGGGCATTGGTTGCTTAATGATGAAAAACTCCATTGGCTATTGAATTCCCTTCAATATGTGCAATGTACTTGGAGCATGAATGATATCAACTTTTCGTACTTCAATTGGCACATTCTTTCGAATTTCAAGAGGTACATCCTTTGAAATGTCAAAGGACATGTCTTGTGGATCACCAAAAGTTACGTCTATTGATTCTTCGAAAGTCATATTTCTTGAATCTTCAACTTGAAGTGACATGTCTATTGGATTGTCTTACACAACAAAAGAAAGAGTAGGAGTAGGATTAGATAAAATATGTTCTTCACCCTCATTTTCCTTTTCTTATTTGTTTTCAGATTCAATCATTTCATTTTTCTCATTTTCAACTCTCTTCAAGCTTATTTGTTTCTCATGCCAAACTTCTCTTTCAACTTTCTTCATGGCTTTAGTTTTCTCCCATTCCTCTATACGTGATTGGAGGGTAACCTGGCATTCATGGACTTGACTTGGAAGCATAGGCGCCAATATGATTTTCTTTCCTTGATGTTGGAAAGAATACTTCTTAGAAAATCCATCATGGGTAGCCTTCTTGTCAAACTGCCAAGAACGTCCTAATATAATATGGCCTGCACTCATGGGCACCACGTCACAAAGGACTTCATCATTGTATCTTCCAGTTGAGAAAGGAACAATAACTTGTTCGGTTACCTTGGCTTCCCCCACATCATTAATCCACTGAAGTTTGTAAGGATGAGGATGCTTGGAAGCCTTTAGACCCAACTTTTCCACCATGTGAGTACTTGCTACGTTTGTAATACTTCCTCCATCAATGATGACCACACAAACTTTATCTCCTACGTGACATTTGGTATGGAAGATGTTCACTCTCTGTTCATCATCTTAACTTTGAATGTTCAAAGTCCTTTTGACTACAAAGATGTTGGATGGAAGAGACATGTTAACAAATAAAGAAAAACCGAAATGTGTGTAGGACCTTACCAGAATTTACTCTCACAAGCCTCACGAGTCACTCCAAGAAAAATTAAATGTCACTAATCCGCTCGTGTTTACACTCTAGGACTTTAATGGCTTTTACTTGTCCTCTTCTGATCTCACACACACTCTAGCCTTTTTCCTCTCAATTCTCTTGTCCCAAGTGCTAGAGGACTTTACTCAAGAGCGGATCAAGTAAATTTTACTTGTTTAGCGTCGGCTGCAAACAGGTTAGTAGGAAGGGAAAACAAATATAATGAAAGGGTGGCTTAAAAATAGAAAGAAAAGAACAAAAGGGGTTACTTACACAAGTCACTTCACAACCTTCTATCACCACAATCAATTTAAATAGCTTACTTGACTTGCTTGGTGATGAGAATTGTTGATGAGTGCTTCAACTTCTTTTTTTCTTCTTCTTTTTGAGTGCTGGATTTTTCTTCTTTTAAGTGCTTCACTTTGTTTTCTGATTTTTTTCTTGATTTCTTTGACTTTGCACTTCACCTGCACTTTTTTTTTGTATTTTTTTTCTTTTTATTGTTGTTGCACGTTGCTTCTTCCACCAAAGCTCTGATTACCATTTGATGTAAGGCTCTTCTGATGCCTTAACAATTAATTGTGGATCTAGGAAGGAAGTAAACAACCTGCACAACTGAATGGCTCAAAAGAGAGGGTTAAGGGTGGTAAACGTATGAGGGAATAGGAGGGCTGTTTGAAATGAGAGATGAAAGCGGAAGATGGTTGATATGGCTATGGTTATGGCGTATGAAACAAAGGGGTGTTTGTGAGGTAGTATCTTAAAGAAGTCTCAAAGAAGAACCAATACTATAGAGAGAAAAGACCCAGACTTTATATTGCTTCTTCAAGGGGTGGTATTAAGTACTTTGACCCGCTAGTTATATGAACTAGGAACCAGAAATATCAAGGTGAAAAGAGAAGGGGTTGACGCCACAAGTATAAATTATACTTGATAAGTCGATAAAAGTCACCAGGACTTAAGGAAGAGAATAATCTCACTTTAATTAAACAAAAGGTCTGATTACAAATGAAATAGGAAAGCCTATTTATAGTTTTTGAAGGGACATGGCCGAATAGGTACATGTTGGTTCGGCCAGCCCTTGTATCTTCCTAAAATGACATGATTTTTTAATGAAAAAACAGGACTTTAATGAAAATACATGCTCTTGGCCGAATGGTTATGTGTTGGTTCGGCCCTAAGGATGATTTGAATGCATTTGGAAGTTATTTGGGCGCCAAAATGAAGAGGAAAGAGTCTTTGGCCGAATAGAAACCATCCCTTGGTTTTTTTGCGCCAATTTGATGTCACATGGAGTGCACATGCTTAAATGATGCACCTGGCAGCCTACATGAATGCACATGGGTCTTCTTGCTATGCTTTGATGAGGTTGCAATAATAGGATGATGTCTTGAAGTCCATGGAATGAAGATAGGCAACAACTAGGCGTGAATTAGCTTTCAACGTGTATCTAGATAACATGGCATCCATTGGGCAGCCTAGAGATGAACTAGCTTCAAGGTAAGTGATGTGAGTACACCAACGCCACCTTCAAAGGATATGGAAGTAATGCCACAAGGACCAATAACTCGATCAAGGGCCAAACTTTTCAGGGAAGCTCTTACTACCAAATGCATTAAAACCTTTGAATCATTTAGAAATGCATCCCAAAATAATAGATTATATAATATGTTTTATGTTGACATATAATATAATCTATGAACCACATATTTATATCTTATATTACTTAGCTTATAAATGCTTTCTTTTGTAGGTACATGTTCGGTCACATCATGGGAGCTGATTTAAAGCTAGAATTGGAGTCAATAAGCTTGGAAATCTTACATAAGATGACTCGAGAGATCATGAAGAACAAATGATGAAAAGTTGTCAGCTGACCTCCGAGCTCATAGCTCACTTGAGCTGGACTTTTGAGCTAGCTAGAGACTTCATTTCAGCTGGAGAGTTGCACCATCATCTTCACCACATAGAGCACTACAAATATGGTCTAGGTCGAATTGTATGAATTCGTACCTTTTCGCAAAGAGTTGCCATTCCGAGAAGTGCCTTTTCACAAGGAACTGCCCTATGACTTGTACACATGTCCTTCATCTATGGCCAGCTCAACTTCAGCTCAAACTCATGGGAAGTGGCTCAAATGATGAAAGGTTGTTTCACACAAATGTGACCTTTCATAATTAGTTGCTGCCCCATTGATGCCATGTCACCTAGACACATGTTTGATGCCAAGTCACGCCTAAGTTGCTGTTCATCTTCACACCATGGAAGAGTCCACGCCTTAAGCATTCTACACCATCCATGTGAGTGCCACATGACCAGCCACTCATGTGCTTTGCATGTGAATGAATTAGGCGCCAAGATGAAAAGGTTTCTCTCTATTCGGCCTAAACATCATCATGCTTCAAATTGGCGCCAAGATGAAGAGTTATGGGAACCATTCGGCCAAAGACATCTCCCCTCATCCAAGCATCATTTATTTTCGTTTTAAGACATGTACCGAAAAGGCATCTATTTATTCGGCCAAGCCTTTACAAAACTATAAATAGGCTTTGGCATTCATTTGTAAACTCAACCCTTTTGATAATTAAAATCCTTTTTGTGAGATTATTCTCTCTTCAAGTTCTTTTTAGAACTATATCGATTAAGCAAGCCTTTCTAAAGCTTGTGGCGTCATTCCTTCACCTTGATACTTCTGGTTCCTAGTTCTTATAACTAGAGGGTCAAAGTTGATGTAAGGTACTTGTACCTTTTCAAATGATTGTGGATCTAGGAAGGAAGCAAAACAACCTGCAAAGTGAATGGCTCAAAATAGAATGGTTAAGGGTGGTAGACGTATGGGTGAATTGGTAGGCTATTTAAATAATGAGTAATGGAAGCGGAAGATAGTTGATAAGGCTATGGTTATGGTGATGAAATAAAAGGATGGTTGTGAGGATAGTATCTTGAAGAAATCTCAAAGAAGAACCAATGCTTTATAGAGCAGAGACCCAATCTTTATATTGTTTCTTCAAGGGATGGTGTTAAGTACTTTGACCCACTAGTTATATGAACTAGGAACCAGAAGTATCAAGATGAAAGGAAGGGGTTGACGCCACAAGTATAAAATACTTGATAAGTCGATAAAAAGTCACCAGGACTTAAGAAGAGAATAATCTCACTTTAATTGAATAAAAGGTGTTCTTACAAATGATGGAATGTTTTCCTATTTATAGGAAATGGAGAGACATGGCCGAATAAATACAAGATGATTCGGCCAGCCTATGTATCTCCCTATAAAGACATAATTTAAATGCTAAAAGAGAGGATGGTTCGGCCCTAGATGGAGGGAAATGATCCTTGGCCGAATAGTTCTTGTGTCTCCTCAAGTTGGCGCCAATTTGGATGGGAGATGATGCTTGGCCGAATAGGGAGAGGGCTCTTCATCTTGGCGCCTAAATGAGTTCACATGCAAGGCACATGGGGGCTGGTCATATGCACGGCACATGGGTGTTCTAGGAAGCCTTGTGGTGCACCCATGTGCATTGGATGATGGCTGGTCATGTGCTTCTTCTTAGGCGTGCATGTGTCTCCTCCAAGCTAGCTTGAGTGTTGAGCTAGCTAGCAAGCATGGGGCTGTTTGTGAATGATCTTCCTAGTCGAGTCCTTTTGAGCTCCATAATAGCATGTTCAGCTACATTCAGCTACCTTTGTCATCACTTTTAGCAACTCAGCTTCAAATAGTCCAACTAGCTAAGTTTAGCTAGCCTGAAGCTTCTCCAGCTGAATCGAGCTTCCCTTAGCATTCCATGAGCTGTCTTGTACTTTGTGAGCTGTTTGTGAGCTATATATGACGTCCAAATCATTCACCAAGCTACCTCAACGTGCATCACACTCCATTGTACCTATATGTGCAAGGAAACAAGGTAAGTTCATGATATTGAGCTAAAACGAGCTAAATACCTTGCTACCATATTTGTTTATGGTAATGTGAGCTAAGTATGATGGTCATGAGCTAAGTACATCATCTCCTAATATGTGTAAGATAATGTATAAAGCCTAAGAGTTAACATGAATGCAAATAAACTAATGAAATGCATTATAAGTATGCTGCCTTGATGTATATATAATAATCATGCTTAATATGATAATAAAACTATCCTAATATTCTTAACATATTAAAATAATAATGTGTGATATGAATTCATACTAAGTTACTTAACTAATATTCTTATCATAAAATGTATTATAATAGCATATATTATAAAGCTAATAATAAGTAAATTCAATATAAAGATGTTCAAAAGTACTCTTTTATAGATGAAAACGTGCTGATATCATCCCCCCCTTCTTTAGGGCGATTTGTCCTCAAATCGAGTTCATTCTGTCCTTGCATAGCTTCACGCCTCTTTGCTAATAGAAAGTATTCTTTGAACGTTTGTGTTCTTCCATTAGGTACCTTTTCATAAGATTTCCTTTTAGGTCTTTCTTTGGAATATGATTTACCAACAGATACCTTTTGGGAATGATCTTTATCTAAGGATATCCCTTTTGGAAGTGACCTTTTACGTGATTGGTCCTGAAAAGTGAGAAGATAAAAGGTTTCATATGAAGGGTTACTTACCTTTTGAAGTCTAAACCCATTGGTGAAAAGTTGCGACTTTAAGTCCCAAACATCACCATTGTTCGTAGAAGACCCTTCATTTTTCAGCATTGAACCATCATGTTTCTCTATGAAGAAGTTTGGTTTCTTGTTTTGTTCCTCTTCATTCTTTGTTGGGGTTTTGTCTTTGCGCCATGCTTGTACACTCTTTCTCATATGCAACTGATCTTGTTGCACTTCTTTGGGCGTTAAAGGCATCAAGGTCACCTTGCGTCCATCATGCTTAAAAGAGTATTGATTGTGAAAACAATCATGAATAGCCCTTTTATCATACTGCCATGGTCTCCCAAGTAAAATGTGGCTAGCATGCATAGGGACAATGTCACAAAGCACCTCGTCCTTGTACCTACCAACTGAAAAAGGAATTAGAACATGTTTGGTAACATTTAACTCACCTCCTTCATTGAGCCATTGGAGTTTATACGGAGTAGGATGCTTTGACGTTGTTAATCCAAGTTTTTCAACCATAAGAGTGCTGGCTACGTTTGTGCAACTTCCTCCATCGATGATCATTGTGCAAACCTTATCCTTGACATGGCACCTTGTATGAAAGATATTGTTTCTTTGAATATCCTCTTGGGATGTGTGTGATTGTAGGCACCTCTTTGAAACAAGCATTTCACCATGATCTGCATTTTCTTCCGTTTCTTCGTCTTGTATTATTTCAGGTTCCTCGTCAAAAATAGGCTCATCAGAATCTGATATAATATCTCCATTGTCAAGTATCATCATGGCATTTCGGTTGGGACATTGACTAGCAACATGTCCTTTTCCAAAATACTTGAAACATTTGATGTCTCTGGATCTCTCGAAAGTGCTGGTTTGCTTTTCTTTACCCTTGCTAGATTCGCCCATTTGTGCAGATTTGGGTATCTCTGCGCGATCCTTTGGTTGGATTGGAGTTTGTTTCCGGAAGGTAATAGGTTCTTGCTTCCATTTGGTGTCCGAATTTGGACTGCTCCTAGTGTAGGATTTCCTTTTGAGTTGTCTTTCAATTTTCATGGCCACATGCACTGATGTAAGGTACTTGTACCTTTTCAAATGATTGTGGATCTAGGAAGGAAGCAAAACAACCTGCAAAGTGAATGGCTCAAAATAGAATGGTTAAGGGTGGTAGACGTATGGGTGAATTGGTAGGCTATTTAAATAATGAGTAATGGAAGCGGAAGATAGTTGATAAGGCTATGGTTATGGTGATGAAATAAAAGGATGGTTGTGAGGATAGTATCTTGAAGAAATCTCAAAGAAGAACCAATGCTATATAGAGCAGAGACCCAATCTTTATATTGTTTCTTCAAGGGATGGTGTTAAGTACTTTGACCCACTAGTTATATGAACTAGAAACCAGAAGTATCAAGATGAAAGGAAGGGGTTGACGCCACAAGTATAAAATACTTGATAAGTCGATAAAAAGTCACCAGGACTTAAGAAGAGAATAATCTCACTTTAATTGAATAAAAGGTGTTCCTACAAATGATGGAATGTTTTCCTATTTATAGGAAATGGAGAGACATGGCCGAATAAATACAAGATGATTCGGCCAGCCTATGTATCTCCCTATAAAGACATAATTTAAATGCTAAAAGAGAGGATGGTTCGGCCCTAGATGGAGGGAAATGATCCTTGGCCGAATAGTTCTTGTGTCTCCTCAAGTTGGCGCCAATTTGGATGGGAGATGATGCTTGGCCGAATAGGGAGAGGGCTCTTCATCTTGGTGCCTAAATGAGTTCACATGCAAGGCACATGGGGGCTGGTCATATGCACGGCACATGGGTGTTCTAGGAAGCCTTGTGGTGCACCCATGTGCATTGGATGATGGCTAGTCATGTGCTTCTTCTTAGGCGTGCATGTGTCTCCTCCAAGCTAGCTTGAGTGTTGAGCTAGCTAGCAAGCATGGGGCTGTTTGTGAATGATCTTCCTAGCTGAGTCCTTTTGAGCTCCATAATAGCATGTTCAGCTACATTCAGCTACCTTTGTCATCACTTTTAGCAACTCAGCTTCAAATAGTCCAACTAGCTATGTTTAGCTAGCCTGAAGCTTCTCCAGCTGAATCGAGCTTCCCTTAGCATTCCATGAGCTGCCTTGTACTTTGTGAGCTGTTTGTGAGCTATGTATGACGTCCAAATCATTCACCAAGCTACCTCAACGTGCATCACACTCCATTGTACCTATATGTGCAAGGAAACAAGGTAAGTTCATGATATTGAGCTAAAACGAGCTAAATACCTTGCTGCCATATTTGTTTATGGTAATGTGAGCTAAGTATGATGGTCATGAGCTAAGTACATCATCTCCTAATATGTGTAAGATAATGTATAAAGCCTAAGAGTTAACATGAATGCAAATAAACTAATGAAATGCATTATAAGTATGCTGCCTTGATGTATATATAATAATCATGCTTAATATGATAATAAAACTATCCTAATATTCTTAACATATTAAAATAACAATGTGTAATATGAATTCATACTAAGTTACTTAACTAATATTCTTATCATAAAATGTATTATAATAGCATATATTATAAAGCTAATAATAAGTAAATTCAATATAAAGATGTTCAAAAGTACTCCCTTTATAGATGAAAACGTGCTGATATCATCCCCCCCTTCTTTAGGGCGATTTGTCCTCAAATCGAGTTCATTCTGTCCTTGCATAGCTTCACGCCTCTTTGCTAATAGAAAGTATTCTTTGAACGTTTGTGTTCTTCCATTAGGTACCTTTTCGTAAGATTTCCTTTTAGGTCTTTCTTTGGAATATGATTTACCAACAGATACCTTTTGGGAATGATCTTTATCTAAGGATATCCCTTTTGGAAGTGACCTTTTACGTGATTGGTCCTGAAAAGTGAGAAGAGAAAAGGTTTCATATGAAGGGTTACTTACCTTTTGAAGTCTAAACCCATTGGTGAAAAGTTGCGACTTTAAGTCCCAAACATCACCATTGTTCGTAGAAGACCCTTCATTTTTCAGCATTGAACCATCATGTTTCTCTATGAAGAAGTTTGGTTTCTTGTTTTGTTCCTCTTCATTCTTTGTTGGGGTTTTGTCTTTGCGCCATGCTTGTACACTCTTTCTCATATGCAACTGATCTTATTGCACTTCTTTGGGTGTTAAAGGCATCAAGGTCACCTTGCATCCATCATGCTTAAAAGAGTATTGATTGTGAAAACAATCATGAATAGCCCTTTTATCATACTGCCATGGTCTCCCAAGTAAAATGTGGCTAGCATGCATAGGGACAATGTCACAAAGCACCTCGTCCTTGTACCTACCAACTGAAAAAGGAATTAGAACCTGTTTGGTAACATTTAACTCACCTCCTTCATTGAGCCATTGGAGTTTATACGGAGTAGGATGCTTTGACGTTGTTAATCCAAGTTTTTCAACCATAAGAGTGCTGGCTACGTTTGTGCAACTTCCTCCATCGATGATCATTGTGCAAACCTTATCCTTGACATGGCACCTTGTATGAAAGATATTGTTTCTTTGAATATCCTCTTGGGATGTGTGTGATTGTAGGCACCTCTTTGAAACAAGCATTTCACCATGATCTGCATTTTCTTCCGTTTCTTCGTCTTGTATTATTTCAGGTTCCTCGTCAAAAATAGGCTCATCAGAATCTGATACAATATCTCCATTGTCAAGTATCATCATGGCATTTCGGTTGGAACATTGACTAGCAATATGTCCTTTTCCAAAACACTTGAAACATTTGATGTCTCTGGATCTCTCGAAAGTGCTGGTTTGCTTTTCTTTACCCTTGCTAGATTCGCCCATTTGTGCAGATTTGGGTATCTCTGCGCGATCCTTTGGTTGGATTGGAGTTTGTTTCCGGAAGGTAATAGGTTCTTGCTTCCATTTGGTGGCCGAATTTGGACTGCTCCTAGTGTAGGATTTCCTTTTGAGTTGTCTTTCAATTTTCATGGCCACATGCACTGATGTAAGGTACTTGTACCTTTTCAAATGATTGTGGATCTAGGAAGGAAGCAAAACAACCTGCAAAGTGAATTGCTCGAAATAGAATGGTTAAGGGTGGTAGACGTATGGGTGAATTGGTAGGCTATTTAAATAATGAGTAATGGAAGCGGAAGATAGTTGATAAGGCTATGGTTATGGTGATGAAATAAAAGGATGGTTGTGAGGATAGTATCTTGAAGAAATCTCAAAGAAGAACCAATGCTATATAGAGCAGAGACCCAATCTTTATATTGTTTCTTCAAGGGATGGTGTTAAGTACTTTGACCCACTAGTTATATGAACTAGAAACCAGAAGTATCAAGATGAAAGGAAGGGGTTGACGCCACAAGTATAAAATACTTGATAAGTCGATAAAAAGTCACCAGGACTTAAGAAGAGAATAATCTCACTTTAATTGAATAAAAGGTGTTCCTACAAATGATGGAATGTTTTCCTATTTATAGGAAATGGAGAGACATGGCCGAATAAATACAAGATGATTCGGCCAGCCTATGTATCTCCCTATAAAGACATAATTTAAATGCTAAAAGAGAGGATGGTTCGGCCCTAGATGGAGGGAAATGATCCTTGGCCGAATAGTTCTTGTGTCTCCTCAAGTTGGCGCCAATTTGGATGGGAGATGATGCTTGGCCGAATAGGGAGAGGGCTCTTCATCTTGGCGCCTAAATGAGTTCACATGCAAGGCACATGGGGGCTGGTCATATGCACGGCACATGGGTGTTCTAGGAAGCCTTGTGGTGCACCCATGTGCATTGGATGATAGCTGGTCATGTGCTTCTTCTTAGGCGTGCATGTGTCTCCTCCAAGCTAGCTTGAGTGTTGAGCTAGCTAGCAAGCATGGGGCTGTTTGTGAATGATCTTCCTAGCCGAGTCCTTTTGAGCTCCATAATAGCATGTTCAGCTACATTCAGCTACCTTTGTCATCACTTTTAGCAACTCAGCTTCAAATAGTCCAACTAGCTAAGTTTATCTAGCCTGAAGCTTCTCCAGCTGAATCGAGCTTCCCTTAGCATTCCATGAGCTGCCTTGTACTTTGTGAGCTGTTTGTGAGCTATGTATGACGTCCAAATCATTCACCAAGCTACCTCAACGTGCATCACACTCCATTGTACCTATATGTGCAAGGAAACAAGGTAAGTTCATGATATTGAGCTAAAACGAACTAAATACCTTGCTGCCATATTTGTTTATGGTAATGTGAGCTAAGTATGATGGTCATGAGCTAAGTACATCATCTCCTAATATGTGTAAGATAATGTATAAAGCCTAAGAGTTAACATGAATGCAAATAAACTAATGAAATGCATTATAAGTATGCTGCCTTGATGTATATATAATAATCATGCTTAATATGATAATAAAACTATCCTAATATTCTTAACATATTAAAATAACAATGTGTAATATGAATTCATACTAAGTTACTTAACTAATATTCTTATCATAAAATGTATTATAATAGCATATATTATAAAGCTAATAATAAGTAAATTCAATATAAAGATGTTCAAAAGTACTCCCTTTATAGATGAAAACGTGCTGATATCGTCCCCCCCTTCTTTAGGGTGATTTGTCCTCAAATCGAGTTCATTCTGTCCTTGCATAGCTTCACGCCTCTTTGCTAATAGAAAGTATTCTTTGAACGTTTGTGTTCTTCCATTAGGTACCTTTTCGTAAGATTTCCTTTTAGGTCTTTCTTTGGAATATGATTTACCAACAGATACCTTTTGGGAATGATCTTTATCTAAGGATATCCCTTTTGGAAGTGACCTTTTACGTGATTGGTCCTGAAAAGTGAGAAGAGAAAAGGTTTCATATGAAGGGTTACTTACCTTTTGAAGTCTAAACCCATTGGTGAAAAGTTGCGACTTTAAGTCCCAAACATCACCATTGTTCGTAGAAGACCCTTCATTTTTCAGCATTGAACCATCATGTTTCTCTATGAAGAAGTTTGGTTTCTTGTTTTGTTCCTCTTCATTCTTTGTTGGGGTTTTGTCTTTGCGCCATGCTTGTACACTCTTTCTCATATGCAACTGATCTTATTGCACTTCTTTGGGTGTTAAAGGCATCAAGGTCACCTTGCGTCCATCATGCTTAAAAGAGTATTGATTGTGAAAACAATCATGAATAGCCCTTTTATCATACTGCCATGGTCTCCCAAGTAAAATGTGGCTAGCATGCATAGGGACAATGTCACAAAGCACCTCGTCCTTGTACCTACCAACTGAAAAAGGAATTAGAACCTGTTTGGTAACATTTAACTCACCTCCTTCATTGAGCCATTGGAGTTTATACGGAGTAGGATGCTTTGACGTTGTTAATCCAAGTTTTTCAACCATAAGAGTGCTGGCTACGTTTGTGCAACTTCCTTCATCGATGATCATTGTGCAAACCTTATCCTTGACATGGCACCTTGTATGAAAGATATTGTTTCTTTGAATATCCTCTTGGGATGTGTGTGATTGTAGGCACCTCTTTGAAACAAGCATTTCACCATGATCTGCATTTTCTTCCGTTTCTTCGTCTTGTATTATTTCAGGTTCCTCGTCAAAAATAGGCTCATCAGAATCTGATACAATATCTCCATTGTCAAGTATCATCATGGCATTTCGGTTGGAACATTGACTAGCAATATGTCCTTTTCCAAAACACTTGAAACATTTGATGTCTCTGGATCTCTCGAAAGTGCTGGTTTGCTTTTCTTTACCCTTGCTAGATTCGCCCATTTGTGCAGATTTGGGTATCTCTGCGCGATCCTTTGGTTGGATTGGAGTTTGTTTCCGGAAGGTAATAGGTTCTTGCTTCCATTTGGTGGCCGAATTTGGACTGCTCCTAGTGTAGGATTTCCTTTTGAGTTGTCTTTCAATTTTCATGGCCACATGCACCGTCTCTTCAATTTCTACATAATGCTGAAGTTCAACAAGGTTAGCAATATCAATATTTAGACTAGATAAGAACCTTGCCATTGTTACTTCTCTATCTTCATCCACATTGGCTCGGATCATGGCAATCTCCATCTCCTTGAAATAATCTTCAACGTTCTTGCTTCCTTGTTTCAGATTTTGTAACTTATGATAGAGATCTCGGTGATAGTGATTAGGAACAAACCTTTTTCTCATAAGGGCCTTCATTTCTTTCCAAGTTGTGATGGGGCGTTCACTATTTCGTCTTCTTGAACTCACCAACTGATCCCACCAAACTAAGGCATAGTCAACGAATTCTATAGCAGCAAGTCTAACCTTCTTTTGCTCCGTATAGTTTTGGCATTCAAAAATGTGTTCAATTTTGATTACCCAATCAAGATAGGCTTCTGGATCAGTTCGTCCTTGAAATGGAGGAATAGTCACTTTAATGTTGCTGAAGTTGTCATTTTGATTTCGATGAACATCTCTCCTTGCTACTGATGTTACTTCAGCCTCTTCCTCTTCTAAGTCTTCTTCCATTCTAGGGCGATTTACTCTCCGATTGCCTAGAGATACTTCTAATTGATCCAGACGATCTTGCAAAGGCTCCAATTCTAATTTCAGCAATCTTGCCATTTCACGCATAACGGCTTGAGTCTGCAAATTAGGGGATTCTCTTTCTGGGGATCGTCGTGAACTCCGAGACATGGTTAATAAATAAGAAAAGAATAAGATGTGTAAAAGACCTTACCAGAATATACTCTCACAAAGCCTCACGAGTCACTCCAAGAAAACTTGATGTCACTCAATCCGCTCGTGTTTGCACTCTTAGGACTTTTAATGGCTTTTACTTGTCCTCTTCTGATCTCACACACGCTCCAGCCTTTTTCCCTCAATTCTCTTGTCTCAAGTTCTAATGAACTTTTACTCAAGACTATATCGAGTAATTTCACTTGTTTGGCGTCGGCTGCAAATGGTTAGTAGGAATGGAAAGCAAATATAATTGAAAAGGTGGCTTAGAAATTAGAAAGAAGAGAATGAAAGAGTTACTTACACAAGTCACTTCACAACCTTCTATCACCACAATCAATTTTAAAGGCTTACTTGAAAATGCTTGGTGATGAGAATTGTTGATGAGTGCTTCCAACTTTTCTTTCTTTTCTTTGCTTTTTTTTCTTCTTTTTGAGTGCTTTGACTTTTGAGTCCTTCAATTTTCTTTGCCGATTTTTTTTTTCTTTTTCTTTGACTTTGCACTTCACTTTTGCACTTCTTTTTGTATTTTTCTTTTTGTTGTTGTTGCACGTTGCTTCTTCCACCAAAGCTCTGATTACCGCTTGATGTAAGGTACTTGTACCTTTTCAAATGATTGTGGATCTAGGAAGGAAGCAAAACAACCTGCAAAGTGAATGGCTCAAAATAGAATGGTTAAGGGTGGTAGACGTATGGGTGAATTGGTAGGCTATTTAAATAATGAGTAATGGAAGCGGAAGATAGTTGATAAGGCTATGGTTATGGTGATGAAATAAAAGGATGGTTGTGAGGATAGTATCTTGAAGAAATCTCAAAGAAGAACCAATGCTATATAGAGCAGAGACCCAATCTTTATATTGTTTCTTCAAGGGATGGTGTTAAGTACTTTGACCCACTAGTTATATGAACTAGAAACCAGAAGTATCAAGATGAAAGGAAGGGGTTGACGCCACAAGTATAAAATACTTGATAAGTCGATAAAAAGTCACCAGGACTTAAGAAGAGAATAATCTCACTTTAATTGAATAAAAGGTGTTCCTACAAATGATGGAATGTTTTCCTATTTATAGGAAATGGAGAGACATGGCCGAATAAATACAAGATGATTCGGCCAGCCTATGTATCTCCCTATAAAGACATAATTTAAATGCTAAAAGAGAGGATGGTTCGGCCCTAGATGGAGGGAAATGATCCTTGGCCGAATAGTTCTTGTGTCTCCTCAAGTTGGCGCCAATTTGGATGGGAGATGATGCTTGGCCGAATAGGGAGAGGGCTCTTCATCTTGGCGCCTAAATGAGTTCACATGCAAGGCACATGGGGGCTGGTCATATGCACGACACATGGGTGTTCTAGGAAGCCTTGTGGTGCACCCATGTGCATTGGATGATGGCTGGTCATGTGCTTCTTCTTAGGCGTGCATGTGTCTCCTCCAAGCTAGCTTGAGTGTTGAGCTAGCTAGCAAGCATGGGGCTGTTTGTGAATGATCTTCCTAGCCGAGTCCTTTTGAGCTCCATAATAGCATGTTCAACTACATTCAGCTACCTTTGTCATCACTTTTAGCAACTCAGCTTCAAATAGTCCAACTAGCTAAGTTTAGCTAGCCTGAAGCTTCTCCAGCTGAATCGAGCTTCCCTTAGCATTCCATGAGCTGCCTTGTACTTTGTGAGCTGTTTGTGAGCTATGTATGACGTCCAAATCATTCACCAAGCTACCTCAACGTGCATCACACTCCATTGTACCTATATGTGCAAGGAAACAAGGTAAGTTCATGATATTGAGCTAAAACGAGCTAAATACCTTGCTGCCATATTTGTTTATGGTAATGTGAGCTAAGTATGATGGTCATGAGCTAAGTACATCATCTCCTAATATGTGTAAGATAATGTATAAAGCCTAAGAGTTAACATGAATGCAAATAAACTAATGAAATGCATTATAAGTATGCTGCCTTGATGTATATATAATAATCATGCTTAATATGATAATAAAACTATCCTAATATTCTTAACATATTAAAATAACAATGTGTAATATGAATTCATACTAAGTTAATTAACTAATATTCTTATCATAAAATGTATTATAATAGCATATATTATAAAGCTAATAATAAGTAAATTCAATATAAAGATGTTCAAAAGTACTCCCTTTATAGATGAAAACGTGCTGATATCATGCACCATCTCTTCAATTTCTACATAATGCTGAAGTTCAACAAGGTTAGCAATATCAATATTTAGACCAGATAAGAACCTTGCCATTGTTGCTTCTCTATCTTCATCCACATTGGCTCGGATCATGGCAATCTCCATCTCCTTGAAATAATCTTCAACGTTCTTGCTTCCTTGTTTCAGATTTTGTAACTTATGATAGAGATCTCGGTGATAGTGATTAGGAACAAACCTTTTTCTCATAAGGGCCTTCATTTCTTCCCAAGTTGTGATGGGGCGTTCACCATTTCGTCTTCTTGAACTCACCAACTGATCCCACCAAACTAAGGCATAGTCAACGAATTCCATAGCATCAAGTCTAACCTTCTTTTGCTCCGTATAGTTTTGGCATTCAAAAATGTGTTCAATTTTGATTACCCAATCAAGATAGGCTTCTGGATCAGTTCGTCCTTGAAATGGAGGAATAGTCACTTTAATGTTGCTGAAGTTGTCATTTTGATTTCGATGAACATCTCTCCTTGCTACTGATGTTACTTCAGCCTCTTCCTCTTCTAAGTCTTCTTCCATTCTAGGGCGATTTATTCTCCGATTGCCTAGAGATACTTCTAATTGATCCAGACGATCTTGCAAAGGCTCCAATTCTAATTTTAGCAATCTTGCCATTTCACGCATAACGGCTTGAGTTTGCAAATTAGGGGATTCTCTTTCTGGGGATCGTCCTGAACTCCGAGACATGGTTAATAAATAAGAAAAAAATAAGATGTGTAAAAGACCTTACCAGAATATACTCTCACAAAGCCTCACGAGTCACTCCAAGAAAACTTGATGTCACTCAATCCGCTCGTGTTTGCACTCTTAGGACTTTTAATGGCTTTTACTTGTCCTCTTCTGATCTCACACACGCTCCAGCCTTTTTCCCTCAATTCTCTTGTCTCAAGTTCTAATGAACTTTTACTCAAGACTATATCGAGTAATTTCACTTGTTTGGCGTCGGCTGCAAATGGTTAGTAGGAATGGAAAACAAATATAATTGAAAAGGTGGCTTAGAAATTAGAAAGAAGAGAATGAAAGGGTTACTTACACAAGTCACTTCACAACCTTCTATCACCACAATCAATTTTAAAGGCTTACTTGAAAATGCTTGGTGATGAGAATTGTTGATGAGTGCTTCCAACTTTTCTTTCTTTTCTTTGCTTTTTTTTCTTCTTTTTGAGTGCTTTGACTTTTGAGTCCTTCAATTTTCTTTGCTGATTTTTTTTCTTTTTCTTTGACTTTGCACTTCACTTTTGCACTTCTTTTTGTATTTTTCTTTTTGTTGTTGTTGCACGTTGCTTCTTCCACCAAAGCTCTGATTACCGCTTGATGTAAGGTACTTGTACCTTTTCAAATGATTGTGGATCTAGGAAGGAAGCAAAACAACCTGCAAAGTGAATGGCTCAAAATAGAATGGTTAAGGGTGGTAGACGTATGGGTGAATTGGTAGGCTATTTAAATAATGAGTAATGGAAGCGGAAGATAGTTGATAAGGCTATGGTTATGGTGATGAAATAAAAGGATGGTTGTGAGGATAGTATCTTGAAGAAATCTCAAAGAAGAACCAATGCTATATAGAGCAGAGACCCAATCTTTATATTGTTTCTTCAAGGGATGGTGTTAAGTACTTTGACCCACTAGTTATATGAACTAGGAACCAGAAGTATCAAGATGAAAGGAAGGGGTTGACGCCACAAGTATAAAATACTTGATAAGTCGATAAAAAGTCACCAGGACTTAAGAAGAGAATAATCTCACTTTAATTGAATAAAAGGTGTTCTTACAAATGATGGAATATTTTCCTATTTATAGGAAATGGAGAGACATGGCCGAATAAATACAAGATGATTCGGCCAGCCTATGTATCTCCCTATAAAGACATAATTTAAATGCTAAAAGAGAGGATGGTTCGGCCCTAGATGGAGGGAAATGATCCTTGGCCGAATAGTTCTTGTGTCTCCTCAAGTTGGCGCCAATTTGGATGGGAGATGATGCTTGGCCGAATAGGGAGAGGGCTCTTCATCTTGGCGCCTAAATGAGTTCACATGCAAGGCACATGGGGGCTGGTCATATGCACGGCACATGGGTGTTCTAGGAAGCCTTGTGGTGCACCCATGTGCATTGGATGATGGCTGGTCATGTGCTTCTTCTTAGGCGTGCATGTGTCTCCTCCAAGCTAGCTTGAGTGTTGAGCTAGCTAGCAAGCATGGGGCTGTTTGTGAATGATCTTCCTAGCCGAGTCCTTTTGAGCTCCATAATAGCATGTTCAGCTACATTCAGCTACCTTTGTCATCACTTTTAGCAACTCAGCTTCAAATAGTCCAACTAGCTAAGTTTAGCTAGCCTGAAGCTTCTCCAGCTGAATCGAGCTTCCCTTAGCATTCCATGAGCTGTCTTGTACTTTGTGAGCTATATATGACGTCGAAATCATTCACCAAGCTACCTCAACGTGCATCACACTCCATTGTACCTATATGTGCAAGGAAACAAGGTAAGTTCATGATATTGAGCTAAAACGAGCTAAATACCTTGCTGCCATATTTGTTTATGGTAATGTGAGCTAAGTATGATGGTCATGAGCTAAGTACATCATCTCCTAATATGTGTAAGATAATGTATAAAGCCTAAGAGTTAACATGAATGCAAATAAACTAATGAAATGCATTATAAGTATGCTGCCTTGATGTATATATAATAATCATGCTTAATATGATAATAAAACTATCCTAATATTCTTAACATATTAAAATAACAATGTGTAATATGAATTCATACTAAGTTACTTAACTAATATTCTTATCATAAAATGTATTATAATAGCATATATTATAAAGCTAATAATAAGTAAATTCAATATAAAGATGTTCAAAAGTACTCCCTTTATAGATGAAAACGTGCTGATATCAAAAGTCCTTACTACCATCCCTTATAAGACTTATAAGAAACGAGTCTTTGTTCTTTATAACATTGGTTCCTTCTTAGTTTTATAAGATACTATTTCCATCTCCATATCCCATCACCTTCATGCCAAATCTATCTCCATTTCAATACCATCTTCATCACCAATTAAAACATCCTTCATTCATCATTAAGGCATACGACCAGCAACATCATTGGTGGCCGAATTCTCTTGCATTGAAGGATAAATCAACATTACTTCCGCAACCCATCTTTGATAACATTCCTTTCCATTTCTATTCTTTCCAATTCCATTCACTTTTAATTTCTTAATTATCATATTAATTAAACAATTCTTCTTCTTTTGTGCAGATTACTTTCAATCCAAGGTGTAACATTTGGTGTCTCTCCTAGATCGGGAAACAACAAGGTTGCCAACTTCTCTATTATTGAAGAAGCCTGGTTAGCCTTACATCAAGCGGTAATCAGAGCTTTGGTGGATTGACATTTAAAGTGCTACAACAAAAAGCAACAAGAAAGAAGAAAATAAAAGAGAAAAGAAAAAGATTCCTACAACAAATTTGGAGTGCAAAAGAAAGAAAAGAAAAGAAGAAATTCAAAAGCAAAAAGAAAAGTGAAGCAAAGTTGCAAATACACTCAAAGAGAAGCACAATACAATCTGCCCCAACAACAAACTAGAAGGAGGTATCCTTGTTGTTTCTTGTGAAGGAAGATAGTAATTGTTGCAACTTGAGTTGTAAGTTATCTTCACTTATTTACTATTTCATTTCCTTTTTCTTTCATCTTTTCTTATTCCATTACCTTATCATCTTTCTTAACCTTTTTCTAGCCTATCCTTTATCATATACCCTAACCATTTCTAAACCGACGCACAAACTAAAGAAACTTGCTCAATCTTGAGTTAGTTCTTAAAAAGGACCCACAAGAGAGAATCAAGCGGTAAAAGGCAAACGAGAGGGTAAGATCAGAAGGGGGATCAGAAAAAGCCAAGGATTATATCCCCGAGTGCAAACACGAGAGTGAGTGGAGTGCAATCTGAATTTTCTTGGAGAGATCACGTGAGGTTTTTGTGAGTGTGCTGGTAAGGTTTTAATTTATTCATTTATTTTACTAACCATGTCACAAGAATTGTTTGATTTCCATTCAGTTTCGAGACAAGCTTTTGTCATCAAAAAGGCTTTAAGCACTCAAATCATAGAAGATGACCAAAGAGAAAACATCTTCCATACTCGTTGTCATGTAAACAACAAAGTTTGTTTTATGATTATCGATGGAGGAAGTTGTACGAATGTTGCAAGCACTCTTATGGTGGAAAAACTTGGCTTGAAGACTTCTAAGCATCCAAATCCATATAAACTTCAATGGTTAAATGATGGTGGGGAAGTAAGAATCACAAAGCAAGTTGTCATTCCATTCTCAATTGGAAAATATCAAGATGAAGTCCTTTGTGATGTTGTACTAATGGATGCTGGACATATACTTTTGGGAAGACCATGGCAATTCGACCGACGAGCAATACATGATGGTTTTACCAACATATATACTATCATTCATAATGATAAGAAATTCACTTTGACGCCACTATCTCCTAGTCAAGTGAATGAAGATCAAATTCATTTGAAGAAAAGCATGGAGTCAATCAAAAACAATGAAAAAGAAACGACTAAAGCATTGAACATATATGCTGGAAGAAAGGAGATTCGGAAACATTTGCTGTCACATAAGGCTTTAATTGTACTAATGTACAAGGAAAGTCTACTTTTAACTAATCTCCAAGAAGGTTTGCCTTCTTCTGTTGTTTCTCTTTTACAGGAATTCGAAGCCATGTTTCTAGAAGATATACCAAGAGGACTTCCACCTCTTCGAGGAATTGAACATCAAATTGATTTCATTCCTGGTGCCACCATACCAAACAAACCGGCATATAGAAGTAATCCGGAGGAAACAAAGGAACTTCAAAAACAAGTTGGTGAGTTAATGGAAAAGGGGTACATTCGAGAAAGCCTAAGTCCATGTGTTGTTCCTGTTTTGCTTGTACCAAAGAAGGATGGTTCATGGAGAATTGTGTAGATTGCCGAGCAGTTAATCAGATCACTGTCAAATACCGACATCCAATTCCAAGGCTTGACGATATGCTGGATGAACTAAGTGGTGCCACCATTTTCTCCAAAATTGATCTTAAAAGTGGATATCATCAGATTAGGATGCGAGAAGGAGATGAATGGAAAACTGCTTTCAAAACAAAGCAAGGATTGTACGAATGGTTGGTTATGCCCTTTGGACTAACCAATGCACCTAGTACTTTCATGAGGTTAATGAACCATGTACTTCGGGCTTTTATTGGTAAGTTTTGTGTGGTATATTTTGATGATATTTTGATTTATAGCCATACTTTGGATGATCATGTGCAATATTTGAGGTCAGTACTTGAAACTCTCCAAAAAGAGGAACTTTATGCTAACCTTCAAAAATGTTCTTTTTGCACTAACAAGCTTACATTCTTAGGATTTATTGTTAGTTCACAAGGACTTGAAGTAGATCCAGAAAAGATTAAAGCAATTCAGGACTTGCCAAGACCTACATCAATAAGCCAAGTCAGAAGTTTTCATGGACTTGCAAGTTTTTACCGGAGATTTGTGCCCAATTTTAGTTCTATTGTCTCTCCCTTAACTGGGGTAATTAAAAAGAATTCTACCTTTGAATGGGGCAAAGAACAAGAAGAAGCATTCATGGCCATCAAGGAATGCTTGACTAAAGCACCGCTTCTGGTACTTCCTAATTTCGATAAAACTTTTGAAATAGAATGTGATCCTTCTGGAATTGGTATAGGTGCCATTTTGACTCAAGAGGGACGACCAGTTGCATACTTTAGTGAAAAGTTAAGTGGTGCTTCACTAAACTACCCTATTTATGACAAAGAGATGTATTCTCTTCTATGGGCATTAGAGACGTGGCAACACTATCTATGGCCCAAGGAATTTGTCATTCATACTGATCACGAGGCATTGAAGCATATTAAAAGCCAACACAAACTCAACAAACGACATGCCAAGTGGATAGAATTTCTTGAGTCCTTCCCATACGTCATTCACTACAAGAAAGGTAAAGAGAATGTTGTTGCAGATGCCCTTTCACGAAGGTATGTTCTTCTTAACACCTTAAACTCTAAGTTACTTGGTTTTTCTTTCCTTAAAGATTACTATGCTAATGATCATGATTTTGGAGAGAAATACAAGTCTTGTGAAAAGGGTGTAGTGGAGAAATTCTATAGACATGATAGGTACCTATTCAAGGAAGAAAGGCTATGTATTCCACAAGGTTCCTTTCGAGAAGTATTGGTACGAGAAGCACATGAAGGAGGGCTCATGGGACATTTTGGAATCGGTAAGACATTGGAAATCTTGAAAGAACATCTCTATTGGCCTAAGATGAAAAGGGATGTTGAACGGGTTTGTGATAGATGCATCGTTTGCAAAAAGGCTAAGTCAAAGGTCATGCCTCATGGACTTTACACACCTCCTCCCATTCCTATAGCACCATGGGTTGATATTTCCATGGATTTTGTGATGGGTCTTCCAAAAACAAGAAATGGGCGAGATTCTATATTTGTGGTGGTTGATCGGTTTTCCAAAATGGCCCATTTCATACCATGTCACAAAACCGATGATGCAACCCATGTGGCTAATCTATTCTTCAAAGAAGTTGTGAGATTGCACGGTATACCAAGGACCATTGTCTCTGACCGAGATGTCAAGTTCCTTAGCCATTTTTGGAGAACATTATGGAACAAACTTGGAACTAAATTATTGTTTTCAACAACTTGCCACCCCCAAACTGATGGGCAAACGGAGGTAGTTAACAGAGTATTATCAACATTGTTGAGAGCCATCATCAAGAAAAACATAAAGACTTGGGAAGACTGCCTACCACATGTTGAATTTGCTTACAACCGGTCAGTTCATTCGGCCACAAAAATTTCACCATTCGAGGTAGTGTATGGATTCAATCCCTTAACTCCTTTGCACCTTCTTCCTCTACCTCAAGAACAAATGGTTCACAAGGATGGCAAGAACAAGGCTGAGTTCATCAAGAAGTTACATGAACAAGTTCGGCACAATATTGAGAGAAGAACAAAGCAGTATGAGCAACAAGCCAATAAGGGACGTAAACCACTCCATTTGGAAGTTGGAGATTGGGTATGGGTGCATTTGCGAAAGGAAAGGTTTCCTACTAAAAGGAAATCTAAGCTTTTACTAAGAGGAGATGGTCCCTTTCAAATCATTGAGAAGATTAATGACAATGCATACAAGTTAGATCTTCCCGGAGAATACAATGTAAGTGCCACCTTCAATATAGCAGATCTATCTCCAATCAAGGATGATGACAATTTGGGGACAAATCGCATAAAAGAAGGGAGGGGATGATGTGAGTACACCAACGCCACCTTCAAAGGATATGGAAGTAATGCCACAAGGACCAATAACTCGATCAAGGGCCAAACTTTTCAGGGAAGCTCTTACTACCAAATGCATTAAAACCTTTGAATCATTTAGAAATGCATCCCCAAATAATAGATTATATAATATGTTTTATGTTGACATATAATATAATCTATGAACCATATATTTATATCTTATATTACTTAGCTTATAAATGCTTTCTTTTGTAGGTACATGTTCGGTCACATCATGGGAGCTGATTTAAAGCTAGAATTGGAGTCAATAAGCTTGGAAATCTTACATAAGATGACTCAGGAGATCATGAAGAACAAATGATGAAAAGTTGTCAGCTGACCTCCGAGCTCATAGCTCACTTGAGCTGGACTTTTGAGCTAGCTAGAGACTTCATTTCAGCTGGAGAGTTGCACCATCATCTTCACCACATAGAGCACTACAAATATGGTCTAGGTCAAATTTTATGAATTCGTACCTTTTCGCGAAGAGTTGCCATTCCGAGAAGTGCCTTTTCATAAGGAGCTGCCCTATGACTTGTACACATGTCCTTCATCTATGGCCAGCTCAACTTCAGCTCAAACTCATGGGAAGTGGCTCAAATGATGAAAGGTTGTTTCACACAAATGTGACCTTTCATAATTAGTTGCTGCCCCATTGATGCCATGTCACCTAGACACATGTTTGATGCCAAGTCACGCCTAAGTTGCTGTTCATCTTCACACCATGGAAGAGTCCACGCCTTAAGCATTCTACACCATCCATGTGAGTGCCACATGACCAGCCACTCATGTGCTTTGCATGTGAATGAATTAGGCGCCAAGATGAAAAGGTTTCTCTCTATTCGGCCTAAACATCTTCATGCTTCAAATTGGCGCCAAGATGAAGAGTTATGGGAACCATTCGGCCAAAGACATCTCCCCTCATCCAAGCATCATTTATTTTCATTTTAAGACATGTACTTTGCCTAAAAGGCATCTATTTATTCGGCCAAGCCTTTACAAAACTATAAATAGGCTTTGGCATTCATTTGTAAACTCAACCCTTTTGATAATTAAAATCCTTTTTGTGAGATTATTCTCTCTTCAAGTTCTTTTTAGAACTATATCGATTAAGCAAGCCTTTCTAAAGCTTGTGGCGTCATTCCTTCACCTTGATACTTCTGGTTCCTAGTTCTTATAACTAGAGGGTCAAAGTCCTTACTACCATCCCTTATAAGACTTATAAGAAACGGGTCTTTGTTCTTTATAATATTGGTTCCTTCTTAGTTTTATAAGATACTATTTCCATCTCCATATCCCATCACCTTCACGCCAAATCTATCTCCATTTCAATACCATCTTCATCACCAATTAAAACATCCTTCATTCATCATTAAGGCATACGACCACCAACATCATTGGTGGCTGAATTCTCTTGCATTGAAGGATAAATCAACATTACTTCCGCAGCCCATCTTTGATAACATTCCTTTCCATTTCTATTCTTTCCAATTCCATTCACTTTTAATTTCTTAATTATCATATTAATTAAACAATTCTTCTTCTTTTGTGCAGATTACTTTCAATCCAAGGTGTAGCATTTGGTGTCTCTCCTAGATCGGGAAACAACAAGGTTGTCAACTTCTCCATTATTGAAGAAGCCTGGTTAGCCTTACATCAGTAAGCTAGATGAGTGTCTTAGTAGCTAACTAGGTGAGTTATAGCTTGATAAACTCAAGCTAGTAAGCTTTGGTCTTCTCAGCTCCTCAGCTACTCTCCTAGCTACTTCCAGCTACCTTTAGTCCACTTTTTAGCACTTTGGTCCAAAGCTCTCCTCTAGCTAAGTTCAGCTACATGCTAGCTCCTCCAGCTAAGTTGAGCTTTCCTTAGTGTTCCACGAGCTGCCATGATATTTGTGAGCTGCATATGACGTCCAAATACTCTGCCAAGCTGCCTCTGTTCATCATCTTGACTTTGAATGTTCAAAGTCCTTTTTACTACAAAGATGTTGGATGGAAGAGACATGTTAGCAAATAAAGAAAAAACGAAATATGTGTAGGACCTTACCAGAATTTACTCTCACAAGCCTCACGAGTCACTCCAAGAAAAATTAAATGTCACTAATCCGCTCGTGTTTGCACTCTAGGACTTTAATGGCTTTTACTTGTCCTCTTCTGATCTCACACACGCTCTAGCCTTTTTCCTCTCAATTATATTATCCCAAGTTCTAGAGGACTTTACTCAAAACCGTATCAAGTAAATTTTACTTGTTCAGCGTCGGCTGCAAACTGGTTAGTAGGAAGGGAAAACAAATATAATGAAAGGGTGGCTTAGAAAGAGAAAGAAAAGAACAAAAGGGGTTACTTACGCAAGTCACTTCAAAACCTTCTATCACCACAATCAATTTAAACGACTTACTTGACTTGCTTGGTGATGAGAATTGTTGATGAGTGCTTCAACTTCTTTTTTTTTTTTTGCTTTTCTTCTTTTTGAGTGTTGGATTTTTCTTCTTTTGAGTGCTTCACTTTGTTTTCTGATTTTTTTCTTGATTTCTTTGACTTTGCACTTCACTTGCACTTCTTTTTGTATTTTTTTTCTTTTTGTTGTTGTTGCACGTTGCTTCTTCCACCAAAGCTCTGATTACCACTTGATGTAAGGCTCTTCTGATGCCTTAAAAATTGATTGTGGATCTAGGAAGGAAGCAAAGAACCTTCACAAGTGAATGGCTCAAAAGAGAGGGTTAAGGGTGGTAAACGTATGAGGGAATAAGAGGGCTGTTTGAAATGAGAGATGGAAGCGAAAGATGGTTGATATGGCTATGGTTATGGCGTATGAAACAAAGGGGTGTTTGTGAGGTAGTATCTTAAAAAAGTCTCAAAGAATAACCAATGCTATAGAGAGCAAAGACCCAGACTTTATTGCTTCTTCAAGGGGTGGTATTAACTACTTTGACCCACTAGTTATATGAACTAGGAACCAAAAATATCAAGGTGAAAAGAGAAGAGGTTGACGCCACAAGTATAAATTATACTTGATAAGTCGATAAAAGTCACCAGGACTTAAGGAAGAGAATAATCTCACTTTAATTAAACAAAAGGTCTGATTACAAATGAAATAGGAAAGCCTATTTATAGTTTTTGAAGGGACTTGGCCGAATAGGTACATGGTGGTTCGGCCAGCCCTTGTATCTTCCTAAAATGACATGATTTTTTAATGAAAAAATAGGACTTTAATGAAAATACATGCTCTTGGCCGAATGGTTATGTGTTGGTTCGGCCCTAAGGATGATTTGAATGTATTTGGAAGTTATTTGGGTGCCAAATTGAAGAGAAAAGAGTCTTTGGCCGAATAGAAAGCATCCCTTGGTGTTTTGACGCCAATTTGATGTCACATGGAGTGCACATGCTTGAATGATGCACATGGCAGCCTACATGAATGCACATGGGTCTTCTTGCTATGCTTTGATGAGGTTGCAATAATAGGATGATGTCTTGAAGTCCATGGAATGAAGATAGGCAACAACTAGGCGTGAATTAGCTTCCAACGTGTATCTAGATGACATGGCATCCATTGGGCAGCCTAGAGATGAACTAGCTTCAAGGTAAGCTAGATGAGTGTCTTGGTAGCTAACTAGGTGAGTTATAGCTTGATAAACTCAAGCTAGTTAGCTTTGGTCTTCTCAGCTCCTCAGCTACTCTCCTAGCTACTTCCAGCTACCATTAGTCCACTTTTCAGCACTTTGATCTAAAGCTCTCCTCCAGCTAAGTTCAGCTACATGCTAGCTCCTCCAGCTAAGTTGAGCTTTCCTTAGTGTTCCACGAGCTTCCATGATATTTGTGAGTTGCATATGACATCCAAATACTCTACCAAGCTGCCTCATCGTGCATCACACTCTAATGTACCTATATGTGCAAGGAAACAAGGTAAGTCCATGATATTGAGCTGTATGAGATAAATACCTTGCTTCCATGTATGATTATGGTGATGTGAGCTATGTTTGAAGGTCATGAGCTAATTATATCATCTCAAAATATGTGTAAGATAATGCATGAAGCTTAAGAGCTAATATGAATGCATATGAACTAATGAAATGATTTATAATGATGCTGCCTTGATGTATATATGATAATCATGCTTAATATGATTATAAGACTATCCTAACATGCTTATAACATTGTGTATCAATCATAAAGATATGGGTATATGTTGTATGCATGAATATCATATAACATGGTATTCATAAATGATAAATGGAAACATGTAATAATAATCCTAAGAAATGATATGTAATCATAGCATGTATTTGAATAATATGAAAAACATGATCAAATAAACATAGGATGGAAATAATAATATGATAATTTATACTAACATGTGAATGCATGCTTATGATAAAATAGAATGTATAAATGATATAGTATAAGATAGGGTAATGAAGAACTCCCTTAGAAACAGCTTTGAAGAACATCCATGGTGTGTTCAAGTCATGTAGAAAGTTGAATCTAGTTTGGATTGTATCATCCTCCCTTTCTTTTAGGTGATTTGTCCTCAAATCGAAGTAGTTTCTCATTGAAGACCTTCTTGATGTAGGAAGGATTGATTCCTTATGTTTTCCTCCAATAGATGATTCACACGATATGTTCAACCTTTTGGCTTCAAATATGGTAACTTCACATCCTTTGATGGGAGGACACAATGTTTGGAAATCATCACATGTCCTTTGAACGGGAGAGACATATCCTTTGGTGAAGATAATAACTCCTTGGTACTGCTTTAAATCATCGTGTCCTTTCACCTTTGTGCCTCTCCAAATGATTGACTTTAAGGTTGATAGGATTTCACCATAAGGATAGAACAAGTTGCTGCAACAAAAATCAAAGTTAGTAAATGAAAAACTATTAACAAGATGAATGGAAATAGCAAACCAGGGTGGATGTTTAATGGGCATTGGTTGCTTAATGATGAAAAATTCCATTGGTCGTTGAATTCCCTTCAATATGTGCAATGTACTTGGAGCATGAATGATATCAACTTCTCGTACTTCAATTGGCACATTCTTTCGAATTTCAAGAGGTACATCCTTTGAAATGTCAAAGGACATGTCTTGTGGATCACCAAAAGTTACGTCTATTGATTCTTCAAAAGATATGTTTCTTGAATCTTCAACTTGAAGTGACATGTCTATTGGATTGTCCTGCACAACAAAAGAAAGAGTAGGAGTAGGATTAGATAAAATATGTTCTTCACCCTCATTTTCCTTTTCTTATTTGTTTCCAGATTCAATCCTTTCATTTTTCTCATTTTTAACTCTCTCCAAGCTTATTTGTTTCTCATGCCAAACTTCTCTTTCAACATTCTTCATGGCTTTAGTTTTCTCCTATTCCTCTATACGTGATTGGAGGGTAACCTAACATTCATGGACTTGACTTAGAAGCATAGGCGTCAATATGATTTTCTTTCCTTGATGTTGGAAAGAATACTTCTTAGAAAATCCATCATGGGTAGCCTTCTTGTCGAACTGCCAAGAACGTCTTAATATAATATGGCCTGCACTCATGGGCGCCACGTCACAAAGGACTTCATCATTGTATCTTCCAATTGAGAAAGGAACAATAACTTGTTCGGTTACCTTGGCTTCCCCCACATCATTAATCCACTGAAGTTTGTAAGGATGAGGATGCTTGGAAGCCTTTAGACCCAACTTTTCCACCATGTGAGTACTTGCTACGTTTGTACAACTTCCTCCATCAATGATCACCACACAAACTTTATCTCCTACGTGACATTTGGTATGGAATATGTTCTCTCTCTGTTCATCATCTTGACTTTGAATGTTCAAAGTCCTTTTGACTACAAAGATGTTGGATGGAAGAGACATGTTAGCAAATAAAGAAAAAACGAAATATGTGTAGGACCTTACCAGAATTTACTCTCACAAGCCTCACGAGTCACTCCAAGAAAAATTAAATGTCACTAATCCGCTCGTGTTTGCACTCTAGGACTTTAATGGCTTTTACTTGTCCTCTTCTGATCTCACACACGCTCTAGCCTTTTTCCTCTCAATTCTATTGTCCCAAGTTCTAGAGGACTTTACTCAAGACCGTATCAAATAAATTTTACTTGTTCAGCGTCGGCTGCAAACCGGTTAGTAGGAAGGGAAAACAAATATAATGAAAGGGTGGCTTAGAAAGAGAAAGAAAAGAACAAAAGGGGTTACTTACGCAAGTCACTTCAAAACCTTCTATCACCACAATCAATTTAAACGACTTACTTGACTTGCTTGGTGATGAGATTTGTTGATGAGTGCTTCAACTTCTTTTTTTTTTTTGCTTTTCTTCTTTTTGAGTGTTGGATTTTTCTTCTTTTGAGTGCTTCACTTTGTTTTCTGATTTTTTTTTGATTTCTTTGACTTTGCACTTCACTTGCACTTCTTTTTGTATTTTTTTTCTTTTTGTTGTTGTTGCACGTTGCTTCTTCCACCAAAGCTCTGATTACCACTTGATGTAAGGCTCTTCTGATGCCTTAAAAATTGATTGTGGATCTAGGAAGGAAGCAAAGAACCTTCACAAGTGAATGGCTCAAAAGAGAGGGTTAAGGGTGGTAAACGTATGAGGGAATAAGAGGGCTGTTTGAAATGAGAGATGGAAGCGAAAGATGGTTGATATGGCTATGGTTATGGCGTATGAAACAAAGGGGTGTTTGTGAGGTAGTATCTTAAAAAAGTCTCAAAGAATAACCAATGCTATAGAGAGCAAAGACCCAGACTTTATATTGCTTCTTCAAGGGGTGGTATTAACTACTTTGACCCACTAGTTATATGAACTAGGAACCAAAAATATCAAGGTGAAAAGAGAAGAGGTTGACGCCACAAGTATAAATTATACTTGATAAGTCGATAAAAGTCACCAGGACTTAAGGAAGAGAATAATCTCACTTTAATTAAACAAAAGGTCTGATTACAAATGAAATAGGAAAGCCTATTTATAGTTTTTGAAGGGACTTGGCCGAATAGGTACATGGTGGTTCGGCCAGCCCTTGTATCTTCCTAAAATGACATGATTTTTTAATGAAAAAATAGGACTTTAATGAAAATACATGCTCTTGGCCGAATGGTTATGTGTTGGTTCGGCCCTAAGGATGATTTGAATGTATTTGGAAGTTATTTGGGTGCCAAATTGAAGAGAAAAGAGTCTTTGGCCGAATAGAAAGCATCCCTTGGTGTTTTGACGCCAATTTGATGTCACATGGAGTGCACATGCTTGAATGATGCACATGGCAGCCTACATGAATGCACATGGGTCTTCTTGCTATGCTTTGATGAGGTTGCAATAATAGGATGATGTCTTGAAGTCCATGGAATGAAGATAGGCAACAACTAGGCGTGAATTAGCTTCCAACGTGTATCTAGATGACATGGCATCCATTGGGCAGCCTAGAGATGAACTAGCTTCAAGGTAAGCTAGATGAGTGTCTTGGTAGCTAACTAGGTGAGTTATAGCTTGATAAACTCAAGCTAGTTAGCTTTGGTCTTCTCAGCTCCTCAGCTACTCTCCTAGCTACTTCCAGCTACCATTAGTCCACTTTTCAGCACTTTGATCTAAAGCTCTCCTCCAGCTAAGTTCAGCTACATGCTAGCTCCTCCAGCTAAGTTGAGCTTTCCTTAGTGTTCCACGAGCTTCCATGATATTTGTGAGTTGCATATGACATCCAAATACTCTACCAAGCTGCCTCATCGTGCATCACACTCTAATGTACCTATATGTGCAAGGAAACAAGGTAAGTCCATGATATTGAGCTGTATGAGATAAATACCTTGCTTCCATGTATGATTATGGTGATGTGAGCTATGTTTGAAGGTCATGAGCTAATTATATCATCTCAAAATATGTGTAAGATAATGCATGAAGCTTAAGAGCTAATATGAATGCATATGAACTAATGAAATGATTTATAATGATGCTGCCTTGATGTATATATGATAATCATGCTTAATATGATTATAAGACTATCCTAACATGCTTATAACATTGTGTATCAATCATAAAGATATGGGTATATGTTGTATGCATGAATATCATATAACATGGTATTCATAAATGATAAATGGAAACATGTAATAATAATATCCTAAGAAATGATATGTAATCATAGCATGTATTTGAATAATATGAAAAACATGATCAAATAAACATAGGATGGAAATAATAATATGATAATTTATACTAACATGTGAATGCATGCTTATGATAAAATAGAATGTATAAATGATATAGTATAAGATAGGGTAATGAAGAACTCCCTTAGAAACAGCTTTGAAGAACATCCATGGTGTGTTCAAGTCATGTAGAAAGTTGAATCTAGTTTGGATTGTATCATCCTCCCTTTCTTTTAGGTGATTTGTCCTCAAATCGAAGTAGTTTCTCATTGAAGACCTTCTTGATGTAGGAAGGATTGATTCCTTATGTTTTCCTCCAATAGATGATTCACACGATATGTTCAACCTTTTGGCTTCAAATATGGTAACTTCACATCCTTTGATGGGAGGACACAATGTTTGGAAATCATCACATGTCCTTTGAACGGGAGAGACATATCCTTTGGTGAAGATAATAACTCCTTGGTACTGCTTTAAATCATCGTGTCCTTTCACCTTTGTGCCTCTCCAAATGATTGACTTTAAGGTTGATAGGATTTCACCATAAGGATAGAACAAGTTGCTGCAACAAAAATCAAAGTTAGTAAATGAAAAACTATTAACAAGATGAATGGAAATAGCAAACCAGGGTGGATGTTTAATGGGCATTGGTTGCTTAATGATGAAAAATTCCATTGGTCGTTGAATTCCCTTCAATATGTGCAATGTACTTGGAGCATGAATGATATCAACTTCTCGTACTTCAATTGGCACATTCTTTCGAATTTCAAGAGGTACATCCTTTGAAATGTCAAAGGACATGTCTTGTGGATCACCAAAAGTTACGTCTATTGATTCTTCAAAAGATATGTTTCTTGAATCTTCAACTTGAAGTGACATGTCTATTGGATTGTCCTGCACAACAAAAGAAAGAGTAGGAGTAGGATTAGATAAAATATGTTCTTCACCCTCATTTTCCTTTTCTTATTTGTTTCCAGATTCAATCCTTTCATTTTTCTCATTTTTAACTCTCTCCAAGCTTATTTGTTTCTCATGCCAAACTTCTCTTTCAACATTCTTCATGGCTTTAGTTTTCTCCTATTCCTCTATACGTGATTGGAGGGTAACCTAACATTCATGGACTTGACTTAGAAGCATAGGCGTCAATATGATTTTCTTTCCTTGATGTTGGAAAGAATACTTCTTAGAAAATCCATCATGGGTAGCCTTCTTGTCGAACTGCCAAGAACGTCTTAATATAATATGGCCTGCACTCATGGGCGCCACGTCACAAAGGACTTCATCATTGTATCTTCCAATTGAGAAAGGAACAATAACTTGTTCGGTTACCTTGGCTTCCCCCACATCATTAATCCACTGAAGTTTGTAAGGATGAGGATGCTTGGAAGCCTTTAGACCCAACTTTTCCACCATGTGAGTACTTGCTACGTTTGTACAACTTCCTCCATCAATGATCACCACACAAACTTTATCTCCTACGTGACATTTGGTATGGAATATGTTCTCTCTCTGTTCATCATCTTGACTTTGAATGTTCAAAGTCCTTTTGACTACAAAGATGTTGGATGGAAGAGACATGTTAGCAAATAAAGAAAAAACGAAATATGTGTAGGACCTTACCAGAATTTACTCTCACAAGCCTCACGAGTCACTCCAAGAAAAATTAAATGTCACTAATCCGCTCGTGTTTGCACTCTAGGACTTTAATGGCTTTTACTTGTCCTCTTCTGATCTCACACACGCTCTAGCCTTTTTCCTCTCAATTCTATTGTCCCAAGTTCTAGAGGACTTTACTCAAGACCGTATCAAATAAATTTTACTTGTTCAGCGTCGGCTGCAAACCGGTTAGTAGGAAGGGAAAACAAATATAATGAAAGGGTGGCTTAGAAAGAGAAAGAAAAGAACAAAAGGGGTTACTTACGCAAGTCACTTCAAAACCTTCTATCACCACAATCAATTTAAACGACTTACTTGACTTGCTTGGTGATGAGAATTGTTGATGAGTGCTTCAACTTCTTTTTTTTTTTTTTGCTTTTCTTCTTTTTGAGTGTTGGATTTTTCTTCTTTTGAGTGCTTCACTTTGTTTTCTGATTTTTTTCTTGATTTCTTTGACTTTGCACTTCACTTGCACTTCTTTTTGTATTTTTTTTCTTTTTGTTGTTGTTGCACGTTGCTTCTTCCACCAAAGCTCTGATTACCACTTGATGTAAGGCTCTTCTGATGCCTTAAAAATTGATTGTGGATCTAGGAAGGAAGCAAAGAACCTTCACAAGTGAATGGCTCAAAAGAGAGGGTTAAGGGTGGTAAACGTATGAGGGAATAAGAGGGCTGTTTGAAATGAGAGATGGAAGCGAAAGATGGTTGATATGGCTATGGTTATGGCGTATGAAACAAAGGGGTGTTTGTGAGGTAGTATCTTAAAAAAGTCTCAAAGAATAACCAATGCTATAGAGAGCAAAGACCCAGACTTTATATTGCTTCTTCAAGGGGTGGTATTAACTACTTTGACCCACTAGTTATATGAACTAGGAACCAAAAATATCAAGGTGAAAAGAGAAGAGGTTGACGCCACAAGTATAAATTATACTTGATAAGTCGATAAAAGTCACCAGGACTTAAGGAAGAGAATAATCTCACTTTAATTAAACAAAAGGTCTGATTACAAATGAAATAGGAAAGCCTATTTATAGTTTTTGAAGGGACTTGGCCGAATAGGTACATGGTGGTTCGGCCAGCCCTTGTATCTTCCTAAAATGACATGATTTTTTAATGAAAAAATAGGACTTTAATGAAAATACATGCTCTTGGCCGAATGGTTATGTGTTGGTTCGGCCCTAAGGATGATTTGAATGTATTTAGAAGTTATTTGGGTGCCAAATTGAAGAGAAAAGAGTCTTTGGCCGAATAGAAAGCATCCCTTGGTGTTTTGACGCCAATTTGATGTCACATGGAGTGCACATGCTTGAATGATGCACATGGCAGCCTACATGAATGCACATGGGTCTTCTTGCTATGCTTTGATGAGGTTGCAATAATAGGATGATGTCTTGAAGTCCATGGAATGAAGATAGGCAACAACTAGGCGTGAATTAGCTTCCAACGTGTATCTAGATGACATGGCATCCATTGGGCAGCCTAGAGATGAACTAGCTTCAAGGTAAGCTAGATGAGTGTCTTGGTAGCTAACTAGGTGAGTTATAGCTTGATAAACTCAAGCTAGTTAGCTTTGGTCTTCTCAGCTCCTCAGCTACTCTCCTAGCTACTTCCAGCTACCATTAGTCCACTTTTCAGCACTTTGATCTAAAGCTCTCCTCCAGCTAAGTTCAGCTACATGCTAGCTCCTCCAGCTAAGTTGAGCTTTCCTTAGTGTTCCACGAGCTTCCATGATATTTGTGAGTTGCATATGACATCCAAATACTCTACCAAGCTGCCTCATCGTGCATCACACTCTAATGTACCTATATGTGCAAGGAAACAAGGTAAGTCCATGATATTGAGCTGTATGAGATAAATACCTTGCTTCCATGTATGATTATGGTGATGTGAGCTATGTTTGAAGGTCATGAGCTAATTATATCATCTCAAAATATGTGTAAGATAATGCATGAAGCTTAAGAGCTAATATGAATGCATATGAACTAATGAAATGATTTATAATGATGCTGCCTTGATGTATATATGATAATCATGCTTAATATGATTATAAGACTATCCTAACATGCTTATAACATTGTGTATCAATCATAAAGATATGGGTATATGTTGTATGCATGAATATCATATAACATGGTATTCATAAATGATAAATGGAAACATGTAATAATAATATCCTAAGAAATGATATGTAATCATAGCATGTATTTGAATAATATGAAAAACATGATCAAATAAACATAGGATGGAAATAATAATATGATAATTTATACTAACATGTGAATGCATGCTTATGATAAAATAGAATGTATAAATGATATAGTATAAGATAGGGTAATGAAGAACTCCCTTAGAAACAGCTTTGAAGAACATCCATGGTGTGTTCAAGTCATGTAGAAAGTTGAATCTAGTTTGGATTGTATCATCCTCCCTTTCTTTTAGGTGATTTGTCCTCAAATCGAAGTAGTTTCTCATTGAAGACCTTCTTGATGTAGGAAGGATTGATTCCTTATGTTTTCCTCCAATAGATGATTCACACGATATGTTCAACCTTTTGGCTTCAAATATGGTAACTTCACATCCTTTGATGGGAGGACACAATGTTTGGAAATCATCACATGTCCTTTGAACGGGAGAGACATATCCTTTGGTGAAGATAATAACTCCTTGGTACTGCTTTAAATCATCGTGTCCTTTCACCTTTGTGCCTCTCCAAATGATTGACTTTAAGGTTGATAGGATTTCACCATAAGGATAGAACAAGTTGCTGCAACAAAAATCAAAGTTAGTAAATGAAAAACTATTAACAAGATGAATGGAAATAGCAAACCAGGGTGGATGTTTAATGGGCATTGGTTGCTTAATGATGAAAAATTCCATTGGTCGTTGAATTCCCTTCAATATGTGCAATGTACTTGGAGCATGAATGATATCAACTTCTCGTACTTCAATTGGCACATTCTTTCGAATTTCAAGAGGTACATCCTTTGAAATGTCAAAGGACATGTCTTGTGGATCACCAAAAGTTACGTCTATTGATTCTTCAAAAGATATGTTTCTTGAATCTTCAACTTGAAGTGACATGTCTATTGGATTGTCCTGCACAACAAAAGAAAGAGTAGGAGTAGGATTAGATAAAATATGTTCTTCACCCTCATTTTCCTTTTCTTATTTGTTTCCAGATTCAATCCTTTCATTTTTCTCATTTTTAACTCTCTCCAAGCTTATTTGTTTCTCATGCCAAACTTCTCTTTCAACATTCTTCATGGCTTTAGTTTTCTCCTATTCCTCTATACGTGATTGGAGGGTAACCTAACATTCATGGACTTGACTTAGAAGCATAGGCGTCAATATGATTTTCTTTCCTTGATGTTGGAAAGAATACTTCTTAGAAAATCCATCATGGGTAGCCTTCTTGTCGAACTGCCAAGAACGTCTTAATATAATATGGCCTGCACTCATGGGCGCCACGTCACAAAGGACTTCATCATTGTATCTTCCAATTGAGAAAGGAACAATAACTTGTTCGGTTACCTTGGCTTCCCCCACATCATTAATCCACTGAAGTTTGTAAGGATGAGGATGCTTGGAAGCCTTTAGACCCAACTTTTCCACCATGTGAGTACTTGCTACGTTTGTACAACTTCCTCCATCAATGATCACCACACAAACTTTATCTCCTACGTGACATTTGGTATGGAATATGTTCTCTCTCTGTTCATCATCTTGACTTTGAATGTTCAAAGTCCTTTTGACTACAAAGATGTTGGATGGAAGAGACATGTTAGCAAATAAAGAAAAAACGAAATATGTGTAGGACCTTACCAGAATTTACTCTCACAAGCCTCACGAGTCACTCCAAGAAAAATTAAATGTCACTAATCCGCTCGTGTTTGCACTCTAGGACTTTAATGGCTTTTACTTGTCCTCTTCTGATCTCACACACGCTCTAGCCTTTTTCCTCTCAATTCTATTGTCCCAAGTTCTAGAGGACTTTACTCAAGACCGTATCAAATAAATTTTACTTGTTCAGCGTCGGCTGCAAACCGGTTAGTAGGAAGGGAAAACAAATATAATGAAAGGGTGGCTTAGAAAGAGAAAGAAAAGAATAAAAGGGGTTACTTACGCAAGTCACTTCACAACCTTCTATCACCACAATCAATTTAAACGACTTACTTGACTTGCTTGGTGATGAGAATTGTTGATGAGTGCTTCAAATTCTTTTTTTTTTGCTTTTCTTCTTTTTGAGTGTTGGATTTTTCTTCTTTTGAGTGCTTCACTTTGTTTTCTGATTTTTTTCTTGATTTCTTTGACTTTGCACTTCACTTGCACTTCTTTTTGTATTTTTTTCTTTTTGTTGTTGTTGCACGTTGCTTCTTCCACCAAAGCTCTGATTACCACTTGATGTAAGGCTCTTCTGATGCCTTAAAAATTGATTGTGGATCTAGGAAGGAAGCAAAGAACCTTCACAAGTGAATGGCTCAAAAGAGAGGGTTAAGGGTGGTAAACGTATGAGGGAATAGGAGGGCTGTTTGTAATGAGAGATGGAAGCGGAAGATGGTTGATATGGCTATGGTTATGGCGTATGAAACAAAGGGGTGTTTGTGAGGTAGTATCTTAAAAAAGTCTCAAAGAAGAACCAATGCTATAGAGAGCAAAGACCCAGACTTTATATTGCTTCTTCAAGGGGTGGTATTAAGTACTTTGACCCACTAGTTATATGAACTAGGAACCAAAAATATCAAGGTGAAAAGAGAAGAGGTTGACGCCACAAGTATAAATTATACTTGATAAGTCGATAAAAGTCACCAGGACTTAAGGAAGAGAATAATCTCACTTTAATTAAACAAAAGGTCTGATTACAAATGAAATAGGAAAGCCTATTTATAGTTTTTGAAGGGACTTGGCCGAATAGGTACATGGTGGTTCGGCCAGCCCTTGTATCTTCCTAAAATGACATGATTTTTAATGAAAAAATAGGACTTTAATGAAAATACATGCTCTTGGCCGAATGGTTATGTGTTGGTTCGGCCCTAAGGATGATTTGAATGTATTTGGAAGTTATTTGGGCGCCAAATTGAAGAGAAAAGAGTCTTTGGCCGAATAGAAAGCATCCCTTGGTGTTTTGGCGCCAATTTGATGTCACATGGAGTGCACATGCTTGAATGATGCACATGGCAGCCTACATGAATGCACATGGGTCTTCTTGCTATGCTTTGATGAGGTTGCAATAATAGGATGATGTCTTGAAGTCCATGGAATGAAGATAGGCAACAACTAGGCGTGAATTAGCTTCCAACGTGTATCTAGATGACATGGCATCCATTGGGCAGCCTAGAGATGAACTAGCTTCAAGGTAAGCTAGATGAGTGTCTTGGTAGCTAACTAGGTGAGTTATAGCTTGATAAACTCAAGCTAGTTAGCTTTGGTCTTCTCAGCTCCTCAGCTACTCTCCTAGCTACTTCCAGCTACCATTAGTCCACTTTTCAGCACTTTGATCTAAAGCTCTCCTCCAGCTAAGTTCAGCTATGATACGATCCAAACTAGCTCCAATTTTCTCCATGACTTGATCGGTCTATGGACGTTTTTAACTACTACTTCTAAGGGAGTTCTTCCTTACCCTATCTTATATTATATCATTTATACATTATATTCTATCATAACCATGCATTCACATGTTAGTATAAATTATTATCTTATTATTTCTATCCTATGCTTATTTGATCATGTCTCTCATATCATTCAAATATATGCTATGATTACATATCATTTCCTAGGATATTATTATTACATGTTTCCATTTATCATTTATCATGAATACCATGTTATATGATATTCATGCATACAACATATTCACATCTTTATGATTGATACACATTGTTATTTAAATATGTTAAGCATGTTAGGATAGTTTTATTATCATATTAAGCATGATTATTATATATACATCAAGGCAGCATACTTATAATGCATTTCATTAGTTTATTTGCATTCATATTAACTCTTAGGCCTTATACATTATCTTACACATATTAGGAGATGATGTACTTAGTTCATGGCCATCAAACTTAGCTCACATTACCATAAACAAACGTGGCAGCAAGGTATTTAGCTCGTTTTGGCTCAATACCATGAAATTACCTTGTTTCCTTGCACATGTAGGTACATTGGAGCATGGCACACGTTGGGGAAGCTTGGTAGATTATTTGGGATCCATATGCAGCTCACAATTAGCTCACAAACATCAAGACAGCTCGTGGAACACAATGAGAACTTCAACTTAGCTGTAGGAGCTAGCATGTAGCTGAACTTAGCTGGGGGAGAGCTTTGGACCAAAGTGCTGAAAAGTGGACTAAAGGTAGCTGAAAGTAGCTGGGAGAGTAGCTGAGGAGCTGAGAAGACCAAAGCTAATTAGCTTGAGTTCATTAAGTTTTAGCTCACCTAATTAGTTACCAAGACACTCACCTAGCTTACCTTGAAGCTAGTTCATCTCTAGGTTGCCCATGGACTTCAAGACATCATCCTATGGTTGCAACCTCACCAAAGCCTTGCAAGAAGACCTATGTGCGTTCAAGTAGGCTGCCATGTGCATCATTCAAGCATGTGCACACCATGGGACATCAAATTGGCGCCAAAACACCAAGGGATGCTTTTTGTTCGGCCAAAGACTCTTTCCTCTTCATTTTGGCGCCCAAATAACTTCCAAATGCTTTCAAAATATCCTTAGGGCCGAACCAACACATAACCATTCGGCCAAGAGCATGTATTTGCATTAAGTCATGTATTTTCACACAAAAATCATGTCATTTTAGGAAGGCACAAGGGCTGGCCGAACCAACATGTATCTATTCGGCCAAATCCCTTCAAAAACTATAAATAGGCTTTCCTATTTCATTTGTAAGCACACCTTTTATTCAATTAAAGTGAGATTATTCTCTTCTTAAGTCCTGGTGATTTTTTATCGACTTATCAAGTATTTTATACTTGTGGCGTCAACCCCTTCCTTTCATCTTGATACTTCTGGTTCCTAGTTCATATAACTAGTGGGTCAAAGTACTTAAAACCATCCCTTGAAGAAACAATATAAGGATTGGGTCTCTGCTCTATATAGCATTGGTTCTTCTTTGAGATTTCTTCAAGATACTATCCTCACAACCATCCTTTTATTTCATCACCATAACCATAGCCTTATCAACTATCTTCCGCTTCCATTACTCATTATTTAAATAGCCTACCAATTCACCCATACGTCTACCACCCTTAACCATTCTACTTTGAGCCATTCACTTTGCAGGTTGTTTTGCTTCCTTCCTAGATCCACAATCATTTGAAAAGGTACAAGTACCTTACATCAAGCGGTAATCAGAGCTTTGGTGGAAGAAGCAACGTGCAACAACAACAAAAAGAAAATACAAAAAGAAGTGCAAAAGTGAAGTGCAAAGTCGAAGAAAAAAAAATTAGCAAAGGAAAAAGAAGCACTCAAAAAGATTGAAAGCACTCAAAAAGAAGAAAAAAACAAAGAAAAGAAAGAAAAGTTGGAAGCACTCATCAACAATTCTCATCACCAAGCATTTTCAAGTAAGCCTTTAAAATTGATTGTGGTGATAGAAGGTTGTGAAGTGACTTGTGTAAGTAACCCTTTCATTCTCTTCTTTCTAATTTCTAAGCCACCTTTTCAATTATATTTGTTTTCCATTCCTACTAACCATTTGCAGCCGACGCCAAACAAGTGAAATTACTCGATATAGTCTTGAGTAAAAGTTCATTAGAACTTGAGACAAGAGAATTGAGGAAAAAAAAGGCTGGAGCGTGTGTGAGATCAGAAGAGGACAAGTAAAAGCCATTAAAGTCCTAGAGTACAAACACGAGTGGATTGAGTGACATCAAGTTTTCTTGGAGTGACTCGTGAGGCTTTGTGAGATACTCTGGTAAGGTCCTTTTACACATTTTCCATTTTTTTTATTTCACTAACAAAATTTTAATTTCTTCCATGGAGTACGAACAACAAAGAGTGAATGCATTTCATACTCGTTGCCATGTAAGCAATGGTAAAGTATGTCTTGTAACCATTGATAGTGGAAGTTGTGCAAATCTAGCTAGCACATATACGATAGAGAAGTTGGGACTTGCAACATTTAAACATCCCAAGCCATATGTTTTGCAAGGATTTAACGAAGATGAAGAGTTAAAAGTCATAGAGCAAGTACTTGTACCATTCTCAATTGGAAAATATGAAGATGAGGTCTTGTGCGATGTTGTCTCCATGAGTTCGAGCCACCTTCTTTTTGGTCGACCTTGGCAGTTTGATAAACGAGCAACACATAATTGCTTCACCAATCGCTTTTCATTCATCCATAATGAAAAGAAGATTACATTGGTGCCAATGATGCCAAATCTAGTGCATGAAGACCAAACTCAACTTAAATCTTGAATAGAAGAATGGCAGAAAAGTAAAGCCATGAAGAGAACTGAAAAAGAAGTCTTACAAGAGCAACAAGTTCAACAACCGAAAAATCATATTGATGTGACAAAAGTTGGAATTGATGAGTGTAGAGAAGAGAAGCAAAGTGAAGAACATATTTTAACCAACTTTTCTCTTCCATCTATTCTTCCTATTGTTTTGCAGGACAATTCAAGAGATGTATCTTTTCGGGAGGATGAATCCAGGATCATGAATTATGGAGGACTAAAGGATGTGACCTTTGAAGAACCAATAGGTGTGACTCTTTGTGATTCACAAGGCATGTCTATTGATGTTTTGAGGGTTATACCATTGAATTTCCAATTAAAGGTGTCACTTGAAGTGCTAAGAAATGGAATCATTGACATCCCAAGTGCAGTGCCAATTATTAGGAGAATTCAACGACCAGCTCCAATTAAACATCCACCATGGTTTGCTAACTCTACTCATTTTGTTATTAGATTTTCATTTACTAATTTTGATTTCTTTCGTAGCAATTGGATTCGTATAAGTGGTGTTGTCCAAGTAATATATGATGATAAGATCATTTTTCATTTTGAATTTGATTGGTGCATCAAATACGTCCACTTCAATGGAGATCAAAGGATAGATGATTCAAGGAGACATGGAGTTACCAGATTCGAAGCCAAGAGGTTAAACATGTCGTGCAAATCATTTATTGGGGGAAAGCATGAGGAATCAATCTCTCCTACACTAAGAATGTCTTCAATAAGAAACTACTTCGATTTGAGGACAAATCGCTCTAAAGAAGGGGAGGATGATACGATCCAAACTAGCTCCAATTTTCTCCATGACTTGATCGGTCTATGGACGTTTTTAACTACTGCTTCTAAGGGAGTTCTTCCTTACCCTATCTTATATTATATCATTTATACATTATATTCTATCATAACCATGCATTCACATGTTAGTATAAATTATTATCTTATTATTTCTATCCTATGCTTATTTGATCATGTCTCTCATATCATTCAAATATGCTATGATTACATATCATTTCCTAGGATATTATTATTACATGTTTCCATTTATCATTTATCATGAATACCATGTTATATGATATTCATGCATACAACATATTCACATCTTTATGATTGATACACATTATTATTTAAATATGTTAAGCATGTTAGGATAGTTTTATTATCATATTAAGCATGATTATTATATATACATCAAGGCAGCATACTTATAATGCATTTCATTAGTTTATTTGCATTCATATTAACTCTTAGGCCTTATATTATCTTACACATATTAGGAGATGATGTACTTAGCTCATGGCCATCAAACTTAGCTCACATTACCATAAACAAACGTGGCAGCAAGGTATTTAGCTCGTTTTGGCTCAATACCATGAAATTACCTTGTTTCCTTGCACATGTAGGTACATTGGAGCATGGCACACGTTGGGGAAGCTTGGTAGATTATTGGGATCCATATGCAGCTCACAATTAGCTCACAAACATCAAGACAGCTCGTGGAACACAATGAGAACTTCAACTTAGCTGGAGGAGCTAGCATGTAGCTGAACTTAGCTGGGGGAGAGCTTTGGACCAAAGTGCTGAAAAGTGGACTAAAGGTAGCTGAAAGTAGCTGGGAGAGTAGCTGAGGAGCTGAGAAGACCAAAGCTAACTAGCTTGAGTTCATTAAGTTTTAGCTCACCTAATTAGTTACCAAGACACTCACCTAGCTTACCTTGAAGCTAGTTCATCTCTAGGTTGCCCATGGACTTCAAGACATCATCCTATGGTTGCAACCTCACCAAATCCTTGCAAGAAGACCTATGTGCGTTCAAGTAGGCTGCCATGTGCATCATTCAAGCATGTGCACACCATGTGACATCAAATTGGCGCCAAAACACCAAGGGATGCTTGCTGTTCGGCCAAAGACTCTTTCCTCTTCATTTTGGCGCCCAAATAACTTCCAAATGCTTTCAAAATATCCTTAGGGCCGAACCAACACATAACCATTCGGCCAAGAGCATGTATTTTTAAGTCATGTATTTTCACACAAAAATCATGTCATTTTAGGAAGGCACAAGGGCTGGCCGAACCAACATGTATCTATTCGGCCAAATCCCTTCAAAAACTATAAATAGGCTTTCCTATTTCATTTGTAAGCACACCTTTTATTCAATTAAAGTGAGATTATTCTCTTCTTAAGTCCTGGTGACTTTTTATCGACTTATCAAGTATTTTATACTTGTGGCGTCAACCCCTTCCTTTCATCTTGATACTTCTGGTTCCTAGTTCATATAACTAGTGGGTCAAAGTACTTAAAACCATCCCTTGAAGAAACAATATAAAGATTGGGTCTCTACTCTATATAGCATTGGTTCTTCTTTGAGATTTCTTCAAGATACTATCCTCACAACCATCCTTTTATTTCATCACCATAACCATAGCCTTATCAACTATCTTCCGCTTCCATTACTCATTATTTAAATAGCCTACCAATTCACCCATACGTCTACCACCCTTAACCATTCTACTTTGAGCCATTCACTTTGCAGGTTGTTTTGCTTCCTTCCTAGATCCACAATCATTTGAAAAGGTACAAGTACCTTACATCAAGCTACATGCTAGCTCCTCCAGCTAAGTTGAGCTTTCCTTAGTGTTCCACGAGCTTCCATGATATTTGTGAGTTGCATATGACATCCAAATACTCTACCAAGCTGCCTCATCGTGCATCACACTCTAATGTACCTATATGTGCAAGGAAACAAGGTAAGTCCATGATATTGAGCTGTATGAGATAAATACCTTGCTTCCATGTATGATTATGGTGATGTGAGCTATGTTTGAAGGTCATGAGCTAATTATATCATCTCAAAATATGTGTAAGATCATGCATGAAGCTTAAGAGCTAATATGCATGCATATGAACTAATGAAATGATTTATAATGATGCTGCCTTGAGTATATATGATAATCATGCTTAATATGATTATAAGACTATCCTAACATGCTTATAACATTGTGTATCAATCATAAAGATATGGGTATATGTTGTATGCATGAATATCATATAACATGGTATTCATAAATGATAAATGGAAACATGTAATAATATCCTAAGAAATGATATGTAATCATAGCATGTATTTGAATAATATGAAAAACATGATCAAATAAACATAGGATGGAAATAATAATATGATAATTTATACTAACATGTGAATGCATGCTTATGATAAAATAGAATGTATAAATGATATAGTATAAGATAGGGTAATGAAGAACTCCCTTAGAAACAACTTTGAAGAACATCCATGGTGTGTTCAAGTCATGTAGAAAGTTGAATCTAGTTTGGATTGTATCATCCTCCCCTTCTTTTAGGTGATTTGTCCTCAAATCGAAGTAGTTTCTCATTGAAGACCTTCTTGATGTAGGAAGGATTGATTCCTTATGTTTTCCTCCAATAGATGATTCACACGATATGTTCAACCTTTTGGCTTCAAATATGGTAACTTCACATCCTTTGATGGGAGGACACAATGTTTGGAAATCATCACATGTCCTTTGAACGGGAGAGACATATCCTTTGGTGAAGATAATAACTCCTTGGTACTGCTTTAAATCATCGTGTCCTTTCCCCTTTGTGCCTCTCTAAATAATTGACTTTAAGGTTGATAGGATTTCACCATAAGGATAGAACAAGTTGCTGCAACAAAAATCAAAGTTAGTAAATGAAAAACTATTAACAAGATGAATGGAAATAGCAAACCAGGGTGGATGTTTAATGGGCATTGGTTGCTTAATGATGAAAAATTCCATTGGTCGTTGAATTCCCTTCAATATGTGCAATGTACTTGGAGCATGAATGATATCAACTTCTCGTACTTCAATTGGCACATTCTTTCGAATTTCAAGATGTACATCCTTTGAAATGTCAAAGGACATGTCTTGTGGATCACCAAAAGTTACGTCTATTGATTCTTCAAAAGATATGTTTCTTGAATCTTTAACTTGAAGTGACATGTCTGTTGGATTGTCCTGCACAACAAAAGAAAGAGTAGGAGTAGGATTAGATAAAATATGTTCTTCACCCTCATTTTCCTTTTCTTATTTGTTTCTAGATTCAATCCTTTCATTTTTCTCATTTTCAACTCTCTCCAAGCTTATTTGTTTCTCATGCCAAACTTCTCTTTCAACTTTCTTCATGGCTTTAGTTTTCTTCCATTCCTCTATACGTGATTGGAGGGTAACCTGGCATTCATGGACTTGACTTGGAAGCATAGGCGCCAATATGATTTTCTTTCATTGATGTTGGAAAGAATACTTCTTATAAAATCCATCATGGGTAGCCTTCTTGTCGAACTGCCAAGAACGTCTTAATATAATATGGCCTGCACTCATGGGTGCCACGTCACAAAGGACTTCATCATTGTATCTTCCAATTGAGAAAGGAACAATAACTTGTTCGGTTACCTTGGCTTCCCCCACATCATTAATCCACTGAAGTTTGTAAGGATGAGGATGCTTGGAAGCCTTTAGACCCAACTTTTCCACCATGTGAGTACTTGCTACGTTTGTACAACTTCCTCCATCAATGATCACCACACAAACTTTATCTCCTACGTGACATTTGGTATGGAATATGTTCTCTCTCTGTTCATCATCTTGACTTTGAATGTTCAAAGTCCTTTTGACTACAAAGATGTTGGATGGAAGAGACATGTTAGCAAATAAAGAAAAAACGAAATATGTGTAGGACCTTACCAGAATTTACTCTCACAAGCCTCACGAGTCACTCCAAGAAAAATTAAATGTCACTAATCCGCTCGTGTTTGCACTCTACTTTAATAGCTTTTACTTGTCCTCTTCTGATCTCACACACACTCTAGCCTTTTTCCTCTCAATTCTATTGTCCCAAGTTCTAGAGGACTTTACTCAAGACCGTATCAAGTAAATTTTACTTGTTTAGTGACGGCTGCAAACCGGTTAGTAGGAAGGGAAAACAAATATAATGAAAGGGTGGCTTAGAAAGAGAAAGAAAAGAACAAAAGGGGTTACTTACGCAAGTCACTTCATAACCTTCTATCACCACAATCAATTTAAACAGCTTACATGACTTGCTTGGTGATGAGAATTGTTGATGAGTGCTTCAACTTCTTTTTTTTTTTGCTTTTCTTCTTTTTGAGTGCTGGATTTTTCTTCTTTTGAGTGCTTCACTTTGTTTTCTGATTTTTTTCTTGATTTCTTTGACTTTGCACTTCACTTGCACTTCTTTTTGTATTTTTTTCTTTTTGTTGTTGTTGCACGTTGCTTCTTCCACCAAAGCTCTGATTACCACTTGATGTAAGGCTCTTCTGATGCCTTAAAAATTGATTGTGGATCTAGGAAGGAAGCAAAGAACCTTCACAAGTGAATGGCTCAAAAGAGAGGGTTAAGGGTGGTAAACGTATGAGGGAATAGGAGGGTTGTTTGAAATGAGAGATGGAAGCGGAAGATGGTTGATATGGCTATGGTTATGGCTTATGAAACAAAGGGGTGTTTGTGAGGTAGTATCTTAAAAAAGTCTCAAAGAAGAACCAATGCTATAGAGAGCAAAGACCCAGACTTTATATTGCTTCTTCAAGGGGTTGTATTAACTACTTTGACCAACTAGTTATATGAACTAGGAACCAAAAATATCAAGGTGAAAAGAGAAGAGGTTGACACCACAAGTATAAATTATACTTGATAAGTCGATAAAAGTCACCAGGACTTAAGGAAGAGAATAATCTCACTTTAATTAAACAAAAGGTCTGATTACAAATGAAATAGGAAAGCCTATTTATAGTTTTTTAAGGGACTTGGCCGAACAGGTACATGTTGGTTCGGCCAGCCCTTGTATCTTCCTAAAATGACATGATTTTTTAATGAAAAAATAGGACTTTAATGAAAATACATGCTCTTGGCCGAATGGTTATGTGTTGGTTTGGCCCTAAGGATGATTTGAATGTATTTGGAAGTTATTTGGGCGCCAAATTGAAGAGAAAAGAGTCTTTGGCCGAATAGAAAGCATCCCTTGGTGTTTTGGCGCCAATTTGATGTCACATGGAGTGCACATGCTTGAATGATGCACATGGCAGCCTACATGAATGCACATGGGTCTTCTTGCTATGCTTTGATGAGGTTGCAATAATAGGATGATGTCTTGAAGTCCATGGAATGAAGATAGGCAACAACTAGGCGTGAATTAGCTTCCAACGTGTATCTAGATGACATGGCATCCATTGGGCAGCCTAGAGATGAACTAGCTTCAAGGTAAGCTAGATGAGTGTCTTGGTAGCTAACTAGGTGAGTTATAGCTTGATAAACTCAAGCTAGTTAGCTATGGTCTTCTCAGCTCCTCAGCTACTCTCCTAGCTACTTCCAGCTACCATTAGTCCACTTTTCAGCACTTTGATCTAAAGCTCTCCTCCAGCTAAGTTCAGCTACATGCTAGCTCCTCCAGCTAAGTTGAGCTTTCCTTAGTGTTCCACGAGCTGCCATGATATTTGTGAGTTGCATATGACATCCAAATACTCTACCAAGCTACCTCATCATGCATCACACTCTAATGTACCTATATGTGCAAGGAAACAAGGTAAGTCCATGATATTGAGCTGTATGAGATAAATACCTTGCTGCCATGTATGATTATGGTGATGTGAGCTATGTTTGAAGGTCATGAGCTAATTATATAATCTCAAAATATGTGTAAGATAATGCATGAAGCTTAAGAGCTAATATGAATGCATATGAACTAATGAAATGATTTATAATGATGATGCCTTGATGTATATATGATAATCATGCTTAATATGATTATAAGACTATCCTAACATGCTTATAACATTGTGTATCAATCATAAAGATATGGGTATATGTTGTATGCATGAATATCATATAAAATGGTATTCATAAATGATAAATGGAAACATGTAATAATAATATCCTAATAAATGGTATGTAATCATAGCATATATTTGAATAATATGAAAAACATGATCAAATAAACATAGGATGGAAATAATAATATGATAATTTATACTAACATGTGAATGCATGCTTATGATAAAATAGAATGTATAAATGATATAGTATAAGATAGGGTAATGAAGAACTCCCTTAGAAACAGCTTTGAAGAACATCCATGGTGTGTTCAAGTCATGGAGAAAGTTGGAGCTAGTTTGGATTGTATCATCCTCCCCTTCTTTTAGGCTATTTGTCCTCAAATCGAAGTAGTTTCTCATTGAAGACCTTCTTGATGTAGGAAGGATTGATTCCTTATGTTTTCCTCTAATAGATGATTCACACGATATGTTCAACCTCTTGGCTTCAAATATGGTAACTTCACATCCTTTGATGGGAAGACTCAATGATTGGGAATCATCACATGTCCTTTGAACGAGAGAGACATATCCTTTAGTGAAGATAATAACTCCTTGGTGCTGATTTAAATCATCATGTCCTTTCACCTTTGTGCCTCTCTAAATGATTGACTTTAAGGTTGATAGGATATCACCATAAGGATAGAACAAGTTGCTGCAACAAAAATCAAAGTTAGTAAATGAAAAACTATTAACAAGATGAATGGAAATAGCAAACCAGGGTGAATGTTTAATGGGCATTGGTTGCTTAATGATGAAAAACTCCATTGGTTGTTGAATTCCCTTCAATATGTGCAGTGTACTTGGAGCATGAATGATATCAACTTTTCGTACTTCAATTGGCACATTCTTTTGAATTTCATGAGGTACATCCTTTGAAATGTCAAAGGACATGTCTTGTGGATCACCAAAAGTTACGTCTATTGATTCTTCAAAAGACATGTTTCTTAAATCTTCAACTTGAAGTGACATGTCTATTGGATTGTCCTGCACAACAAAAGAAAGAGTAGGAGTAGGATTAGATAAAATATGTTCTTCACCCTCATTTTCCTTTTCTTATTTGTTTCCAGATTCAATCCTTTCATTTTTCTCATTTTCAACTCTCTCCAAGCTTATTTGTTTCTCATGCCAAACTTTTCTTTCAACTTTCTTCATGGCTTTAGTTTTCTTCCATTCCTCTATACGTGATTGGAGGGTAACCTGGCATTTATGGACTTGACTTGGAAGTATAGGCGCCAATATGATTTTCTTTCATTGATGTTGGAAAGAATACTTCTTATAAAATCCATCATGGGTATCCTTCTTGTCAAACTACCAAGAACGCCCTAATATAATATGGCCTACACTCATGGGCACCACGTCACAAAGGACTTCATCATTGTATCTTCCAATTGAGAAAGGAACAATAACTTGTTCGGTTAGCTTGGCTTCCCCCACATCATTAATCCACTGAAGTTTGTAAGGATGAGGATGCTTGGAAGACTTTAGACCCAACTTTTCCACCATGTGAGTACTTGCTACGTTTGTACAACTTCCTCCATCAATGATCACCACACAAACTTTATCTCCTACGTGACATTTGGTATGGAAGATGTTCTCTCTCTGTTCATCATCTTGACTTTGAATGTTCAAAGTCCTTTTGACTACAAAGATGTTGGATGGAAGAGACATGTTAGCAAATAAAGAAAAAACAAAATGTGTGTAGTACCTTACCAGAATTTACTCTCACAAGCCTCACGAGTCACTCCAAGAAAAATTAAATGTCACTAATCTGCTTGTGTTTGCACTCTAGGACTTTAATGGCTTTTACTTATCCTCTTCTGATCTCACACACGCTCTAGCCTTTTTCCTCTCAATTCTCTTGTCCCAAGTTCTAGAGGACTTTACTCAAGACCGTATCAAGTAAATTTTACTTGTTTAGCGTCGGCTGCAAAAGGGTTAGTAGGAAGGGAAAACAAATATAATGAAAGTGTTGCTTAGAAATAGAAAGAAAAGAACAAAAGGGGTTACTTGCACAAGTCACTTCACAACCTTCTATCACCACAATCAATTTAAACGACTTACTTGACTTGCTTGGTGATGAGAATTGTTGATGAGTGCTTCAACTTCTTTTTTTTTTTGCTTTTCTTCTTTTTGAGTGCTGGATTTTTCTTCTTTTGAGTGCTTCACTTTGTTTTCTGATTTTTTTCTTGATTTCTTTGACTTTGCACTTCACTTGCACTTCTTTTTGTATTTTTTTCTTTTTGTTGTTATTGCACGTTGCTTCTTCAACCAAAGCTCTGATTACCACTTGATGTAAGGCTCTTCTGAAGCCTTAAAAATAGATAGTGGATCTAGGAAGGAAGCAAACAACCTTCATAAGTGAATGGCTCAAAAGAGAGGGTTAAGGGTGGTAAACGTATAAGGGAATAGGAGGGCTGTTTGAAATGAGAGATGGAAGCGGAAGATGGTTGATATGGCTATGGTTATGGCGTATGAAACAAAGGGGTGTTTGTGAGGTAGTATCTTAAAGAAGTCTCAAAGAAGAACCAATGCTATAGAGAGCAAAGACCCAGACTTTATATTGCTTCTTCAAGGGGTGGTATTAAGTACTTTGACCCACTAGTTATATGAACTAGGAACCAGAAATATCAAGGTGAAAAGAGAAGGGGTTGACGCCACAAGTATAAATTATACTTGATAAGTCGATAAAAGTCACCAGGACTTAAGGAAGAGAATAATCTCACTTTAATTAAACAAAAGGTCTGATTACAAATGAAATAGGAAAGCCTATTTATAGTTTTGAAGGGACTTGGCCGAATAGGTACATGTTGGTTAGGCCAGCCCTTGTATCTTCCAAAAATGACATGATTTTTTAATGAAAAAACAGGACTTTAATGAAAATACATGCTCCTGGACGAATGGTTATGTGTTGGTTCGGCCCTAAGGATGATTTGAATGCATTTGGAAGTTATTTGGGTGCCAAAATGAAGAGGAAAGAGTCTTTGGCCGAATAGAAAGCATCCCTTGGTGTTTTGGCCCAATTTGATGTCACATGGACTGCACATGCTTGAATGATGCACATGGAAGCCTACATGAATGCACATGGGTCTTCTTGCTATGCTTTGATGAGGTTGCAATAATAGGATGATGTCTTGAAGTCCATGGAATGAAGATAGGCAACAACTAGGCGTGAATTAGCTTCCAACGTGTATCTAGATGACATGGCATCCATTGGGCATCCTAGAGATGAACTAGCTTCCAGGTAAGCTAGATGAGTGTCTTGGTAACTAACTAGGTGAGTTATAGCTTGATAAACTCAAGCTAGTTAGCTTTGGTCTTCTCAGCTCCTCAGCTACTCTCCTAGCTACTTCCAGCTACCTTTAGCCCACTTTTCAACACTTTGGTCCAATTTCAACACTTTGGTCCAAAGCTCTCCTCCAGCTAAGTTCAGCTACATGCTAGCTCCTCCAGCTAAGTTGAGCTTTCTTTAGTGTTCCACGAGCTGCCATGATATTTGTGAGCTACATATGACGTCCAAATACTCTACCAAGCTGCCTCATCGTGCATCACACTCTAATGTACCTATATGTGCAAGGAAACAAGGTAAGTCCATGATATTGAGCTGTTATGAGCTAAATACCTTGATGCCATGTATGATTATGGTGATGTGAGCTATGTTTGAAGGTCATGAGCTAATTATATCATCTCAAAATATGTGTAAGATAATGCATGAAGCTTAAGAGCTAATATGAATGCATATGAACTAATGAAATGATTTATAATGATGCTGCCTTGATGTATATATGATAATCATGCTTAATATGATTATAAGACTATCCTAAAATGCTTATAACATTGTGTATCAATCATAAAGATTTGGGTATATGTTGTATGCATGAATATCATATAACATGGTATTCATAAATGATAAATGGAAACATATAATAATAATATCCTAAGAAATGATATGTAATCATTGCATATATTTGAATAATATGAAAAACATGATCAAATAAACATAGGATGGAAATAATAATATGATAATTTATACTAACATGTGAATGCATGCTTATGATAAAATAGAATGTATAAATGATATAGTATAAGATAGGGTAATGAAGAACTCCCTTAGAAACAGCTTTGAAGAACATCCATGGTGTGTTCAAGTCATGGAGAAAGTTGGAGCTAGTTTTGATTGTATCATCCTCCCCTTCTTTTAGGCGATTTGTCCTCAAATCAAAGTAGTTTCTCATTGAATACCTTCTTGATGTAGGAAGGATTGATTCCTTATGTTTTCCTCCAATAGATGATTCACACGATATGTTCAACCTCTTGGCTTCAAATATGGTAACTTCACATCCTTTGATGGGAGGACACAATGTTTGGGAATCATCACATGTCCTTTGAACGGGAGTGACATATCCTTTGGTGAAGATAATAACTCCTTGGTGCTGATTTAAATCATCATGTCCTTTCATCTTTGTGCCTCTCCAAATGATTGACTTTAAGGTTGATAGGATTTCACCATAAGGATAGAACAAGTTGTTGCAACAAAAATCAAAGTTAGTAAATGAAAAACTATTAACAAGATGAATGGAAATAACAAGCCAGGGTGGATGTTTAATGGGCATTGGTTGCTTAATGATGAAAAACTCCATTGGTTGTTGAATTCCCTTCAATATGTGCAATGTACTTGGAGCATGAATGATATCAACTTCTCGTACTTCAATTGGTACATTCTTTCGAATTTCAAGAGGTACATCCTTTGAAATGTCAAAGGACATGTCTTGTGGATCACCAAAAGTTACGTCTATTGATTCTTCAAAAGCCATGTTTCTTGAATCTTTAACTTGAAGTGACATGTTTGTTGGATTGTCCTGCACAACAAAAGAAAGAGTAGGAGTAGGATTAGATAAAATATGTTCTTCACCCTCATTTTCCTTTTCTTATTTGTTTCTAGATTCAATCCTTTCATTTTTCTCATTTTCAACTCTCTCCAAGCTTATTTGTTTCTCATGCCAAACTTTTCTTTCAACTTTCTTCATGGCTTTAGTTTTCTCCCATTCCTCTATACGTGATTGGAGGGTAACCTGGCATTCATGGACTTGACTTGGAAGCATAGGCACCAATATGATTTTCTTTCCTTGATGTTGGAAAGAATACTTCTTAGAAATTCCATCATGGGTAGCCTTCTTGTCAAACTGCCAAGAACGTCCTAATATAATATGGCCTGCACTCATGGGCACCACGTCACAAAGGACTTCATCATTGTATCTTCCAATTGAGAAAGGAACAATAACTTGTTCGGTTATTTTGGCTTCCCCCACATCATTAATCCACTGAAGTTTGTAAGGATGAGGATGCTTGGAAGCCTTTAGACCCAACTTTTCCACCATGTGAGTACTTGCTACGTTTGTACAACTTCCTCCATCAATGATCACCACACAAACTTTATCTCCTACGTGACATTTGGTATGGAAGATGTTCTCTCTCTGTTCATCATCTTGACTTTGAATGTTCAAAGTCCTTTTGACTACAAAGATGTTGGATGGAAGAGACATGTTAGCAAATAAAGAAAAAACGAAATGTGTGTAGGACCTTACCAGAATTTACTCTCACAAGCCTCACGAGTAACTCCAAGAAAAATTAAATGTCACTAATCCGCTCGTGTTTGCACTCTAGGACTTTAATGGCTTTTACTTATCATCTTCTGATCTCACACACGCTCTAGCCTTTTTCCTCTCAATTCTCTTGTCCCGAGTTCTAGAGGACTTTACTCAAGACCGTATCAAGTAAATTTTACTTGTTTAGCGTCGGCTGCAAAAGGGTTAGTAGGAAGGGAAAACAAATATAATGAAAGGGTGGCTTAGAAATAGAAAGAAAAGAACAAAAGGGGTTACTTACACAAGTCACTTCACAACCTTCTATCACCACAATCAATTTAAACGGCTTACTTGACTTGCTTGGTGATGAGAATTGTTGATGAGTGCTTCAACTTCTTTTTTTTTTTTTTTGCTTTTCTTCTTTTTGAGTGCTGGAGTTTTCTTCTTTTGAGTGCTTCACTTTGTTTTCTGATTTTTTTCTTGATTTCTTTGACTTTGCACTTCACTTGCACTTCTTTTTGTATTTTTTTTCTTTTTGTTGTTGTTGCATGTTGCTTCTTCCACCAAAGCTCTGATTACCACTTGATGTAAGGCTCTTCTGATGCCTTAAAAATTGATTGTGGATCTAGGAAGGAAGCAAAGAACCTTCACAAGTGAATGGCTCAAAAGAGAGGGTTAAGGGTGGTAAACGTATGAGGGAATATGAGGGCTGTTTGAAATGAGAGATGGAAGTGGAAGATGGTTGATATGGCTATGGTTATGGCGTATGAAACAAAGGGGTGTTTGTGAGGTAGTATCTTAAAGAAGTCTCAAAGAAGAACCAATGCTATAGAGAGCAAAGACCCAGACTTTATATTGCTTCTTCAAGGGGTGGTATTGAGTACTTTGACCCACTAGTTATATGAACTAGGAACCAGAAATATCAAGGTGAAAAGAGAAGGGGTTGACGCCACAAGTATAAATTATACTTGATAAGTCGATAAAAGTCACCAGGACTTAAGGAAGAGAATAATCTCACTTTAATTAAACAAAAGGTCTGATTACAAATGAAATAGGAAAGCCTATTTATAGTTTTTGAAGGGACTTGGCCGAATAGGTACATGTTGGTTCGGCCAGCCCTTGTATCTTCCTAAAATGACATGATTTTTAATGAAAAAATAGGACTTTAATGAAAATACATGCTCTTGGCCGAATGGTTATGTGTTGGTTAGGCCCTAAGAATGATTTGAATGCATTTGGAAGTTATTTGGGCGCCAAAATGAAGAGGAAAGAGTCTTTGACCGAATAGAAAGCATCCCTTGGTGTTTTGGCGCCAATTTGATGTCACATGGAGTGCACATGCTTGAATGATGCACATGGTAGCCTACAAGAATGCACATGTGATGTAAGGCGAATCTACACGCTTTGATGGAAGAGTAGATAGCCTTATTGTGTCTCGATCTAGGATTGACAAGTACTGATGTCCTTGAATTAATAAGCTTGGCTGCAATAAATATAAGAAAGAAATGATATTAATAATGGTCTTAAGAAATGAATATATAATAAAGGAAATGAAATAGAAAGAGATGGCAGAGGAATTGATTGTCTTGATGGATGTTGATGATGGTGTTGTTGATGAAATGGAATTGATAGTGATTTGTATCTCAAACACGCCAAAGATGAAACAATGCTAAAGAGCACAATCCCGATCTTCATAAACTTGCTTGAGGGGTGGTGATAGTGTCTTCAACCCACTAGATATTAATCTAGGAATTTAAGAATCAATTTGGAAGGAATGACGCCACAAGTATAGGAAATTATACTTGTTTAATCGATAAAGTTCACAAAGAACTTTGAAGAGAAATTAACTCACAAGAGTATGTTTTATATAAGAGATGAGATGGGTACAAATGAAGGCAAGCCACTCTATTTATAGGAAATGAGAGGGCTTGGCCAAATGGTTACAAGTTGTTTCGGCTAGATACATATCTCTAGGAAAATACATAATGCTTGAGATGAATGAATAAGTCCTTTGGGCTTGTGATGGTTCGGCTAACTCTTCATGAAAGGCCTTAATGATTCGGCTAAGGATGGGAAGACATCTCCCTTGGCCGAATGGGCATGCTTGTTCATCTTGGCGCCATTTTCTTCCCTTGGCCGAATGGTGGTGTGTCTCCTCATGTTTGGCGCCAAAGGCTCTCATGTGCATGGCATGTGATGTGGCCGAATAGGCAGGGATCCTTTAGCTCATATCTCTTGGTGATTTAAGCTTCCAATTGGTGTGATCTCTTCATCCACGTGTTCCTTGTTGAAAAGGCATCTTCATGGGCAGCATCATTCATGAAAGGTCACAATGTTTGGAAAAGTAACCTTTCATGTTTGAGCTACTTAGGGTGTGAATGAGCTGGTGGTGAGCTGGCCTTAGATGACTTGTAACATGGTGAACGTTTGGGCAGCTCCTTGTGAAAAGGTACCTCTTGAGGTGGCAACTATTCGCAAAAAGGTACGATTTCACAAATTTTGACTTAGGACATATTTGAAGTGTCCTAAGTGGTGATGATGATGGTGCAACTCCCCAGCTGAAATAAGGTCATCTTGTAGCTGAAATCTTCAGCTCAATCTAGCTATGAGCTCACGGCCTCCGGACAACTTTTCACCATTTGTTCCTTGTGCTCTCCTAATCGATCCCATGTAAGTTTCCTTGCTGTTACATGCTCCATTTAGCTCCAATGCAGCTCCCAAGTGTTGGCCGAATGTGCCTACATGCGCAACATAAGAAAATAAACTAAGTATATAAACTTGTATATTATAAAAATGTGACTATAGTATATGATAATAACTTGTATCTCATATATAAATGGATAACTTATTATCATAATAACTATAGGTATAATATATATATATATGAAAATAACTATCTTATAACATATGAAATAAGTATCTATAGGTATAAAGATAGAAAGTTTCTTCCCTGGAGAGGTTGGAATAGCCATGGTAAATATGATGCTGAATTGGATCACATCAGCATGGGTCTTCTTGCTATGCTTTGATGAGGTTGCAATAATAGGATGATGTCTTGAAGTCCATGGAATGAAGATAGGCAACAACTAGGCGTGAATTAGCTTCTAATGTGTATCTAGATGACATGGCATCCATTGGGTAGCCTAGAGATGAACTAGCTTCAAGGTAAGCTAGATGAGTGTCTTGGTAGCTAACTAGGTGAGTTATAGCTTGATAAACTCAAGCTACAAAAACAACATCTTACCATTCAATAAAAAGAAAATCAAAAAGAGAAGTGCCAAAAAAATCAGCAAGTTAATCCCAACATCAACAATGGATTCCAAGTGAAGAAAAACTAAAGAAAGGAAACAAAGAAATCAAAATGTAAAGAAGTGCCAAAGGTGACAAGTAACATCATTATTTCAACCGATCCTAAGGAAGTCTTCAAAACCTTTGATTGTTCTTCTAGGAAGGTGGTGAGTATCTTTGCATAGTAAGTGAACCTTTCTTTATTTTTATTCCTTTAATAAGACCACCCTTCATTATTTAATCTTTCTACCTTTAAATTTTTTTCCCTCTACACTAACAAATTTTTCAGCCGACGTCCATAGCACTTGAAAGCTCTCGAGTTAGTTCTTTTAAGAACTTTACAAGAGAGGAACGAGTGGAAAAAGTCTAATCGAGTGTGTGAGATTAGAAGGGGGATTGAAAAAGTCAGTTTATATTCCTGAGTGCAAACACGAGCGTTGAGTGGAGCATCATCATTTTTTTGGAGTGATCGTGAGGATTTGTGAGTGATTATTGGTAAGGTCCTTTCATCTTATTCAACTATTAATTTTTCACTAACAATTCTCCTATCTTTCGAATGGATTACGGACAACAAAGGAGGAATCCATTTCATACTCATTTTCATGTGAATGATAAAGTATGCCTTGTAGCCATTGATTGTGGTAGTTGTGCAAATCATGCAAGAACATACATGGTTGAGAATTTGGGGCTTATAACATTCAAGCATCCCAGTCCATATGTTTTGCAAGGATTAAATGAAGATGAAGAGTTAGAAGTTATAGAGAAAGTACGTGTGTCATTTTTAATTGGGGGATATGAAGATGAAGTTTTATATGATGTTATTTCTATGAATTCAAGCCATCTACTCCTTGGACGTCCTTGGCAGTTTGATAAACGAGCATTGTATGATGGGTCTCCAACAAATATTCATTCAAACACCAAGGGAGAAAGATCGCGTTGGTTCCAATGTGCCCAAATCAAGTCCATGAATACCAAGTTATCGTCAAATCACGTATAGAGGAATGTAAGAAAATTAAAGCCATGAAGAAAGTTGAAAGTGAAGTTTCACGTGAGAAACAAATAACAGTGGAGGGAGATCAAAATGAAAATGAGAAAATTGATGTGAGAAACGTTGGAGTCAAAAATGAGAAAGTTGAAAGATTGAATTTGGGAGCAAAGGGGGAAGTACGTGTGGAAGAGAAAATGAAAAGATTACAAGTGAGGTTGTGGTTAAATGATATGATGGAGTTGAACATGCATAAATTAAAGAAGAACATTGTGAGAAAACCAAGACATTTGGAGTTGAAAATGAGAGTGAAGATGAGTGTGTTAAAAAACATGAGCATGAAAGGAACGAATGCAATGAGAATGAAGTTTTGCTTTATACTAATCAATTTTTTTCTTCTATTCATTCTTTGAATTTGCAGGTTATTCCAAGGGACATTCAAGATGATTCAAGCATCATTTCTTTTGAAATTCCAAAAGATGTGTCACTTGAAATTATAAAGAACATGTTCATTAACCTTCAAAGTACATTAACCTCATACTCAAGATCGATTGAACCTTATAAAAGGGAAGATTCAATGAACCTAACCATGGAGAACATTAAGAGTCCAAACTCATTCATTCATGAATTTAATCCTTTCCTTTCCCTTGATTCTAAATTATCTACTTTTAACTTTGTTCTATTTTTCAGATTGTTAATTCAAAAGCAAAGACTTGAACGTGTGAAGCATTTTTAGCAAAGAAAACGATGCAAGATGAGAATGAAAGAATTTCCATTCAAAAGAACATCAAAGTTGTTCCCTTATGTACCAAGCATCGATTTGGGGACAAATCGCCTTAAAGAAGCGGCGGATGATGTGATCCTATCGACCACCAAGTTCAAACAAAACATGCTCACAACTTTTGATGTAAGGCTAACCAGGCTTCTTCAATAATGGAGAAGTTGGCAACCTTGTTGTTTCCCGATCTAGGAGAGACACCAAATGCTACACCTTGGATTGAAAGTAATCTGCACAAAGAAGAAGAATTGATTAAGTAATATGATAATTAAGAAATGAAAAGTAAATGAAAATGGAAATAATTGAAATGGATAGAATAGTTATCAAAGAAGGGCTGCAGAAGTGTTGTAGAATGATCCTTCAAGTGATGATGGATTCGACCTCCAATGGTGGTGATGGACGAATGCCTTGTTGAGGATGAAGGATAATTCAAAGATGAAGAAATGGAAATTTATAAGTTGGTGATAATATGGGCGTGTTATGGTGATGGAATATGGTGATGATATAGGCGTGATAATGGTGATGGACTATGGTGATGATATAGGCGTGATAATGGTGATGGACAGATTGTATCTTATAAAACTAAGAAGGAACCAATGCTATAAAGGAGCAAAAACCCGTTTCTTATAAGTTCTATAAGGGATGGTATGAAAGGACTTTGACCCACTAGTTATTTAAACTAGGAACCAGAAGTATCAAGGTGAAGGAATGACACCACAAGCTTTAGAAAGGCTTGCTTAATCGATATAGTTCTAAAAAGAACTTGAAGAGAGAATAATCTCACAAAAGGATTTTAATTATCAAAGGGTTGGTTTACAAATGAATGCCAAAGCCTATTTATAGATTTGTAAAGGCTTGGCCGAATAAATACATGCCTTTTCGGCAAAGTTCATGTCTTAAAACGAAAATAAATGATGCTTGGATGAGGGGAGATGTCTTTGGCCGAATGGTTCCCATATCTCTTCATCTTGGCACCAACTTGAAGCATGATGATGTTTAGGCCGAATAGAGAGAAGCCTCTTCATTTTGGCGCCTATTTCATTCACATGCAAAGCACATGGGTGGCTGGTCATGTGGCACTCACATGGATGGTGTAGAATGCTTAAGGCGTGGACTCCTCCATGGCGTGAAGATGAACAGCAACTTAGGCGTGACTTGGCATCAAACATGTGTCTAGGTGACATGGCATCAATGGGGCAGCAACTAATTATGAAAGGTCACATTTGTGTGAAACAACCTTTCATCATTTGAGCTACTTCCCATGAGTTTGAGCTGAAGTTGAGCTGGCCATAGATGAAGGACATGTGTACAAGTCATAGGACAGCTCCTTGTGAAAAGGCACTTCTCGGAATGGTAACTCTTCGCGGAAAGGTACGAATTCAAAAAATTCAACCTAGACCATATTTGTAGTGCTCTATGTGGTGAAGATGATGGTGCAACTCTCCAGCTGAAATGAAGTCTCTAGCTAGCTCAAAAGTCCAGCTCAAGTGAGCTATGAGCTCGGGGGTCAGCTAGCAACTTTTCACCATTTGTTCTTCATGATCTCCCAAGTCATCCTATGTAAGATTTCCTAGCTTATTGATTCCAATTCTAGCTTTAAGTCAGCTCCCATGATGGCCGAACATGTACCTACAAAAGAAAGCATTTATAAGCTAAGTAATATAAGATATAAATACGTGGTTCATAACAATGACTTCATACATTCATAATATCATCCACTCACTCTCGTGTTTGCACTCGGGGATATGATCATTGGCTTTTTCTGACCCCCTTCTGATCTCACCCTATCGTTTGCCTTTTACCGCTCGATTCTCTCTTGTGGGTCCTTTTTAAGAACTAACTCAAGATTGAGCAAGTTTCTTTAGTTTGTGCATCGGTTTAGAAATGGTTAGGGTATATGATAAAGGATAGGCTAGAAAATGTTAAGAAAGATGATAAGGTAATGGAATAAGAAAAGATGAAAGAAAAGGAAATGAAATAGTAAATAAGTGAAGATAACTTACAACTCAAGTTGCAACACTTACTATCTTCCTTCACAAGAAATAACAAGGATACCTCCTTCAAGTTTGATGTTGGGAAGATTGTAATATGCTTCTCTTTTGAGTGTATTTTGCAACTTTGCTTCACTTTTTCTTTTGCTTTGAATTTTCTTTTTTTCTTTTCTTTCTTTTGCACTCCAAATTTGTTGTAGGAGTCTTTTTTTTTCTTTCTCGTTGCTTTTTGTTGTAGCACTTTGAATGTCAATCCACCAAAGCTCTGATTACTGCTTGATGTAAGGCTAACCAGGCTTCTTCAATAATGGAGAAGTTGGCAACCTTGTTGTTTCCCGATCTAGGAGAGACACCAAATGCTACACCTTGGATTGAAAGTAATCTGCACAAAGAAGAAGAATTGATTAAGTAATATGATAATTAAGAAATGAAAAGTAAATGAAAATGGAAATAATTGAAATGGATAGAATAGTTATCAAAGAAGGGCTGCAGAAGTGTTGTAGAATGATCCTTCAAGTGATGATGGATTCGACCTCCAATGGTGGTGATGGACGAATGCCTTGTTGAGGATGAAGGATAATTCAAAGATGAAGAAATGGAAATTTATAAGTTGGTGATAATATGGGCGTGATATGGTGATGGAATATGGTGATGATATAGGCGTGATAATGGTGATGGACTATGGTGATGATATAGGCGTGATAATGGTGATGGACAGATTGTATCTTATAAAACTAAGAAGGAACCAATGCTATAAAGGAGCAAAAACCCGTTTCTTATAAGTTCTATAAGGGATGGTATGAAAGGAATTTGACCCACTAGTTATTTAAACTAGGAACCAGAAGTATCAAGGTGAAGGAATGACGCCACAAGCTTTAGAAAGGCTTGCTTAATCGATATAGTTCTAAAAAGAACTTGAAGAGAGAATAATCTCACAAAAGGATTTTAATTATCAAAGGTTTGGTTTACAAATGAATGCCAAAGCCTATTTATAGATTTGTAAAGGGTTGGCCGAATAAATACATGCCTTTTCGGCAAAGTTCATGTCTTAAAACGAAAATAAATGATGCTTGGATGAGGGGAGATGTCTTTGGCCGAATGGTTCTCATATCTCTTCATCTTGGCACCAACTTGAAGCATGATGATGTTTAGGCCGAATAGAGAGAAGCCTCTTCATTTTGGCGCCTATTTCATTCACATGCAAAGCACATGGGTGGCTGGTCATGTGGCACTCACATGGATGGTGTAGAATGCTTAAGGCGTGGACTCCTCCATGGCGTGAAGATGAACAGCAACTTAGGCGTGACTTGGCATCAAACATGTGTCTAGGTGACATGGCATCAATGGGGCAGCAACTAATTATGAAAGGTCACATTTATGTGAAACAACCTTTCATCATTTGAGCTACTTCCCATGAGTTTGAGCTGAAGTTGAGCTGGGCATAGATGAAGGACATGTGTACAAGTCATAGGACAGCTCCTTGTGAAAAGGCACTTCTCGGAATGGCAAATCTTCGCGGAAAGGTACGAATTCATAAAATTCAACCTAGACCATATTTGTAGTACTCTATGTGGTGAGGATGATGGTGCAACTTTCCAGCTGAAATGAAGTCTCTAGCTAGCTCAAAAGTCCATCTCAAGTGAGCTATGAGCTCGGGGGTCAGCTAGCAACTTTTCACCATTTGTTCTTTATGATCTCCCAAGTCATCCTATGTAAGATTTCCTAGCTTATTGATTCCAATTCTAGCTTTAAGTCAGCTCCCATGATGTGGTCGAACATGTACCTACAAAAGAAAGCATTTATAAGCTAAGTAATATAAGATATAAATATGTGGTTCATAACAATGACTTCATACATTCATAATATCATCATCATTATAATGTATGTAAGCTATTATCATAACTATGGTATAAAGAAAGATTAAGTTAAGGAAAATCCCCCTTTGAATATTGAGAAAGGTTGGAGATGCAAGTCCATTTTTGACGCTGAATCGGATCACATCAACTTTGAAGTTCTTCCAAGATGATTCTAAGGGAGTCTTGCCTTATTTTATTATTTATTTTTTCATTTATGCATTACATGTCACGTGAATATGTTTATCTTATTTTTAATTTTTGCTTGAATATTATATGCTGTCATTTATATGTATAATATATGATATTCATGCATGACTTATTAATTCACATCTTTATAAAACTAATTCAATGCATATGCATTCATAGTTAGCTCATTTGCATTATTAACATAGGTGGAAGCATGCATTCATAATTATCATAGCTCAATTCCTATCTAATTATTTTTTTACATACTCTTTTTCTAGGTTCATTGGATGCTAAGAAGACTAAAGGCAATTGAAGAGTTGGTTGGACAGTTCAAGTCAGTCAGATTGATCTACATTTTTGAACATGTTCCAAGCATCTTTGGGTGATGCAGTCTCTTAAAATTTAATCCCCTATCTCTTAGCTTTCCAACGCATTTTTAATCACATTAATCCGATATCGGGAGCTTGAGATATGTCCAGATTACTGAAGACAGTGCAGGCTGGAAATTAATACGGGATTTGCAACCATTCATCTCCTTCAAAGGACTTATGCATGGGAGGAATTAATGAAGACATGCATGGACGAGAAAAGAATATTAAAATGAATCAGAACATTTGTGAGGAGGTGCAAGGATTCATTCAAAGGCTTTTAAATTCATCCATTCATGCAAGAAGCCAAATAGTCTTGTTCACACAAGGGGGGAAGAATTTCAGCCAAGATACATTCATGAACATTCATCCATAGAAGACAAATCAACAAGTTCACACAAGGTGGGATGAATTCGGCCAAAGGATGTATTCCATTAAAAGATGAATATCCATTCATCAAAATTCATTCACCTAATCCATGCTTTGTATCTACTTAAAGTATGAACACTCATCCATGAAGGTTCACTCATTAAATGTTTTGTATTCACACCATGCACTCTTAGGCCTATAAATAGCTTTCCATTCATTTGTAAAAGAAACCAATTCACTTTGTTTAATCAAATATTTGTGAGAGTTTCTCTCTTTAGTTCTTAAGTTAACTTTATCAACTTATCAAGCTTATGCTTGTGGCATCACCCCTATCTATGTCACCCTGATAATTCTTATTCCTATCTCTTTATAGATAGTGGGTCAAAGTCCATGTTTACCATCCCTTAAAGAAGCAATATAAAGTCTGGGTCTTTGTTCTTTAACATTGGTTCTTCTTTGAGTCTTCTTTGAGATACTACTTTTCATATTCATCTCCATCACCTTCATTCTACTTCCATTACCATACTTCATCATTTCCTTTAAACATATCACCAACTTATATATATTTTCCGCTGCCATATTTATCTTTCCATTTCATTACTTTCATTTAACCATTTTTTTAGCTTTCTTGTTTGTGCAGGATACTTTTTGTTTTCCTAGATCGAAACAGTCAAAGGTACAACCTTGACTTCACCATCCATCCAAGTGAGGCTAGGTTGAACTGTATCATATGGTAATCAGAGCTAAGGTGGATTGTAACAAGAACAAGCAAAAACAACATCATACCATTCAATCAAAAGAAAATCAAAAAGAGAAGTGCCAAAAAAATCAGCAAGTTAATCCCAACATCAACAAGGGATTCCAAGTGAAGAAAAACTAAAGAAAGGAAACAAAGAAATCAAAATGCAAAGAAGTGCCAAAGGTGACAAGCACCATCATTATTTCAACCGATCCTCAGGAAGTCTTCAAGACCTTTGATTGTTATTCTAGGAAGGTGGTGAGTATCTTTGCATAGTAAGTGAACCTTTATTTTTATTCCTTTAATAAGACCACCCTTCATTATTTAATCTTTCTACCTTTCTATTTTATTCCCTCTACACTAACGAATTTTTCAGCCAACGTCCATAGCACTTGAAAGCTCTCGAGTTAGTTCTTTTAAGAACTTTACAAGAGAGGAACGAGTGGAAAAAGGCTAATCGAGTGTGTTAGATCAGAAGGGGAATTGAAAAAGCCAGTTTATATTCCTGAGTGCAAACACGAGCGTTGAGTGGAGCATCATCATTTTTTTGCAGTGATCGTGAGGATTTGTGAGTGATTATTGGTAAGGTCCTTTCATCTTATTCAACTATTAATTTTTCACTAACAATTCTCCCATCTTTCGAATGGATTACGAACAGCAAAGGAGGAATCCATTTCATACTCATTTTCAAGTGAATGGTAAAGTATGCCTTGTAGCCATTGATGGTGGTAGTTGTGCAAATCTTGCAAGCACATACATGGTTGAGAAGTTGGGGCTTATAACATTCAAACATCCCAGTCCATATGTTTTGCAAGGATTAAATGAAGATGAAGAGTTATAAGTTATAGAGCAAGTACGTGTGTCATTTTCAATTGGGGGATATGAAGATGAAGTTTTATATGATGTTATTTCTATGAATTCAAGCCATCTACTCCTTGGACGTCCTTGGTAGTTTGATAAACGAGCATTGTATGATGGGTTCTCCAACAAATATTCATTCAAACACCAAGGGAGAAAGATCGTGTTGGTTCCAATGTGCCCAAATCAAGTCCATGAATGCCAAGTTATTGTCAAATCACGTATAGAGGAATGGAAGAAAACTAAAGCCATGAAGAAAGTTGAAAGTGAAGTTTCACATGAGAAACAAATAACAGTGGAGGGAGATCAAAATGAAAATGAGAAAAATTGATGTGAGAAACGTTGGAGTCGAAAATGAGAAAGTTGAAAAGATTGAATTTGGGTGATGTGATACGGACCAGCCTACTTCTTCTTTTCCTAACGTCCTCACCATGGTGGCACGAGGGAGTCTTTTCAATCCATTTTATTTGTCTTTTCCTTAGTTTACAATTCACAAAGCTACATCATATTACATATATATTAATCAATGCTTTAAACATTATATTATATTATTCATATTTCATAATATATAAATTTGATCTTATATTCATCATTAAATGAAGCATACTTAATATATATAATATATGCATCACATCTTTACATTATATAAGCACTAAGTTATATTTTAATATAAGCTTTTTATTTCTTTTGTAGGAATCAAATATACAACAATTTGGGAGCTAAATTTGAGCTTAAATAAGTACAAGGAGCTAGGAAAACTTACATAGGATGACTCGGGAGAACATGAAGAACAAATGGTGAAAAGTTGTTAGTTGACCTCCGAGCTCATAGCTCACTTGAGCTGGACTTTTGAGCTAGCTAGAGACCTTATTTCAGCTGGAGATTTGCACCATCATCACCACCATACATAGTACTTCAAAAATGGCTTAGGTCAATTTTTGTGGATTCGTACCTTTTCGCGAAGAGTTGTCATTCCAAGAGGTGCCTTTTCACAAGGAGCTGTCCTAAGACTAATCTTCATGTACTTCATCTATGGCCAGCTCATATTCAGCTCAAACACATGGAAAGTAGCTCAAATGATGAAAGGTTACCTTCCACAAATGTGACCTTTCATGACAATTTGCTGCCCATTGAAGACCATGACACCTAGATGCACGTTGGAAGCTAAGTCACGCCTAGTTGCTTCATATCTTCATTCCATGGACTTCAAGACATCATCCTATGGTTGTAACCTCACCAAAGCCTTGTAAGAAGACCCATGTACGTTCAAGTAGGCTGCCATGTGCATCATTCAAGCATGTGCACTCCATGTGACATCAAATTGGCGCCAAAACACCAAGGGATGCTTCCTATTCGGCCAAAGACTCTTTCCTCTTCATTTTGGCGCCCAAATAACTTCCAAATGCATTCAAAACATCCTTAGGGCCGAACCAACACATAACCATTCGGCCAAGAGCATGTATCTTCATTAAAATCATGTATTTTCATTAAAAATCATGCATTTTCAAAGGGGTTTCATCCATGGCCGAACCATCATGTATTTATTCAGCCTAAACCATTTGAAAACTATAAATAGGCTATTACATTTCATTTCTAACTAGAACCCTTTGATAATTAAAATCCTTTTGTGAGATTATTCTCTCTTCAAGTTCTTTTTAGAACTATATCGATTAAGCAAGCCTTTCTAAAGCTTGTGGCGTCATTCCTTCACCTTGATACTTCTGGTTCCTAGTTCTTATAACTAGAGGGTCAAAGTCCTTACTACCATCCCTTATAAGACTTATAAGAAATGGGTCTTTGTTCTTTATAACATTGGTTCCTTCTTAGTTTTATAAGATACTATTTCCATCTCCATATCCCATCACCTTCACGCCAAATCTATCTCCATTTCAATACCATCTTCATCACCAATTAAAACATCCTTCATTCATCATTAAGGCATACGACCAGTAACATCATTGGTGGCCGAATTCTCTTGCATTGAAGGATAAATCATCATTACTTCCGTAGCCCATCTTTGATAACATTCCTTTCCATTTCAATTCTTTCCATTTCTATTTACTTTTCATTTCTTAATTATCATACTACTTAATCAATTCTTCTTCTTTTGTGTAGATTACTTTCAATCCAAGGTGTAGCATTTGATGTCTCTCCTAGATCGGGAAATAACAAGGTTGCCAACTTCTCCATTATTGAAGAAGCCTGGTTAGCCTTACATCAAGCGGTAATCAGAGCTTTGGTTGATTGACATACAAAGTGCTACAACAAAAAAAGTAACAAGAAAGAAGAAAAAAAACAAAAAGAAAAGAAAAAGACTCCTACATCAAATTTGGAGTGCAAAAGAAAGAAAAGAAAAAGAAGAAAATCAAAAGCAAAAGAAAAGTGAAGCAAGTTACAAAGTACACTCAAAGAGAAGCACCATACAATCTGCCCAACATCAAACTTGAAGGAGGTATCCTTGTTGTTTCTTGTGAAGGAAGATAGTAAGTGTTGCAACTTGAGTTGTAAGTTATCTTCACTTATTTACTATTTCATTTCCTTTTCTTTCATCTTTTCTTATTCCATTACCTTATCATCTTTCTTAACCTTTTCTAGCCTATCCTTTATCATATACCCTAACCATTTCTAAACCGACGCACAAACTAAAGAAACTTGCTCAATCTTGAGTTAGTTCTTAAAAAGGACCTACAAGAGAGAATCGAGCGGTAAAAGGCAAATGAGAGGGTAAGATCAGAAGGGGGATCAGAAAAAGCCAAGGATCATATCCCCGAGTGCAAACACGAGAGTGAGTGGAGTGCAATCTGAACTTTCTTTGAAGTGATCACGTGAGGTTTTTGTGAGTGTGCTGGTAAGGTTTTAATTTATTTTTTTTATTTTTACTAACCATGTCACAAGAATTGCTTGATTTCCATACAGCTTCAAGACAAGTGCTTGTCATTAAAAAGGCTTTAAGCACTCAAATTCTAGAAGATGACCAAAGAGAAAACATCTTTCATACTCGTTGTCATGTAAACAACAAAGTTTGTTTCATGATCATTGATGGAGGGAGTTGTACGAATGTTGCAAGTACCCTTATGATGGAAAAGCTTGGATTGAAGACATCTAAGCATCCGAATCCATACAATCTTCAATGGTTAAATGATGGAGGAGAAGTAAAAGTCACAAAACAAGTTGTCATCCCGTTTTCATTTGGCAAATACCAAGATGAAGTTCTTTGTGATATTGTACCAATGGATGTTGCACATATACTTTTGGGAAGGCCGTGGCAATTCGATAGACGAGCAATCCATGATGGCTTTACAAACAGATATACTATCACCCATAATGGTAAGAAAATCACTTTGACGCCACTTTCTCCTAGTCAAGTGAAAGAAGACCAAACTCATTTGAGAAAAAGCATTGAAGTAATGAAGGAGCAACTTGAAGAAGAACATTTGGAAGAAAGTTCGAATGAAGGAAAGCATTTTGAAATCAAACAAAACATTGAAAATGATGAGAATCAAAGAGTGGACAAAGAAGACGTTGGAGTTGAAAATGAGAAAGTTGAGAAGGATGAATTTAGAGATAAAGAGCCGAATGAAGAACATATTTTAACTAACCTTACTCTTTCATCTATTCTTCCTATTATTTTACAGGACAATCCAAGAGATGTATCTTTTCGAGGAGATGATTCAAGTATCATGAATTATGGAGGACTAAAAGATGTGACCTTTGAAGAACCAATAGTCGTGTCTCTTTGTGATTCACAAGACATGTCTCTTGATGTTTTAAAGGTTATACTATTGAAGTTCCAAATAAAGGCATCACTTGAAGTACCAAGAGTTTTGTTCGTTAACATTCCAAGTGCATTGCCGATCCTGAAAAGAATTCAACAGCCAACTCCCATTAAACATCCACCTTGGTTTGATATATCCATTAATTTTGTTTATAATTTTTCATATTCTCACTTTGATTTGTTTTGCAGGAATTCAATTCATATATATGGTGTTATCCTACCAAACGTAGATGTCAAATTCATTTTTCATTGTGAGATTCATTGGTGCATTGAACTCAGGCATTTGAAGAGATTTCAAAGGTTAAGACTCTTCACAAACCCTCATGATGATTCAAGGAGTGGAGATGAAGAGTTACATATTTTCTTTAAAGAACATGATATGCCGGGTCAAGGAGAAATAAGTTTCATCACTAAAAGGCACATTACAAGTGCCTATTCGAACAAAGGCTTGATTCGAGAAGCCCTTTTTGGAGACGAATTTTCATTTCTTGTTTTGCAGGATACACCAAAGGACGTGACCTTACCAAAGGATGAAATTGTTGGACCAAGAGATGTGTTGATTCAAAACAATACAACTATTGATGTTCTTAGATACATGAACAAGGAGAGTCTTTTCATTAAAGGAAACCAAGTCGTACAAGAAGACATCAACTCTTGGGAAGAAGTTCGTGAGTTAGAAAGGCAAGTAGTGAAGAACAAGGATGAACTACTAGAAGACCCTTTCGATTTGAGGACAAATCGCTTCAAAGAAGGGGGGATGATGTGATACGGACCAGCCTACTTCTTCTTTTCCTAACGTCCTCACCATGGTGGCACGAGGGAGTCTTTTCAATCCATTTTATTTGTCTTTTCCTTAGTTTACAATTCACAAAGCTACATCATATTACATATATATTAATCAATGCTTTAAACATTATATTATATTATTCATATTTCATAATATATATATCTGATCTTATATTCATCATTAAATGAAGCATACTTAATATATATGTTATATGCATCACATCTTTACATTATATAAGCACTAAGTTATATTTTAATATAAACTTTTTATTTCTTTTGTAGGAATCAAATATACAACAATTTGGGAGCTAAATTTGAGCTTAAATAAGGACAAGGAGCTAGGAAAACTTACATAGGATGACTCGGGAGAACATGAAGAACAAATGGTGAAAACTTGTTAGTTGACCTCCGAGCTCATAGCTCACTTGAGCTGGACTTTTGAGCTAGCTAGAGACCTTATTTCAGCTGGAGATTTACACCATCATCACCACCTTACATAGTACTTCAAAAATGGTCTAGGTCAATTTTTGTGGATTCGTACCTTTTCACGAAGAGTTGTCATTCCAAGAGGTGCCTTTTCATAAGGAGCTGTCCTAAGACTCATCTTCATGTACTTCATCTATGGCTAGCTCATCTTCAAATTAGCTCAAATGATGAAAGGTTACCTTCCACAAATGTGACCTTTCATGACAATTTGCTGCCCATTGAAGACCATGACACCTAGATGCACGTTGGAAGCTAAGTCACGCCTAGTTGCTTCATATCTTCATTCCATGGACTTCAAGACATCATCCTATGGTTGTAACCTCACCAAAGCCTTGTAAGAAGACCCATGTGCGTTCAAGTAGGCTGCCATGTGCATCATTCAAGCATGTGCACTCCATGTGACATCAAATTGGCGCCAAAACACCAAGGGATGCTTCCTATTCGGACAAAGACTCTTTCCTCTTCATTTTGGCGCCCAAATAACTTCCAAATGCATTCAAAACATCCTTAGGGCCGAACCAACACATAACCATTCGGCCAAGAGCATGTATCTTCATTAAAATCATGTATTTTCATTAAAAATCATGCATTTTCAAAGGGGTTTCATCCATGGCCGAACCATCATGTATTTATTCGGCCTAAACCCTTTGAAAACTATAAATAGGCTATTACATTTCATTTGTAACTAGAACCCTTTGATAATTAAAATCCTTTTGTGAGATTATTCTCTTCAAGTTCTTTTTAGAACTATATCGATTAAGCAAGCCTTTCTAAAGCTTGTGGCGTCATTCCTTCACCTTGATACTTCTGGTTCCTAGTTCTTATAACTAGAGGGTCAAAGTCCTTACTACCATCCCTTATAAGACTTATAAGAAATGGGTCTTTGTTCTTTATAACATTGGTTCCTTCTTAGTTTTATAAGATATTATTTCCATCTCCATATCCCATCACCTTCACGCCAAATCTATCTCCATTTCAATACCATCTTCATCACCAATTAAAACATCCTTCATTCATCATCAAGGCATATGACCAGCAACATCATTGGTGGCCGAATTCTCTTGCATTGAAGGATAAATCATCATTACTTCTGCAGCCCATCTTTGATAACATTCATTTCCATTTCAATTCTTTCCATTTCTATTTACTTTTCATTTCTTAATTATCATACTACTTAATCAATTCTTCTTCTTTTGTGCAGATTACTTTCAATCCAAGGTGTAGCATTTGGTGTCTCTCCTAGATCGTGAAATAACAAGGTTGCCAACTTCTCCATTATTGAAGAAGCCTGGTTAACCTTACATCAATTGGGGAGCAAAGGGGGAAGTACGTGTGGAAGAGAAAATGAAAAGATTACAAGTGAGGTTGTGGTTAAAAGATATGATGGAGTTGAACATGCACAAATCAAAGAAGAACATTGTGAGAAAACCAAGACATTTGGAGTTGAAAATGAGAGTGAAGATGAGTGTGTTGAAAAACATGAGCATGAAAGCAACGAATGCAATGAGAATGAAGTTTTGCTTGATACTAATCAATTTTTTTCTTCTATTCATTCTTTGAATTTCTAGGTTATTCCAAGGGACATTCAAGATGATTTAAGCATCATTTCTTTTGAAATTCCAAAAGATGTGTCACTTGAAATTATAAAGAACATGTTCATTAACCTTCAAAGTACATTCACCTCATACTCAAGATCGAATGAACCTTATAAAAGGGAAGATTCAATGAACCTAACCATGGAGAACATTAAGAGTCCAAACTCATTCATTCATGAATTTAATCCTTTCCTTTCCTTTGATTCTAAATTATCTACTTTTAACTTTGTTCTATTTTTCAGATTGTTGATTCAAAAGCAAAGACTTGAACATGTGAAGCATTTTGAGCAAAGAAAACGATGCAAGATGAGAATGAAAGAATTTCCATTCAAAAGAACATCAAAGTTGTTGCCTTATATACCAAGCATCGATTTGGGGACAAATTACCTTAAAGAAGGGGGGATGATGTGATCCTATCGACCACCAAGTTCAAACAAAACATGCTCACAACTTTGAAGTTCTTCCAAGATGATTCTAAGGGAGTCTTGCCTTATTTTATTATTTATTTACTCATTTATGCATTACATGTCACGTGAATATGTTTATCTTATTCTTAATTTTTGCTTGAATATTATATGCTGTCATTTATATGTATAATATATGATATTCATGCATGACTTATTAATTCACATCTTTATATAACTAATTCAATGCATATACATTCATAGTTAGCTCATTTGCATTATTAACATAGGTGGAAGCATGCATTCATAATTATCATAGCTCAATTTGTATCTAATTATTTGTATACATACTTTGTCTAGGTTCATTGGATGCTAAGAAGACTAAAGGCAATTGAAGAGTTGGTTGGACAGTTCACGTCAGTCAGATTGATCTACATTTTTGAACATGTTCCAAGCATCTTTGGGTGATGAAGTATTCTTAACATATAATCCCCTATCTCGTAGCTTTCCAACGCATTTTTAATCACATTAATCCGATATCGGGAGCTTGAGATATGTCCAGATTACTGAAGACAGTGCAGGTTGGAAATTAATACGGGATTTGCAACCATTCATCTCCTTCAAAGGACTTATGCATGGGAGGAATTAATGAAGACATGCATAGACGAGAAAAGAATATTAAAATGAATCAAAACATTTTTGAGGATGTGCAAGGATTCATTCGAAGGCTTTTAAATTCATCCATTCATGCAATAAGCCAAATAGTCATGTACACACAAGGGGGAAGAATTTCAGCCAAGATACATTCATGAACATTCATCCATAGAAGACAAATCAACAAGTTCACACAAGGTGGGATGAATTCGGCCAAAGGATGTATTCCATTAAAAGATGAATATCCATTCATCAAAATTCATTCACCTAATCCATGCTTTGTATCTACTTAAAGTATGAACACTCATCCATGAAGGTTCACTCATTAAATGTTTTCTATTCACACCATGCACTCTTAGGCCTATAAATAGCTTTCTATTCATTTGTAAAAGAAACCAATTCACTTTGTTTAATCAAATATTTGTGAGAGTTTCTCTCTTTAGTTCTTAAGTGAACTTTATCGACTTATCAAGCTTATGCTTGTGGCGTCACCCCTATCTATGTCATCCTGATTGATGTAAGGCGAATCTACACGCTTTGGTGAAAAGAGTAGATAGCCTTATTGTGTCCCGATCTAGGATTGACAAGTACTGATGTCCTTGAATTATAAGCTTGGGCTGCAAATAAGATAAGAAATAAATATGTTTAGTAATGGAAGGATAAATGGAATAATAAGATAAGAAATGAATTTAAAAGAATGGTATAGAGATGGCTGCGGAATTGATGGTCTTGTTGGTTGATGTTGATGGTGTTGATGGTGCAATGGAGATGGTGATGTTGTATCTCAAGCACGCCAAAGAGGAAACAATGCTAAGAAGCACAATCCCGTTCTTCACAAACTTACTTGAGGGGTGGTGATAGTGTCTTCAACCCACTAGATATCAATCTAGGAATTTTGAAATCAAGATGGAAAGAATGACGCCACAAGTATATGAATTATACTTGCTTAATCGATAAAGTTCACAAAGAACTTTGAAGAGAAATTAACTCACAAGAGTATGTTTTATATAAGAGATGAGATCTTTACAAATGAAATACACTAGCCTATTTATAGTTTTTCAAAGGGTTTAGGCCGAATAGATACATGATGGTTCGGCTATGGATGAAACCCCTTTGAAAATATATGATTTTTAAATGAAAATACATGATTTTAATGAAGATACATGCTCTTGGCCGAATGGTAAGGTGTTGGTTTGGCCTAAGGATGTTTTGAATGCCTTTGGAAGTTATTTAGGCGCCAAAATGAAGAGGAAAGAGTCTTTGGCCGAATAGGAAGTATCCCTTGGTGTTTTGGCGCCAATTTGATGTCACATGGAGTGCACATGCTTGAATGATGCACATGGCAGCCTACTTGAATGCACATGGGTCTTCTTACAAGGCTTTGGTGAGGTTGCAACCATAGGATGATGTCTTGAAGTCCATGGAATGAAGATAGGTAGCTCCCAACGTGCATCTAGGTGTCATGGTCTTCAATGGGCAGTAACTTGTCATGAAAGGTCACATTTGTGGAAGGTAACCTTTCATCATTTGAGCTACTTTCCATGTGTTTGAGCTGAAGATGAGCTAGCCATAGATGAATTACATGAAGATGAGTCATAGGACAGCTCCTTGTGAAAAGGCACCTCTTGGAATGGTAACTATTCGCGAAAAGGTACGAATCCACAAAAATTAACATAGACCATATTTGAAGTACTCTGTGTGGTGGTGATGATGGTGCAACTCTCCAGCTGAAATGAAACATCTAGCTAGCTCAAAAGTCCAGCTCAAGTCAGCTATGAGCTCGGGGGTCAGCTAGAAACTTTGTCCCAAAATATTCTTGAGCTGTCCCGGAGCTGTACTAGTTAAGTTTCCATAGCTCTTGGACTCTAATGCTAGCTTTAAGTCAGCTCCCATCATGTGGCCGAACATGCATCTACAAAAGAAAGCTTAATATCAGCTAAGTATATGAATTATTATAAAGTAATAAGAATGTGCATATTATAAAGATATGAACTATAGGTTATAATAATAATTCATGCATCATATGATAATGAATGAATATTATTATTACAACTATAAATTATATGCATGAATATCAATCAATGATGAAAACCATAGGACATAATGAATGAATGCACATGTTATGATAATTCAAGCATAGTCTAATATGAAATTGTATGCTCATAATAATATATAGTGCATAAATGAGTAAATATAATATAAAGTAAGGTAGAACTCCCTTATATTGAGCTTGGTGGAATTTCAATGATGTGAGTATGTCATGCAAAAAGTTGGTGCTAGATAGGATCACATCATCCTCCCCTTCTTTTGGGCGATTTGTCCACAAATCAAAAGGTGACTTCTCCAAATCATTCGCCCATTCATCGGTCATCTTTATGAAATGATCTTTATAAAAAATCACATCCCTTGAATAAGTTCCTTGAATGTCCATGACCTAAAAAAGGAAAAGAATCTCATAAGTAAGAGAATGATTATTGATAAATAAGTGAAAGAAGTACTCCCTATTTATGTTTGCTGGATGGTCAAGAGTCATGTCTTTTGAAGACATATTGTCTTTAATGATCATATCTCTTGGTACCCCAAAAGACATATTGTTTGGTTCTTCAAAAGTCATGTCCATTGAATGAAAAATTATAGCTTTTGGCACTTGAAAAGATAATTCTCTTAAGCTTCCATGGGTCATGCCTCTTGGTTCCTCCATATGACAAGTTGTGTCCTTTGAATCATCCTTCATGCTTGATGCATCAACGTTGGGTAGGATAATCCCATGTATATGAATTGATTTCCTGCAAATTAAATCAAAGTTAGAATATGAGAAATTATAAACAAAATGAATGGAAATATCAAACCAAGGTGGATGTTTAATGGGAGTTGGTTGCTTAATGATGGAGAACTCCATTGGTTATTGAAATCCCTTCAATATGTGCAGTGTATTTGGAATGCCAACGGCTGCTACTCTTGGCATTTCAAGTGACACTTCCTTTAAAATATCAAGAGACATGTTTTGTGGATTACCAAAAGTCACATCTTTTAGTCCTCCAAAAGCCATGATTATTTATTTATCTCCTTGAAAAGATATGTCCCTTGAATGGTCCTGCAAAACAAAAGGAATGATAGGAGAAGAAAGTTTAGATAAAATTTGTTCTTCACTCTCCTCTTTTTCTCCAAATTCATTCTTCTCATTTTCAGCTCCAACGTTTTCTACATCCATTCTCTTTTGTTCAACTTCAAAAAGCTTTTCTTCATTTGAATCTTCCTCCAAACGTTCTCCTTCAGTTGCATTGTTTTTAAGTTACTTTTTCATTGCTTCAATTCTCATTTTCAAATGAGTTTGATCTTCACTCACTCGGCTAGAAGATAATGGAGTCAAAATGAATTTTCTTTCATTGTGGATGATTGAGTACCGATTTGTGAATCCATCATGGACAGCCCGTTTATCAAATTGCCATGGCCTCCCCCAAAGTAAATGACTTGTACTCATAGGCACCACATCACATAGAATCTCGTCTTTGTATCTTCCGATTGAGAATGGCACAAGTACTTGTTCAGTGACCTTCATCTCTTCCTCGTTGTTCAACCATTGCAATTCATATGGGCTGGAATGTTTAATTGTTGCCAGCCCCAATTTGTTCACCATGTATGTTCTTACAATGTTTGTACAACTTCCTCCGTCAATAGCTACAAGACACACTTTACCATTTACATGGCAACGAGTGTGAAATGTGTTTATTCTTTGCTATTCGTTCTCCAATGTTTGGAATGATGAAAGATCATAAGACATTGTTAGTAGAAAGAAAAAAATTAAAACCTTACCAGCACGCTCTCAAAGCCTCACAATCTTCACTCCAAAGAAATTAAGAGATCACTCCACTCAACACTCGTGTTAACTCTCGGGAATATATTTTGGCTTTTAACAATTTTCCTTCTGATCTCACTCTCTCAATAGCCTTTTTCCACTCAATTTCTCTTGCTAAGTTCTTTGAGGAACTTACTCAAGATTATAACAAGTTAATTCCTTCCTTGTGTGCATCGGCTGCAAATAGGTTAGGGTAGAAAGAAAAAAAATGAAAAGGTAGAAGAAATGATTCAAAGGTATTAAAAGAAGGAAATGGTTGAAGACAAGGAAAATGAAAGGATAGAAAATGAAGAGGTGACTTACAATTCAAGAAACAACACTTACTGCAACCTTTCTCAAGAAACAATAAGGTTATCTTCTCTTAGTGTAGATGGCCTCTTTGATATACTTGCAATGGTAGAACACACTTTCCTTGGCTTTGCTTCTTTTTGAAATTCTTCTTTTTTTTATTTTCATCTATTCTGATTTTTTTTCTTTTTGTCTTTTCTTTCTTTTTGCACTCCAATTTTGATGTAGGAGTGTTTTTCTTTTGCTTTGTACGATAATGAAACTTTTGTTGTCAATCCAACTATGCTCTGATACCACTTGATGTAAGGTGAATCTACACGCTTTGGTGAAAAGAGTAGATAGCCTTATTGTGTCCCGATCTAGGATTGACAAGTACTGATGTCCTTGAATTATAAGCTTGGGCTGCAAATAAGATAAGAAATAAATATGTTTAGTAATGGAAGGATAAATGGAATAATAAGATAAGATATGAATTTAATAGAATGGTATAGAGATGGTTACGGAATTGATGGTCTTGTTGGTTGATGTTGATGGTGTTGATGGTGCAATGGAGATGGTGATGTTGTATCTCAAGCACGCCAAAGAGGAAACAATGTTAAGAAGCACAATCCCGTTCTTCACAAACTTACTTGAGGGGTGGTGATAATGTCTTCAACCCACTAGATATCAATCTAGGAATTTTGGAATCAAGATGGAAAGAATGACGCCACAAGTATATGAATTATACTTGCTTAATCGATAAAGTTCACAAAGAACTTTGAAGAGAAATTAACTCACAAGAATATATTTTATATAAGAGATGAGATCTTTACAAATGAAATGCACTAGCCTATTTATAGTTTTTCAAAGGGTTTAGGCATAATAAATACATGATGGTTCGGCTATAGATGAAACCCCTTTGAAAATACATGATTTTTATATGAAAATACATGATTGTAATGAAGATACATGCTCTTGGCCGAATGGTAAGGTGTTGGTTCGGCCTAAGGATGTTTTGAATGCCTTTGGAAGTTATTTAGGCGCCAAAATGAAGAGGAAAGAGTCTTTGGCCGAATAGGAAGTATCCCTTGGTGTTTTGGCGTCAATTTGATGTCACATGGAGTGCACATGCTTGAATGATGCACATGGAAGCCTACTTGAATGCACATGGGTCTTCTTACAAGGCTTTGGTGAGGTTGCAACCATAGGATAATGTCTTGAAGTCCATGGAATGAAGATAGGTAGCAACTAGGAGTGACGTAGCTCCCAACGTGCATCTAGGTGTCATGGTCTTCAATGGACAGCAACTTGTCATGAAAGGTCACATTTGTGGAAGGTAACCTTTCATCATTTGAGCTACTTTCCATGTGTTTGAGCTGAAGATGAGCTGGCCATAGATGAATTACATGAAGATGAGTCATAGGACAACTCCTTATGAAAAGGCACCTCTTGGAATGGCAACTATTCGCGAAAAGGTACGAATCCACAAAAATTGACATAGACCATATTTGAAGTACTCTGTGTGGTGGTGATGATGATGCAACTCTCCAGCTGAAATGAAACATCTAGCTAGCTCAAAAGTCCAGCTCAAGTCAGCTATGAGCTCGGGGGTCAGTTGGAAACTTTGTCCTAAAATATTCTTGAGCTGTCCTGGAGTTGTCCTAGTTAAGTTTCCATAGCTCTTGGACTCTAATGCTAGCATTAAGTCAGCTCCCATCATGTGGCCGAACATGCATCTACAAAAGAAAGCATAATATCAGCTAAGTATATGAATTATTATATAGTAATAAGATTGTGCATATTATAAAGATGTGAACTATAGGTTATAATAACAATTCATGCATCATATGATAATGAATGAATATTATTATTACAACTATAGATTATATGCATGAATATCAATCAATGATGCAAACCATAGGACATAATGAATGAATGCACATGTTATGATAATTCAAGCATAGTCTAATATGAAATTGTATGCTTAAATAATATATAGTGCATAAATGAGTAAATATAATATAAAGTAAGGTAGAACTCCCTTATATTGAGCTTGATGGAATTTCAATGATGTGAGTATGTCATGCAAAAAGTTGGTGCTAGATAGGATCACATCACTGATACTTCTGGTTCCTATCTTGTTATAGATAGTGGGTCAAAGTCCTTGTTTACCATCCTTAAAGAAGCAATATAAAGTCTGGGTCTTTGTTCTTTAACATTGCTTCTTCTTTGAGTCTTCTTTGAGATACTACTTTTCATATTCATCTCCATCACCTTCATTCTACTTCCATTACCATACTTCATCATTTCCTTTAAACATATCACCAACTTATATATATTTTCCGCTATCATATTTATCTTTCCATTTCATTACTTTCATTTAACAATTTTTTTAGCTTTCTTGTTTGTGCAGGATACTTGTTGCTTTCCTAGATCGAAATAATCAAAGGTACAACCTTGACTTCACCATCCATCCAAGTGAGGCTAGGTTGAACTGTATCATATGGTAATCAGAGCTAAGGTGGATCACAACAAGAACAAGTAAAAACAACATCCTACCATTCAATAAAAAGAAAATCAAAAAGAGAAGTGCCAAAAAAAATCAGCAAGTTAATCCCAGCATCAACAAGGGATTCCAAGTGAAGAAAAACTAAAGAAAGGAAACAAAGAAATCAAAATGCAAAGAAGTGCCAAATGTGACAAGCAACATCATTATTTCATCCGATCCTAAAGAAGTCTTCAAAACCTTTGATTGTTCTTCTATAAAGGTGGTGAGTATCTTTGCATAGTAAGTGAACCTTTCTTTATTTTTATTACTTTAATAAGATCACCCTTCATTATTTAATCTTTCTACCTTAATATTGTTTTCCCTCTACACTAACGAATTTTTCAGCCGACGTCCATAGCACTTGAAAGCTCTCGAGTTAGTTCTTTTAAGAACTTTACAAGAGAGGAACGAGTGGAAAAGGCTAATCGAGTGTGTGAGATCAGAAGGGGAATTGAAAAAGCCAGTTTATATACCCGAGTGCAAACACGACCGTTGAGAGGAGCATCATCATTTTTTTGGAGTGATCGTGAGGATTTGTGAGTGATTATTAGTAAGGTCCTTTCATCTTATTCAACTATTAATTTTTCACTAACAATTTTCCCATCTTTCGAATGGATTACGGACAGCAAAGGAGGAATCCATTTCATACTCGTTTTCATGTGAATGATAAAGTATGCCTTGTAGCCATTGATGGTGGTAGTTGTGCAAATCTTGCAAGCACATACATGGTTTAGAAGTTGGGGCTTATAACATTCAAACATCCCAGTCCATATGTTTTGCAAGGATTAAATGAAGATGAAGAGTTAGAAGTTATAGAGCAAGTACGTGTGTCATTTTCAATTGGGGGATATGAAGATGAAGTTTTATATGATGTTATTTCTATGAATTCAAGCCATCTACTCCTTGGACGTCCTTGGCAGTTTGATAAACGAGCATTGTATGATGGGTTCTCCAACAAATATTCATTCAAACACCAAGGGAGAAAGATCACGTTGGTTCCAACGTGCCCAAATCAAGTCCATGAATGCCAAGTTATCATCAAATCACTTATAGAGGAATGGAAGAAAACTAAAGCCATGAAGAAAGTTGAAAGTGAAGTTTCACGTGAGAAATAAATAACAGTGGAGGGAGATCAAAATGAAAATGAGAAAATTGATGTGAGAAATGTTGGAGTCGAAAATGAGAAAGTTGAAAAGATTGAATTTGGGAGCAAAGGGGGAAGTACGTGTGGAAGAGAAAATGAAAAGATTACAAGTGAGGTTATGGTTAAAAGATATGATGGAGTTAAACATGCACAAATCAAAGAAGAACATTGTGAGAAAACCAAGGCATTTGGAGTTGAAAATGAGAGTGAAGATGAGTGTGTTGAAAAATATGAGCATGAAAGGAACGAATGCAATGAGAATGAAGTTTTGCTTTATACTAATCAATTTTTTTCTTCTATTCATTCTTTGAATTTGCAGGTTATTCCAAGGGACATTCAAGATGATTCAAGCATCATTTCTTTTGAAATTCCAAAAGATGTGTGTCACTTGAAATTATAAAGAACATGTTCATTAACCTTCAAAGTACATTCACCTCATACTCAAGATCGAATGAACCTTATAAAAGGGAAGATTCAATGAACCTAACCATGGAGAACATTAAGAGTCCAAACTCATTCATTCATGAATTTAATCCTTTCCTTTCCTTTGATTCTAAATTATCTACTTTTAACTTTGTTCTATTTTTCAGATTGTTGATTCAAAAGCAAAGACTTGAACATGTGAAGCATTTTGAGCAAAGAAAACGATGCAAGATGAGAAAGAAAGAATTTCCATTCAAAAGAATATCAAAGTTGTTCCCTTATGTACCAAGCATCGATTTGGGGACAAATCGCCTTAAAGAAGGGGGGACAATGTGATCATATCGACCACTAAGTTCAAACAAAACATGCTCACAACTTTGAAGTTCTTCCAAGATGATTCTAAGGGAGTCTTGCCTTATTTTATTATTTATTTACTCATTTATGCATTACATGTCACGTGAATATGTTTATCTTATTCTTAATTTTTTCTTGAATATTATATGCTGTCATTTATATGTATAATATATGATATTCATGCATGACTTATTAATTCACATCTTTATATAACTAATTCAATGCATATGCATTCATAGTTAGCTCATTTGCATTATTAACATAGGTGGAAGCATGCATTCATAATTATCATAGCTCAATTCCTATCTAATTATTTGTTTACATACTTTGCCTAGGTTCATTGGATGCTAAGAAGACTAAAGGCAATTGAAGAGTTGGTTGGACAGTTCATGTCAGTCAGATTGACCTACATTTTTTAACATGTTCCAAGCATCTTTGGGTGATGAAGTATTCTTAACAATTAATTCCCTATCTAGTAGCTTTCCAACGCATTTTTAATCACATTAATCCGATATCGAGAGCTTGAGATATGTCCAGATTACTGAAGACAGTGCAGGCTGGAAATTAATACGGGATTTGCAACCATTCATCTCCTTCAAAGGACTTATGCATGGGAGGAATTAATGAAGAAATGCGTGGACGAGAAAAGAATATTAAAATTAATCAGAACATTTGTGAGGATGTGCAAGGATTCATTCAAAGGCTTTTAAATTCATCCATTCATGCAATAAGCCAAATAGTCATGTTCACACAAGGGGGAAGAATTTCAGCCAAGATACATTCATGAACATTCATCCATAGAAGACAAATCAACAAGTTCACACAAGGTGGGATGAATTCGGCCAAAGGATGTATTCCATTAAAAGATGAATATCCATTCATCAAAATTTATTCACCTAAGCCATGCTTTGTATCTACTTAAAGTATGAACACTCATCCATGAAGGTTCACTCATTAAATGTTTTGTATTCACACCATGCACTCTTAGGCCTATAAATAGCTTTCCGTTCATTTGTAAAAGAAACCAATTCACTTTGTTTAATCAAATATTTGTGAGAGTTTCTCTCTTTAGTTCTTAAGTGAACTTTATCGACTTATCAAGCTTATGCTTGTGGCGTCACCCCTATCTATGTCAACCTGATACTTCTGATTCCTATCTCTTCATAGATAGTGGGTCAAAGTCCTTGTTTATCATCCCTTAAAGAAGCAATATAAAGTATGGGTCTTTGTTCTTTAACATTGGTTCTTCTTTGAGTCTTCTTTGAGATACTACTTTTCATATTCATCTCCATCACCTTCATTCTACTTCCATTACCATACTTCATCATTTCCTTTAAACATATCACCAACTTATATATATTTTCCGCTGCCATATTTATCTTTCCATTTCATTACTTTCATTTAACCATTTTTTAGCTTTCTTGTTTGTGAAAGACACTTGTTGCTTTCCTAGATCGAAACAATCAAAGGTACAACCTTGACCTCACCATCCATCCAAGTGAGGCTAGGTTGAACTGTATCATATGTTAATCAGAGCTAAGGTGGATTGCAACAAGAACAAGCAAAAACAACATCCTACCATAAAAAGAAAATCAAAATGATAAGTGCCAAAAAAATCAGCAAGTTAATCCCAACATCAACAAGGGATTCCAAGTGAAGAAAAACTAAAAAAAGGAAACAAAGAAATCAAAATGCAAAGAAGTGCCGAAGGTGACAAGCAACATCATTATTTCAACCGATCCTAAGGAATTCTTCAAGACCTTTGATTGTTCTTCTAGGAAGGTGGTGAGTATCTTTGCATAGTAAGTGAACCTTTCTTTATTTTTATTCCTTTAATAAGACCACCCTTCATTATTTAATCTTTCTACCTTTCTATTTTTTTCTCTCTACACTAACGAATTTTTCAGCTAACGTCCATAGCACTTGAAAGCTCTCGAGTTAGTTCTTTTAAGAACTTTACAAGAGAGGAACGAGTGGAAAAAGGCTAATCGAGTGTGTGAGATCAGAAGGGGAATTGAAAAAGCCAGTTTATATTCCCGAGTGCAAACACGAGCGTTGAGTAGAGCATCATCATTTTTTTGAAGTGATTGTGAGGATTTTTGAGTGATTATTGGTAAGGTCCTTTCATCTTATTCAACTATTAATTTTTCACTAACAATTCTCCCATCTTTCGAATGGATTACGGACAACAACGGAGGAATCCATTTCATACTCGTTTTCATGTGAATGATAAAGTATGCCTTGTAGCCATTGATGGTGGTAGTTGTGCAAATCTTGCAAGAACATACATGGCTGAGAAGTTGGGGCTTATAACATTCAAACATCTCAGTCTATATGTTTTGCAAGGATTAAATGAAGATGAAGAGTTAGAAGTTATAGAGCAAGTACGTGTGTCATTTTCAATTGGGGGATATGAAGATGAAGTTTTATATGATGTTATTTCTATGAATTCAAGCCATCTACTCCTTGGACGTCCTTGGCAGTTTGATAAACGAGCATTGTATGATGGGTTCTCCAACAAATATTCATTCAAACACCAAGGGAGAAATATCACGTTGGTTCCAATGTGCCCAAATCAAGTCCATGAATGCCAAGTTATCGTCAAATCACGTATAGAGGAATGGAAGAAAACTAAAGCCATGAAGAAAGTTGAAAGTGAAGTTTCACGTGAGAAACAAATAACAGTGGAGGGAGATCAAAATGAAAATGAGAAAATTGATGTGAGAAACGTTGGAGTCGAAAATGAGAAAGTTGAAAAGATTGAATTTGGTAGCAAAGGGGGAAGTACGTGTGGAAGAGAAAATGAAAAGATTACAAGTGAGGTTATGGTTAAAAGATATGATGGAGTTGAACATGCACAAATCAAAGAAGAACATTGTGAGAAAACCAAGACATTTGGAGTTGAAAATGAGAGTGAAGATGAGTGTGTTGAAAAACATGAGCATTAAAGGAACGAATGCAATGAGAATGAAGTTTTGCTTTATACTAATAACTTTTTTTCTTCTATTCATTCTTTGAATTTACAGGTTATTTCAAGGGACATTCAAGATGATTCAAGCATCATTTATTTTGAAATTCCAAAAGATGTGTCACTTGAAATTATAAAGAACATGCTCATTAACCTTCAAAGTACATTCACCTCATACTCAAGATCGAATGAACCTTATAAAAGGGAAGATTCAATGAACCTAACCATGGAGAACATTAAGAGTCCAAACTCATTCATTCATGAATTTAATCATTTCCTTTCCTTTGATTCTAAATTATCTACTTTTAACTTTGTTCTATTTTTCAGATTGTTGATTCAAAAGCAAAGACTTGAACATGTGAAGTATTTTTAGCAAAGAAAACGATGCAAGATGAGAATGAAAGAATTTCCATTCAAAAGAACATCAAAGTTGTTCCCTTATGTACCAAGCATCGATTTGGGGACAAATTGCCTTAAAGAAGCGGGGGATGATGTGATCCTATCGACAACCAAGTTCAAACAAAACATGCTCACAACTTTGAAGTTCTTCCAAGATGATTATAAGGGAGTCTTGCCTTATTTTATTATTTATTTACTCATTTATGCGTTACATGTCACGTGAATATGTTTATCTTATTCTTAATTTTTGCTTGAATATTATATGCTGTCATTTATATGTATAATATATGATATTCATGCATGACTTATTAATTCACATCTTTATATAACTAATTCAATGAATATGCATTCATAGTTAGCTCATTTGCATTATTAACATAGGTGGAAGCATGCATTCCTAATTATCATAGCTCAATTCCTATCTAATTATTTGTTTACATACTTTGCCTAGGTTCATTGGATGCTAAGAAGACTAAAGGCAATTGAAGAGTTGGTTGGACAGTTCACGTCAGTCAGATTGATCTACATTTTTTAACATGTTCCAAGCATCTTTGGGTGATGCAGTCTTCTTAAAATTTAATCCCCTATCTCTTAGCTTTCCAACTCATTTTTAATCACATTAATCCGATATCGGGAGCTTGAGATATGTCCAGATTACTGAAGACAGTGCAGGCTGGAAATTAATACGGGATTTGCAACCATTCATCTCCTTCAAAGGACTTATGCATGGGAGGAATTAATGAAGACATGCATGGACGAGAAAAGAATATTAAAATGAATCAGAACATTTGTGAGGAGGTGCAAGGATTCATTCAAAGGCTTTTAAATTCATCCATTCATGCAAGAAGCCAAATAGTCATGTTCACACAAGGGGGAAGAATTTCAGCCAAGATACATTCATGAACATTCATCCATAGAAGACAAATCAAAAAGTTCACACAAGGTGGGATGAATTTGGCCAAAGGATGTATTCCATTAAAAGATGAATATCCATTCATCAAAATTCATTCACCTAAGCCATGCTTTGTATCTACTTAAAGTATGAACACTCATCCATGAAGGTTCACTCATTAAATGTTTTGTATTCACACCATGCACTCTTAGGCCTATAAATAGCTTTCCATTCATTTGTAAAAGAAACCAATTCACTTTTTTTAATCAAATATTTGTGAGAGTGTCTCTCTTTAGTTCTTAAGTGAACTTTGTCGACTTATCAAGCTTATGCTTGTGGCGTCACCCCTATCTATGTCACCCTGATACTTCCAGTTCCTATCTCTTTATAGATAGTGGGTCAAAGTCCTTGTTTACCATCCCTTAAAGAAGCAATATAAAGTCTGGGTCTTTGTTCTTTAACATTGGTTCTTCTTTGAGTCTTCTTTGAGATACTACTTTTCATATTCATCTCCATCACCTTAATTCTACTTCCATTACCATACTTCATGATTTCCTTTAAACATATCACCAACTTATATATATTTTCCGCTGCCATATTTATCTTTCCATTTCATTACTTTCATTTAACTATTTTTTTAGCTTTCTTGTTTGTACAGTATACTTGTTGCTTTCCTAGATCGAAACAATCAAAGGTACAACCTTGATTTCACCATCCATCCAAGTGAGGCTAGGTTTAACTGTATCATATGATAATCATAGCTAAGGTGGATTGCAACAAGAACAAGCAAAAACAACATCCTACCATTCAATAAAAAGAAAATCAAAAAGAGAAGTGCCAAAAAAAAATCAGCAAGTTAATCCCAACATCAACAAGGGATTCCAAGTGAAGAAAAACTAAAGAAAGGAAACAAAGAAATCAAAATGCAAAGAAGTGCCAAAGGTGACAAGCAACATCATTATTTCAACCGATCCTAAGGAAGTCTTCAATACCTTTGATTGTTCTTCTAGAAAGGTGGTGAGTATCTTTGCATAGTAAGTGAACCTTTCTTTATTTTTATTCCTTTAATAAGACCACCCTTCATGATGTGATCCTGTTTAGCACCAACTTTCTGCATGACATACTCACATCATTGAAGAACCATCAAACTCAATATAAGGGAGTTCTACCATACTTTATATTATATTTACTTATTTATGCACTATATATATTATTATGAGCATACATTTGCATATTAGACTATACTTGAATTATCATAGTATGTGCATTCATTCATTATATCCTATGGTTTACATCATTGATTGATATTCATGTATATAATCTATAGTTATAATATTAATATTCATTCATTATCATATGATGCATGAATTATTATTATAACCTATAGTTCACATCTTTATAATATGCACATCATTATATTATATGCATTATATAGTTTATATACTTAGTTTATTTCTTTATGTTATGCATGTAGGCATATTCGGCCAACACTTGGGAGCTACATTTGAGCTTAACTAATGACAAGGAGCTAGGAAAACTTACATAGGATGACTCGGGAGATCATGATGAACAAATGATGAAAAGTTGTCAGTTGACCCCCGAGCTCATACCTCACTTGAGTTGGACTTTTGAGCTAGCTAGAGACCTCATTTCAGCTGGAGAGTTACACCATCATCACCACCACACAGAGTACTTCAAATATGGTCTAAGTCAATTTTTGTGGATTCGTATCTTTTCGCGAAGAGTTACCATTCCAAGAGGTGTTTTTTCACAAGGAGCTAGCCAAAGACTCGTCTTCATGTAATTCAACTATGACCAGCTCATCTTCAGCTCATACACATGGGAAGTAGATCAAATGATGAAAGGTTACCTTCCACAAATGTGACCTTTCATGACAAGTTGCTGCCCATTGAAGACCATGACACCTAGATGCATGTTGGAAGCCAAGTCACGCCTAGTTGCTGCCATCTTCATTCCATGGACTTCAAGACATTATCCTATGGTTGCAACCTCACCAAAGCCTTGCAAGAAGACCCATGTGCGTTCAAGTAGACTACCATGTGCATCATTCAAGCATATGCACTCCATATGACATGAAATTGGCGCCAAAACACCAAGGGATACTTCCTATTCGGCCAAAGACTCTTTCCTCTTCATTTTGGCACCCAAATAACTTCCAAAGGCATTCAAAACATCCTTAGGCCGAACCAACACCTTACCATTCGGCCAAGAGCATGTATCTTCATTAAAACAACATGTATTTCCATTAAAAGTCATGTATCTAACCGAATGGACACATAACTATTCGGCCAAACCTTTGCAAGCCTATAAATAGGGCTTTGGTATTTCATTTGTAAAGATCTCATCTTATATATTAAAAATTACTCTTGTGAGTTAATTTCTCTTCAAAGTTCTTTGTGAACTTTATCGATTAAGCAAGTATAATTTCCTATACTTGTGGCGTCATTCCTTCCATCTTGATTCCTAAATTCCTAGATTATTATCTACTGGGTTGAAGACACAATCACCACCCCTCAAGCAAGATTGTGAAGACCGGGATTGTGCTTCATAGCATAGTTTCCTCTTTGGCGAGTTTGAGATACAACATCACCACCATCTTCATTTCATCATCGACATCAACAACATCCTTCATCAAGACCATCATCAATCCCATAATTCCACAGCCATCTCTATTCTTATTCTTTCATTCCATTACTTATATTATTATTCATTTCTTAAACCCATCATTAATCATATTTTTTTCTTATTATTTTGCAGCCCAAGCTTATTAATTCAAGGACATCAGTACTTGTCAATCCTAGATCGGGACACAATAAGGCTATCTACTCTCTTCCATCAAAGCGTGTAGATTCGTCTTACATCAAGCGGTAATCAGAGCATAGTCAGATTGACAACAAAAGTTTCATTGGCGTGCAAAGCAAAAAAAAAAAAGAAATTCAAAAGAGAAAAAGTCTCCTTCAACAAATTGGAGTGCAAAAAGAAGAGAAAAATCAGAAAAGAAGAAAAGAAGAAAAGAAAAGAAAAAGAGAAGTTCAAAAAGAGAAAGCAAGCCAAGGAAAGTGCTCTACCTTTGCAAAGTACATCAAAGAGGCCTATCTACACTAAGAGAAGATAACCTTATTGTTTCTTGAGAAAGGTTGCAGTAAGTGTTGTTTCTTGAATTGTAAGTCACCTCTTCCTTTTATATACTTTCATTTTCCTTGTCTTCAACCATTTCATTCTTTTAATACCTTGAATCCTTTCTTCTACCTTTCCATTTCTTCTATTCTTTCTACCCTAACCTTATTTGCAACCGACGCACACAAGGAAGGAATTAACTTGTTATAATCTTTAGTAAGTTCCTCAAAGGACTTAGCAAGAGAAATTGGAGTGGAAAAAGGCTATTGAGAGAGTGAGATCAGAAGGGGAATTGTTAAAAGCCAAATATATATATATATATTCCCGAAAGTAAACACGAGTGTTGAGTGGAGTGATCTTATCTTTTCTTTGGAGTGAAATTGTGAGACTTTGTGAGTGTGCTGGTAAGGTTTTAATTTTATTTAATTTTTTTTACTAACAAATGTCTTGTGATTTTTCATCTTTCCAAACCTTGGAGGACGAACAACAAAGAACAAATACATTTCACACTCGTTGCCATGTAAATGGTAAAGTGTGTCTTGTAGCTATTGACGGAGGGAGTTGTTGATACGATCCAAACTAGCTCCAATTTTCTCCATGACTTGATCGGTCTATGGACGTTTTTAACTACTGCTTCTAAGGGAGTTCTTCCTTACCCTATCTTATATTATATCATTTATACATTATATTCTATCATAACCATGCATTCACATGTTAGTATAAATTATTATCTTATTATTTCTATCCTATGCTTATTTGATCATGTCTCTCATATCATTCAAATATATGCTATGATTACATATCATTTCCTAGGATATTATTATTACATGTTTCCATTTATCATTTATCATGAATACCATGTTATATGATATTCATGCATACAACATATTCACATCTTTATGATTGATACACATTGTTATTTAAATATGTTAAGCATGTTAGGATAGTTTTATTATCATATTAAGCATGATTATTATATATACATCAAGGCAGCATACTTATAATGCATTTCATTAGTTTATTTGCATTCATATTAACTCTTAGGCCTTATACATTATCTTACACATATTAGGAGATGATGTACTTAGCTCATGGCCATCAAACTTAGCTCACATTACCATAAACAAACGTGGCAGCAAGGTATTTAGCTCGTTTTGGCTCAATACCATGAAATTACCTTGTTTCCTTGCACATGTAGGTACATTGGAGCATGGCACATGTTGGGGAAGCTTGGTAGATTATTTGGGATCCATATGCAGCTCACAATTAGCTCACAAACATCAAGACAGCTCGTGGAACACAATGAGAACTTCAACTTAGCTGGAGGAGCTAGCATGTAGATGAACTTAGCTGGGGGAGAGCTTTGGACCAAAGTGCTGAAAAGTGGACTAAAGGTAGCTGAAAGTAGCTGGGAGAGTAGCTGAGGAGCTGAGAAGACCAAAGCTAACTAGCTTGAGTTCATTAAGTTTTAGCTCACCTAATTAGTTACCAAGACACTCACCTAGCTTACCTTGAAGCTAGTTCATCTCTAGGTTGCCCATGGACTTCAAGACATCATCCTATGGTTGCAACCTCACCAAAGCCTTGCAAGAAGACCTATGTGCGTTCAAGTAGGCTGCCATGTGCATCATTCAAGCATGTGCACACCATGTGACATCAAATTGGCGCCAAAACACCAAGGGATGCTTGCTGTTCGGCCAAAGACTCTTTCCTCTTCATTTTGGCGCCCAAATAACTTCCAAATGCTTTCAAAATATCCTTAGGGCCGAACCAACACATAACCATTCGGCCAAGAGCATGTATTTGCATTAAGTCATGTATTTTCACAAAAAAATCATGTCATTTTAGGAAGGCACAAGGGCTGGCCGAACCAACATGTATCTATTCGGCCAAATCCCTTCAAAAACTATAAATAGGCTTTCCTATTTCATTTGTAACCAGACCTTTTTATTCAATTAAAGTGAGATTATTCTCTTCTTAAGTCCTGGTGACTTTTTATCGACTTATCAAGTATTTTATACTTGTGGCGTCAACCTCTTCCTTTCATCTTGATACTTCTGGTTCCTAGTTCATATAACTAGTGGGTCAAAGTACTTAATACCATCCCTTGAAGAAACAATATAAAGATTGGGTCTCTGCTCTATATAACATTGGTTCTTCTTTGAGATTTCTTCAAGATACTATCCTCACAACCATCCTTTTATTTCATCACCATAACCATAGCTTTATCAACTATCTTCCGCTTCCATTACTCATTATTTAAATAGCCTACCAATTTACCCATACGTCTACCACCCTTAACCATTCTATTTTGAGCTATTCACTTTGCAGGTTGTTTTGCTTCCTTCCTAGATCCACAATCATTTGAAAAGTTACAAGTACCTTACATCAAGCGGTAATCAGAGCTTTGGTGGAAGAAGCAACGTGCAACAACAACAAAAAGAAAAATACAAAAAGTGAAGTTCAAAGTCAAAGAAAAAAAATCAGCAAAGAAAATTGAAGGACTCAAAAGTCAAAGCACTCAAAAAAGAAGAAAAAGCAAAGAAAAGAAAGAAAAGTTGGAAGCACTCATCAACAATTCTCATCACCAAGCATTTTCAAGTAAGCCTTTAAAATTGATTGTGGTGATAGAAGGTTGTGAAGTGACTTGTGTAAGTAACCCTTTCATTCTCTTCTTTCTAATTTCTAAGCCACCTTTTCAATTATATTTGCTTTCCATTCCTACTAACCATTTGCAGCCCACGCTAAACAAGTAAAATTTACTCGATATAGTCTTGAGTAAAAGTTCACTAGAACTTGAGACAAGAGAATCGAGAGGAAAAAGGCTGGAGCATGTGTGAGATCAGAAGAGGACAAGTAAAAGACATTAAAGTCCTAGAGTACAAACACGAGTGGATTGAGTGACATCAAGTTTTCTTGGAGTGACTCGTGAGGCTTTGTGAGAGTATACTCTGGTAAGGTCCTTTTACACATTTTCCATTTTTTTTTATTTCACTAACAAAATTTTAATTTCTTCCATGGAGTGCGAACAACAAAGAGTGAATGCATTTCATACTCGTTGCCATGTAAGCAATGGTAAAGTATGTCTTGTAACCATTGATAGTGGAAGTTGTGCAAATCTAGCTAGCACATATACGATAGAGAAGTTGGGACTTGCAACATTTAAACATCCCAAGCCATATGTTTTGCAAGGATTTAACGAAGATGAAGAGTTAAAAGTCATAGAGCAAGTACTTGTACCATTCTCAATTGGAAAATATGAAGATGAGGTCTTGTGCGATGTTGTCTCCATGAGTTCGAGCCACCTTCTTTTTGGTCGACCTTGGCAGTTTGATAAACAAGCAACACATAATTGCTTCACCAATCCCTTTTCATTCATCCATAATGAAAAGAAGATTACATTGGTGCCAATGATGCCAAATCTATTGCATGAAGACCAAACTCAACTTAAATCTCGAATAGAAGAATGGCAGAAAAGTAAAGCCATGAAGAGAACTGAAAAAGAAGTCTTGCAAGAGCAACAAGTTCAACAACCGAAAAATCATATTGATGTGACAAAAGTTGGAATTGATGAGTGTAGAGAAGAGAAACAAAGTGAAGAACATATTTTAACCAACTTTTCTCTTCCATCTATTCTTCCTATTGTTTTGCAGGACAATTCAAGAGATGTATCTTTTCGGGAGGATGAATCCAGGATCATGAATTATGGAGGACTAAAGGATGTGACCTTTGAAGAACCAATAGGTGTGACTCTTTGTGATTCACAAGACATGTCTATTGATGTTTTGAGGGTTATACCATTGAATTTCCAATTAAAGGTGTCACTTGAAGTGCTAAGAAATGGAATCATTGACATCCCAAGTGCAATGCCAATTATTAGGAGAATTCAGCGACCAGCTCCAATTAAACATCCACCATGGTTTGCTAACTCTACTCATTTTGTTATTAGATTTTCATTTACTAATTTGGATTTCTTTCGTAGCAATTGGATTCGTATAAGTGGTGTTGTCCAAGTAATATATGATGATAAGATTATTTTGAATTTTGAATTTGATTGGTGCATCAAATATGTCCACTTCAATGGAGATCAAAGGATAGATGATTCAAGGAGACATGGAGTTACCAGATTCGAAGCCAAGAGGTTAAACATGTCGTGCAAATCATTTATTGGGGGAAAGCATGAGGAATCAATCTCTCCTACACTAAGAATGTCTTCAATAAGAAACTACTTCGATTTGAGGACAAATCGCTCTAAAGAAGGGGAGGATGATACGATCCAAACTAGCTCCAATTTTCTCCATGACTTGATCGGTCTATGGACGTTTTTAACTACTGCTTCTAAGGGAGTTCTTCCTTACCCTATCTTATATTATATCATTTATACATTATATTCTATCATAACCATGCATTCACATGTTAGTATAAATTATTATCTTATTATTTCTATCCTATGCTTATTTGATCATGTCTCTCATATCATTCAAATATATGCTATGATTACATATCATTTCCTAGGATATTATTATTACATGTTTCCATTTATCATTTATCATGAATACCATGTTATATGATATTCATGCATACAACATATTCACATCTTTATGATTGATACACATTGTTATTTAAATATGTTAAGCATGTTAGGATAGTTTTATTATCATATTAAGCATGATTATTATATATACATCAAGGCAGCATACTTATAATGCATTTCATTAGTTTATTTGCATTCATATTAACTCTTAGGCCTTATACATTATCTTACACATATTAGGAGATGATGTACTTAGCTCATGGCCATCAAACTTAGCTCACATTACCATAAACAAACGTGGCAGCAAGGTATTTAGCTCGTTTTGGCTCAATACCATGAAATTACCTTGTTTCCTTGCACATGTAGGTACATTGGAGCATGGCACACGTTGGGGAAGCTTGGTAGATTATTTGGGATCCATATGCAGCTCACAATTAGCTCACAAACATCAAGACAGCTCGTGGAACACAATGAGAACTTCAACTTAGCTGGAGGAGCTAGCATGTAGCTGAACTTAGCTGGGGGAGAGCTTTGGACCAAAGTGCTGAAAAGTGGACTAAAGGTAGCTGAAAGTAGCTGGGAGAGTAGCTGAGGAGCTGAGAAGACCAAAGCTAACTAGCTTGAGTTCATTAAGTTTTAGCTCACCTAATTAGTTACCAAGACACTCACCTAGCTTACCTTGAAGCTAGTTCATCTCTAGGTTGCCCATGGACTTCAAGACATCATCCTATGGTTGCAACCTCACCAAATCCTTGCAAGAAGACCTATGTGCGTTCAAGTAGGCTGCCATGTGCATCATTCAAGCATGTGCACACCATGTGACATCAAATTGGCGCCAAAACACCAAGGGATGCTTGCTGTTCGGCCAAAGACTCTTTCCTCTTCATTTTGGCGCCCAAATAACTTCCAAATGCTTTCAAAATATCCTTAGGGCCGAACCAACACATAACCATTCGGCCAAGAGCATGTATTTGCATTAAGTCATGTATTTTCACACAAAATCATGTCATTTTAGGAAGGCACAAGGGCTGGCCGAACCAACATGTATCTATTCGGCCAAATCCCTTCAAAAACTATAAATAGGCTTTCCTATTTCATTTGTAAGCAGACCTTTTTATTCAATTAAAGTGAGATTATTCTCTTCTTAAGTCCTGGTGACTTTTTATCGACTTATCAAGTATTTTATACTTGTGGCGTCAACCTCTTCCTTTCATCTTGATACTTCTGGTTCCTAGTTCATATAACTAGTGGGTCAAAGTACTTAATACCATCCCTTGAAGAAACAATATAAAGATTGGGTCTCTGCTCTATATAGCATTGGTTCTTCTTTGAGATTTCTTCAAGATACTATCCTCACAACCATCCTTTTATTTCATCACCATAACCATAGCTTTATCAACTATCTTCCGCTTCCATTACTCATTATTTAAATAGCCTACCAATTTACCCATACGTCTACCACCCTTAACCATTCTATTTTGAGCCATTCACTTTGCAGGTTGTTTTGCTTCCTTCCTAGATCCACAATCATTTGAAAAGGTACAAGTACCTTACATCAGTTGTACAAACATTACAAGCACATAGATGGTGAACAAATTGGGGCTTACAACAATTAAACATTCCAGCCCATATGACTTGCAATGATTGGACGACGAGGAAGAGTTAAGAGTCACTGAACAAGTACTTGTTCCATTCTCACTTGGAAGTTACAAAGAATAGATTCTATGTGACGTGGTACATATGAATACGAGTCATTTACTCTTGGGGAGGCCATGGCAATTTGACAAGCATGTTGTTCATGATGGTTTCACAAACCGATACTCCTTCTTTCACAATGAAAGGAAAATCATCTTGACTCCACTATCTCCTAGCTGAGTAAATGAAGATCAAAACACCTTGAAGAAGAACATTGAAGCAATGAAAGAACAACTTAAAGACAATGCAACTGAAGAATGTTTGGAGAAAAATTCAAATGAACAAAATCATTTTGAAGTTGAACAAATTGTTGGAGTTGAAAATGATGAACGGAGAGTGGATGCAGAAACCGTTGGAGTTGAAAAGAATGAATTTGGAGAAAAAGAGGAGAGTGAAGAACAAATTTTATCTAACCTTTCTTCTCCTATCATTCCTTTTGTTTTGTAGGACCATTCAAGGGACATATCTTTTCAAGGAGATAAATCAAGAATCATGGATTTTGGAGGACTAAAAGATGTGACTTTTGAAGAACATATAGTTGTTACTTTTGATCCACAAAACATGTCTCTTGATGTTTCAAAGATGATGCCATTTGAAGTTCCAAAAGAAACGTCATTTGAAGTGCCAAGAGTTGTGTTCGTTGACATTCCAAGTGCATTGCCAATCGCGAAAAGAATTCAGCAACTAACTCCTATTAAACATCCACCTTGGTTTGATGTTTCCATTCATCTTGTTAATAATTTCTTATATTTTAACTTTGATTTACTTTGCAGGAATTTGAGTTATGTACATGGTATTATCTTACCAAATGTTAATGACAAGATCATTTGTCGTTATAAGCTTGATTGGTGCATTGAACTCAAGCATTTTAAGAAGTTTCAAAGGTTAAGACTCTCCACAAACCATCATGATGATTCAAAGAGTGGAGATGAAGATATACATATTCTTTTTAACGAATATGATGTGTCGGATCAAGGAGATATTCCAAATGATTCAATTTTTCAAATGGGGGAACCAAAAGGCGTGATCCTTGGAAGCTTAAGAGAATTATCTTCTCAAGTACTAGAAGATATGACTTTTCATTTAAAGGACGTTGATATGATAGCCAATAGCAAAGACCCGGAGAAGTACCCAAGTGGCCCCATCACACGAGCAAGGGCTAAGGAATTTCAAGCAGCTATGGAGAGTATGTTTACATCACGTTTGGAACGTGATGAAAAAGGAATAATAATGTAGGAATACTTTACTTTGCTTATGCATGAATTTGCATGAGAATTTAAAGTTTGCATAACATTCATTGCATTTAATAAGTGTGTTGTTCATTCAAGCATGCATTGCATTTAAATTATCTAGTTCATTCATCAAATTAGTTCTTTTATTATATTAACTCTTAATTGTTTCATGCATGTTTTCAATTAAATATTGAATAAAGTTCACCTTTGTGTCTAGGTGCATGAGAGAAGTTAAATGGTTTCATCATATGAAAAAATGGCAGTCAGAATGTCTTCCAATTATGGATGCCATAAAGATTTGTTTGGTTCTAGAAATTAATTGGAAATTATTCCTCTATCTCTTAGCTTTCCAACGCCTTTTGAATCACCTTAATCCGATATCGGGAGCTTGAGATATGATCGATTTATTGAAGACAGTGCAGGCTGGAATTTTGTTACGGGAATTTTATGCATGGATGATTTGGATGAGTTTGAGCCAAGGGAGAGTCTTTTCAACTTCAGCCAAGTGACAAGAAATTGAAGGAATCTTAATTCACCTATTAAAGGCATTCAAATCTGATTGTTATCATCTAAGTTCAAGGGCTGTTCATATTCTTCAAGGGAGCATGCAATGAAGGGTGATTTAATTCACTTATCAAGACAATTTTCAGCATGGAATAGCAAGAGTCTTCCACCCCTTGGACGAAATTAAGGCCAAATTCAGCTTCAAATTGTCTAGATTCATCCCCAAAATGATCTAGAATATTCATCCAACTTTGTAGATAAGAAGACAAAACATTCAAGTGCATTTTATTGCTAAATTGATGATAATGTTTTCATCTTTTGAGTCTTTTCATATGCTTCTTAGAAATACTATAAATAGACACCTTTGGGATCATTTGTAGGACATATTTTGAATATATAAAACATCTTTGAGAGGTTGCTTTCATTCTTGTTCTCTTGGAGAACTTTATCGGCTTCAAGATAGTCTTGTAGCCTTCATCCATTTCCTTTTGTTATGGCGTTGGTTCCTAGCTCATATATAGCTAGTGGGTCACGTTCCATACCCTACCATTTCGATTCCAATTTTTTTATATTGTTGGTTCTTAGCTCCAAATAACTAACGGGTCACAATCCGCTTTATCCTTACACACTTTGCCACAACAACACCATTTGCCACGACAACGCCATTCATACTTCACCATTTATTTTCATTATCATCAAACCACAACAACCATCACTCTTCCATCACCCTCAAGCAACTTCCTCATTCTTTTCATTCCATCATTTCAATTATTATTTCATATCATTTCCTTCTTATGTTTATATTTATGTAATTTCAGAGTTCAAGCTATCATTACGGAGTTTTTTACTAGAATCACGATCGGACATTCACATATATGACTCGAAACATATAATCGAGACCATATCATTTGGCATCAGAGCTAGTCGATTCAGTAAGCATATCATTTTTCTCTCTTCCGGGTCAGTACAAAATAAAAAAAAAGTCAAAAAGAAAAAAAAAGTTTAAAGAGGGAGGGAGTAATTCTTTTCATCTTTAAAGAAAAAAAATATATTTACTTCATCTTTATATTCAATTGTTCAATTTTTGTTACATTTGCTTACCATCTCTTTTCCTTGTAGCCAATTTCTTTACACTATCGTTACTACCAAACCATAATTGTTTCAGCCGAAGTCCACTAGACCTTGTAAGCCTTGAGAAAGTTCCCAAAAGTACTTGAAATCAAAGCAAGAGTGGTAAAAGGTAAGAGTGATCATTAAGGGTAAAAGCCATCCCGTGTGAAACACGAGTAGGAGTGACTTTTCTTGGAGTGTTTGGTGAGGGGTTTTTTTTTGTGTGAGGTTATTGTTTTATTACTAATTATGTCTCATCATTCGGGAGACAATTCTCAAGTTACAGGTACCATTGAACCAAACCTACAAATGCAAGCCATGGTGCGTGAATTGACTAGGATTTTGAGGGAAGAGTTGGAACCTCTCCATGAACGTATTGACCGTATTGAAGAAGAGCGTACTCAATGATTTCGAGAGCAAGAAGATGTCAATCAAGGAGGAAATGAAGAAGTGGAAAGACCAGAAGAAGATCGTGCATCACAACAAAGAATGGGAAATCGAGGTATAAGGCCCCAAAGGTTTCGTCCATTAATGGATGATAATCTTGTTAATATCAAGATTTTCATTCCACCATTCCAAGGTAAGACGGATCCCGAGGCTTACTTAGCATGGGAAAAGAAGGTAGAGCACATCTTCGGGTGCCATGATTATTCCAAACTCAAGAAGGTAAAACTCACTGCCCTTGAGTTTATGGATTATGCACTAATATGGTGGGATCAATTAACATCAAGTAGGAGACGCAATGGAGAACATCCTATCACTACATGGGATGAAATGAAAATAGTGATGCTAAGGCGATTCATTCCAACCCACTACCATTGGGAGTTATTTAACCGTCTTCAAAACCTTTCACAAGGTAACCGAAGTGTTGAAGATTATCCCAAAGAGATGGAGGTGGCCATGATTCGAGCCAACATCAATGAGGATCGAGAAGCCACAATGGCAAGATTCCTAACGGGACTTAATTCGGACATTGCGAACGTGGTTGAGTTGCAACATTATGTGGAGATGGAAGACATGGTGCATATGGCCATAAAGGTGGAAAAACAACTCAAAAGGAAGGGTGCCACACGATCTTATGGGAGTGCAACTTCAAAATGGGGGCAAAGTTCATACAAGAAGACTCCTCTATTGCCATCCCACGAAAGAGGAGGACCGCCCAAAGGAAGTAAGCCCATTACCGAAACTAGCAAGGGTAAGACTGTCGCCACTCCAAATCGTTCTCGTGACATACAATGTTTTAAGTGTTTGGGGCGTGGACACATTGCAAGCCAATGTCCAAATCGCAACACCATGCTTCTTCGAGATGATGGAGAAGTTGAATCGGAACAATAAGAGGATGAGAATGAAGATGCTACCATTGATATGGAAGAATTAGAGCATGCCGTGGAAGGAGAGGTCCTTGTTGTCAAAAGGAGTCTAAACGTGCAATCCAATGGAGGAGATGAACAACGTGAAAATATCTTCCATACTCGCTGCCACGTTGGAGGAAAGGTATGCTTTGTTATTATTGATGGAGGTAGTTGCACTAATGTTGCTAGTACCTTAATGGTAGATACACTTGGCTTGGCAACAACAAAGCATCCACAACCTTATAAACTGCAATGGCTCAACAATGGAGGAGAACTCAAGGTGACCAAGCAAGTTTGAATTGCTTTCTCCATAGGGAAGTACAAAGACAAGGTTTTATGTGATGTTGTACCAATGCACGCAAGCCATTTACTACTTGGAAGGCATTGGCAATTTGATAGGCGAGTGATCCATGACGGTTATACCAACCGGTATATATTCACCCATGAGGCAAGGAAGATCACTTTAGCTCCACTTTCACCAAAGCAAATACATGAAGACCAAATTCAATTGAGAGGAAAATTTGAAAAAGCCAAAGAGAGAGAGATCAAAATGGAGGTAAAAGAAAAAGAGTGTGATCAAAATGAGGGAAGGAAAATTATCATTCTTTCTAAAGAGAGAGAGTTGAAAAAGTGTTTAATGACGGCAAAGGAAGCACTTGTGCTCATGTACAAGGAAAAATTTTTTAACACTAACTACCTTGATCAAAATTTGCCTGCTTTTGTTGTGTCTTTATTGCAGGAGTTTGATGACCTATTTTCGGAAGAAATACCAAGTGAGTTGCCACCTATTCGTGGCATAGAACATCAAATAGACTTTGTTCCTGGTGCCGTCATTCCAAACCGACCGCATACTAAATCAAACCCGAAGAAACTAAGGAATTGCAAAGGCAAGTATCTGAGTTGATGAAAAAAGGCTACGTAAGGGAAAGCCTTAGCCCCTTTATCGATTAAGCAACTATAATTCATATACTTGTGGAGTCATTCTTTCAATTTTGATTCCTAAATTCCTAGATTGTTATCTAGTGGGTTGAAGACACTATCACCACCCCTCAAGCAAGTTTGTGAAGACCGGGATTGTGCTTCATAGCATATTTTCCTCTTTGGCGTGTTTGGGATACAAATCACCACCATCTCCATTTTCATCATTCCCATCATCAACAACATCCATCAATCCATCAATTCCGCATCCATCTCTATTATATCTTTATTTCATTTCCATTACTTATATTATCATCCATTTCTTAATTCCATCATTAATCTTATTTCCTTTTCTTATCTTATTTTACAACCCAAGCTTATAAATTCAAGGACATCAGTACTTGTCAATCCTAGATCGGGACACAATAAGGCTATCTACTCTTCTCACCAAAGCGTGTAGATTCGCCTTACATCAAGTGGTATCAGAGCATAGTTGGATTGACAACAAAAGTGTCATTGGCATGCAAAGTAAAAAGCAAAAAGAAAAAGAAGTTCGAAAAAAAAGACTCCTACAACCAACAAAAGGAGTTCAAAATACAAAAAGAAGAACATTCAGAAAAGAAGAAAAAAAAGAGAGAAAGCAAGCCAAGGAAAGTGCTCTACCATTACAAAGTACATCAAAGAGGCCATCAACACTAAGAGAAGATAACCTTATTGTTTCTTGAGAAAGGTTGCAGTAAGTGTTGTTTCTTGAATTGTAAGTCACCTCTTTCTTTTCCATAATTTCATTTTCCTTGACTTCAACCATTTCTTTCTTTTAAATACCTTAAAACCTTTCTTCTACCTTTCCATTTCTTCTATTCTTTTCAACCCTAACCTATTTGCAGCCGATGCACACAAGGAAGGAATTAACTTATTATAATCTTGAGTAAGTTCCTCAAAGGACTTAGCAAGAGAAATTAGAGTGGAAAAAGGCTAATTGAGAGAGTGAGATCAGAAGGGGAATTGTTAAAAGCCAAGATATATTCCCGAGAGTAAACACGAGTGTTGAGTGGAGTAATCTTATCATTTCTTTGGAGTGAACTTGTGAGACTTTGTGAGTGTGCTGGTAAGGTTTTAATTTTATTTAATTTTTTTTACTAACAAATGTCTTGTGATTTTTCATCTTTCCAAACCTTGGAGGACGAACAATAAAGAACAAATACATTTCACACTAGTTGCCATGTAAATGGTAAAGTAAGTCTTGTAGCTATTGACGGAGGGAGTTGTACAAACATTGCAAGCACATACATGGTGAACAAATTAGGGCTTACAACAATTAAACATTCCAGCCCATATGATTTGCAATGGTTGGACGATGAGGAAGAGTTAAGGGTCACTGAACAAGTACTTGTGCCATTCTCACTTGGAAGTTACAAAGACGAGATTCTATGTGACGTGGTGCCTATGAATATGAGTCATTTACTCTTAGGGAGGCCACGGCAATTTGACAATCGGGTTGTCCATGATGGATTCACAAATCAGTATTCATTCATCCACAATGAACGAAAAGTCATATGGACCCATTATCTCCTAGCCGAGTGAATGAAGATCAAAACACCTTGAGGAAAAACATTGAAGCAATAAAAGAGCAAATTAAAGGCAAGCAACTTGAAGAATACATTGGAGTTGAAAATGAGAGGAGTGAAATTGGATCCAAATAGGAGAGTAAAGAACAAATTTTATCTAACATTACTTTTTCTCCTATTCTTCCTTTTGTTTTGCAGGACAATTCAAGAGACATATCTTTTCAAGGAGATGATTCAAGAATCATGTCTTTTGGAGGACTAAAAGATGTGACTTTTGAAGAACATATAGTTGTTACTTTTGATCCACAAAACACATCTCTTGATGTTTCAAAGATGATGCCATTTGAAGTTCCAAAAGAAACGTCATTTGAAGTGCTAAGGGTTATGTTCGTTGACATTCCAAGTGCATTGCCAATCGTGAAAAGAATTCAGTAACCAACTCCTATTAAACATCCACCTTGGTTTGATGTTTCCATTCATCTTGCCAATAATTTCTTATATTTTAACTTTGATTTACTTTGCAGGAATTTGAGTTATGTACATGGTATTATCCTACCAACCAATAATGGCAAGATCCTTTATGGTTATAAGCTTGATTGGTGCATTGAACTCAAGTATTTCAATAGGTTTCAAAGGTTAAGACTCTCCACAAACCATCATGATGATTCAAAGAGTGGAGTTGAAGATATACATATTCTTTTTAACGAATATGATGTGTCGGATCAAGGAGATATTCCAAATGATGCAATTTGTCAAATGGAGGAACCAAAAGGCGTGATCTTTGTAAGCTTAAGAGAATTATCTTCTCAAGTGCTAGAAGATATGACTTTTCATTCAAAGGACGTGATCTTTGGGAAACCAAATAATATGTCTTTTGGAGTACGAAAAGAAGTCATGGACATTCAACGAACTCATTCAAGGGATATGACTTTTGATAAGAATCCTTTCACAAAGATGACATATGGAGGCAAACCAGCAATGATTGAATGGGCATATACTAAGGAGAATTCACCTTTCGATTTGAGGACAAATCGCCCAAAAGAAGAGGAGATGATGTGATCCTATCTAGCTCCAATTTTCTCCATGACTTGATCACACCATGGATGTTATTCAAAGCTGGTTCTAAGGGAGTTCTTCCATACTTTATCTTATATTTACTTATTTATGCACTATATATATTATTATGAGCATACATTTTCACATTAGACTATACTTGAATTATCATAGTATGTGCATTCATTCATTATATCCTATGGTTTGTATCATTGATTGATATTCATGTATATAATATATAGTTATAATATTAATATTCATTCATTATCATATGATGCATGAGTTATTATTATAACCTATAGTTCACATCTTTATAATATGCACATCATTATATTATATGCATTATATAGTTTATATACTTAGTTTATTTCTTTATGTTATGCATGTAGGAATATTTAACCGACACTTGGGAGGTACATTTGAGCTTAACTGAGGATAAGGAGCTAGGAAAACTTACATAGGATGACTCAGGAGATCATGAAGAACAAATGGTGAAAAGTTATCAGCTGACCCCCGAGCTCATAACTCACTTGAGCTGGACTTTTGAGCTAGCTAGAGACCTCATTTCAGTTGGAGAGTTGCACCATCATCACCACCACACAGAGTACTTTAAATATGGCCTAAGTTAATTTTTGTGGATTCGTACCTTTTCACGAAGAGTTGCCATTCCAAGAGGTGCCTTTTCACAAGGAGCTGGCCAAAGACTCATCTTCATGTAATTCACCTATGACCAGCTCATCTTTAGCTCATACACATGGGAAGTAGCTCAAATGATGAAAGGTTACCTTCCACAAATGTGACCTTTCATGACAAGTTGCTGCCCATCGAAGACCATGACACCTAGATGCATGTTGGAAGCCAAGTCACGCCTAGTTGTTGCCATCTTCATTCCATGGACTTCAAAACATTATCCTATAGTTGCAACCTCACCAAAGCTTTGCAAGAAGACCCATGTGCATTCAAGTAGGTGCCATGTGCATCATTCAAGCATGTGCACTCCATGTGACATCAAATAGGCACCAAAACACCAAGGGATGCTTCCTATTCGGCCAAAGACTTATTCCTCTCCATTTTGGCGCCCAAATAACTTCCAAAGGCATTCAAAATATCCTTAGGCCGAACCAACACCTTACCATTCGGCCAAGAGCATGTATCTTCATTAAAATCATGTATTTTCATTTAAAAATCATGTATTTTCAAAGGGGTTTCATCCATAGCCGAACCATCATGTATCTATTCGGCCTAAACCCTTTGAAAAACTATAAATAGGCTAGTGCATTTCATTTGTAATCATCTCCTCTCTTATAGAAAACATACTCTTGTGAGTTATTTCTCTTCAAAGTTCTTTGTGAACTTTATCGATTAAGCAAGTATAATTCATATACTCGTGGCGTCATTCTTTCCATTTTGATTCCTAAATTCCTAGATTGTTATCTAGTGGGTTGAAGACACTATCACCACCCCTCAAGCAAGTTTGTGAAGACCGGGATTGTGCTTCATAGCATAGTTTCCTCTTTGGCGTGTTTGGGATACAAATCACCACCATCTCCATTTTCATCATTCCCATCATCAACAACATCCATCAATCCATCAATTCCACAACCATCTCTATTATATCTTTATTTCACTTCCATTACTTATATTATCATCCATTTCTTAATTCCATCATTAATCTTATTTCCTTTTCTTCTCTTATTTTGCAGCCTAAGCTTATAAATTCAAGGACATCAGTACTTGTTAATCCTAGATCGGGACACAATAAGGTTATCTACTCTTCTCACCAAAGCGTGTAGATTCGCCTTACATCAGTTTGGTTCTAGAAATCAATTGGACATTATTCCTCTATCTCTTAGATTTCCAATGCCTTTTGAATCACCATAATCCGATATCGAGAGCTTGAGATATGATCGATTTATTGAAGACAGTGCAGGCTGAAATTTTGTTACGGGAATTTTATGCATGGATGATTTGGATGAGTTTGAGCCAAGGGAGAGTCTTTTCAACTTCATCCAAGTGAAAAGCCATTGAAGGGCTCTTAATTCACCTATTAAAGGCATTCAAAGCTGATTGTTATCATCTAAGTTCAAGGGCTGTTCATATTCTTCAAGGGAGCATGCAATGAAGGGTGATTTAATTCACTTATCAAGACAATTTTCAGCATGGAATAGCAAGAGTCTTCCACCCCTTGGACGAAATTAAGGCCAAATTCAGCTTCAAATTGTCTAGATTCATCCCCAAAATGATCTAGAATATTCATCCAACTTTGAAGATAAGAAGACAAAGCATTCAAGTGCCTTTTATTGCTAAATTGATGAGAATGTTTTCATCTTTTGAGTCTTTTCATATGCTTCTTAGAAATACTATAAATAGACACCTTTGGGATCATTTTTAGGACACATTTTGAATATATAAAACATCTTTGAGAGGATGCTTTCATTCTTGTTCTCTTGGAGAACTTTATCGGCTTCAAGATAGTCTTGTAGTCTTCATCCATTTCCTTTTGTTATAGCATTGGTTCCTAGCTCATATATAGCTAGTGGGTCACATTCTATACCCTACCATTTCGATTCCAATTTTTTTTATATTGTTGGTTCTTAGCTCCAAATAGCTAACGGGTCATAATCCGCTTTATCCTTACACACTTTGCCACAACAACACCATTTGCCACGACAACGCCATTCATACTTCATCATCTATTTTCATTATTATCAAACCACAACAACCATCACTCTTCCATCACCCTCAAACAACTTCCTCATTCTTTTCATTCCATCATTTCAATTATTATTTCATATAATTTCCTTCTTATGTTTATATTTATGTAATTTCAGAGTTCAAGCTATCATTACAAGGTTTTTTACTAGAATCACGATCGGACATTCACATATATGACTCGAAACATATAATCGAGACCATATCAGACATGATCTTTGGGAAACCAAAGAATATGTCTTTTAGAGTGAGAAAAGAAGTGATCATTCAAAACAACATGTCTTGTGATTCAAATGACATAAATTTTGGCTATTCAAAACATGAGAAAAGGGAGTACAATTTTCACTTGTTCATAATTAACAATTCTCTTACTTATGAAAGTTTCTTATCTTTTCAGGTCATGGACATTCAAGGAACCTATTCAAGGGATATGACTCTTGATAAGAATCCCTTCATAAAGATGATCTATGGAAGCAAACCAACAACGATTGAATGGGCGTACAATTTGGAGAAGTCATCTTTCGATTTGAGGACAAATCGCCCAAAAGAAGGGGAGGATGATGTGATCTTGTTTAGCACCAACTTTCTGCATGATATACTCACATCATTGAAGAACCATCAAACTCAATATAAGGGAGTTCTACCATACTTTATATTATATTTACTTATTTATGCACTATATATATTATTATGAGCATACATTTGCATATTAGACTATACTTGAATTATCATAGTATGTGCATTCATTCATTATATCCTATGGTTTACATCATTGATTGATATTCATGTATATAATCTATAGTTATAATATTAATATTCATTCATTATCATATGATGCATGAATTATTATTATAACATATAGTTCACATCTTTATAATATGCACATCATTATATTATATGCATTATATAGTTTATATACTTAGTTTATTTCTTTATGTTATGCATGTAGCCATATTCGGCCAACATTTGGGAGCTACATTTGAGCTTAACTAATGATAAGGAGCTAGGAAAACTTACATAGTATGACTCGGGAGATCATGAAGAACAAATGATGAAAAGTTGTCAGCTGACCCCCGAGCTCATAGCTCACTTGAGCTGGACTTTTGAGCTAGCTAGAGACCTCATTTCAGCTGGAGAGTTGCACCATCATCACCACCACACAGAGTACTTCAAATATGGTCTAAGTCAATTTTTGTGGATTCGTATCTTTTCACGAAGAGTTACCATTCCAAGAGGTGCTTTTTCACAAGGAGCTGGCCAAAGACTCATCTTCATGTAATTCACCTATGACCAGCTCATCTTCAGCTCATACACATGGGAATTAGCTCAAATGATGAAAGGTTACCTTCCACAAATGTGACCTTTCATGACAAGTTGCTGCCCATTGAAGACCATGACACCTAGATGCATGTTGGAAGCCAAGTCACGCCTAGTTGCTGCCATCTTCATTCCATGGACTTCAAGACATTATCCTATGGTTGCAACCTCACCAAAGCCTTGCAAGAAGACCCATGTGCGTTCAAGTAGGCTGCCATGTGCATCATTCAAGCATGTGTATTCCATGTGACATCAAATTGGCGCCAAAACACCAAGGGATACTTCCTATTCGGCCAAATACTCTTTCCTCTTCATTTTGGCGCCCAAATAACTTCCAAAGGCATTCAAAACATCCTTAGGCCGAACCAACACCTTACCATTCGGCCAAGAGCATGTATCTTCATTAAAACAACATGTATTTCCATTAAAAGTCATGTATCTAGCTGAATGGACAAATAACTATTCGGCCAAACCTTTGTAAGCTTGTAAATAGGGCTTTGGCATTTCATTTGTAAAGATCTCATCTTATATATTAAAAATTACTCTTGTGAGTTAATTTCTCTTCAAAGTTCTTTGCGAACTTTATCGATTAAGCAAGTATAATTTCCTATACTTGTGGCGTCATTCCTTCCATCTTGATTCCTAAATTCCTAGATTATTATCTACTGGGTTGAAGACACAATCAGCACCCCTCAAGCAAGTTTGTGAAGACCGGGATTGTGCTTCATAGCATAGTTTCCTCTTTGGCGAGTTTGAGATACAACATCACCACCATCTTCATTTCATCATCAACATCAACAACATCCTTCATCAAGACCATCATCAATCCCATAATTCCACAGCCATCTCTATTCTTATTCTTTCATTCCATTACTTATATTATTATTCATTTCTTAAACCCATCATTAATCATATTTTTTTCTTATTATTTTGCAGCCTAAGCTTATTAATTCAAGGACATCAGTACTTGTCAATCCTAGATCGGGACACAATAAAGCTATCTACTCTCTTCCATCAAAGCGTGTAGATTCGCCTTACATCACTTCATTATTTAATCTTTCTACCTTTCTATTTTTTTCCCTCTACACTAACGAATTTTTCAGCCAACGTCCATAGCACTTGAAAGCTCTCAAGTTAGTTCTTTTAAGAACTTTACAAGAGAGGAAAAAGTGGAAAAAGGCTAATCGAGTGTGTGAGATCAGAAGGGGAATTGAAAAAGCCAGTTTATATTCCCGAGTGCAAACACGAGCGTTGAGTGGAGCATCATCATTTTTTTGGAGTGATCGTGAGGATTTGTGAGTGATTATTGGTAAGGTCCTTTCATCTTATTCAACTATTATTTTTTCACTAACAATTCTCCCATCTTTCGAATGGATTACGGATAGGAAAGGAGGAATCCATTTCATACTCGTTTTTATGTGAATGATAAAGTATGCCTTGTAGCCATTGATGGTGGTAGTTGTGCAAATCTTGCAAGCACATACATGGTTGAGAAGTTGTGGCTTATAACATTCAAACATCCCAGTCCATATGTTTTGCAAGGATTAAATGAAGATGAAGAGTTAGAAGTTATAGAGCAAGTACGTGTGTCAATTTCAATTAGGGGATATGAAGATGAAGTTTTATGTGATGTTATTTATATGAATTCAAGCCATCTACTCCTTGGACGTCCTTGGCAGTTTGATAAACGAGCATTGTATGATGGGTTCTCCAAAAAATATTCATTCAAACACCAAGGGAGAAAGATCGTGCTGGTTCCAATGTGCCCAAATCAAGTCCATGAATGCCAAGTTATCGTCAAATCACGTATAGAGGAATGGAGGAAAATTAAAACCATGAAGAAAGTTGAAAGTGAAGTTTCACATGAGAAACAAATAATAGTGGATGGAGATCAAAATGAAAATGAGAAAATTCATGTGAGAAACGTTGGAGTCAAAATGAGAAAGTTGAAAAGATTGAATTTGGGAGCAAAGGGGGAAGTACGTGTGGAAGATAAAATGAAAAGATTACAAGTGAGGCTGTGGTTAAAAGATATGATGGAGTTGAACATGCACAAATCAAAGAAGAACATTGTGAGAAAACCAAGACATTTGGAGTTGAAAATGAGAGTGAAGATGAGTGTCTTGAAAAACATGAGCATGAAAGCAACAAATGCAATGAGAATGAAGTTTTGCTTTATACTAATCAATTTTTTTCTTCTATTCATTCTTTGAATTTGCAGGTTATTCCAAGGGACATTCAAGATGATTCAAGCATCATTTCTTTTGAAATTCCAAAAGATGTGTCACTTGAAATTATAAAGAACATGTTCATTAACCTTCAAATTACATTCACCTCATACTCAAGATTGAATGAACCTTATAAAAGGGAAGATTCAATGAACTTAACCATGGAGAACATTAAGAGTCCAAACTCATTCATTCATGAATTTAATCCTTTCCTTTCCTTTGATTCTAAATCATCTACTTTTAACTTTGTTCTATTTTTTAGATTGTTGATTCAAAAGCAAAGACTTGAACATGTGAAGCATTTTGAGCAAAGAAAATGATGCAAGATGAGAATGAAAGAATTTCCATTCAAAAGAACATCAAAGTTGTTCCCTTATGTACCAAGCATCGATTTGGGGACAAATCGCCTTAAAGAAGGGGGGATGATGTGATCCTATCGACCAGCAAGTTCAAACAAAACATGCTCACAACTTTGAAGTTCTTCCAAGATGATTCTAAGGGAGTCTTGCCTTATTTTATTATTTATTTACTCATTTATGCATTACATGTCACGTGAATATGTTTATCTTATTCTTAATTTTTGCTTGAATATTATATGCTGTCATTTATATGTATAATATATGATATTCATGCATGACTTATTAATTCACATCTTTATATAACTAATTCAATGCATATGCATTCATAGTTAGCTCATTTGCATTATTAACATAGGTGGAAGCATGAATTATTAATTATCATAGCTCAATTCCTATCTAATTATTTGTTTACATACTATGTCTAGGTTCATTGGATACTAAGAAGACTAAAGGCAATTGAAGAGTTGGATGGACAGTTCACGTCAGTCAGATTGATCTACATTTTTGAACATGTTCCAAGCATCTTTGGGTGATGAAGTCTTCTTAACATTTAATCCCCTATCTCGTAGATTTCCAACTCATTTTTAATCACATCAATCTGATATCGGGAGCTTGAGATATGTCCAGATTACTGAAGACAGTGCAGGCTGGAAATTAGTACGGGATTTGCAACCATTCATCTACTTCAAAGGACTTATGCATGGGAGGTATTAATGCAGACATGCATGGACAAGAAAAGAATATTAAAATGAATAAGAACATTTGTGAAGAGGTGCAAGGATTCATTCAAAGGCTTTTAAATTCATCCATTCATGCAAGAAGCCAAATAGTCATGTTCACAGAAGGGGGAAGAATTTCAGCCAAGATACATTCATGAACATTCATCCATAGAAGACAAATCAACAAGTTCACACAAGGTGGGATGAATTCGGTCAAAGGATGTATTCCATTAAAAGATGAATATCCATTCATAAAAATTCATTCACCTAAGCCATGCTTTGTATCTACTTAAAGTATGAACACTCATCCATGAAGGTTCACTCATTAAATGTTTTGTATTCACACCATACACTCTTAGGCCTATAAATAGCTTTCCATTCATTTGTAAAAGAAACCAATTCACTTTGTTTAATCAAATATTTGTGAGAGTTTCTCTCTTTAGTTCTTAAGTGAACTTTATCGACTTATCAAGCTTATGCTTGTGGCGTCGCCCTATCTATGTCACCCTGATACTTCTGGTTCCTATCTCTTTATAGATAGTGGGTCAAAGTCCTTGTTTACCATCCCTTAAAGAAGCAATATAAAGTCTGGGTCTTTGTTCTTCAACATTGGTTCTTCTTTGAGTCTTATTTGAGATACTACTTTTCATATTCATCTCCATCACCTTCATTCTACTTCCATTACCATACTTCATCATTTCCTTTAAACATATCACCAACTTATATATATTTTCTGCTGCCATATTTATCTTTCCATTTCATTACTTTCATTTAACCATTTTTTTAGCTTTCTTGTTTGTGCAGGATACTTGTTGATTTCCTAGATCGAAACAATTAAAGGTACAACCTTAACTTCACCATCCATCCAAGTGAGGCTAGGTTGAACTGTATCACAAAATGATGTGAGTACACCAACGCCACCTTCAAAGGATATGGAAGTAATGCCACAAGGACCAATAACTCGATCAAGGGCCAAACTTTTCAGGGAAGCTCATACTACCAAATGCATTAAAACCTTTGAATCATTTAGAAATGCATCCCCAAACAATAGATTATATAATATGTTTTATGTTGACATATAATATAACCTTCAAAGGATATGGAAGTAATGCCACAAGGACCAATAACTCAACCAAGGGCCAAACTTTTCAGGAAAGCTCTTACTACCAAATGCATTAAAACCTTTGAATCATTTAGAAATGTATCCCCAAACAATAGATTTTATAATATGTTTTATGCTGACATATAATATAATCTATGAACCACTTATTTATATCTTATATTACTTAGCTTATAAATGTTTTCTTTTGTAGGTACATGTTCGGCCACATCATGGGAGCTGACTTAAAGCTAGAATTGGAATCAATAAGCTAGGAAATCTTACATAGGATGACTCGGGAGATCATAAAGAACAAATGGTGAAAAGTTGCTAGCTGAAGCTGGACTTTTGAGCTAGCTAGAGACTTCATTTCAGCTGGAGAGTTGCACCATCATCTTCACCACACAGAGCACTACAAATATGGTCTAGGTCAATTTTTGTGGATTCGTACCTTTTCGCGAAGAGTTGCCATTCCGAGAAGTGCCTTTTCACAAGGAGCTGTCCTATGACTTGTACACATGTCCTTCATCTATGGACAGCTCAACTTCAGCTAAAACTCATGGGAAGTAGCTCAAATGATGAAAGGTTGTTTCACACAAATGTGACCTTTCATAATTAGTTGCTGCCCCATTGATGCCATGTCACCTAGACACATGTTTGATGCCAAGTCACGCCTAAGTTGTTGTTCATCTTCACGACATGGAGGAGTCCACGCCTTAAGCATTCTACACCATCCATGTGAGTGCCACATGACCAGCCACCCATGTGCTTTGCATGTGAATGAAATAGGCGCCAAAATGAAGAGGCTTCTCTCTATTCGGCCTAAACATCATCATGCTTCAAGTTGGCGCCAAGATGAAGAGATATGGGAACCAATTGACCAAAGACATCTCCCCTCATCCAAGCATCATTTATTTTCGTTTTAAGACATGAACTTTGCCGAAAAGGCATGTATTTATTCGGCCAAGCCTTTACAAATCTATAAATAGGCTTTGGCATTCATTTGTAAACCAACCCTTTGATAATTAAAATCCTTTTGTGAGATTATTCTCTCCTCAAGTTCTTTTTAGAACTATATCGATTAAGCAAGCCTTTCTAAAGCTTGTGGCGTCATTCCTTCACCTTGATACTTTTGGTTCCTAGTTTAAATAACTAGTGGGTCAAAGTCCTTTCATACCATCCCTTATAGAACTTATAAGAAACGGATCTTTGCTCCTTTATAGCATTGGTTCCTTCTTAGTTTTATAAGATACAATTTGTCCATCACCATTATCACGCCTATATCATCACCATAGTCCATCACCATTATCACGCCTATATCATCACCATATTCCATCACCATATCACGCCCATATTATCACCAACTTATAAATTTCCATTTCTTCATCTTTGAATTATCCTTCATCCTCAACAAGGCATTCGTCCATCACCACCATTGGAGGTCGAATCCATCATCACTTGAAGGATCATTCTACAACACTTCCGTAGCCCTTCTTTGATAACTATTCTATCCATTTCAATTCTTTCCATTTCCATTTACTTTTCATTTCTTAATTATCATATTACTTAATCAATTCTTCTTCTTTTTGCAGATTACTTTCAATCCAAGGTATAGCATTTGGTGTCTCTCCTAGATCGGGAAACAACAAGGTTGCCAACTTCTCCATTATTGAAGAAGCCTGGTTAGCCTTACATCAAGTGGTATCAGAGCTTTGGTGGATTGACATTCAAAGTTCTACAAAAAAAATAACAAGAAAGAAGAAAATAAAAGAGAAAAGAAAAAGACTCCTACATCAAATTTGGAGTGCAAAAGAAAGAAAAGAAAAAGAAAAAAATCAAAAGCAAAAGAAAAGTGAAGGAAGTTGCAAAGTACACTCAAAGAGAAGCACCATACAATCTGCCCAACATCAAACTTGAAGGAGGTATCCTTGTTGTTTCTTGTGAAGGAAGATAGTAAGTGTTGCAACTTGAGTTGTAAGTTATCTTCACTTATTTACTATTTCATTTCCTTTTCTTTCATCTTTTCTTATTCCATTACCTTATCATCTTTGTTAACATTTTCTAGCCTATCCTTTATCATATACCCTAACCATTTCTAAACTGACGCACAAACTAAAGAAACTTGCTCAATCTTGAGTTAGTTCTTAAAAAGGACCCACAAGAGAGAATCAAGCGGTAAAAGGCAAATGAGAGGGTGAGATCAGAAGGGTGATCAAAAAAAAGCCAAGGATCATATCCCCGAGTGCAAACACGAGAGTGAGTTGAGTGCAATCTAAATTTTCTTGGAGAGATCACGTGAGGTTTTTGTGAGTGTGCTGGTAAGGTTTTAATTTATTCTTTTATTTTACTAACCATGTCACAAGAATTGTTTGATTTCCATTCAGTTTCGAGACAAGCTTTTGTCATCAAAAAGGCTTTAAGCACTCAAATCATAGAAGATGATCAAAGAGAAAACATCTTCCATATTCGTTGTCATGTAAACAACAAAGTTTGTTTTATGATCATCGATGGAGGAAGTTGTACGAATGTTGCAATCACTCTTATGGTGGAAAAACTTGGCTTGAAGACTTCTAAGCATCCAAATCCATATAAACTTCAATGGTTAAATGATGGTGGGGAAGTAAGAATCACAAAGCAAGTTGTCATTCCATTCTCAATTGGCAAATATCAAGATGAAGTCCTTTGTGATGTTGTACCAATGGATGCTGGACATATACTTTTGGGAAGACCATGGCAATTCGACCGACGAGCAATCCATGATGGGTTTACCAACAGATACACTATCATTCATAATGATAAGAAATTCACTTTGACGCCACTATCTCCTAGTTAAGTGAATGAAGATCAAATTCATTTGAAGAAAAGCATGGAGTCAATCAAAAACAATGAAAAAGAAACGACTAAAGCATTGAACATATATGCTGGAAGAAAGGAGATACGGAAACATTTGCTGTCACATAAGGCTTTAATTGTTCTAATGTACAAGGAAAGTCTACTTTTAACTAATCTACAAGAAGGTTTGCCTTCTTCTGTTGTTTCTCTTTTACAGGAATTCGTAGCCATGTTTCCAGAAGATATACCAAGAGGACTTCCACCTCTTCGAGGAATTGAACATCAAATCGATTTCATTCCTGGTTCCACCATACCAAACAAACCAGCCTATAGAAGTAATCTGGAGGAAACAAAAAAACTTCAAAAACAAGTTGGTGAGTTAATGGAAAAGGGGTACATTCGAGAAAGCCTAAGTCCATGTGTTGTTCCTGTTTTGCTTGTACCAAAGAAGGATGGTTCATGGAGAATGTGTGTAGATTGTCGAGCAGTTAATCAGATCACTATCAAATACCGACATCCAATTCCAAGGCTTGACGATATGCTGGATGAACTAAGTGGTGCCACCATCTTCTCCAAAATTGATCTTAAAAGTGGATATCATCAGATTAGGATGCAAGAAGGAGATGAATGGAAAACTGCTTTCAAAACAAAGCAAGGATTGTACGAATGGTTGGTTATGCCCTTTGGACTAGCCAACGCACCTAGTACTTTCATGAGGTTAATGAACCATGTACTTTGGGCTTTTATTGGTAAGTTTTGTGTGGTATATTTCGATGATATCTTGATTTATAGCCATACTTTGGATGATCATGTGCAACATTTGAGGTCAGTACTTGAAACTCTCCAAAAAGAGAAACTTTATGCTAACCTTCAAAAATGTTCTTTTTGCACTAACAAGCTTACATTCTTAGGATTTATTGTAAGTTCACAGGGACTTGAAGTAGATCCAGAAAAGATTAAAGCAATTCAGGACTGGCCAAGACCTACATCAATAAGCCAAGTCAGAAGTTTTCATGGACTTGCAAGTTTTTACTAGAGATTTGTGCCCAATTTTAGTTCTATTGCCTCTCCCTTAACTGGGGTAATTAAAAAGAATTCTTCCTTTGAATGGGGCAAAGAACAAGAAGAAGCATTCACAACCATCAAGGAATGCTTGACTAAAGCACCGCTTCTGGTACTTCCTAATTTCGATAAAACTTTTAAAATAGAATGTGATGCTTCTGGAATTGGTATAGGTGCCGTTTTGACTCAAGAGGGACGACCAGTTGCATACTTTAGTGAAAAGTTAAGTGGTGCTTCACTAAACTATCCTATTTATGACAAAGAGATGTATTCTCTTATAAGGGCATTAGAGACATGGCAACACTATCTATGGCCCAAGGAATTTGTCATTCATACTGATCACGAGGCATTGAAGCATATTAAAAGCCAACACAAACTCAACAAACGACATGCCAAGTGGATAGAATTTCTTGAGTCCTTCCCATACGTCATTCACTACAAGAAAGGTAAAGAGAATGTTGTTGCAGATGCCCTTTCACGAAGGTATATTCTTCTTAACACCTTAAATTCTAAGTTACTTGGTTTTTCTTTCCTTAAAGATTACTATGCTAATGATCATGATTTTGGAGAGAAATACAAGTCTTGTGAAAAGGGTGCAGTGGAGAAATTCTATAGACATGATGGGTACCTATTCAAGGAGGAAAGGCTATGTATTCCACAAGGTTCCTTTCGAGAAGTATTAGTACGAGAAGCACATGAAGGAGGGCTCATGGGACATTTTGGAATCAGTAAGACATTGGAAATCTTGAAAGAACATCTCTATTGACCTAAGATGAAAAGGGATGTTGATCGGGTTTGTGATAGATGCATCGTTTGCAAAAAGGCTAAGTCAAAGGTCATGCCTCATGGACTTTACACACCTCTTCCTATTCCTATAGCACCATGGGTTGATATTTCCATGGATTTTGTGATGGGTCTTCCAAAAACAAGAAATGGGCGAGATTCTATATTTGTGGTGGTTGATCGGTTTTCCAAAATGGCCCATTTCATACCATGTCACAAAACTGATGATGTAACCCATGTGGCTAATCTATTCTTCAAAGAAGTTGTGAGATTGCATGGCATACCAAGGACCATTGTTTCTGACCGAGATGTCATGTTCCTTAGCCATTTTCGGAGAACATTATGGAACAAACTTGGAACTAAATTATTGTTTTCAACAACTTGTCACCCCCAAATTGATGGGCAAACGGAGGTAGTCAACAGAGTATTATCAACATTGTTGAGAGCCATCATCAAGAAAAACATAAAGACTTGGGAAGACTGCCTACCACATGTTGAATTTGCTTACAACCGATCAGTTCATTCGGCCACAAAAATTTCACCATTCGAGGTAGTGTATGGATTCAATCCCTTAACTCCTTTGGACCTTCTTCCTCTACCTCAAGAACAAATGGTTCACAAGGATGGCAAGAGCAAGGCTGAGTTCATCAAGAAGTTACATGAACAAGTTTGGCACAATATTGAGAGAAGAACAAAGCAGTATGAGCAACAAGCCAATAAGGGACGTAAACCACTCCATTTGGAAGTTGGAGATTGGGTATGGGTGCATTTGCAAAAGGAAAGGTTTCCTACTAAAAGGAAATCTAAGCTTTTACCAAGAGGAGATGGTCCCTTTCAAATCATTGAGAAGATTAATGACAATGCATACAAGTTAGATCTTCCCGGAGAATACAATGTAAGTGCCACCTTCAAAATAGCAGATCTATCTCCAATCAAGGATGATGACAATTTAGGGACAAATCGCATAAAAGAAGGGGGGGATGATGTGAGTACACCAACGCCACCTTCAAAGGATATGGAAGTAATGCCACAAGGACCAATAACTCGATCAAGGGCCAAACTTTTCAGGGAAGCTCTTACTACCAAATGCATTAAAACCTTTGAATCATTTATAAATGCATCCCCAAACAATAGATTATATAATATGTTTTATGTTGACATATAATATAATCTATGAACCACTTATTTATATCTTATATTACTTAGCTTATAAATGTTTTCTTTTGTAGGTACATGTTCGGCCACATCATGGGAGCTGACTTAAAGCTAGAATTGGAATCAATAAGCTAGGAAATCTTAATAGGATGACTCGGGAGATCATAAAGAACAAATGGTGAAAAGTTGCTAGCTGACCCCCGAGCTCATAGATCACTTGAGCTGGACTTTTGAGCTAGCTAGAGACTTCATTTCAGCTGGAGAGTTGCACCATCATCTTCACCACACGGAGCAATACAAATATGGTCTAGGTCAATTTTTGTGGATTCGTACCTTTCCGCGAAGAGTTACCATTCCGAGAAGTGCCTTTTCACAAGGAGCTGTCCTATGACTTGTACACATGTCCTTCATCTATGGCCAGCTCAACTTCAGCTAAAACTCATGGGAAGTAGCTCAAATGATGAAAGGTTGTTTCACACAAATGTGACCTTTCATAATTAGTTGCTGCCCCATTGATGCCATGTCACCTAGACACATGTTTGATGCCAAGTCACGCCTAAGTTGCTGTTCATCTTCACGCCATGGAGGAGTCCACGCCTTAAGCATTCTACACCATCCATGTGAGTGCCACATGACCAGCCACCCATGTGCTTTGCATATAAATGAAATAGGTGCCAAAATGAAGAGGCTTCTCTCTATTCGGCCTAAACATCATCATGCTTCAAGTTGGCGCCAAGATGAAGAGATATGGGAACCATTCGACCAAAGACATCTCCCCTCGTCCAAGCATCATTTATTTTCGTTTTAAGACATGAACTTTGCCGAAAAGGCATGTATTTATTCGGCCAAGCCTTTACAAATCTATAAATAAGCTTTGGCATTCATTTGTAAACCAACCCTTTGATAATTAAAATCATTTTGTGAGATTATTCTCTCTTCAAGTTCTTTTTAGAACTATATCGATTAAGCAAGCCTTTCTAAAGCTTGTGGCGTCATTCCTTCACCTTGATACTTCTGGTTCCTAGTTTAAATAACTAGTGGGTCAAAGTCCTTTCATACCATCCCTTATAGAACTTATAAGAAACGGGTCTTTGCTCCTTTATAGCATTGGTTCCTTCTTAGTTTTATAAGATACAATCTGTCCATCACCATTATCATGCCTATATCATCACCATAGTCCATCACCATTATCACGCCTATATCATCACCATATTCCATCACCATATCACGCCCATATTATCACTAACTTATAAATTTCCATTTCTTCATCTTTGAATTATCCTTCATCCTCAACAAGGCATTCGTCCATCACCACCATTGGAGGTCGAATCCATCATCACTTGAAGGATCATTCTACAACACTTCCGCAGCCCTTCTTTGATAACTATTCTATCCATTTCAATTCTTTCCATTTTCATTTACTTTTCATTTCTTAATTATCATATTACTTAATCAATTCTTCTTCTTTGTGCAGATTACTTTCAATCCAAGGTGTAGCATTTGGTGTCTCTCCTAGATCGGGAAACAACAAGGTTGCCAACTTCTCCATTATTGAAGAAGCTTCGTTAGCCTTACATCACAAAACCTCACAATCTTCACTCCAAAGAAAATATAAGAGATCACTCCACTCAACACTCGTGTTTACACTCAGAAAATATATCTTGTCTTTTATCAATTCCCCTTCTAATCTCACGCACTCAAATTGCCTTTTACCACTCAATCACTCTTGTTAAGTTCTTTGAAGAGCTAACTCAAGATTATGGAAAACAAACCTTCAACTTTTATGTCACTGTAATGACATGTTTAGGAAAGAATAGAAGATAATGAAGACAAATGTAAATAAAAGAAAGAAGAAAGAATTAGAAATTAAAGAAAAGGTTTGGAAAAAAAGAAAAGAAAAGATAAAGGGTGATTTACAAACCAAGGACAATACTTACAACCTTTCCCTTCTGAGACACAATAAGGTTATCTCTTAAGTAAGGCTGATAATAGGCATCCACAATTCTTGTTTTGACTTTGTAATGCACCTTTACTCTTGTCTTTGTTTACTAGAATTTTCTTTCTTTTTGGCTTTTCTTCTTTTTGTGCTTTTCTCTTTTGTTTTGAACTCCTTGAGTCATGTAGAAGCCTTGTTTTATTCTTTTTGTTTTGTTTTTGTATGCCAAAATGCACTTGTTTAACACTTCCAACTATGCTCTAATTACCACTTGATGTAAGCCTACCTACGCCCTCAATGAAGAAGATGATAGATAGCCTTATTGTTGTCCCGATCTAGGAAATGATAGCCAATATTGCTCCATATTAAATAAGTATGGTTGCAAAATAATAATGATAAGAAAATGGATTACTAATGATGATAATGATGAAAATAAATGGAAAATAGAATGAATTAAGGATGAAGAAATTATTAGAGTTACTGTGAAAAAAGTATGGTAATGGAGGCCTTCAAAGATGTTGTTAAAGGTGGCCTTGAAGAAATGGTATGCACGAAAAAAAAGGATGATGACGATGGATAGATGTTTAAATGAAAGATAATGAGGATGGTGGATAAATAGAAATAGTATTTTAGACAAGTTAAAGAAGAAAATATACAATAGAGAGTATAACCCCGGAATTTACAAACTTGAATAAGGGATGGTGTTTATGACTTAAACCCACTAGTTATGGAAAATAAGAATTATAAGTATCAAGTGAAAGAGGTGATGCCACAAGTATAAAGAATTATACTTGCTTAATCGATATAATTCTCAAAAGAACTTGAAGAGAAATTTCTCACAAAATAAGTTTGATTTTTTAAAAGATTGTTTACAAATGAAATAAGCCTCTTTATTTATAGGAGTGATAGGGTTGGCCGAATAGATATGTGCCCATTCAGCTAAGTACATGTATTAATGAAAATGCATAACTATTAGGATGAATGAACAAGTTCCTTAGTCTTCATGTTGGTTCGATTATCTCTTCACAAAGGGACTTAATTATTTGGCTAACATATACATGGAATCTTCCTTGACCGAATGGTGAGATGTTAATTCATATTGGTGCCAAAATACATCGTGCATGGCGTGTGGGGGATGATCGAATGGTCATGATGCTTGTCTCATACCTCTTTGAGATTTAGGCCTCCTTTTGATAAAAACTCTTCACCAACGTGCACGTAGATGCCATGACACTTCAATGGACACTAACTTTCATGAAAGGTCACAATGGTTGAAAGGTGACCTTTCATGATTGAGCTAGTTCTAAAGTGAATGAGCTGGAGGTCAGCTGGCTATAGATGAGTTGTATAATGATGAGTGCTTTGGCAGCTTCTTGTAAAAAGTCTTCTCCGGAAAAGGCAACTCTTCGCTAAAAGGTACGATTTATGAAAATTTTACTTAACCCATATTTGAAGCATTCTAAGTGGTGATGTTGATGGTGTAGCTCCCCAGCGGAAATGAAGTCATCTTCTAGCTTAAATCTCTAGCTCAATCCAACTATGAGCTCTCTTGTCAACAACCTTTCTCCAATTGTTCCTTATGCTCTCCTGAGTATCCTTATATGAGTCTTCTAACTTTAGCCTTCATCAGTTAGCTCAAATCAGCTACCTTAGGTGTGGCTGAATGTACCTTCATTCAAGGATAAAGAACTTAAATTGAGTGTATGCCATATTATAAAATAACAATGTGTAAAATATATGGATGTGGTTCATAAGCTATATCAAATATCAATATTGAGCATGTAATATAACTTACTATTTAAACATTCATTTTTGTGAAATGACTTCAAAGCATGAAGGAATGTATATGAAATAACTTCCTTGAATATCTTTTCTCTTGCACTAGTGATAGGTCCTGATGGCATAACTTCAAGATTTGATGGTGGCGTTGGTATGATCACATCATGTTGTTTCTCCTGCATAAGTATTGCGCCTATGCCTATGCTTGAAGCATCGCATTCTAGCTCAAAAGTGTTAGAAGATTCAGAAAGACGAAGGATGAGATAATAACATAACCTACCTTTTAGAAGATTGAAGGCTTGTTGCTGTTGAGGTTCGCATTTGAATTCAATCGATTACTTGATTATCTTAGTGAAGGGTGTGGCAATGGTGGAGAAATCTATAATTAATCCTCGATAAAAACTTATCAAGGCGTGGAAGTGTAACACCCATAATCCGTATAATTATACCTATGTAGATTATAGATGTCACCTGAATTTTTAAAACCATCTCCAATTCAAAAATGATTTAGAATTATTTACTTTAAAATGGGAAATGATATTATGTTAATATCATATCATATGTATTATGCTTCGTTATAACAAATTTAAAACTAAATATTTTTTTAAATGAATAGTGAACAGTGAATAATGAATAGTAAAAAGTGAACAGTGCATCGATGCACCAAAATTTCGAATTAAAAATGTGTATCGATGCACTGCTACAGTGCATCGATACACTGCTACAGTACTACTATAGTACTACTACAATATTTCTACAAACATGCATAAAACTCATAAAAAATTTAACCGTGCATCAATATCAGCTACCATTTACATAAATACGTTTAAATTCATTTGAAATATTTTTACTAAAATTTATTACATCCCGACTAAAATAGTTCATTATGTCATACGATTACTAATGAGGCGACCTTGACCGAATATCCAAATATCTCCTTACAAGCTGTATTCAACCTACGCGTGAAATAAACACACGTTAAGTATTACTTAGTGAGGCATAAATAATCACGAATAACATTTCTACATACAAATTATCTTCTAATATTTACTCTCCAAGGAATCTTTAATTCCAATGAATATACTATAATCTGCATTACTGATTGCCAATAACTCATTTCAATCATTTTGGAACCCATACATTCCATAGGAATATGATTTCCTTATATTAGCATTATCAGTCTCTATAGAAAACATACACTGTATGCTTCCTTTCCTTTAGCACACAAAGTGTATTCGAAAATCATACCATAGTATGATTTTGTTACCATTACACATAATATGCCTATGGTCCATATTTTCAATATGATTCCTTATCATTTAGCACCCTTAGTGCTTTATCTATTCAAGCATCCATTAAAGACACATTCAATATCACTTCTTAGTATATTTGAAATCTTTAATTTCTTAAACTAAAAGAAAGGCTATTTTCATTCATTTATTTGATGTATGCATCGGTACATTTTATAGTGTATCGATGCATCCTCTCACTGGTGCATCGGTACACAGCCTACGTATCGATGCACTATATGCATTCGATGTTTTCATCTTAAGGGAGTGCATCGATACACTACCTGTGCATTGATACACTCAATGCATTCGGTGTTTATTTATTTAGGTGTGCATCGATGCACTACTTATGCATCGATGCACCTTGCCCAGAATTTACATTTTGAGCACGAAATTCACTTCATTCCGGCTTAAATGCTCCATATTTCAACCCCTTTCATACCCTTAACTCAAATACCTTCATTTAAACTCATTTTTGCATATTTACCACATCCTTAACCTCAAAATCTTATCTTCTACATGAGATTCAAGAATCATACCCAATTTTCAACATGTTCTAAATCCAATTCTAACACTTCATATTTCTTAATTAACTTGATGACAAGTCAAATCTACCATAAAACATCCATAAACCTTTATATTTCATCATGTCACTCAAAAACCCATTATCTTTAATCTCTAATATATGATCAATAACTTAGTTTTAATCTCATTTAAACCTTCCTTTAGCTTCTATAGTACACAAAGCTTCAATCCCATCAAAAATAAAGCAAATAACCATTAAATCAAAAACTTACCTTTGAGCTGAAGGGGGGAGAGTTTTTCACGGCAAGAAGAGAAGAAGATGAAAGGGTTTACTTCCTATTCCCCTCTTCATCTTATCTCTTATCTTAATTCCCGACTAATTTAATATTAAATTCAATTTAATCCAAATGACCAAAATATCCTTTTATTCATCATTTCTTACAATTTAGTCTAAGCTATGAATCCTATTCATCCTCATCTTTCATTATTTAATTTAATAAATCCTCATATTTTTAAATAATTTCAATTTAATCCTTAAATAAATTTTTGGAGCATTACAATTCTCCCCCTTAATAAAATTCGTCCTCGAATTTTAAAGGAGTACCTGAATTAAAAAGATGTGGAAACTATTTTTCCATATCCTCCTCCCTTTCCCATGTAGCCTCTTCCAATTTGTGATTCTGCCAAAGCACTTTGACTAGCGGAATCCTTTTGTTACGTAATTCCTTGGTTTCCTTTGCCAAAATTCGTATCGATTCTTCCTCATAAATCAAGTATGGTCGAATCTCTATCACCTCATGAGTGATAATATGCGCAAGATCTGATCTGTACCTTCTAAGCATTGATACATGAAAAAAATTGTGGATCTTATCCATGTCCAGAGGTAAGGCCAATTCATAAGCCACGGGTCTAATCTTTTTTAATATCTCATACGGTCTAATAAATTTCGGACTCAGTTTTCCTTTTTGCCCAAAACATAATACTTTCTTCCAAGGTGATACTTTTAAAAATACTTTGTCTCCCACTTGATGATCTATTTCTTTCCTTTTCAAATCTACATAGGACTTCTGTCGATCTGAAACTATCTTTAAATTGTTCTGGATAATTTTCACTTTATCCTCCATATCTTTCATCAAATCTGGCCCAACCAGATCTCGATCTTTTAATTCAAACCAATTTAACGGTGTTCTACATTTTCTCCCATACAGGGCTTCATATGGAGCCATCTTAATACTTGATTGATAACTATTGTTATACGCAAATTCTGTTAAAGGCAAATATTTTTTCCCAAGATCCCATAAAATCAATTACACATATCCTCTAGTATCTGAATAGCTCTCTCTGATTACCCATCTGTCTGCGGATGAAAAGATATACTAAAATTCAATCGAGTACCCAATGCCCCATGTAAAGATTTCCATAATATTGAGGTGAACCTTGGGTCTCGATCAGACACTATCGATATCGGCACTCCATGCAATCTAACTATTTCTTTTATATATATTTCAGCATATTTATCCATCGAGTAATCTACTCGAACTGGAATGAAATGAGCTATTTTGGTCAATCGATCTACAATTACCCATATTGAGTCCTTTTTACCTGGTGACAAAGGTAACCCCGAAACAAAATCCATTGTAACTCGCTCCCACTTCCATTCAGGAATAGACATTGGTTGTAGTAGTCCGGAAGGTACTTGATGTTCAGCTTTCACTTGTTGACATGTCAAACATTTTGCTACAAACTCGGTTACAGTTCTTTTCATACCAGGCCACCAATAACGACTCTTTATGTCTTGATACATCTTATTTCCACCAGGATGCATCGTCAACAGACTGTAATGCACCTCGCAAAGAATTTCTTTCCTCAATTCCTCATCCTCGGGCATACAAAGTCTTCCTCGATAATATAAACATCCATTATCCCTTATTTCAAAATCTTTAATTTCCTCATTTTCAACTTGCTTCAACCTCATTAAGCATTTCTTATCTTGACCTTGTAGCTCTTTAATTCGATCTAGAAATATCGGCTTTAATTTTAATTCAGCAAATTAAAACACCATCATTATTAAATGACACATGTGTATCTAAAGCCCTTAGACCTGCAAAAGTCTTTCGGCTAAGCGCATCTGCTACCACATTAGCCTTTCCCGGATGATATTCAATAACCAAATCATAATCCTTTAGAAGTTCAATCCATCTTCGTTGCCTTAAATTCAGCTCTTTTTGAGTCAACAAATATTTTAGACTTTTATTGTCCGTGTAAACATAACAACGCTCACCATACAAATAATGTCGCCAAATTTTTAGAGCGAAAACCACTGCAGCCAATTCTAAATCATGCGTCGGGTAATTTCGCTCATGATTCTTCAATTTTCTAGAGGCATAAGCCACAACCTTTCCTTCTTGCATCAGCACACAACCCAATCCATTATGGGATGCATCACTATAAACTATATACTCTTTACCCGACTCAGGTTGCACAAGCACTGGAGCTTCGGTTACAATTCTTTTTAGCATCTCAAAGCTTTCTTGGCATTTCTCTGTCCAAACAAATGGCACATATATTTGCAACAGTTTGGTTAGTGGAAGAGATAACATTGAAAAATTCTTCACAAATCTTCTATAATAACCAGCAAGTCCCAAGAAACTCCAAACTTTTGTAATATTCTTTGGAGATTGCCAATCTACTATGGCTTGAATCTTTTTAGGATCCACTCTAATACCTTCTGCCGACACTATATGACCGATAAAATAAATCTCAGATAACCAAAATTTGCATTTGGACAATTTGGCATATAACTTCTTATCACGAAGTATCTGAAGGACTACTCAAAGATGAGTATCATGATCTTCCTTTGATTTGGAATAAACCAAGATATCGTCTATAAACACTACTACAAATTGATCCAAAAAATGGTTGAAACAATCTGTTCATTAAGTCCATAAATGTTGTAGGAGCATTCGTCAATCCAAACGACATTACCACAAATTCATAATGTCCGTACCGAGTCTGAAAAGCCGTCTTGGAGATATCCTCTCTTTCAATCTTTAACTGATGATATCCTGATCTCAGATCTATCTTTGAGAATACTGATGCACCTTTTAATTGATCAAACAAGTCATCAATCCTCGGAAAAAGATATCTATTCTTTATCGTCACCTTATTTAATTGACAATAGTCAATACATAACCTCATAGAACGATCTTTCTTTTTCACAGATAACACAGGTGCTCCCCAAGAAGAAACATTGGGTCTGATAAATCCCTTATCTAGCAACTCCTGTAATTGTGCTATTAATTCCTTTAACTCCGTTGGAGCCATTCTATATGGAGCCATAGAAACAGGTTCAGTACCCGGATAAACTTCTATTCTAAATTCCACTTCGCGATCTGGAGGTAAACTCGGTAACTCTTCTGGAAATACCTCTGGAAATTCCTTAACTATAGGAATATCCTTTAACATCACTTTCGGTATTCGAGTATCTACCACATTAGCTAGAAAAGCTACATAGTCTTTTGCCATCATTTTCTTAGTCGTCATGGCTAATATCACACGGGAGGGTGATTTCGCTTTTTCAGCAATCGCTACCATTTCGGAGCCTTTCGCATCCTTAAAAATAATCACTTCTTACGATAATCCACCAATCCATGATGCGAAATAATATAGTTCAACCTAGCCTCACTTGGATGGATGGTGAAGTCAAGGTTGTACCTTTGATTGTTTCGATCTAGGAAAGCAACAAGTATCCTGCACAAACAAGAAAGCTAAAAAAATGGTTAAATGAAAGTAATGAAATGGAAAGATAAATATGGTAGCGAAAAATATATATAAGTTGGTGATATGTTTAAAGGAAATGATGAAGTTTGGTAATGGAAGTAGAATGAAGGTGATGGAGATGAATATGAAAAGTAGTAACTCAAAGAAGACTCAAAGAAGAACCAATGTTAAAGAACAAAGACCCAGACTTTATATTGCTTCTTTAAGGGATGGTAAACAAGAACTTTGACCCACTATCTATAAAGAGATAGGAACCAGAAGTATCAGGGTGAAATAGATAGGGGTGACGCCACAAGCATAAGTTTGATAAGTCGATAAAGTTTACTTAAGAACTACAGAGAGAAACTCTCACAAATATTTGATTAAACAAAGTTAATTCCTTTTTTACAAATGAAATGGAAAGCTATTTATAGGCCTAAGAGATGTCTAGGATGCTCATACAAGATTTAATGATTGAACATTCATGGATGATTGTTCATCCTTAAGTAGATACAATGTACGTCCCCTATGCAAGTTCATGGACTAATAAAATAAATGAATGTTCATCCATTTAAGTGAATACATCTTCATATCCAAATTCATCCTATATTGATATGAACATGTTGGTTCATTTCCTTGCATGAATTTGGAGGAATGTTTCATTGTATGTTCGGCCCCTTTTGGAATGCATGCACCAAGTGTGAACGTGACTCATATGCTCCTTTCATGCACTTGGATTTGGTGAATGAGTTTGAAAATAATGCATCCATATCCCTTGAATGTGAACAAGTCCTTTAACCTCCTTGTATGATTGTTCACACCATAAATGGATTCATGAAGGTGGAAATGCATCAGGTGTGAACATGGCTCTTCATTTGGTTGTAAATCCCGTACTTATTTCCAGCCTGCACTGTCTTCAGTAATATGGTCATATATTGGGCTCCCAATATCAGATTAATACGATTCAATGTTAGTTGGAAAGTTAAGAGATAGGGGATTAAATATTAAGAAGACTTCATCACCCAAAGATGCTTGGAACATGTTCATAAATGACTATCAATCTGACTGACGTGAACTGTCCATCCAACTCTTCAATTGCCTTTAGTCTACTTAGCATCCAATGTACCTAGACAAAGTATGTAAACAAATAATTAGATAGGAATTGAGCTATTATAATTATGAATGCATTCTGCCACCTATGTTATGAATGCAAATGAGTTAATTATGAATGCATATGCATTGAACGAGTTATATAAAGATGTGAATTAATAAGTCATGCATAAATATCATATATTATACATATAAATGACAACATATAACATTCAAGCATAATTAAGAATAAGATAAACATATTCACATGACATGTAATGATGTGATCCTGTTTAGCACCAACTTTCTGCATGACATACTCACATCATTGAAGAACCATCAAACACAATATAAGGGAGTTCTACCATACTTTATATTATATTTACTTATTATGCACTATATATATTATGAGCATACACTTGCATATTAGACTATACTTGAATTATCATAGTATGTGCATTCATTCATTATATCCTATGGTTTGCATCATTGATTGATATTCATGTATAATCTATAGTTATAATATTAATATCATTCATTATCATATGATGCATGAATTATTATTATAACCTATGTTCACTGCATGACATACTCACATCATTGAAGAACCATCAACACAATATAAGGGAGTTCTACCATACTTTATATTATTTACTTATTATGCACTATATATATTATTATGAGCATACACTTGCATATTAGACTATACTTGAATTATCATAGTATGTGCATTCATTCATTATATCCTATGGTTTGCATCATTGATTGATATTCATGTATATAATCTATAGTTATAATATTAATATTCATTCATTATCATATGATGCATGAATTATTATTATAACCTATTGTTCACATCTTTATAATATGCACATCATTATATTATATGCATTATATAGTTTATATACTTAGTTTATTTCTTTATGTTATGCATGTAGGAATATTCGGCCAACACTTGGGAGCTACATTTGATCTTAACTAATGATAAGGAGCTAGGAAAACTTTCATAGGATGACTCGGGAGATCATGAAGAACAAATGATGAAAAGTTGTCAGCTGACCCCCGAGCTCATAGCTCACTTGAGCTGGACTTTTGAGCTAGCTAGAGACCTCATTTCATCTGGAGAGTTGCACCATCATCACCACCACACAGAGTACTTCAAATATGGTCTAAGTCAATTTTTGTGGATTCGTACCTTTTCGCGAAGAGTTGCCATTCCAAGAGGTGCCTTTTCACAAGGAGCTGGAAAAGACTCATCTTCATGTAATTCACCTATGACCAGCTCATCTTTGCTCATACACATGGGAAGTAGCTCAAATGATGAAAGGTTACCTTCCACAAATGTGACCTTTCATGACAAGTTGCTGCCTATTGAAGACCATGACACCTAGATGCATGTTGGAAGCAAAGTCATGCCTAGTTGCTGCCATCTTCATTCCATGGACTTAAAGACATTATCCTATGGTTGCAACCTCACCAAAGCCTTGCAAGAAGACCCATGTGCGTTCAAGTAGGCTTCCATGTGCATCATTCAAGCATGTACACTCCATGTGACATCAAATAGGCGCCAAAACACCAAGGGATGCTTCCTATTCGGCCAAAGACTTATTCCTCTCCATTTTGGCGCCCAAATGACTTCCAAAAGCATTCAAAACATCCTTAAGCCGAACCAACACCTTACTATTCGGCCAAGAGCATGTATCTTCATTAAAAATCATGTATTTTCATTTAAAAGTCATGTATTTTCAAAGGGGTTTCATGCATAGCCGAACCATCATGTACTTATTCGGCCTAAACCCTTTGAAAAACTATAAATAGGCTAGTGCATTTCATTTGTAATCATCTCATCTCTTATATAAAACATACTCTTGTGAGTTAATTTCTCTTCAAAGTTCTTTGTGAACTTTATTGATTAAATAAGTATAGTTTCTTGTACTTGTGGCGTCATTCCTTCCAAATTGATTCCTAAATTCCTAGATTAATATCTAGTGGGTTGAAGACACTATCACCACCCCTCAAGCAAGTTTGTGAAGATCGGGATTGTGCTCTTTAGCATTGTTTCATCTTTGGCGTGTTTGAGATACAAATCACTACCATTTCCATTTCATCAACAACACCATCATCAACATCCATCAAGACCATCAATTCCGCAGCCATCTCTTTCATTTCTTTCTATTTCATTTCCTTTATTATATATTCATTTCTTAAGACCATTATTAATATCATTTCTTTCTTATATTTATTGCAGCCAATCTTATAATTCAAGGACATCAGTACTTGTCAATCCTAGATCGGGACACAATAAGGCTATCTACTCTCTTCCATCAAAGCGTGTAGATTCTCCTTACATCATGTAATGCATAAATAAGTAAATAAATAATAAAATAAGGCAAGACTCCCTTAGAATCAACAAGGTAGAATGTCCATGAAGTGATCATGTGTTGAAGAAGTTTGGTCCTTGGCATGATTGTATCATTCCCCCTTCTTTAGAGCGATTTTTCCTCAAATCGAATGCTTCTGTCATTGATTGATTGATTGATGTAAGAAAGGATGAATGAAGAGATCATTATGCCTTTTAGGGTATGAATGAATTTCTTTGAATCCTTCAAGTAGGTAAGTCACCCCAACTTTAGTCTTTGTACCCTTCCACATTATGAATCTTGAATAGTTGGATAATGCTTGTTTCTTTTCCTTGAATTAATGATCACAAGAAAGAACACTTCCATGTAAATGATTCAATGTGCTGTAAAATAGAAATAAGTTAGAACATTAAGCATCATTAACAATGTGAATGAACGTACAAGATTCACTAAGGTTCATGAATGGAATTTGGTTCGTTGAAACTTTCCTTTCATAAGGTTCATTGAATATTGAATATGAAGTGAATGTACTTTGAATGTCAAAGAGCATATTCTTAAAAACCCATTTACACCTTATAGGTTTGACCCCTTCAGGTGGTTCAAACAAAGTCCATACTTGGTTTACTGACATGGAATCCATCTCAAATCTCATGGCTTCAAGCCATTCCTCAGAGTCTGGGCTAGACACTGCCTCTTGATATGTCTTGGTCTCATCTTGATCCATAAAAAGAACATCTCCATGTGTCATAATCCAAATCTCTCAGGTGCACGACGTTCTCTTGTGGATCTACGCAATGGTTGTGTTTCTAAATCTGTTGATTGCTCCTCAACAACTTGTGAAATATGCTCAACTTCAGGTTCATTTATCTGTTGTTCTTGAACTTCTCCAAGTTCAATATTTTACCCTTCCCTTTATTTGAGAGAAATTCTCTTTCGAGAAAAGCTCCTGTTCGAGCAACAAACACTTTGTTCTCGTTAGGGTTGAAGAAATATTATCCCTTAGTTTCTTTAGTATATCCAACAAATATACACTTATGAGATTTAGGTTCGAGCTTTGTAGAATATGATGTTTTACATAAGCTTCACAACCCTAAATCTTCATAAAAGACATATTAGGACGTTTCTCAGTCCATATATTGTACGGTGTCTTTTGAACCGATTTAGATGGAACATGATTTAGTGTGAAAGTAGTTGCTTTAAGTGCATGTCCCTAAAAAAGAAGTTGGAAGATCACTATGACTCATCATCGATCAAACCATGTCTAACAGTGTTCAATTTCTACTTTTAGAAACTCCATTCCACTATAGTGTACCAGGTGGTGTAAGATGTGAGATAATCCCACATTCTTTTAGTGATAGGGAAGCGGTGGCGGATTGATGAACGTTGCTCTTGTTGAAGAATCAAACCTAGAAAGCTCTAGACTCGATGAAGAACAAGGTTGATGAATGGGAAGGCGACAGTCGCTAGGATTGTTTAGGGTTGCTTTTATGTGCTGGAATCAAGACAACACAATTAGAATAAAATAAACAAAAGATAAATAAATGAAGGATGAAATAAGATAATAAAGAAATCAAAATATCTCCCTTACGAAGGTGAACGATAAAGATGATTGATGGTGTGGATGGATTTGTGGAAAAATAGATGGATAAGTGTCCTATCGAGCCCTCCTAGTCGCAATGAAAAGGCAAACACGATAAATGGCTCTAACCAACCCTCCTAGTCACGATGAAAAGGAAAATTGGAGTGTGAAGATTAATCTCCCTCACAAGAACTTGAAAGAACTCCAGGAGAAGAAGCTTCGAAGGCACAAGGCAATCAGCACTTGCAAAAACGAACTCTCGTTGTATTATTAATCAAAGAAATCTGATTTACAAAGTAGAATGAAGCCTCCTTTATATAGGGGCTGAGTTCTAAAGGTCCTAAATAACTAATGAATAAAATAATAAATAAACTAAACAGTCTTAACCTAATTCCTAATAAAATAATAATAACTAAAGATAATATTTTAACCCAACCTTAATTCCTAATAAAATATAATCTATCCTAAAAGATATGCATCATCCTATATTAAGTTATATTACAAATAATCAATATAAATATTGAAAATTCGTAATACTTACAAAATAACGTATTAATCCCGTATAGGATTTCCTGCATGCACCATCTTCAGAAAAATGACCATATCTTGAGTTCCCGATATCGGATTGATGTGATTCAAGAACCGTTGGAAAGATAAGAGACAGAAGGTTGTATCTCCAGAAGTCATGTCGACCAAATAAGATTAGGATCCCATTCAAAAAGTCATCGCAAGTCTGCTGCTGTTCTGATCTTCTTTTCCAAAGCTTGGACGAGTGGATCATTTGGAAGAGTTATTACTTCTTCCTTTGATGTGAACCTTGTGATGCATGTATCATCCTCCCTTTCTTCAAAAAGATTCGACCTCGAATCTGAAACATTAAAGGGAGCAACATTAGAATAGTTTAATAATTCATTCACATTATGCTTACCGAATAGATATGTTTGAATCTTCGAGACTTTGTTCTTCTAATAGGTTCGAGTAGAAACATTAGTCCAAAGAGCATGTATTATGGACTCTGCATGTATCATTCCCCCACTCCTCAAAAGGATTCGTCCTCGAATCTGAAAATCCAAAAGAAAGAGAATTAGATGTGTTGAAATAAAAACTTGTGACACATTTACCAGGATCAATGTGATGTGTCTTTATGCATTTTAGTCGAGGTTTATTCTTTGTAGGAACTGATTTCTTGTAGTCTTGAAATCCTCTTTTGCATACAAGTCTTGTAATCTGATGTTTTGGTTGAATTTCAACATGGCGCCGGTCACTGTTGGCTTTCTGTATGATAATTTCTCCATGGTTTTATTCGTGTGTGGCGAAAATGAGTGTTTAAAAACCATGTCAACTGGTTTGTTAACGTAATCCCTTAAGTCTCCTAAGTGTGGTTCATGAATTAATGATTCCCAGGAGGAGATTTGTGGATTGTATAACCTTTTTAGTTGGCAAGGAAACTCATATACAAGATAAAGCTCATTAAAAGCACTTTTAAATGTATGGGTAGAAATATCAGAAATATCCAAGTTATCGTGATATACATCTTTGATATGTTCAATTCTCGGAATAGTAGTATGAGTTTGATAGGTAAGAGTATACCTTCGTGGTAGTGTATCGTCTACTGTGTTTTGCTTACCTCGGTATGTTACGCACTTAAAGGAGTTGTGTTAGTATGGATGACAACTTCACGGCCTTACCTTGTAAGAAGGAGAAGAAGTACGTTACAATGTCATTAAAATGAGTATAAATATTTACCTTTGGACTCGTAAATCGTGACTCTTCATTGGTATGGCATAGTGATTAGGGCTTTTATGTGGTAACCCGTCAGGAGGGTCACCTAGCACTATTCGACAACTCTTGGCAATGGAAGATGGTGTGGGCCAGTCTCGTGTTGCTTTTACTTTCTCATCATTTACATGATTCCCTGTGCACGAACTATAAAGCAGTGGAGTTGTTCAAGTCATGTTTCGTCATTAAGATGACGTTACGACTAAGGCTTTCATGGATGTAGCCTTTTGTAACAATCTAACTCTTTGGTTTCTTCGAGATTGTATGTTTGACGGGTATGATGGAACCTTGAATTAGATTGGTTTGGTGTTGTTTTCCTTTTTCCAGTGGTAATCCATCAGGTGGATCACCTAATTCTTCTCGAAAAGCCTCCCATGGGTCATTATTCTTTTGGCTTTTGTGACTAGTGACCTCTTTTTCTTTTGCCTCTTTCTCAGCTTTTTCTTTTTTTGCTTTCCCTACCTCCTCACAAATTATCATTTGATCTTTAGGGACTGGAAGTGTGTCATTCTTGCTGGTCGTTCTTTCTCTTGTTAGGTTTGTCATCTCTTGGCTTTATCAGAGAAGATGGAGTAGAAGATGAGGAAGGATTTGAAGGATTACCTTGGTAAGAGGATGAAGTACCTTGGTAATGTTCTCTGATTCGAGATCTCCTTTGGATTTGTGCTTCGATTGTCATTGTTTTCTTTAGTGTATCTTCAAGTTTTTCGTACCCTTGTAGATCAAGAAGATCAGTGATGTTTGAGTTTAAGCCGACGACGAATCTTGACACGGTGACTTCTTCTTTTTTCGGTTATGTTAGCCCTATTGAGTAAGGACTGCATCTCCTTGTAGTAATCTTCAACTGAACTTCTACCTTGTCGAAGTCGGGGTAGTCGGTTGTTTACTTCTCGGTATAATGTCGGTAGGAATCGTTCCTCAGGTTTGTTTGAGGTCGGTCCACGAAGTGATTATTGGAATTTGGAAGTTCTGGATCTTTTTTCCTTGTTTGCATCCACCAAGTTCGAGCATATCCTTCAAATTGTATGGTGATGAGGTGACTTGTTTAGCTTGGGGGCAGTCATGGTATGCGAACATGAGAACAACTTTTCCTTCCCATTCGATGTACCTATCTGATCGTTGTCTCCTTTGAAAGACGGGATCGTGAACTTTGGTTTTGTAAAGAGTTTGGGTGCTTGGAAACGTGGTTGTCTTTCTCGAGTACCAAAAGTTCAGCATTGTTGGTCTGATTCTGGTAAAATTTTAAAGTAAAATAAAATAAAGAAAGAAAATTCAACAAAGCAAGAAACCTCACAAGTCACTCCAAGAAAGTAACACAACGAGAGGCAAGTAAGCCGATCTTGTACTCTTTAAAACTCACTTTACCAAGTAGTCTTCCACAGTTCGTATCGGAGTTTGATTACTAGCAAAGGCGATAAGAAAAACCTAAAAGTTCTAAGAGGCCAAACAAAGGTTAGACTCCAAGAGAACGAGAACGCAAAGAAGGAAGAAGTATGCAAACTCTTTAGTCATACTAACACAAAGAAGATAATGTGTTAGATAATGCAAAAGAACAATAACAAGGAAAAACAAAAGAACCTAAAGCACTAAGAGTCAAAGAAAAAGGGACCAAACCAGAAAACCTAGAAAACGCTGGATCAACTTGAGCAACGTTTTTGAGGGGGTTACCGGTGTCCACAAATTCTGAAAAATATCTTGAATGTCTTTCGATGCGTCAAGAAACCACGTGTAAAATTTCAGAACCAAATACCTTCAGTAGTATCCAGTAGACTCTGTTGAACGGTGAGTCCTCAAACAATCTGTTTTTCTTGATCACTTTTTTCGAAGTTTTTCTTGATCTCCAAAAATTATTATATTTTGTGTGAATGATCTCCAATATATTAAGTTTCAATCTGGAAATTTTCACCACGAAATTCCTCCTGTAAAATTTTCAAGAAATTCGACAAGATTCTAAACCGAATCTGCCGATGAATCTTGAATGATGTATTTGAAGGCTCCAATGAACTCCGATTGGGGTGAAATTTGGACTGGGGATTACTATTAGAATGAATATAATATATGGATAAAATCAGACCTAAATACCTTCGTTTGCAAGTTTTTGAAATTTTGGCTTTTTGGCTTTTTTTTTGTTTTTTTTTTATTTTTTTTGTTTTGTTTTTTAGAAAAAAAAATAGCAAACTAACAAGAAGGATTTAAATATAAATTAAAATTAAATAAAAAGAACCTGAAACGCTGAATCGTTGTGAACTAGCTCCGTGGGGTACCTTGACGGTTTTGTGCAAGAACAAGCAAGATTGCTTGTTTCTCTCTAAGAATCGGCCCAACTCTGATACCAATTGATAGGGAAGCGGTGGCGGATTGATGAACGTTGCTCTTGTTGAAGAATCAAACCTAGAAAGCTCTAGACTCGATGAAGAACAAAGGTGATGAATATGGGAAGGTGGCGACAGTCGCTAGGATTGTTTAGGGTTGCTTTTATGTGCTGGAATCAAGACAACACAATTAGAATAAAATAAACAAAAGATAAATAAATGAAGGATGAAATAAGATAATAAAGAAATCAAAAGATCTCCCTTATGAAGGTGAACGATAAAGATGATGATGGTGCGGATGGATTTGGAAAAATAGATGGATAAGTGTCCTATCGAGCCCTCCTAGTCGCAATGAAAAGGCAAACACAATAAATGGCTCTAACCAACCCTCCTAGTCGCAATGAAAAGGCAAATTGGAGTGTGAAGATTAATCTCCCTCACAAGAACTTGAAAGAACTCCAGGAGAAGAAGCTTCGAAGGCACAAGGCAATCAACACTTGCAAAAACGACTCTCGTTGTATTATTAATCAAAGAATTGATTTACAAAGTAGAATGAAGCCTCCTTTATATAGGGGCTGAGTTCTAAAGGTCCTAAATAACTAATGAATAAAATAATAATAAACTAAACATGTCTTAACCCTAATTCCTAATAAAATAATAATAACTAAAGATAATATTTTAACCCAACCTTAATTCCTAATAAAATAATAAATCTAATCCTAAAAGATAATGCATCATCCTATATTAAGTTATATTACAAATAATCAATATAAATTGAAAATCGTAATATTTACAAAATAACGTATTAATCCCGTATAGGATTTCCTGCATGCACCGTCTCCAGTAAAATGACCATATCATGAGTTCCCGATATCAGATTGATGCGATTTAAGAACCGTTGCAAAGATAAGAGACAGACGGTTGTATCTATAGAAGACATGTCGACCAAATAAGATCAGGATCCCATTCAAAAAGTCGTCGCAATTCTGCTGCTGTTCTGATCTTCTTTTCCAAAGCTTGGACGAGTGGATCATTTGGAAGAGTTATTACTTCTTCCTTTGATGTGAACCTTGTGATGCATGTATCATTTAGGAGTTCATCAAACTCTATGCTTATGTATTCTCCACCTCGATCTGATCGAAGTGCCTTAATACTCTTGCCTAGTTGATTTTGTACTTAATTTTTAAATTCCTTAAACTTTTCAAGGGCTTCAGATTTATAACGCATAAGATAAATATACCCATACCGACTAAAGTCATCGGTGAAAGTAATGAAGTAATAGAATCCACCTCTAGCTTGTGTATTCATTAGTCCACATGCATCACTATGTATTAACCCCAATAAATCACTTGCTCGCTCATGTTTACTATTAAAAGAAGCTTTAGTCATTTTTCCCAACAATCAAGATTCGCATACATCATATTGTTCGAAAACAAATGAATCTAAGAATCCATCTTTATGGAGTTTTGATATGTGTTTCTCACTTATATGGCCTAAACAATAATGCCAAAGATAAGTTCGATTCTAGTCATTTGTTTTTGATCTCTTAGTATTTATGTTATAAATGGTGTTTTTTTGATCCAAAATATAGATATCATTAACCAATTGTGTCGAACCATAAAAAACACTATCGAGATAAAAAGAACAACAATTATTCTTAATAATAATTTCAAAACCAATCTTGTCCAAACAAGAAATAGAAATAATATTCTTAGTCAAACTAGGAACATAATAATAATCCTCTAAATTTAAATCAAGTACAGTAGGCAAAGATAAAACATATGTCCCTATAGCTAATGCAACAACTCTTGCTCCATTTCCCACTTGTAGGTTCACGTCCCCTTTAGCCAGATTCCTTCTCTTTTGCAGTCCCTGTACAGAAGTACAAATATAAGAACCACAACTGGTATCTAATACCCAAGAAGTAGATGTTGACAAATTAACATCAATAACATAAATACCTGAAACAAATGTTCCGTTTGCTTTTTCCTTCTTGACCTCTTCAAGGTAAACAGGGCAGTTTCTCTTCTAGTGTTTTGTCTTATCGTAATGGAAACATTTTCCATCCTTGCTAACTCCCCCTTTGGGTTTCAATGCATTTTTCCCTTTTGGTTTGGTCTTACAATTGCCTTTAGACTTTGCCACTACCTTTTTCTTTCCCTTTCCTTTGTCCTTGTGGACCATCAGAATAAGCTTAGTTCCAACCTTTTTCATGTTACTTTCATCAGTTTGTAACATGCCAAGTAACTGTGGCAAAGTCTTGTTAAATTCATTCATGTTGAAATTAAGGACAAATTGGCTAAAGCTATCTGGCAACGATTGCATGATAACATCCGTAGCCAATTCATCTTTGAGAGAAAATCCCAACTTTTCCAACGTTTGGATGTAGCCTATCATCTTGATGACATGAGCTCCTACAGGAGTTCCCTCTGCCATTTTGCATTAAAATAAAGCTTTATAGGTCTCATATCTCTCTTGACGTGCTTTCCCTTCATATATTTCTTTGAGATTTTGAATAATCTCATATGCAATCACGTCCTCATGTTTCTTTTGAAGCTCAGGAGTCATGGTGGCAAGCATTAGACATCCAACATCTAACATAACATCCATATTTTTCTTGAATTTGTCTTTGTCAGCTCTTAAAGCATTAGCTTCCGATTCATCAGGAGTATGTTCCTCAATAACATATTCCTTTCCTGTTTGAGAGTAATTCTAAAATTAAGAAACCAGTCAAGGAAGTTTATGCCATTAAGTTTATCCTTCTCAAGGAGTGATCATAGTGATAAAGTGTTGTTTGCCATTAAAATCTACAATAATATAAATATTAAAGTAAGTAAATTTACCGAATTAAAATAGGACTTTATTTACAAATTACTCCCACTATTTTATTCAAAATTAAAAACCCTCTATGTTTTAATTTCAAAAAATTCAACGAAAATTTTTCTAGTGGGTGAGGATCCATAATACATCAATTTCCTAAATCAACTTTGGCTTTTCTTTTAGGATAATGATTATTTAGGTAAGTAACACTTTACTAGTTACATCTCATGTAACTCCTCATTTTGGTGAACAACTTTTGTTCAAGTAATCTCATGACTTGTCCAAATAACTAACCTATAGGTTTTTTAATCCTATTAGAATAACCTAGTTAAGATATTACCAATATTTCAACCGGTGAATATCACTTGATTATTCTTCGCGTTTAACCAAGATAGATTTATGTGCCAATGCTTTGGCAAAGGCCACACAATATCGATCGATGCCTTAATGACCGTAATTATCTCATCATTATTCGTTTTAATATTAGGCCATTATTGATCTCATCAATATTCATTCTTCTTTTATCATTTGATGCACTGCATACATAACAAACATAACAGCAAATAAGATGCAATGGTTATAGCCCAAAACAATAACTAAGGTGGCTCATCCCAAGCTAATGGGAGAACCAAGAACCCTAAAGCCTAAGACTTCTCTCTAGGTATCTTCTCGCTATTCTTCTGCTCCTTGTGAATCTTCATAGGTTTACAATTTTAAAATAAACTCATTTTACATACGAGGGAGTAAGATGAGAAGAGAAATAAACAGAGATATAGAAAGGCATGACTCGTAGATTGCATTTCAAATTAAACCATTATAAAGTGAACAAGGGCTATAACCATGCATGTCAAACACCGTGTGAAACAAACATATCATATATTATACACGTTCTTACGCCTTTGTTAAAAAGGATTAATATGGGCCTTCAATTTGTACTGCTGATGAGGGGTCAAGGGGCGGAGCCCCTAGCGCCCATCGGCTATACCGTGACGGCTGGTGGGATTTTTTTTGAAAAATAGTACTTATGTTTCTAAAGAAAAACCTCACGATTTGATAACATTTATCAACAAAATCGTGCTTTTGGGATTTTCAATCCCGAAGGTTTTCTGCATCAGAACAACCTTTGTTCCACTGCCAAACGCAATCTGCTATCGCACTCCCTCAGATCATCATGTCAACGATTGACATATGGATTTTGTAAAATCATTGCAACAACAAATCGATTGAAAAACATATTAACATATTAATCATTGCGGTTATCGATTTGAAAATTAGTTTCAACACATTTACCGAAATCGATAAAAATAGAACATGCATCTTATACATATCGCATCATCCAAGAATTTAACACGAATTCGGATTTTACAAGTGGCTCTGATACCACTGTTGGGACTGTCGGCACACCCCATGACGCAGCGGAAACAAAACTCGATGGTCTCACCAGTGATCCAAGTACGTAAAATTAAAATCGGGAGGAAGGGATGTGGATACTTACCGCAGTTCCTTAAAAAACAGTAATAACAACAGTGAATATTGGTGGTGTAGATCGGATTGAATCGTAAGCCTCCTCGAAATCACATCTCGGCCTCTACTTAGTTCACCCGATTGAGAGCAATATTTGTTTTCCCCAAAACTATTTTGAGAGAAAATAGCTGAAGGTTTAAGTGTGTGTGTTAAAAATAGCTGCTAGATGTAACAACTTTTATATCCATTACCCTGACATCTTAGGGTTTTCAATGTTATTTCGAATTAACAATAAAATATTATTTAATTAATTCAATTAAATATACATTAAAGACTTATAATCTGAATTATAATCTTTAATGTTTATTTAAAAACTTATTTAATTATTCTGAATTATATATACCAATTAAAAGAGTTGTAATATAAATTACATTCTTTTAATGCTTAATTACTATATTCGGGAAAATTAAAATCATATGTATATCAAATATACATATCATAGCTCTAGATATATTTTAGTAACATACAATAAATTGTACATTTTTGCTCATTTCAATCCTAGGGTGTGACCCTGTAGGTTCTTGTAAAGTTAGTAGTAATTATTAGAACAATTCTAATATTACATACAATAAGTGACATCTAGCAATATATCATTGTCACCTAAGTTATAAGAAATTATGATTCGACATATCATCTTCGTGGTTAACTCTTTTATGTATTACATCCTTTTGTCATTTATATCTAGAATAGGCATAAGTATTAGAATAGCCACACTTGTATAACCCATATATTATTTCTTGATATCTAGAGTTGACTATAATTAACGAACATGATATCACATATCAACTTATTCGAGCATGGCCATGCATTTCTAGTCTCATTCAATCAAGTGGCCTGTGATATATTTCCTATTATGTAGTAAGGACAAATCCTATCTTAACCATATACACCCCACTACATATATTGAAATATATTCAATAACAGTCTTTATATTGCAACCAATTATAGAGCATGTTTAACTGTATAAAAACATACAACAATATATGTTGGGATACATTGATCTCAAGTCTAAGGATCATACATATAGTCATCACCATGAGCAATGTTATGACCGTTACATAATAATCCAAGACATATGCTCATGATGGGTCAATCCAATACATTGTTCTCTAACAATATAATCATGTATCAATTCTGACATCTCTATGTCAATGACAACTCTTTGTCATCAATCAATAACATGTTAGTCTTAAGCGTATTATTATTATCCATGCCCATAATAATACTTGACTATGAATCTTTTAATAATGTTATTATATGGACTTTATTATCTTTCAGTTTATTTTAAACACATACACATAACTGAAAATAATAGGGGCAATGCCTTTATTCAATAAAATCGGTAAATAAATATATTATTACAATCATCATATGATTGGTCTTTGGTCATGCTCTAACATATTTGATATATTGTTGGTTCCTAGATCCATATTGTTCGTGGGTCACAATCCATATTCCTTTCTTACCTAAACAATTCACGCCAATATCACCATTACATACTACACTTTTCCATTTTTCAAAAACTATAAATCCATCACTTATCAACCACATTTATCATCATAACACCAATCTTTATCATTTCCATTACTTTATCTTATTCATATCAAGCCTCAACTTTCGCTCTTATATATGCTTATAATTTTTCAAGTGTCATTTTCAAAAATTCAAGTTTCTAGTTCTGTCGCTTACTATAATCACAATTGGGAAAAATCACATATGGTTTGAAATATCACAATCAAGATCATATAATTTGGTATCAGAGCTATAATGATTTGGTAAGATCAATTTTCTCTCTCGGGTTAGTACAAAAAAGAATTTCGAAAATAAAATAAGAGAAATGCAAAACGGTAAAATCTTAAATATGAAGGGATTAAATTCTTTTCATCTATAAAAAATTCAAGAATTTCAATAGTTCTTCTTCATTTCTTAGCCATTTCATTACTATTCACACATTTTCTTTTTTTATTGTAGCCACCCTTTTTTTCTACACACTTCTTCCTACTACTTAACCAATTTGTTTCAGTCGAATTCCAAAAGAAATCTTGTGAAGCTCTGAGGAAGTTTCAATAGGAATTGAAAAGAAAGAAATAATGGTAAATGGAAAGAGAGAACATCAAGGGTAAAAGTCATCCCAAGTCAAAAACGAGTGTGAGTAACTTTTCTTTTGGAGTGAACTGGTGAGGCTTGTTATTCATTTTTTATTACTAACCATGGTTCACCATTCTAGAGATAATTCTCATATTTTAGGAGAAAGTGACGAATAAAATGATGGTGTTGTACATAATCTACAAATGCTAGTTATGGTTCATGAGTTAGCTAGATTATTTAGGGAAATATTAGAGACAATCCACTAAAGGATAGTCACATTGAAGATGAATGAATTCAAATGAGGAAAAGGCAAGATCAAGGAGATGATGCCTGTATGAAGAATTTGAGGAAGAAGAAGTTAAAGGGCCAAAAGTAAAACATGCCCCACAATAAGGAAATCAATGCGTGAGACCTCAAAGTTTTCTTCCATGAAAAAATGAAAACCTTAGTAACATCAAGATTTCCCTAGACACAATCAAAGGGTTGAAAACAACTTTAGGCTTGTTGGCACTTGTTAATGTATGAAACAACCTTTGTTTTTAACTTTACTTTTCTTGCTTTGATTTTATCTTTCCTTTTACTTTCTTTTTGCACGTTTCTTCAACAATTTTTGAATAACACTTCTTTTTCCTTTTGGTTTTGCTTGATTCGTTGAATCAACACTTCACAACTTGCTTGCTTCCACCATAGCTCTGAATACCATATGATACATGCACGCCCTACTCCACTTGGTGAGGTAAGACTTGCAATTTGATTGTAGGATCTAGAAAGGCAGTAAGTGTTCCTGAAATAAGAAGGCTTTAAAGAAAACGGTTAAATATGAATGAGTAAGATGGTAGGATAGAAATAAAAATTGAATAGATGAAGATGAGGATATGTTTAAAAGGATTTAAAGAAGTATTTTTATATGAAACAATGTTATGGTGATGGAAGAAAGAATTATGGAAATGGTAGTGAAGAATGAAGATAGTATCTCAAGAAATAAAGGACTCAAACTAAGCTATATTAAAGCTTAACCCCAGACATTATAGAAAATTGAGGGATGGTGTTTAAGGACTTTGACCTTTTAGGTATATTAAACTAAAATAACCAAAAGTAGCAGGGTGGATAGAAGATCGGCGATGCCACAACCACAAGAGCACTTGATAAGTCGATATTGATGTGATCCTGTCTAGCACCAACTTTTTGCATGACATACTCACATCATTGAAGATCCATCAAGATCAATATAAGGGAGTTTTACCTTATTTTATATTATAATTACTCATTTATGCACTATATATTATTATTTTATATCATAACATGTGCATTCATTCATTATGTGCTATGGTTTGTATCATTGATTGATATTCATGTATATAATCTATAGTTGTAATAATAATATTCATTCCTTATCATATGATGCATGCTTTATTATTATAACCTATAGTTCTTTATAATATGCACATTCTTATTACTTTATAATAATTCATATACTTAGTTTATATTATGCTTTCTTTTGTAGGTGCATGTTCGACCACATGATGGGAGCTAACTTAAAGCTAGAATTGGAGTCCAAAAGTTATGGAAACTTAACTAGGACAACTCTAGGACAGCTCAAGAATATTTTGGGACAAAGTTGCCAGCTGACCCCCGAGCTCATAGCTCACTTGAGCTAGACTTTTGGCTAGCTAGAAACCTCATTTCAGTTGGAGAGTTGCACCATCGTCTTCACCACACAGAACACTTCAAATATGGTATATGTTAATTTTTGTGGATTCGTACCTTTTCACAAATAGTTGCCATTCCAAGAGGTGCCTTTTCACAAGGAGCTGTCCTATGACTCATCTTCATGTAATTCATCTATGACCAGCTCATCTTCAGCTCAAACACATGGAAAGTAGCTCAAATGATGAAAGGTTACCTTCCATAAATGTGACATTTCATGACAAGTTACTGCCCATTGAAGACCATGACACCAAGATGCACGTTGGAAGCTAAGTCACGCCTAGTTGCTACCTATCTTCATTCCATGGACTTCAAGACATCATCTTATGGTTGCGACCTCACCAAAGCCTTGCAATAAGACCCATGTGCATTGAAGTAGGCTTCCATGTGCATCATTCAAGCATGTGCACTCCATGTGACATCAAATAGGCGCCAAAACACTAAGGGATGCTTCCTATTCGGCCAAAGACTCCTTTCTCTTCATTTTGGCGCCCAAATAACTTCCAAATGCATTCAAAACATCCTTAGGGCCGAACCAACACATAACCATTCGACCAAGAGCATTTATCTTCATTAAAATTATGTATTTTCATTAAAAATCATGTGTTTTCAAAGGGGTTTCAACCTTGGCCGAACCATCATGTGTCTATTCGGTCTAAACCCTTTAAAAACTAAAAATAGGCTATTGTATTTCCATTGTAAAGACAACCCTTTGATCAATTAAAAATCCTTTGTGAGATTATTCTCTCTTCAAGTTCTTTTTAGAACTATATCGATTAAGCAAGCCTTTCTAAAGCTTGTGGCGTCATTCCTTCACCTTGATATTTCTGGTTCCTATCTCCTATAGATAGAGGGTCAAATTCCTTAATACCATCCCTTATAACGACTTATAAGAAATGAGTCTTTGCTCCTTTATAGCATTGGTTCCTTCTTAGTCTTATAAGACACTATCTATTCATTACCACCTTCCATCATCACTTTCACGCCAACTCCATCAACATTCCATTACTATTTCCATCACCATTATCCATATCCCTTCACACCCATATAATCATCCTTCATCATCAACAAGGCATTCGTCCATTACCACCATTGGAAGCCGAATCCATCATCACTTAAAGGATCATTCTACAACACTTCCGCAGCCCTTCTTTGATAACTATTCTATCCATTTCAATTCTTTCCATTTCCTTTCTTAATTATTCATTTACTTAACCAATTATTCTTCTTTTGTGCAGATTACTTTTCAATTCAAGGTGTAGCATTTGGTGTCTCTCCTAGATCGGGAAACAATAAGGTTGCCAACTTCTCCATTATTGAAGAAGCCTGGTTAGCCTTATATCAAGCGGTAATCAGAGCTTTGGTGGATTGACAATCAAGTGCTGCAACAAAAGAAACAAAAAAGAAAGAAAGGAGAAATACAAAAAGAGAAAGAAAAGACTCCTACAACAAATTTGGAGTGCAAAGAAAAAGAAAAACTGAAATTCAAAGAAAGAAGCAAGCTGCAAATTACACTCAAAGAGAAGCACAATACAATCTGTCCCAACAACAAACTAGAAGGAGGTATCCTTGTTGTTTCTTATGAAGGAAGATAGTATGTGTTGCAACTTGAGTTGTAAGTATCTTCATTTTATTACTATTTCACTTCTTTATTCTTTCATATTTTTCTCATTTCATTACCTTATCCTTTTCTATCCTACCCCTATACCATAACCATTTCTATACCCTAACCATTTTTTTAAGCCGACGCACAAACTAAGAGACTTGCTCAATCTTGAGTTAGTTCTTAAAAAGGACCCACAAGAGAGAATCGAGCGGAAAAAGGCAAACGAGAGGGTGAGATCAGAAGGGGGATCAAAAAAAGCTAAGAATATATCCGAGTGCAAACACGAGTACGAGTGGAGTGAAGTCTTAATTTTCTTTGGAGTGACCAAGTGAGGCTTTTGTGAGTGTGCTGGTAAGGTTTTAATTTTTTTTATACTAACAATGTCTTGTGATCTTCCATCTTTCCAAACATTGGAGGATGAACAGCAAAGAACAAACACATTTCAAACTCGTTGTCATGTAAATGGTAAAGTGTGTCTTGTAGCTATTGATGGAGGAAGTTGTACAAACATTGCAAGCACATACATGGTCACGAAGTTGGGACTTACAACATTCAAACATCCCAGCCCATATGTTTTGCAAGGATTAAATGAAGATGAAGAGTTCGAAGTCATAGAGCAAGTACTTATGTCCTTTTCAATTGGGAGATATGAAGATGAAGTCTTTTGTGATGTTGCTTCCATAAATTCAAGCCATCTTCTTTTTGGTCGACCTTGGCAGTTTGATAAATGAGCATTGTATGATGGGTTCACAAATTGGTATTAATTCTACCGTAATAAAAGAAAAATCATCTTGACTCCATTATCTCCTAGCCGAGTGAATGAAGATCAAAACACATTGAGGAAAAGAATTGAAGCAATGAAGGAGCAACTTGAAGAAGAACGTTTGGAAGGAAGTTCAAACGATGGAATGAATTTTGAAATCAAACAAAACGTTGAAAATGATGAGAAGCAAAGAGTGGATAAAGAAGACGTTGGAGTTGAAAACGAGAGAGTTGAAAATGATGAATTTGGAGATAAAGAGGAGAATGAAGAACATATTTTAATTAACCTTACTCTTTCATCTATTCTTCCTATTGTTTTGCAGGATAATCCAAGAGACATATCACTTCAAGTTGATGATTCAAGAAACATGTCTTTTGAAGAACCAATAGGTGTGACCTTTGGTGATCCACAAGACATGTCCTTAAACGTTCCAACAGTTATGCCACTAGAAATTCAAAACGATGTGTCACTTGAAGTGCCAAAAGTTATGATCATTGAATCTCTAATTTCATTACAACTATTGAAGAGAATTCAACGACCAATGGAGTTTTTTATCATTAAGCAACCAACGCCCAAACATCCACCCTAGTTTGATAATTCCATTCATCTTGTCTATAGTTTTTCAATTACTAATTTTGATTCATTTTGCAGCAATTCGATCCATGTCTATGGTATTATCTTATCAAATTGTGATGACAAGGACAATTCAAAAGACACAATCTTTCAAAGGAAAGAGCCAAGAGACGTGAATCATAAAGGCTTAACGGGCGTGGCCCTTCAAGAGCATAAAATTGTAAATTTTCATGATCCAATGCACATGACTTTTGGGATGCCAAGGGACATGATCATTCAAAGCAACATGTCTTCAAGAGAAATGATTTTTAACCAACCATCAAAAACCAATGGAGGTATAATTTTCCTTTATTTGTATTCAATCGTGTTTTTACTTATGAGTGTTATCTTTCTTTTCAGGTCATGTACATTAAAAGAACTTATTCAAAGGACATGACTTATGAAAGAATATTTTCATAAAGATCCTTGTTGCATCTATCGGATGGGAAGACACTAAGGAGAATTAACATTTCGATTTGAGGACAAATCGCCCAAAATAAGGGGAGGATGATTTGATCCTATCTAGCACCAACTATTTGCATGACATACTCACATCATTGAAGATCCATCAAGATCAATATAAGGGAGTTTTAACTTATTTTATATTATATTTACTCATTTATGCACTATATATTATTATTTTATATCATAACATGTGCATTCATTCATTATGTCCTATGGTTTGCATCATTGATTGATATTCATGCATATAATCTATAGTTGTAATAATAATATTCATTCATTATCATATGATGCATGCTTTATTATTATAACCTATAGTTCACATCTTTATAATATGCACATTCTTATTACTTTATAATAATTCATATACTTAGTTTATATTATGCTTTCTTTTGTAGGTGCATGTTCGGCCACATGATGGGAGCTGACTTAAAGCTAGCATTGGAGTCCAAGAGTTATGGAAACTTAACTAGGACAACTCCAGGACAGCTCAAGAATATTTTGGGACAAAGTTGCCAGCTGGCCCCTGAGCTCATAGCTCACTTGAGCTGGACTTTTGAGCTAGCTAGAAACCTCATTTTAGCTGGAGAGTTGCACCATCATCTTCACCACATAGAACACTTCAAATATTGTCTATGTTAATTTTTGTGGATTCGTACCTTTTCACGAATAGTTGCCATTCCAAGAGGTGCCTTTTCACAAGGAGCTGTCCTATGACTCATCTTCATGTAATTCATCTATGACCAGCTCATCTTCAGCTTAAACACATGGAAAGTAGCTCAAATGATGAAAGGTTACCTTCCATAAATGTGACCTTTCATGACAAGTTGCTGCCCATTGAAGACCATGACACCTAGATGCACGTTGGAAGCTAAGTCACGCCTAGTTGCTACCTATCTTCATTCCATGGACTTCAAGACATCATCTTATGGTTGCAACCTCACCAAAGCCTTGCAAGAAGACCCATGTGCGTTGAAGTAGGCTGCCATGTGCATCATTCAAGCATGTGCACTCCATGTGACATCAAATAGACGCCAAAACACCAAGGGATGCTTCCTATTCGGCCAAAGACTCCTTCCTCTTCATTTTGGCGCCCAAATAACTTCCAAATGCATTCAAAACATCCTTAGGGCCGAACCAACATATAACCATTCAGCCAAGAGCATTTATCTTCATTAAAATTATGTATTTTCATTAAAAATCATGTGTTTTCAAAGGGGTTTCAACCTTAGCCGAACCATCATGTGTCTATTCGGTCTAAACCCTTTGAAAACTATAAATAGGCTATTTTATTTCCATTGTAAAGACAACCCTTTGATCAATTAAAAATCCTTTGTGAGATTATTCTCTCTTCAAGTTCTTTTTAGAACTATATCGATTAAGCAAGCCTTTCTAAAGCTTGTGGCGTCATTCCTTCACCTTGATACTTCTGGTTCCTATCTCCTATAGATAGAGGGTCAAAGTCCTTAATACCATCCATTATAACGACTTATAAGAAACGGGTCTTTGCTCCTTTATAGCATTGGTTCCTTCTTAGTCTTATAAGATACTATCTATTCATTACCACCTTCCATCATCACTTTCACGCCAACTCCATCAACATTCCATTACTATTTCCAACACCATTATCCATATCCCTTCACACCCATATAATCATCCTTCATCATCAACAAGGCATTCGTCCATTACCACCATTGGAGGCCGAATCCATCATCACTTAAAGGATCATTCTACAACACTTTCGCAGCCCTTCTTTGATAACTATTCTATCCATTTCAATTCTTTCCATTTCCTTTCTTAATTATTCATTTACTTAACCAATTATTCTTCTTTTTGTGCAGATTACTTTTCAATTCAAGGTGTAGCATTTGGTGTCTCTCCTAGATCGAGAAATAATAAGGTTGCCAACTTCTCCATTATTGAAGAAGCCTGGTTAGCCTTACATCAGATATAGTTCTCAAAGAACTAGAAAGAGAGAAAATCTCACAAGTTTTGATTAAACAAAGTTCGTTGATTTACAAAATGAAAGCTAAACTATTTATAGGCCTAAGGATTCCTAGGATACACATACAAGCTTTAATGAGTAAACATTCATGGATGAATGTTCATACTTTAAGTAGATACAAAGCATGACTTAGGTGAATGAATTTGATGAATGGATGTTCATCTTTTAATGGAATGCATCCTTTGGCTGAATTCATCCCACCTTGTGTGAACTTGTTGATTTTTCTTCTATGGATGAATGTTCAAGAATGTATCTTGGCTGAAATTCTTCCCCCCTTGTGTGAACATGACTATTTGGCTTCTTGCATGAATATGCATGAATGGATGAACTTGAAAGCTTTTGAATGAATCCTCGCACCTCCTCACAAATGTGCTGATTCATTTTAATATTATTTTCTCGTCCATACATGTCTTCATTAATTCATCCAATGCATAAGTCATTGAAGGAGATGAATGGTTGCAAATCCCGTATATATTTCCAGCCTGCACTGTCTTCCGTAATATGGGTATATCTCGAGTTCTGAATATCGTATTGATACAATTCAAAGTGTTTTGGAAAGATAAGAGATAGGGGATTAAATGTTAAGAGACTTCATCACCCAAATAAGCTTGGAACATGTTCAAAAAAAGAGATCAATCTGACTGACGTACACTGTACATTGGATTGCCTTGAATGTACCTTGCACTAAATAAAAAATGTATATAACTTACAATGCTCAAGGTAATGAATAAGTAATAAGTAACATTATAATGTAACACATGATTCCATGGCTAATATAATAATGCAATTGATATGATAACATAAGTAAGGAATGTGTAACATATGCTTGAAACAAGCTAATTAAAGATGTAACATGCAGGAATATCATATAGGATGCAAACATAAGACAATATACGAATATTCAAGCATAGTCTAGAATGTGAAAGCATGCTTATAACATATATAAAGCATAAATGAGTAAATAACTAATAAATTAAGGTAAAACTCCCTTAGAATTAGCAAGGTAAAACGTCCATGAAATGATTATGTGTTGAAGAAGTTTGGTCCTTGGTATGATCCCATCACTTTGTATATACTTAGGTGATGAACATTCATCTATGAATGTTCACTAACTAAAGCTTGTATGTGCATCGTAGGAATCCTTAGGCCTATAAATATTTTAGCTTTCATTTTGTAAAGAAAGCAATTGACTCTGTTTAATCAAATATTTGTGAGAGTTTATCTATTTAGTTCTTAAGTGACCTTTATCGACTTATCAAGCTTATGCTTATGGTGTCACCTCTATCTATTTCACCATGATTGATACGATCCAAATTAGCTCCAACTTTCTGCATGACTTGATAACACCATGGATGTTATTCAAAGCTGAGTCTAAGGGAGTTCTTTCTTACCTTGTCTTATAATATATCATATATACATTCTATTCTATCATAATCATGCATTCACATGTTAGTGTAAATTATCATATCATTCATACCATCATATGTTTAGTTCATCATGTTTTTCATGTCATTCAAATATATGCTATGATTACATATCATTTCTTAGGATATTATTATTACATGTTTCCATTTATCATTTATCAATACCATGTTATATGATATTCATGCATACAACATATACCAACATCTTTATTATTGATACACAATGTTATAAGTATGTTAGATTAATCTTACACATATACATTATCATTTATCATTTATCATTTGCATTCATTTCAGCTCCTAAGTCATATACATTATCTCACATATAGTATATGATGATATACTTAGCTCATGTCATGCATTCATAGCTCATAAGACCATGATCATGCACGGCAACAAGGTAATTAGCTCATACAAGCTCAATGCCATTGAATTACCTTATTTTCTTTGCACATGTAGGTACATTGGAGCATGTCACACGTTGGGACAGCTTGGTAGAGTATTTGGATGTTATATGCAGCTCGCAAACAGCTCACAAATATCATGGAAGCTCGTGGAACACTAAGGAAAGCTCAACTTAGCTGGAGGAGCTAGCATGTAGTTGAACTTAGCTGGAGGAGAGCTTTGGACCAAAGTGTTGAAAAGTGGACTAAAGGTAGGTGGAAGTAGCTGGGAGAGTAGTTGAGGAGCTGAGAAGACCAAAGCTAACTAGCTTGAGTTCATCAAGTTATAGCTCACCTAGTTAGCTACCAAGACACTCACCTAGCTGAAGCAAGTTCAACTCTAGGCTACCCATGGACTTCAAGACATCATCCTATGGTTGTAATCTCACCAAACCATTGCAAGAAGACCCATGTACATTCAAGTAGGCTGCCATGTGCATCATTCAAGCATGTGCACTTTATGTGACATCAAATTGGCGCCAAAACACCAAGGGATGCTTCCTATTTGGCCAAAGACTCTTTCCTCTTCATTTTGGCGCCCAAATAACTTCCAAATGCATTCAAATCTTCTTTAGAGCCTAACCAACACATAACCATTCGGCCAAGAGCATGTATCTTCATTTAAATCACGTATTTTCATCAAAAATCATGTATTTTAAAAGGGGTTTCAACCTTGGCCGAACCATCAAGTGTTTATTCGACCTAAACCCTTTGAAAACTATAAATAGGCCATCATATTTCATTTATAATCAGACTTTTTTGATTAATACAAGTGAGATTATTCTCTTTCTTAAGTCTTGGTGACTTTTATCGACTTATCAAGTATTTTTATACTTGTGGCGTCAACCCCTTTCCCCTCGATACTTCTGGTTCCTAGTTCTTATAACTAGTGGGTCAAAGTCCTTTATACCACCCCTTAAAGAAGCAATATAAAGTCTGGGTCTTTGCTCTCTATAGCATTGGTTCTTTTTTGAGTCTTCTTTAAGATACTACCTCACAACCATCCCTTTGTTTCATCAACCATAAACCATAGCCATATCAACCATCTTTCATTTCCATCACTCATTATTTAAATGGCCTACCTATTCACCCATACGTTTACCACCCTTAACCATCTGTTTTGAGCCATTAACATATGCAGGTTGTTTTACTTTCTTCCTAGATCCACAATCAATCGAAAAGGTACAAGTGCCTTACATCAATGATACTTTTAGTTCATATCTCTTTATAGATAGTGGTTAAAGTTCCTTGTTTACCAACACTTAAAAAGGCAATATAAAGTTTGGGTCTTTGTTCTTCAACATTGGTTCTTCTTTGAGTCCTCTTTGAGATATTACTTTTCATCTTTATGATGTAAGGCTAACCAGGCTTCTTCAATAATGTAGAATTTGGCAACCTTGTTGTTTCCCGATCTAGGAGAGACACCAAAATGCTACACTTTGAATTGATAAGTAATCTGCAAAAATTAAATAAAGAAATGATTAAGATGGAAACATAAATAAGAAATGGAAGAAGAAAGCAAATGATAAGAATTGAAATGGGTAGAAATGTTATCAAAGATGGGCTGCGGAAGTGTTGTTGAATTGTCCTTCAAATGTTGATGAATTCGACCACCATAGGTGATGATGCAAGTGATTCTTGATGAATGTTGATGGATAATTCAATGGTTAAGGAATGGTGATTAATATGGTAATGGGATGGTGATAGATGATGATGAATAGATAGTATCTTATAAAATTAAGAAGGAACCAATGCTATAGAGGAGCAAAGACCCGTTTCATATAAGTCTTATAAGGGATGGTATGAAAGGACTTTGACCCACTAGTTATATAAACTAGGAACCAGAAGTATCAAGGGAAGGAATGACGCCACAAACTTTAGAAAAGCTTGCTTAATCGATATAGTTCTAAAAAGAACTTGAAGAGAGAATAATCTCACAAAGAGTTTGTATTATCAAAAGGGTTCTGTTTACAATGGAAATACAATAGCCTATTTATAGTTTTCAAAGGGTTTAGGCCGAATAAACACATGATGGTTCGGTTAAGGTTGAAACCCCTTTGAAAACACATGTTTTTTTTAATGAAAATACATAATTTTAATGAAGATAAATGCTCTTGGCCGAATGGTTAGGTGTTGGTTCGGCCCTAAGGATGTTTTGAATGCATTTGGAAGTTATTTGGGCGCCAAAATGAAGAGGAAGGAGTCTTTGGCCGAATAAGAAGCATCCCTTGGTGTTTTGGCGCCAATTTGAAGTCATATGGAGTGCACATGCTTGAATGATGCACATGGGTCTTCTTGCAATGCTTTGGTAAGGTTGCAACCATAGGATGATGTCTTGAAGTCCATGGGCAGCCTAGAGAAGAACTAGCTTCAATGGTAAGCTAGGTGAGTGTCTTGGTAGCTAACTAGTTGAGCTATAGCTTGATGAACTCAAGCTAGTTAGCTTTGGTCTTCTCAGCTCCTCAACTACTCTCCCAGCTACTTCTAGCTACCTTTAGTCCACTTTTCAACAATTTGGTCCAAAGCTCTCCTCCAGCTAAGTTTAGCTACATGCTAGCTCCTCTAGCTAAGTTGAAGCTCCTTAAATGATGAAATGAGCTTCCATAATAATGTTCATGAGCTAGTGTGAGTTGCTATGCTTGTCCTTTTAGCTATCCAAGCTGCCATAATATGATTTGCTTTGTGTTTCACCTATAGGAATCAACAAACAAATAAAGTAAGCAATGTGTGAGCTCATTTAAGGTAAAATGCATGCTGCTGTGAGGTGTTTAAGTGATATGAGCTATGAATGATCATCTAGAAGCTAATATAACATGTATATAAGCTAGATAGAAGGCATAGGACGTTCATGAGCTTTAAGAAAACATGTATGAGCTAGAAAAAAGATGACTACATGCAAATGATCTAAAGAAACATGGATTTAAAGCTAGTGAGCTAATGTAAACATAACATGAGCTAGAATAACATGACATGGGCTAATAAATGAATGATGCATGCTGCCATGATATGTAAATGATATGCAAACATAATAAATGAATCTATACGTAAGACATAATATAAAGCTAAGTAAAGATATAAAAACATATGTTATGCGTGAAAATCATATAGTATTCAAGTGAATGATAACATATGATTATTCAAGCATAGTTTAAGATGCAAATGCATGCTCATAATAATATATATAGTATATAAATGAGTAAATATAATATAAAGTAAGGAATAACTCCCTTAGATTGATCTTGATGGATCTTCAATGATGTGAGTATGTCATGCAAAAAAGTTGGTGCTAGACAGGATCACATCATCCTGCCCTTCTTTTGGGCGATTTGTCCTCAAATCAAAAGGTGACTTCTCTTTAGTGTCTTTCCATTTAAACATTGCTGATTTGTCTTCAAAATATATCCATTCAATAGCAACTTGTTCAAGACATTCCCTTTCGAAAAGATCTATGAAAGGATCCTTGTGAAAAGTCATGAACCTTGAATAAGTACCTTGAACCTCCTTGTCCTGAAAAGAAGGAAAACTTTCATAAGAGAAGTATTAGTCATTAGTAAGTTAAAGATATATTCCATGTTCATATCTTTTGGATGGCCAAGAGTTATGTCTTTTGAATCACAAGATATCTTTTGGCACTCCAAAAGACACATTCTTTTGTTCTTCAAAGGTCATGTCCTTTGTTTGAAGAGTCACATCCTTTGGCAACTGAAAATAGAAGTCTTTTAAACTTCCATGGATCACGTCTCTTGGTTCCTCCATTGGACAAATTGTGCCTTTTATATTGTTCTGCAAATCAAAGAATAATTTTGTAGTTTCATGGTTGGAATCATCCTTGATCTTTCGTTTCTCCCATAGGCATTCTCGAATGACCATGCCATCACAAATTGATAAGATAATACCATATACATGAATTGAATTGCTACAAAATTACTCAAAATTGGTAAATGAAAACTATTGACAAAATGAATGGAAATATCAAACCAGGGTGGATGTTTAATGGGAGTTGGTTTCTTAATGATGGAAAACTCCATTTGTTGCTGAATTCCCTTCAATATGTGCAATGTACAAGGAATATCAATGATCACAACTCTTGGCACTTCAAGTGACACGTCTTTTTGAATTTCAAGGGGCATAACTGTTGGAATGTCAAAGGGCATGTCTTTACCAAAGGTCACATGATGTGATCCTGTCTAGCACCAACTTTCTGCATTACATACTCACATCATTGAAAATCCATCAAGCTCAATATAAGGGAGTTCTACCTTAGTTTATATTATATTTACTCATTTATGCACTATATATTATTATGAGCATACATTTTCATATTAGACTATGCTTGAATTATCATAACATGTGCATTCATTCATTATGTCCTATGGTTTGCATCATTGATTGATATTCATGCATATAATGTATAGTTATAATAATAATATTCATTCATTATCATATGATGCATGAGTTATTATTATAACCTATAGTTCACATCTTTATAATATGCACATTCTTATTACTTTACAATAATTCATATACTTAGCTTATATTATGTTTTCTTTTGTAGGTACATGTTCGGCCATATGATGGGAGCTGACTTAAAGTTAGCATTGGAGTCCAAGAGCTATGGAAACTTAACTAGGACAACTCCGGGACATCTCAAGAACATTTTGGGACAAAGTTTCCAGTTGACCCCCGAGCTCATAAATCACTTGAGCTGGACTTTTGAGCTAGCTAAAGACCTCATTTCAGCTGGAGAGTTGCACCATCATCTTCACCACACAGAACACTTCAAATATGGTCTATGTCAATTTTTGTGGATTCGTACCTTTTCGCGAATAGTTGTCATTCCAAAAGGTGCCTTTTCACAAGGAGCTGACCTATGACTCATCTTCATGTAATTCATATATGGCCAGCTCATCTTCAGCTCAAACACTTGTAAAGTAGCTCAAATGATGAAAGGTTACCTTCCACATAATGTGACCTTTCATGACAAGTTGCTGCTCATTGAAGGACATTACACCTAGATACATGTTGGAAGCCAAGTCACGCCTAGCAAGAAGACCCATGTGCATTCAAGTAGGCTGCCATGTGCATCATTCAAGCATGTTCACTCCATGTGACATCAAATTGGCGCCAAAACACCAAGGGATGCTTCCTATTCGGCCAAAGACTCTTTCCTCTTCATTTTGGCGCCCAAATAACTTCCAAATGCATTCAAATCAACCTTAGGGCCGAACCAACACATAACCATTCGGCCAAGAGCATGTATCTTCATTTAAATCATGTATTTTCATCAAAAATCATGTATTTTCAAAGGGGTTTCAACCTTGGCTGAACCATCAAGTATCTATTCGGCCTAAACCCTTTGAAAACTATAAATAGGCTATTGCAATTCATTTGTAAACTAAACCCTTTGATCAATTAAAAATCCTTTGTGAGATTATTCTCTCTTCAAGTTCTTTTTAGAACTATATCGATTAAGCAAGCCTTTCTAAAGCTTGTGGCGTCATTCCTTCACCTTGATACTTCTGGTTCCTAGTTTAAATAACTAGTGGGTCAAAGTCCTTTCATACCATCTCTTATAGAACTTATAAGAAACGGGTCTTTGCTCCTTTATAGCATTGGTTCCTTCTTAGTTTTATAAGATACAATCTGTCCATCACCATTATCACGCCTATATCATCACCATAGTCCATCACCATTATCACGCCTATATCATCACCATAGTCCATCACCATTATCACGCCTATATCATCACCATATTCCATCACCATATCACGCCCATATTATCACCAACTTATAAATTTCCATTTCTTCATCTTTGAATTATCCTTCATCCTCAACAAGGCATTCGTCCATCACCACCATTGGAGGTCAAATCCATCATCACTTGAAGGATCATTCTACAACACTTCCGCAGCCCTTCTTTGATAACTATTCTATCCATTTCAATTCTTTCCATTTCCTTTCTTAATTATTCATTTACTTAACCAATTATTCTTCTTTTGTGCATATTACTTTTCAATTCAAGGCGTAGCATTTGGTGTCTCTCCTAGATCGGGAAATAACAAGGTTGCCAACTTCTCCATTATTGAAGAATCCTGGTTAGCCTTACATCAAGTGGTAATCAGAGCTTTGGTGGATTGACATACAAAGTGCAACAACAAAAAGCAACGAGAAAGAAGAAAAGAAAAAGAAAAGAAAAGACTCCTACTACAAATTTGGAGTGCAAAAGAAAGAAAAGAAAAAGTGAAGCAAAATTGCAAATACACTCAAAGAGAAGCACAATACAATCTGCCCCAACATCAAACTTGAAGGAGGTATCCTTGTTGTTTCTTGTGAAGGAAGATAGTAAGTGTTGCAACTTGAGTTGTAAGTTATCTTCACTTTCTTACTATTTCATTTCCTTTTCTTTCATCTTTTCTTATTTAATTAATTTATCCTTTTCTTAACCTTTTCTATCCTACCTTTACTATAACCATTTCTATACCCTAACCATATTGTTTTAAGCCGACGCACAAACTAAGAAACTTGCTCAATCTTGAGTTAGTTCTTTAAAGGACCCACAAGAGAGAATTGAGCGGTAAAAGGTAAACGAGAGGGTGAGATCAGAAGGGGGATAAAAAAGCCAAGAAAATATCCCCGAGTGCAAACACGAGTGCAAGTGGAGTGAAATCTTAATTTTTTTTGGAGTGACCAAGTGAGGCTTTTGTGAGTGTGCTGGTAAGGTTTTAATTTTTTTTATTTTTATACTAACAATGTCTTGTGATCTTCCATCTTTCCAAACATTGGAGGATGAACAACAAAGAACAAACACATTTCACACTCGTTGCCATGTAAATGGTAAAGTGTGTCTTGTAGCTATTGATGGAAGAAGTTGTACAAACATTGCAAGCACATACATGGTCAAGAAATTGGGACTTACAACATTCAAACATCCTAGCCCATATGTTTTGCAAGGATTAAATGAAGATGAAGAGTTCGAAGTCATAGAGCAAGTACTTGTGCCCTTTTCAATTGGGAGATATGAAGATGAAGTCTTTTGTGATGTTGCTTCCATAAATTCAAGCCATCTTCTTTTCGGTCGACCTTGGTAGTTTGATAAACGAGCATTGTATGATGGATTCACAAATCGATATTCATTCTACCACAATAAAAGAAAAATCATCTTGACTCCATTATCCTCTAGCCGAGTAAATGAAGATCAAAACATCTTGAGGAAACGCATTAAAACAATGAAGGAGCAACTTGAAGAAGAACGTTTGGAAGAAAGTTGCAGTGAAGGAATGCAATTTGAAATTGAACAAAACGTTGAAAATGATGAAAATCAGAGAGTGGATGAAGAACACATTGGAATTAAAAATGAGGGGAATGAGATTGGAGTAGAAAATGAGACTTTTGAACAAATTTTATCTAACTTTACTCCTTCTCCTATTTTTCCTTATGTTTTGCAGGGAAATTCAAAAGACATATCTTTTCTAGGAGATGATTCAAGAATCATGGCTTTTGGAGGACTAAAAGATGTGACTTTTGAAGAACCAATAGTCACGAGTTTTGGTGAATCACAAAACATGTCTTTTGATATTTCAAAGGTTATACCATTTGAAGTTCCAAAAGAAGCATTCCTTGAAGTGCCAAGAGTTGTGTTCGTTGACATTCCAAGTGCATTGTCAACGATGAAAAGAATTCAGCAACCAACTCCCTTTAAACATCCACCCTGGTTTGATATGTCCATTCATCTTGTCAATAGTTTTTCATTTATTTATTTTGATTCATTTTGCAGCAATTCGATTCATGTATGTGGCATTACTTTATTAATTTATGATGGCAAGGACAATTTAAAGAACATAATTTTTCAAGGAAAGGAGCCAAAGGACGTGACTCTTCAAGAATCTATGGCTGTGACTCTTCAATCAAAGGACATGATCTTTGGAGGACCAAAGAATGTGTCTTTTAGAATGCCAAAAGTTATGAACGTTCAAAGCAACATCTCTTTCGATTCAAAAGACATCACTCTTGGTCATCCAAAAGATGTGAACAGGGAGTATACTTTTAACCTAACAATGATTCATAATTCCCTTACTTATGAAAGTTTTCTTTCTTTTCAGGACAAGGAGGTTCAAGATACTTATTCAAGGTTCATGACTTTTCACAAGGATCCTTTCATAGATCTTTTCGAAAGGGAATGTCTTAAACAAGTTACTATTGAATGGATATAATTAGAATACAAATCAACAATGATTGAAGGGGTGTACAATTTGAAGAAGTCACATTTCAATTTGAGGACAAATCGCATAAAAAAAGGGGAGGATGATGTGATCCTGTCTAGCACCAACTTTCTGCATTACATACTCACATCATTGAAAATCCATCAAGCTCAATATAAGGGAGTTCTACCTTACTTTATATTATATTTACTCATCTATGCACTATATATTATTATGAGCATACATTTTCATATTAGACTATGCTTGAATTATCATAACATGTGCATTCAATCATTATGTCTTATGGTTTGCATCATTGATTGATATTCATGCATATAATGTATAGTTATAATAATAATATTCATTCATTATCATATGATGCATGAGTTATTATTATAACCTATAGTTCACATCTTTATAATATGCACATTCTTATTACTTTACAATAATTCATATACTTAGCTTATATTATGCTTTCTTTTGTAGGTACATGTTCGGCCATATGATGGGAGCTGACTTAAAGCTAGCATTGGAGTCCAAGAGCTATGGAAACTTAACTAGGACAACTCCGGGACAGCTCAAGAACATTTTGGGACAAAGTTTCCAGTTGACCCCCGAGCTCATAGCTCACTTGAGCTAGACTTTTGAGCTAGCTAGAGACCTCATTTCAGCTGGAGAGTTGCACCATCATCTTCACCACACAGAACACTTCAAATATGGTCTATGTCAATTTTTGTGGTTTCGTACCTTTTCGCGAATAGTTGTCATTCCAAAAGGTGCCTTTCCACAAGGAGCTGACCTATGACTCATCTTCATGTAATTCATATATGGCAAGCTCCTCTTCAGCTCAAACACTTGTAAAGTAGCTCAAATGATGAAAGGTTACCTTCCACATAATGTGACCTTTCATGACAAGTTGTTATCCATTGAAGGACATGACACCTAGATGCATGTTGGAAGCCAAGTCACGCCTAGTTGCTGTCATATTCATTCCATGGACTTCAAGACACCATCCTATGATTGTAACATCACCAAAGCCTTGCAAGAAGACCCATGTGCGTTCAAGTAGGCTGCCATGTTCATCATTCAAGCATGTGCACTCCATATGACATCAAATTGGTGCCAAAACACCAAGGGATGCTTCCTATTCGGCCAAAGACTCTTTCCTCTTCATTTTGGCACCCAAATAACTTCCAAATGCATTCAAATCAACGTTAGGGCGGAACCAACACATAACCATTCGGCCAAGAGCATGTATCTTCATTTAAATCATGTATTTTTATCAAAAATCATATATTTTCAAAGGGGTTTCAACCTTGGCCGAACCATCAAGTATCTATTCAGCCTAAACCCTTTGAAAACTATAAATAGGCTATTGCAATTCATTTGTAAACTGAACCCTTTGATCAATTAAAAATCCTTTGTGAGATTATTCTCTCTTCAAGTTCTTTTTAGAACTATATCGATTAAGCAAGCCTTTCTAAAGCTTGTGGCGTCATTTCTTCACCTTGATACTTCTGGTTCCTAGTTTAAATAACTAGTGGGTCAAAGTCCTTTCATAGCATCCCTTATAGAACTTATAAGAAACGGGTCTTTGCTCCTTTATAGCATTGGTTCCTTCTTAGTTTTATAAGATACAATCTGTCCATCACCATTATCACGCCTATATCATCACCATAGTCCATCACCATTATCACGCCTATATCATCACCATATTCCATCACCATATCACGCCCATATTATCACCAACTTATAAATTTCCATTTCTTCATCTTTGAATTATCCTTCATCCTCAACAAGGCATTCGTCCATCACCACCATTGGAGGTTGAATCCATCATCACTTGAAGGATCATTCTACAACACTTCCGCAGCCCTTCTTTGATAACTATTCTATCCATTTCAATTCTTTCTATTTCAATTCTTTCCATTTCCTTTCTTAATTATTCATTTACTTAACCAATTATTCTTCTTTTGTGCAGATTACTTTTCAATTCAAGGCGTAGCATTTGGTGTCTCTCCTAGATCGGGAAACAACAAGGTTGCCAACTTCTCCATTATTGAAGAAGCCTGGTTAGCCTTACATCATCACATCTATTGGTTCTTCAAAAGACATGTTTCTTGAATCATCTCCTTGAAAAGTTATGTCTTTTAAATTTCCATGTAAGACAAAATGAAGGATAGGAATAGGAGTAAAGTTAGATAAAATTTGTTCAAAAGTCTCATCTTCTGCTCCAATTTCATTCCTCTCTTTTTTAACTCCAACGTGTTCTGTATCCACTCTCTTTTGTTCAACTTCAAATTGCATTCCCTCACTGGAACTTTTTTCCAGACGTTCTTCTTCAAGTTGCTCCTTCATTGCTTTAATGTGTTCCCTCAAGGTGTTTTGATCTTCATTTACTCGGCTTGAGGATAGTGGTGTCAAGATAAATTTTCTTTTACCGTGGATGAATGAGTAGCAATTTGTGAATCCATCATAGATAGCTCGTTTGTCAAATTACCATGGTAGTCCAAATAGCAAATGACTCGTACTCATAGGAACCACGTCGCATAGAATCTCATCTTTGTACCTTCCGATTGAGAATGACACAAGTACTTGTTCAGTGACCTTCAATTCTTACTCGTCGTTCAACCATTGCAATTCATATGGGCTGGAATGCTTAATTGTTGAAAGCCCCAATTTGTTGACCATGTATGTGCTTGTAATGTTTGTACAACTTCCTCCGTCAATAGCTACAAGACACACTTTACCATTTACATGGCAACGAGTGTGAAATGTGTTTGTTCTTTGCTGTTCATCCTCCAATATTTGAAAAGATGGAAGATCACAAGACATTGTTAGTATATAAAAAAAATTAAAACCTTACTAGCACGCTCACAAAAGCCTCACTTGGTCACTCCAAAGAAAATTAAGACTTCACTCCACTTGCACTCGTGTTTGCACTCGGGGATATGTTCTTGGCTTTTTCGATCCCCCTTATGATCTCAACCTCTCTTATGCCTTTTTCTGCTCGATTCTATCTTGTGGGTCCTTTTTAAGAACTAACTCAAGATTGAACAAGTCTCTTTAGTTTGTGCGTCGGTTTAGAAATGGTTAGGGATAGAAATGGTTATGATATTGGGTAGGATAGAAAAATGTTTAAGAAAATGATAAGGTAACGGAATAAGAATAGATGAAAGAATAAGAAAATGAAATAGTAAGAAAGTGAAAATAACTTACAACTCAAGGTGTAACACTTACTATCTTCCTTCAGAAAAAACAACAAGGATACCTCCTTCAAGTTTGATGTTGGGCAGATTGTGATGTGCTTCTCTTTGAATGTATTTTGCAACTTTTTCTTCTCTTTTTCATTTCTTTGAATTTTCTTCTTTTCTTTTCTTTTTGCACTCAAAATTTGATGTAGGAGTCTTTTCTTTTCTTTATCTTTTTGTTTTTCTTCTTTCTTTTTCTTTTTATTGCAGCACTTGATTGTCAATCCGAGTAAGCTCTGATTACCGCATGATGTAAGGCTAACCAGGCTTCTTCAATAATGGAGAAGTTGTCAACCTTGTTTTTTCCCGATCTAGGAGAGACACCAAAATGATACACTTTGAATTGATAAGTAATCTGCAAAAATTAAAGAAATAAATAATTAATATGGAAACATAAATAAGAAATGGAAGTAGAAAGGAAATGATAAGAATTGAAATGGATAGAAATGTTATCAAAGATGGGCTGCGAAAGTGTTGTTGAATTGTCCTTCAAATGTTGATGAATTCGACCACGTTGTTGAATTGTCCTTCAAATGTTGATGAATTCGACCACCATTGGTGTTGATGCAAGTGATTCTTGATGAATGTTGAAGGATAATTCAATGGTTAAGGAATAGTGTTGAATATGGTAATGGGATGGTGATAGATAGATGATAATGAATAGATAGTATCTTATAAAACTAAGAAGGAACCAATGCTATAGAGGAGCAAAGACCCGTTTCTTATAAGTCTTATAAGGGATGGTATGAAAGGACTTTGACCCAGTAGTTATATAAACTAGGAACCAGAAGTATCAAGGGAAGGAATGACGCCACAAACTTTAGAAAAGCTTGCTTAATCGATATAGTTCTAAAAAGAACTTGAAGAGAGAATAATCTCGCAAAGAGTTTGTATTATCAAAATGGTTATGTTTACAATGGAAATATAATAGCCTATTTATAGTTTTTAAAGGGTTTAGGCTGAATAAACACATGATGGTTCGGTTAAGGTTGAAACCCCTTTGAAAGTACATGATTTTTAATGAAAAATACATAATTTTAATGAAGATAAATGCTATTGGCCGAATGGTTAGGTGTTGGTTCGGCCCTAAGGATGTTTTGAATGCATTTGGAAGTTATTTGGGCGCCAAAATGAAGAGGAAGGAGTCTTTGGCCGAATAGGAAGCATCCCATGGTGTTTTGGCGCCAATTTGAAGTCATATGGAGTGCACCTTCTTGAATGATGCACATGGCAGCGTACATGAATGCACATAGGTCTTCTTGCAATGCTTTGGTGAGGTTGCAACCATAAGATGATGTCTTGAAGTCCATGGGCAGCCTAGAGATGAACTAGCTTCAATGGTAAGCTAGGTGAGTGTCTTGGTAGCTAACTAGTTGAGCTATAGCTTGATGAACTCAAGCTAGTTAGCTTTGGTCTTCTCAGCTCCTCAGCTACTCTCTCAGATACTTCTAGCTACTTTTAGTCCACTTTTCAACAATTTGGTCCAAAGCTCTCCTCCAGCTAAGTTTAGCTACATGCTAGCTCCTCTAGCTAAGTTGAAGATCCTTAACTGATGAAATGAACTACCATAATGTTCATGAGCTAGTGTGAGCTGTTATGCTTGTCCTTTTAGCTAACCAAGCTACCATAATATGATTTGCTTTGTGTTTCACCTATAAGAATCAACAAACAAATAAAGTACGCAATGTGTGAGCTCATTTAAGGTAAAATGCATGCTGCTGTGAGGTGTTTAAGTGATATGAGCTTTGAATGATCATCTAGAAGGTAAGATAACATTTATATAAGCTAGATAGAAGGCATAGGACATTCATGAGCTTTAAGAAAACATGTATGAGATAGAAAAGAGATGAATACATGCAAATGATCTAAAGAAACATGGATTTAAAGCTAGTGAGCTAATGTAAACATAACATGAGCTAGAATAACATGACATGGGCTAATAAATGAATGATACATGCTGCCATGACATGTAAATGATATGCAAACATAATAAATGAATCTATACGTAAGACATAATATAAAGCTAAGTAAAGATGTGAAAACATATGTTATGCATGAAAATCATATAATATGCAAGTGAATGATAACATATGATTATTCAAGCATAGTTTAAGATGCAAATGCATGCTCATAATAATATATATAGTATATAAATGAGTAAATATAATATAAAGTAAGGAAGAACTCCCTTAGATTGATCTTGATGGATCTTCAATGATGTGAGTATGTCATGCAAAAAAGTTGGTGCTAGACAGGATCACATCATCCTCCCCTTCTTTTGGGCGATTTGTCCTCAAATCGAAAGGTGACTTCTCTTTAGTGTCTTTCCATTTAAACATTGCTGATTTGTCTTCAAAATATATCCATTCAATAGCAACTTGTTTAAGACATTCCCTTTCAAAAATATCTATGAAAGGATTCTTGTGAAAAGTCATGAACCTTGAATAAGTACCTTGAACCTCCTTGTCCTGAAAAGAAAGAAAACTTTCATAAGTAAGGGAATTATTAGTCATTAGTAAGTTAAAGATATACTCCCTGTTCATATCTTTTGGATGGCCAAGAGTTATGTCTTTTGAATCACAAGATATGTTGCTTTGAATGATCAGAACTTTTGGCACTCCAAAAGACGCATTCTTTTGTTCTTCAAAGGTCATGTCCTTTGTTTGAAGAGTCACATCCTTTGGCAACTGAAAATAGAAGTCTTTTAAACTTCCATGGATCACGTCTCTTGGTTCCTCCATTGGGCAAATTGTGCCTTTTATATTGTTCTGCAAATCAAAGAATAATTTTGTAGTTTCATGGTTGGAATCATCCTTGATCTTTCATTTCTTCCATAGGCATTCTCGAATGACCATGACATTACAAATTGATAAGATAATACCGTATACATGAATTGAATTGCTACAAAATAACTTAAAATTGGTAAATGAAAAACTATTGACAAAATGAATGGAAATATCAAACCAGGGTTGATGTTTAATGGGTGTTGGTTTCTTAAAGATGGAAAAATCCATTTGTTGCTGAATTCCCTTCAATATGTGCAATGTACAAGGAATATCAATGATCCCAACTCTTGGCGATGAAACAAAAGGATGGTTGTGAGGATAGTATCTTGAAGAATGCTCAAAGAATAACCAATGCTATAGAGAGCAAAGACCCAATCTTTATATTGTTTCTTCAAGGGGTGGTGTTAAGTACTTTGACCCACTATTTATATGAACTAGGAACCAGAAGTATCAAGATGAAAGAAGAGGGTTGATGCCACAAGTATAAAATACTTGATAAGTCGATAAAAAGTAACCAGGACTTAAGGAAGAGAATAATCTCACTTTAATTAAACAAAAGGTCTGATTACAAATGAAATATAATAGCCTATTTATAGTTTTTGAAGGGACTTGGCCGAATAGGTACATGTTGGTTCGACCAGCCCTTGTACCTTCCTAAAATGACATGATTTTTAATGAAAATACAAGACTTTAATGAAAATACATGCTATTGGCCGAATGGTTATGTGTTAGTTCGGCCCTAAGGATGATTTGAATGCATTTGGAAGTTATTTGGGCGCCAAAATGAAGAGGAAAGAGTCTTTGGCCGAATAAGAAGCATCCCTTGGTGTTTTGGCGCCAATTTGATGTCACATGGAGTGCACATGCTTGAATGATGCACATGGAAGCCTACATGAATGCACATGGGTCTTCTTGCTATGCTTTGATGAGGTTGCAACCATAGGATGATGTCTTGAAGTCCATGGAATGAAGATAGGCAACAACTAGGCGTGAATTAGCTTCCAACATGCATCTAGGTGACATGGCATCCATTGGGCAGCCTAGAGATGAACTAGCTTCAAGGTAAGCTAGGTGAGTTATAGCTTGATGAACTCAAGCTAGTTAGCTTTGGTCTTCTCAACTCCTCAGCTACTCTCCCAGCTACTTCCAGCTACCTCTAGTCCACTTTTCAGTAATTTGGTCCAAAGCTCTCCTCCAGCTAAGTTCAGCTACATGCTAGCTCCTCCAGCTAAGTTTAAGCTCCTTATGTGATGAAATGAGCTGCCATAATGTTCATGAGCTAGTGTGAGCTGTTGCGCTTGTCCTTTTAGCTAGCCAAGCTACCATAATATGCCTTGTTTTGTGTTTCACCTATAGGAATCACCAAACAAATAAAATAAGCAATGTGTGAGCTCATTTAAGGTAAAATGCATATTGTCGTGAGATGTTTGATTGATATGATCTATGAATGCATGTCATGAGCTAAGTACATAATGATATAACATATGTAAGCTAATGTATAAGACCTAGGAGCTAAAATGAATGCACGTGAGCTAACAAATGAATGATTAAACATTCTGCCATTTCACGAATGAATTGAATCATGCTTAAATGAATGCAAGACTAATATAACATACTGAACATACTTGAAATAACATTGTGCATCAATTATAAAGATGTTAATATGTTGTATGCATGAATATCATATAACATGGTATTCATAAATGATAAATGGAAACATGTAATAATAATATTCTAAGAAATGATATGTAATCATAACATATATTTGAATGTTATGAAAGACATGATTAACTAAATATAGGATGGAAATAATAATATGATAATTTATACTAACATGTGAATGAATGCTTATGTTAAAATAGAATGTATAAATGATATAATATAAGATAGGGTAATGAAGAACTCCCTTAGAAACAACTTTGAAGAACATCCATGGTGTGTTCAAGTCATGGAGAAAGTTGGAGCTAGTTTGGATCGTATCATCCTCCCCTTCTTTTAGGCGATTTGTCCTCAAATCGAAGTAGTTTCTCATTGAAGACCTTCTTGATGTAGGAAGGATTGAATCCTTATGTTTTCCTCCAATAGATGATACGATATGTTCAACCTCTCTTCTTCAAATCTGGTAACTTCACGTCCTTTAATGGGAGGACACAATGTTTGGAAACCAGCACATGTCCTTTGATTCAAAAATTGTGTCTTGTACTCCAAAGGTTGTATCTTTTCACTCTTACTCCTTGAATCATCATGATGGTTGGTGAAGAAATTTGACTTTTGATATCCTTCAAGCAAGTGGATAAAGTCAACAACTTTAAGCTTTGTGCTCTTCCAGATGATGGCCTTTAAAAAGGTGGACAATGCTTGCTTCACAGCATCGTAGTGGCGGAATTTGATGTACCAATCAAACTCAAAATGACAAATGATCTTGTCATCATAGATTGATTGGATAACACCACTTATACTAATCAAATTGCTGTAAAATGAATCAAAGTTATAAAACGAAAAACTAATAACAAAATGAATAGAATTAGCAAACCAGGGAGTATGTTTAATGGGCGTTGGTTGCTTAGTGATGGAAATCTCTATTGTTTGCTGAATTGCATTCAATATGTGCAATGTACTTGGATTATCAATGATCCCATTTCTTGGCACTTCAAGTGGCATATCTTTTTTAACATCAAGTGGCATAGCTGTTGGAACGTCAAAGGACATGTCTTGTGGATTACCAAAGGTCACACCTATTGGTTCTTCAAAAGACATGTTTCTTGAATTTTCTACTTGAAAATATATGTCTCTTTGAATATCCTACAAGGAAAAAGAAATAGTAGAAGATGAATTGTTAGGTAAAAATTATCCTTCACTCTGCTTCTCTTCTCTATACTCATCCTTTTCAAATTTTCCACTTTCAATTTGCTCCACTACTTGCAAAACATCCTTTTCAACTCCAACAGATTCATTTCCAATTGTTCTTGTCTCCTCAAAACGTTCTTCTTCAAAGCTTCTTTTTATGGCCTTCATTTTCTCCCATTCTTCTATGTGTGACTTAAGGGTCACTTGGCATTCATGAACTTGACTGGGAAGCAAGGGTGCCAATATGATTTGCTTTCCTTGATGTTGGAAAGAGTACTTGTTAGAGAATCTGTCATGAGTAGCCTTCTTATCATATTGCCAAGGACGTCCTAGTATAAGGTGTCTTGCACTCATGGGTACCACGTCACAAAGAACTTCATCATTGTATCTTCCAATTGAAAAAGGTACAACAACTTGCTTGGTTACCTTGGCTTCTCCCACATCGTTGAGCCACTGAAGTTTATAAGGATGAGGATGTTTGGAAATCTTGAGACCCAACTTTTCTACCATGTGAGTACTTGCTACATTTGTACAACTTCCTCCATCAATGATCACCACGCAAATTTTATCTCCCACGTGACATTTGGTATGGAAAAGGTTCTCTCTTTGTTCATCCTCTTGACTTTGAATGTTCAAAGTCCTTTTGACTACAAAGATGTTGGATGGAAGAGACATGTTAGCAAATAAGGAAAAATTGAAATGTGTGTAGGACCTTACCAGAGTATACTCTCACAAAGCCTCACGAGTCACTCCAAGAAAAATTTGATGACACTCAATCTGCTCGTGTTTGCACTCTAGGACTTTAATGGCTTTTACTTGTCCTCTTCTGATCTCACACACGCTAGCCTTTTTCCTCTCGATTCTCTTGTCTCAAGTTTTAGAGAACTTTACTCAAGACTGTATCAAATAAATTTCTACTTGTTTGGCATCGGCTGCAAAAAGGTTAGTAGGAATGGAAAGTAAAATATAATTGAAAGGGTGGCTTAGAAAAATAGAAAGAAGAGAATAAAGGGGTTACTTACACAACTCACTTTACAACCTTCTATCACCACAATCAAATTTATAGGCTTACTTGAATGGCTTGGTGATGAGAATTGTTGATGAGTGCTTCCAACTTTTCTTTCTTTTTTCTTCTTTTGAGTGTCTTCAATTTCTTCTTTTGAGTGCTTTGATTTTCTTTGCTGGATTTTTTTTGATTTCTTTCACTTTGCACTTCTTTTTGTATTTTGTTTTTGTTGTTGTTGCACGTTGCTTCTTCCACCAAAGCTCTGATTATTGCTTGACGTAAGGTAATTCTACCTTCTCGTTTGATTGTGGATCCAGGAAGGAAGCAAAATAACCTGCACAAGTGAATGGCTCAAAACAGAATGGATAAGGGTGGTAACATATGGTTTAATAGGTAGCCTATTTAATAAATGAGAGATGGAAGTGGAAGATGATTGAAATGGTTATGGTTATGGCGATGAAACAAAAGGATGGTTGTGAGGATAGTATCTTGAAGAATGCTCAAAGAAGAACCAATGCTATAGAGAGCAAAGACCCAATCTTTATATTGTTTCTTCAAGGGGTGGTGTTAAGTACTTTGACCCACTAGTTATATGAACTAGGAACCAGAAGTATCAAGATAAAAGAAGAGGGTTGACGCCACAAGTATAAAATACTTGATAAGTCGATAAAAAGTCACCAGAACTTAAGGAAGAGAATAATCTCACTTTAATTAAACAAAAGGTATGATTACAAATGAAATATAATGGCCTATTTATAGTGTTTGAAGGGACTTGGCCAAATAGGTACATGTTGGTTTGGCCAGCCCTTGTACCTTCCTAAAATGACATGATTTTTAATGAAAAAACAAGACTTTAATGAAAATACATGCTATTGGCCGAATGGTTATGTGTTGGCTCGGCCCTAAGGATGATTTGAATGCATTTGGAAGTTATTTGGGCGCCAAAATGAAGAGGAAAGAGTCTTTTTGCCGAATAGGAAGCACCCTTGGTGTTTTGGCACCAATTTGATGTCACATGGAGTGCACATGCTTGAATGATGCACATGACAGCCTACATGAATGCACATGGGTCTTCTTGCTATGCTTTGATGAGGTTGCAACCATAGGATGATGTCTTGAAGTCCATGGAATGAAGATAGGCAACAACTAGGCGTGAATTAGCTTCCAACATGCATCTAGGTGACATGGCATCCATTGGATAGCCTAGAGATGAACTACCTTCAAGGTAACCTAAGTGAGTGTCTTGGTAACTAACTAGGTGAGTTATAGCTTGATGAACTCAAGCTAGTTAGCTTTGGTCTTCTCAACTCCTCAGCTACTTCCAGCTACCTCTAGTCCACTTTTCAGTAATTTGGTCCAAAGCTCTCCTCCAGCTAAGTTCAGCTACATGCTAGCTCCTCCAGCTAAGTTTAAGCTCCTTATGTGATGAAATGAGCTGCCATAATGTTCATGAGCTAGTGTGAGTTGTTGTGCTTGTTCTTTTAGCTAGCCAAGCTACCATAATATGCTTTGTTTTGTGTTTCACCTATAGGAATCACCAAACAAATAAAATAAGCAATGTGTGAGCTCATTTAAGGTAAAATGCATGCTGTCGTGAGATGTTTGAGTGATATGAGCTATGAATGCATGTCATGAGCTAAGTACATAATGATATAACATATGTAAGCTAATGTATAAGACCTAGGAGCTAAAATGAATGCACGTGAGCTAACAAATGAATGATTAAACATTCTGCCATTTCACGAATGAATTGAATCATGCTTAAATGAATGCAAGACTAATATAACATACTTAACATACTTGAAATAACATTGTGCATCAATTATAAAGATGTGAATATGTTGTATGCATGAATATCATATAACATGGTATTCATAAATGATAAATGGAAACATGTAATAATAATATCCTAAGAAATGATATGTAATCATAACATATATTTGAATGATATGAAAGACATGATTAACTAAATATAGGATGGAAATAATAATATGATAATTTATATTAACATGTGAATGAATGCTTATGATAGAATAGAATGTATAAATGATATAATATAAGATAGGGTAATGAATAACTCCCTTAGAAACAGCTTTGAAGAACATCCATGGTGTGTTCAAGTCATGGAGAAAGTTGGAGCTAGTTTGGATCGTATCAGTCATACCTATTGGTTCTTCAAAAGACATGTTTAATGAATCATCTCCTTGAAAAGGTATGTCTTTTAAATTTCCATGCAAGACAAACTGAAGGATAGGAAAAGGAGTAAAGTTAGATAAAATTTGTTCAAAAGTCTTGATGTAAGGCGAATCTACACGCTTTGATGGAAGAGAGTAGATAGCCTTATTGTGTCCCGATCTAGGATTGACAAGTACTGATTTCCTTGAATTTATAAGTTTGGGCTGCAAAATAAGATAAGAAAATAATGATTAATAATGAAATTTAATAAAGGGGATAATAATATAAGTAATGAAAATAAATAATAATAATGAAATGAAATAAATAAAGGATAGAGATGGCTGCGGAATTGATGGAAGAGATGGATGATGTTGATGATGAAATGGAAATGGTGGTGATTTTGTATCTCAAACATGCCAAAGAGGAAACTATGCTATGAAGCACAATCCCGGTCTTCACAAACTTGTTGAGGGGTGGTGATAGTGTCTTCAACCCACTAGATATCAATCTAGGGATTTTGGAATCAAAATGGAAGGAATGACGCCACAATTATAGGAACTATACTTGTTTAATCGATAAAGTTCACAAAGAACTTTGAAGAGAAATAACTCACAAGAGTATATTTTATATAAGAGATGAGATGCTTACAAATGAAATGCACTAGCCTATTTATAGTTTTTAAAAGGGTTTAGGCCAAATAGATACATGATGGTTCGGCTATAGATGAAACCCCTTTGAAAATACATGATTTTTAAATAAAGATACATGATTTTAATGAAGATACATGCTCTTGGCCGAATGGTATAAGGTGTTGGTTCGGCCTAAGGATGTTTTGAATGCATTTGGAAGTTATTTGGGTGCTAAAATGAAGAGGAAATAGCCTTTGGCCGAATAGGAAGCATCCCTTGGTGTTTTGGCGCCAATTTGATGTCACATGGAGTGCACATGCTTGAATGATGCATATGGCAGCCTACTTGAACGCACATGGGTCTTTTTACAAGGCTTTTGATATGATCTCGATTATATGTTTCGAGTCATATATGTGAATGTCCGATCGTGATTATAGTAAAAAAAACCTGTAATGATAGCTTGAACTCTGAAATTACATAAATATAAACATAAGAAGGAAATGATATGAAATAATAAATATTGAGGAGGATCGGGAAGCAACCATGGCTAGATTTCTTGCCGGACTCAAACCTGAGATTGCCAACACACTAGAGTTGTACCATTACATAGAACTTGATGAAATGGTGCAAATGGCTATGAAAATAGAGAGGCAACTACGGAGAAGATCTATATCTTGCACTACCATGCCTTCGAGATGGAGTCCTAACAATTTGAAGAAGTCTACTCCTATTCCTATCAAGGAAAAGGTTGAATCCTCAAATGCTTCCCAAATCAGCAAGGATAATCGAGGAAAAGAGATCCCTGAACGATTAAGAGACATCTGTTTCTTTAAATGTATTGGGAGGGGACATGTATCCACACAATGTCCCAACCGAAACACCATGCTACTACTTGGAAATGGAGAGATTAAATCTGACCATGAAGAAGAAGAAGCGCCACCACCACCAACAGAAGTTGAGGAAGAAGCCGAAATTGGTGCTCCAGTGGAAGGTGAAGCCCTAGTGGTCAAAAGAAGTCTAAGTGCTCAAGTGGTAGAAGACAATACACAACAGGAAAACATCTTTCATACACGTTGCCATGTGAATGAAAAGGTGTGTTTCATGATCATAGACGGTGGAAGTTGTACCGGCTTGGCAAGTACCATTATGGCAGAGAAATTAGGATTAAAAACATTGAAGCATCCAAGTCCCTACAAATTACAATGGTTAAATGAACGAGGATAACTTAATGTCAACAAACAGGTGATGGTCCTTTCTCCATTGGTAAGTACAAGGATGAGGTTATGTGCGATGTTGTTCCTATGCATGCTAGCCATTTACTCCTTGGAAGACCATGGCAATATGATAGGAGGACCATTCATGATTGTTTTACCAATCAATATTCATTCAACCATGGAGGGAAGAAGATAATTCTAACACCTTTGACGCCTAAACAAGTCCAAATTGATAAAATCAAGATGAAACAAAGTGTTGAGGTCATGAGGAAAGGAAAATCAAAGTCAATAGAGGAGGAAACCAGCCCAAAAACAAGTGCTTGTTACAAAGATGTCTACTGACAAGACGCAAAGTTGATGATGGTTTTTCTAACCTTAACAATGCAAGAGTTTCCTTTGATTTGTAGGATGAACCAAGCAACATAATCCATCATTTTGGTGAACTAAAGGATATGAATTTTCAAGAGCCAAGAGGTGCGACTATTGAAGAGCAAAGAATGGTAACTCTTCATCCAAAGGACGCGATCCATCAAGAATCAAGAGTCATGCCTATTGAAATCCAAAGGGAAATGATTTTTCATCCAAAGGGCGTGACTTATGAGGACATCGCCATTCCAAGAGTCATCACCTTTCATGAATCAATGCATCTATCTATGGAAAGGAGCATGATTTTTGGAATACAAAAGGGCACTAACGTTCAAAGCCAAATGTCTTCAATAAACATGAACTTTGAACCTACATTTTTCAGGAAGTATTTCTTAACTTTAATTTTGTTTGATCACATTCATACTAATGAAAGTTTTCTTTCTTTTTAGATCAAGAACTTATAAGGCATTCTTTCAAAAGATATGAACCTTTTTATAAAGGTACTTATCGAATGGAAGGACTCAAAGAAAAGAAGATCTTTCGATTTGAGGACAAATCGGTTAAAAGAAGGGGAGGATGATGTGACCCCATTCAGCATCATGGATAATCCAACCTTACAAGGGAAGAGACTTTCTAACTTTACACATATATATGCTTATTTCAAATATTTTAATATAGTTATTTTCATCTACATATATTATATCTATAGTTATTATGATGATAACTTATCCATTAATATGTGAGATATAAGTTATCATAATATACTATAGTTCACATTCTTATATTATACATTATATAAGTTCATTTACTTAGTTTATTTCTTTATGTTATGCATGTAGGCACATTCGGCCAATACTTGGGAGCTATATTGGAGCTAAATGGAGTCTGTAAAAGCAATGATACTTATATGGGAACGATTAGGAGAGCATAAGGAGCAAATTGGTGAAAAGTTATTTTGAGGCTGTGAGCTCATAGCTGGATTGAGCTGAAGAATTGAGCTATAAGATGACTTCATTTCAGTTGGGGAGCTGCACCATCATCATCACCACTTAGGACACTTCAAATATGTCCTAAGTCAAAATTTGTGAAAACGTACCTTTTCGCGAATAGTTGCCATCTCAAGAGGTACCTTTTCGCGAATAGTTGCCATCTCAAGAGGTACCTTTTCACAAGGAGCTGCCATAATGTTATGCATGCTAAAAGTCACCTATGGCCTGCTCACCTTTAGCTCATTCACACCATAAGTAGCTCAAACATGAAACATTAGGACCTTTCATGAATGATGCTGCCCATGAAGATGCCTTTTCATCCAAGAGCACGTTGTTGAAGAAATTACAAACAATGGAAGCTTAAATCACCAAGTGACATGATATAGAGCTCCATGCCTATTCGACCACACACATTCCATGCACATGAGAAGACACATCACCATTCGGCCATGGGGAGAAAATGGCGCCAAGATGAACAAGCATGACCATTCGGCCAAGAGAGATACCTTCCCATCCTTAGCCGAATCATCAAGCCCCTTTATGAAGGGTTAGTCGAACCAACACCAAGCCTATAGACATGTTCTTTTATTTTGAAGCATTATGTATCTTCATAAAGTCATGTATAGCTGAAACATCATGTAACCATTCGGCCAAGCCCTTTCATTTCCAATAAATAGAGCGGCTTGCCATCATTTGTAATCATCTCAACTCATATATAAAAATTACTCTTGTGAGTTAATTTCTCTTAAAGTTTTTTGTGAACTTTATCGATTAAACAAGTATAGTTCCTATACTTGTGGCGTCATTCCTTCTATCCTGATTCTAAAATTCCTAGATTGATATCTAGAGGGTTGAAGACATTATCACCACCCCTCAAGCAAGTTTGTGAAGACCGGGATTGTGCTCTTTAGCATTATTTCATCTTTGGCGTGCTTGAGATACAACAACACCACCATCTCCACTTCATCATCAACATCATCAACTTTATCCATCAAGACCATCAATTCCGTAGCCATCTCTATCATTTCTTTATTTTATTTTATTTCTTATCTTTAGTATTTCATTTATTTTATTTACTAATCATATTCCTTTTCATATCTATGTTGCAGCCAAGTTTATAATTCAAGGGCATCAGTACTTGTCTGATACGATCCAAACAAACTCCAACTTTCTCCATGACTTGAACACACCATGGATGTTCTTCAAAGCTGTTTCTAAGGGAGTTCTTCATTACCCTATCTTATACTATATCATTTATACATTCTATTCTATCATAAGCATGAATTCACATGTTAGTATAAATTATCATATTATTATCCTATGCTTATTTGATCATGTTTTTCATATTATTCAAATATATGTTATGATTACATATCATTTCTTAGGATATTATTATTACATGTTTCCATTTATCATTTATGAATACCATATTATATGATATTCATGCATAATTGATGCACAATGTTATTTCAAGTATGTTAAGTATGTTATATTAGTCTTGCATTCATTTAAGCATGATTCAATTCATTCGTGAAATGGCAGAATGCTTAATCATTCATTTGTTAGCTCACGTGCATTCATTCTAGCTCCTAGGCCTTATACATTAGCTTACATATGTTATATCATTATGTACTTAGCTCATGACATGCATTCATAGCTCATATCACTCAAACACCTCACGACAGCATGCATTTTACCTTAAATGAGCTCACACATTGCTTATTTTGTTTGTTTGGTGATTCCTATAGGTGAAACACAAAACAAGGCATATTATGGTAGCTTGGCTAGCTAAAAGGACAAGCACAACAGCTCACACTAGCTCATGAACATTATGGCAGCTCATTTCATCACATAAGGAGCTTAAACTTAGCTGGAGGAGCTAGCATGTAGCTGAACTTAGCTGGAGGAGAGCTTTGGACCAAATTACTGAAAAGTGGACTAGAGGTAGCTGGAAGTAGCTGGGAGAGTAGCTGAGGAGTTGAGAAGACCAAAGCTAACTAGCTTGAGTTCATCAAGCTATAACTCACCTAGTTAGCTACCAAGACACTCACCTAGCTTACCTTGAAGCTAGTTCATCTCTAGGCTGCCCAATGGATGCCATGTCACCTAGATGCATGTTGGAAGCTAATTCACGCCTAATTGTTGCCTATCTTTATTCCATGGACTTCAAGACATCATCCTATGGTTGCAACCTCATCAAAGCATAACAAGAAGACCCATGTGCATTCATGTAGGCTGCCATGTGCATCATTCAAGCATGTGCACACCATGTGACATCAAATTGGCGCCAAAACACCAAGGGATGCTTGCTGTTCGGTCAAAGACTCTTTCCTCTTCATTTTGGCGCCCAAATAACTTCCAAATGCTTTCAAAATATCCTTAGGGCCGAACCAACACATAACCATTCGGCCAAGAGCATGTATTTGCATTAAGTCATGTATTTTTACACAAAAATCATGTCATTTTAGGAAGGCACAAGGGCTGGCCGAACCAACATGTATCTATTCGGCCAAATCCCTTCAAAAACTATAAATAGGCTTTCCTATTTCATTTGTAACTACACCTTTTTGTTCAATTAAAGTGAGATTATTCTCTTCTTAAGTCCTGGTGACTTTTTATCGACTTATCAAGTATTTTATACTTGTGGCGTCAACCCCTTCCTTTCATCTTGATACTTCTGGTTCCTAGTTCATATAACTAGTGGGTCAAAGTACTTAAAACCATCCCTTGAAGAAACAATATAAAGATTGGGTCTCTGCTCTATATAGCATTGGTTCTTCTTTGAGATTTCTTCAAGATACTATCCTCACAACCATCCTTTTATTTCATCACCATAACCATAGCCTTATCAACTATCTTCCGCTTCCATTACTCATTATTTAAATAGCCTACCAATTCACCCATACGTCTACCACCCTTAACCATTCTACTTTGAGCCATTCACTTTGCAGGTTGTTTTGCTTCCTTCCTAGATCCACAATCATTTGAAAAGGTACAAGTACCTTACATCAAGCGGTAATCAGAGCTTTGGTGGAAGAAGCAACGTGCAACAACAACAAAGAAGAAAATACAAAAAGAAGTGCAAAAGTGAAGTGCAAAGTCGAAGAAAAAAAAATCAGCAAAGGAAAAAGAAGCACTCAAAAAGATTGAAAGCACTCAAAAAGAAGAAAAAGAAAGAAAGAAAAGTTGGAAGCACTCATCAACAAGTCTCATCACCAAGCCATTCAAGTAAGCCTTTAAATTTGATTGTGGTGATAGAAGGTTGTAAAGTGACTTGTGTAAGTAACCCCTTTCATTCTCTTCTTTCTAATTTCTAAGCCACCTCTTCAATTATATTTGTTTTTCCATTCCTACTAACCATTTGCAGCCGACGCCAAACAAGTGAAATTACTCGATATAGTCTTGAGTAAAAGTTCACTAGAACTTGAGACAAGAGAATCGAGAGGAAAAAGGCTGGAGCATGTGTGAGATCAGAAGAGGACAAGTAAAAGCCATTAAAGTCCTAGAGTACAAACACGAGTGGATTGAGTGACATCAAGTTTTCTTGGAGTGACTCTTGAGGCTTTGTGAGAGTATACTCTGGTAAGGTCCTTTTACACATTTTCCATTTTTTTTATTTCACTAACAAAATTTTAATTTCTTCCATGGAGTATGAACAACAAAGAGTGAATGCATTTCATACTCGTTGCCATGTAAGCAATGGTAAAGTATGTCTTGTAACCATTGATAGTGGAAGTTGTGCAAATCTAGCTAGCACATATACGATAGAGAAGTTGGGACTTGCAACATTTAAACATCCCAAGCCATATGTTTTGCAAGGATTTAACGAAGATGAAGAGTTAGAAGTCATAGAGCAAGTACTTGTACCATTCTCAATTGGAAAATATGAAGATGAGGTCTTGTGCGATGTTGTCTCCATGAGTTCGAGCCACCTTCTTTTTGGTCGACCTTGGCAGTTTGATAAACGAGCAACACATAATTGCTTCACCAATCGCTTTTCATTCATCCATAATGAAAAGAAGATTACATTGGTGCCAATGATGCCAAATCTAGTGCATGAAGACCAAACTCAACTTAAATCTCGAATAGAAGAATGGCAGAAAACTAAAGCCATGAAGAAAGCTGAAAAAGAAGTCTTGCAAGAGCAACAAGTTCAACAACCGAAAAATCAGATTGATATGACAAAAGTTGGAATTGATGAGTGTAGAGAAGAGAAGCAAAGTGAAGAACATATTTTAACCAACTTTTCTCTTCCATCTATTCTTCCTATTGTTTTGCAGGACAATTCAAGAGATGTATCTTTTCGGGAGGATGAATCCAGGATCATGAATTATGGAGGACTAAAGGATGTGACCTTTGAAGAACCAATAGGCGTGACTCTTTGTGATTCACAAGACATGTCTATTGATGTTTTGAGGGTTATACCATTGAATTTCCAATTAAAGGTGTCACTTGAAGTGCTAAGAAATGGAATCATTGACATCCCAAGTGCAATGCCAATTATTAGGAGAATTCAGCGACCAGCTCCAATTAAACATCCACCATGGTTTGCTAACTCTACTCATTTTGTTATTAGATTTTCATTTACTAATTTTGATTTCTTTCGTAGCAATTGGATTCGTATAAGTGGTGTTGTCCAAGTAATATATGATGATAAGATCATTTTTTATTTTGAATTTGATTGGTGCATCAAATACGCCCACTTCAATGGAGATCAAAGGATAGATGATTCAAGGAGACATGGAGTTACCAGATTCGAAGCCAAGAGGTTAAACATGTCGTGCAAATCATTTATTGGGGGAAAGCATGAGGAATCAATCTCTCCTACACTAAGAATGTCTTCAATAAGAAACTACTTCGATTTGAGGACAAATCGCTCTAAAGAAGGGGAGGATGATACGATCCAAACAAGCTCCAACTTTCTCCATGACTTGAACACACCATGGATGTTCTTCAAAGCTGTTTCTAAGGGAGTTCTTCATTACCCTATCTTATACTATATCATTTATACATTCTATTCTATCATAAGCATGAATTCACATGTTAGTATAAATTATCATATTATTATCCTATGCTTATTTGATCATGTTTTTCATATTATTCAAATATATGTTATGATTACATATCATTTCTTAGGATATTATTATTACATGTTTCCATTTATCATTTATGAATACCATATTATATGATATTCATGCATAATTGATGCACAATGTTATTTCAAGTATGTTAAGTATGTTATATTAGTCTTGCATTCATTTAAGCATGATTCAATTCATTCGTGAAATGGCAGAATGCTTAATCATTCATTTGTTAGCTCACGTGCATTCATTCTAGCTCCTAGGCCTTATACATTAGCTTACATATGTTATATCATTATGTACTTAGCTCATGACATGCATTCATAGCTCATATCACTCAAACACCTCACGGAAGCATGCATTTTACCTTAAATGAGCTCACACATTGCTTATTTTATTTGTTTGGTGATTCCTATAGGTGAAACACAAAACAAGACATATTATGGTAGCTTGGCTAGCTAAAAGGACAAGCACAACAGCTCACACTAGCTCATGAACATTATGGCAGCTCATTTCATCACATAAGGAGCTTAAACTTAGCTGGAGGAGCTAGCATGTAGCTGAACTTAGCTGGAGGAGAGCTTTGGACCAAATTACTGAAAAGTGGACTAGAGGTAGCTGGAAGTAGCTGGGAGAGTAGCTGAGGAGTTGAGAAGACCAAAGCTAACTAGCTTGAGTTCATCAAGCTATAACTCACCTAGTTAGCTACCAAGACACTCACCTAGCTTACCTTGAAGCTAGTTCATCTCTAGGCTGCCAATGGATGCCATGTCACCTAGATGCATGTTGGAAGCTAATTCACGCCTAATTGTTGCCTATCTTTATTCCATGGACTTCAAGACATCATCCTATGGTTGCAACCTCATCAAAGCATAACAAGAAGACCCATGTGAATTCATGTAGGCTGCCATGTGCATCATTCAAGCATGTGCACACCATGTGACATCAAATTGGCGCCAAAACACCAAGGGATGCTTGCTGTTCGGCCAAAGACTCTTTCCTCTTCATTTTGGCGCCCAAATAACTTCCAAATGCTTTCAAAATATCCTTAGGGCCGAACCAACACATAACCATTCGGCCAAGAGCATGTATTTGCATTAAGTCATGTATTTTCACACAAAAATCATGTCATTTTAGGAAGGCACAAGGGCTGGCCGAACCAACATGTATCTATTCGGCCAAATCCCTTCAAAAACTATAAATAGGCTTTCCTATTTCATTTGTAACTACACCTTTTTATTCAATTAAAGTGAGATTATTCTCTTCTTAAGTCCTGGTGACTTTTTATCGACTTATCAAGTATTTTATACTTGTGGCGTCAACCCCTTCCTTTCATCTTGATACTTCTGGTTCCTAGTTCATATAACTAGTGGGTCAAAGTACTTAAAACCATCCCTTGAAGAAACAATATAAAGATTGGGTCTCTGCTCTATATAGCATTGGTTCTTCTTTGAGATTTCTTCAAGATACTATCCTCACAACCATCCTTTTATTTCATCACCATAACCATAGCCTTATCAACTATCTTCCGCTTCCATTACTCATTATTTAAATAGCCTACCAATTCACCCATACGTCTACCACCCTTAACCATTCTACTTTGAGCCATTCACTTTGCAGGTTGTTTTGCTTCCTTCCTAGATCCACAATCATTTGAAAAGGTACAAGTACCTTACATCAAGTGTCATGCTTAAATGAAGGCAAGACTAATATAACATACTTAACATACTTGAAATAACATTGTGCATCAATTATGCATGAATATCATATAATATGGTATTCATAAATGATAAATGGAAACATGTAATAATAATATCCTAAGAAATGATATGTAATCATAACATATATTTGAATAATATGAAAAACATGATCAAATAAGCATAGGATAATAATATGATAATTTATACTAACATGTGAATTCATGCTTATGATAGAATAGAATGTATAAATGATATAGTATAAGATAGGGTAATGAAGAACTCCCTTAGAAACAGCTTTGAAGAACATCCATGGTGTGTTCAAGTCATGGAGAAAGTTGGAGCTTGTTTGGATCGTATCATTGTCAATCCTAGATCGGGACACAATAAGGCTATCTACTCTTCTCACCAAAGTGTGTAGATTCGCCTTACATCACCAATGCTATAGAGGACCAAAGACTCGTTTCTTATAAGTCTTATAACGGATGGTATGAAAGGACTTTAACCCACTAGTTATATAAACTAGGAACCAGAAGTATCAAGGGAATAAATGATGCCACAAACTTTAGAAAAGCTTGCTTAATCGATATAGTTCTAAAAAAAACTTGAAGAGAGAATAATCTCACAAAGAGTTTGTTATGTAAGGTACTTGTACCTTTTCAAATGATTGTGGATCTAGGAAGGAAGCAAAACAACCTGCAAAGTGAATGGCTCAAAATAGAATGGTTAAGGGTGGTAGACGTATGGGTGAATTTGTAGGCTATTTAAATAATGAGTAATGGAAGCGGAAGATAGTTGATAAGGCTATGGTTATGGTGATGAAATAAAAGGATGGTTGTGAGGATAGTATCTTGAAGAAATCTCAAAGAAGAACCAATGCTATATAGAGCAGAGACCCAATCTTTATATTGTTTCTTCAAGGGATGGTGTTAAGTACTTTGACCCACTAGTTATATGAACTAGGAACCAGAAGTATCAAGATGAAAGGAAGGGGTTGACGCCACAAGTATAAAATACTTGATAAGTCGATAAAAAGTCACCAGGACTTAAGAAGAGAATAATCTCACTTTAATTGAATAAAAGGTGTTTTTACAAATGATGGAATGTTTTCCTATTTATAGGAAATGGAGAGACATGGCCGAATAAATACAAGATGATTCGGCCAGCCTATGTATCTCCCTATAAAGACATAATTTAAATGCTAAAAGAGAGGATGGTTCGGCCCTAGATGGAGGGAAATGATCCTTGGCCGAATAGTTCTTGTGTCTCCTCAAGTTGGCGCCAATTTGGATGGGAGATGATGCTTGGCCGAATAGGGAGAGGGCTCTTCATCTTGGCGCCTAAATGAGTTCACATGTAAGGCACATGGGGGCTGGTCATATGCACGGCACATGGGTGTTCTAGGAAGCCTTGTGGTGCACCCATGTGCATTGGATGATGGCTGGTCATGTGCTTCTTCTTAGGCGTGCATGTGTCTCCTCCAAGCTAGCTTGAGTGTTGAGCTAGCTAGCAAGCATAGGGCTGTTTGTGAATGATCTTCCTAGCCGAGTCCTTTTGAGCTCCATAACAGCATGTTCAGCTACATTCAGCTACATTTGTCATCACTTTTAGCAACTCAGCTTCAAATAGTCCAACTAGCTAAGTTTAGCTAGCCTGAAGCTTCTCCAGCTGAATCGAGCTTCCCTTAGCATTCCATGAGCTGTCTTGTACTTTGTGAGCTGTTTGTGAGCTATATATGACGTCCAAATCATTCACCAAGCTACCTCAACGTGCATCACACTCCATTGTACCTATATGTGCAAGGAAACAAGGTAAGTTCATGATATTGAGCTAAAACGAGCTAAATACCTTGCTGCCATGTTTGTTTATGGTAATGGGAGCTAAGTATGATGGTCATGAGCTAAGTACATCATCTCCTAATATGTGTAAGATAATGTATAAAGCCTAAGAGTTAATATGAATGCAAATAAACTAATGAAATGCATTATAAGTATGCTGCCTTGATGTATATATAATAATCATGCTTAATATGATAATAAAACTATCCTAATATTCTTAACATATTAAAATAACAATGTGTAATATGAATTCATACTAAGTTACTTAACTAATATTCTTATCATAAAATGTATTATAATAGCATATATTATAAAGCTAATAATAAGTAAATTCAATATAAAGATGTTCAAAAGTACTCCCTTTATAGATGAAAACGTGCTGATATCATCCCCCCTTCTTTAGGGCGATTTGTCCTCAAATCGAGTTCATTCTGTCCTTGCATAGCTTCACGCCTCTTTGCTAATAGAAAGTATTCTTTGAACGTTTGTATTCTTCCATTAGGTACCTTTTCGTAAGATTTCCTTTTAGGTCTTTCTTTGGAATATGATTTACCAACAGATACCTTTTGGGAATGATCTTTATCTAAGGATATCCCTTTTGGAAGTGACCTTTTACGTGATTGGTCCTGAAAAGTGAGAAGAGAAAAGGTTTCATATGAAGGGTTACTTACCTTTTGAAGTCTAAACCCATTGGTGAAAAGTTGCGACTTTAAGTCCCAAACATCACCATTGTTCGTAGAAGACCCTTCATTTTTCAGCATTGAACCATCATGTTTCTCTATGAAGAAGTTTGGTTTCTTGTTTTGTTCCTCTTCATTCTTTGTTGGGGTTTTGTCTTTGCGCCATGCTTGTACACTCTTTCTCATATGCAACTGATCTTGTTGCACTTCTTTGGGCGTTAAAGGCATCAAGGTCACCTTGCGTCCATCATGCTTAAAAGAGTATTGATTGTGAAAACAATCATGAATAGCCCTTTTATCATACTGCCATGGTCTCCCAAGTAAAATGTGGCTAGCATGCATAGGGACAATGTCACAAAGCACCTCGTCCTTGTAGCCAACTAAAAAAGGAATTAGAACCTGTTTGGTAACATTTAACTCACCTCCTTCATTGAGCCATTGGAGTTTATACGGAGTAGGATGCTTTGACGTTGTTAATCCAAGTTTTTCAACCATAAGAGTGCTGGCTACGTTTGTGCAACTTCCTCCATCGATGATCATTGTGCAAACCTTATCCTTGACATGGCACCTTGTATGAAAGATATTGTTTCTTTGAATATCCTCTTGGGATGTGTGTGATTGTAGGCACCTCTTTGAAACAAGCATTTCACCATGATCTGCATTTTCTTCCGTTTCTTCGTCTTGTATTATTTCAGGTTCCTCGTCAAAAATAGGCTCATCAGAATCTGATACAATATCTCCATTGTCAAGTATCATCATGGCATTTCGGTTGGGACATTGACTAGCAACATGTCCTTTTCCAAAACACTTGAAACATTTGATGTCTCTGGATCTCTCGAAAGTGCTGGTTTGCTTTTCTTTACCCTTGCTAGATTCGCCCATTTGTGCAGATTTGGGTATCTCTGCGCGATCCTTTGGTTGGATTGGAGTTTGTTTCCGGAAGGTAATAGGTTCTTGCTTCCATTTGGTGGCCGAATTTGGACTGCTCCTAGTGTAGGATTTCCTTTTGAGTTGTCTTTCAATTTTCATGGCCACATGCACCATCTCTTCAATTTCTACATAATGCTGAAGTTCAACAAGGTTAGCAATATCAATATTTAGACCAGATAAGAACCTTGCCATTGTTGTTTCTCTATCTTCATCCACATTGGCTCGGATCATGGCAATCTCCATCTCCTTGAAATAATCTTCAACGTTCTTGCTTCCTTGTTTCAGATTTTGTAACTTATGATAGAGATCTCGGTGATAGTGATTAGGAACAAACCTTTTTCTTATAAGGGCCTTCATTTCTTCCCAAGTTGTGATGGGGCGTTCACCATTTCGTCTTCTTGAACTCACCAACTGATCCCACCAAACTAAGGCATAGTCAACGAATTCCATAGCAGCAAGTCTAACCTTCTTTTACTCCGTATAGTTTTGGCATTCAAAAATGTGTTCAATTTTGATTACCCAATCAAGATAGGCTTCTGGATCAGTTCGTCCTTGAAATGGAGGAATAGTCACTTTAATGTTGCTGAAGTTGTCATTTTGATTTCGATGAACATCTCTCCTTGCTACTGATGTTACTTCAGCCTCTTCTTCTTCTAAGTCTTCTTCCATTCTAGGGCGATTTACTCTCCGATTGCCTAGAGATACTTCTAATTGATCCAGACGATCTTGCAAAGGCTCCAATTCTAATTTCAGCAATCTTGCCATTTCACGCATAACGGCTTGAGTTTGCAAATTAGGGGATTCTCTTTCTGGGGATCGTCCTGAACTCCGAGACATGGTTAATAAATAAGAAAAGAATAAGATGTGTAAAAGACCTTACCAGAATATACTCTCACAAAGCCTCACGAGTCACTCCAAGAAAACTTGATGTCACTCAATCCGCTCGTGTTTGCACTCTTAGGACTTTTAATGGCTTTTACTTGTCCTCTTCTGATCTCACACACGCTCCAGCCTTTTTCCCTCAATTCTCTTATCTCAAGTTCTAATGAACTTTTACTCAAGACTATATCGAGTAATTTCACTTGTTTGGCGTCGGCTGCAAATGGTTAGTAGGAATGGAAAGCAAATATAATTGAAAAGGTGGCTTAGAAATTAGAAAGAAGAGAATGAAAGAGTTACTTACACAAGTCACTTCACAACCTTCTATCACCACAATCAATTTTAAAGGCTTACTTGAAAATGCTTGGTGATGAGAATTGTTGATGAGTGCTTCCAACTTTTCTTTCTTTTCTTTGCTTTTTTTCTTCTTTTTGAGTGCTTTGACTTTTGAGTCCTTCAATTTTCTTTGCCGTTTTTTTTCCTTTTTCTTTGACTTTGCACTTCACTTTTGCACTTCTTTTTGTATTTTTCTTTTTGTTGTTGTTGCACGTTGCTTCTTCCACCAAAGCTCTGATTACCGCTTGATGTAAGGTACTTGTACCTTTTCAAATGATTGTGGATCTAGGAAGGAAGCAAAACAACCTGCAAAGTGAATGGCTCAAAATAGAATGGTTAAGGGTGGTAGACGTATGGGTGAATTGGTAGGCTATTTAAATAATGAGTAATGGAAGCGGAAGATAGTTGATAAGGCTATGGTTATGGTGATGAAATAAAAGGATGGTTGTGAGGATAGTATCTTGAAGAAATCTCAAAGAAGAACCAATGCTATATAGAGCAGAGACCCAATCTTTATATTGTTTCTTCAAGTATCAAGATGAAAGGAAGGGGTTGACGCCACAAGTATAAAATACTTGATAAGTCGATAAAAAGTCACCAGGACTTAAGAAGAGAATAATCTCACTTTAATTGAATAAAAGGTGTTTTTACAAATGATGGAATGTTTTCCTATTTATAGGAAATGGAGAGACATGGCCGAATAAATACAAGATGATTCGGCCAGCCTATGTATCTCCCTATAAAGACATAATTTAAATGCTAAAAGAGAGGATGGTTCGGCCCTAGATGGAGAGAAATGATCCTTGGCTGAATAGTTCTTGTGTCTCCTCAAGTTGGCGCCAATTTGGATGGGAGATGATGCTTGGCCGAATAGGGAGAGGGCTCTTCATCTTGGCGCCTAAATGAGTTCACATGCAAGGCACATGGGGGCTGGTCATATGCACGGCACATGGGTGTTCTAGGAAGCCTTGTGGTGCACCCATGTGCATTGGATGATGGCTGGTCATGTGCTTCTTCTTAGGCGTGCATGTGTCTCCTCTAAGCTAGCTTGAGTGTTGAGCTAGCTAGCAAGCATAGGGCTGTTTGTGAATGATCTTCCTAGCCGAGTCCTTTTGATCTCCATAACAGCATGTTCAGCTACATTCAGCTACATTTGTCATCACTTTTAGCAACTCAGCTTCAAATAGTCCAACTAGCTAAGTTTGGCTAGCCTGAAGCTTCTCCAGCTGAATCGAGCTTCCCTTAGCATTCCATGAGCTGTCTTGTACTTTGTGAGCTGTTTGTGAGCTATATATGACGTCCAAATCATTCACCAAGCTACCTCAACGTGCATCACACTCCATTGTACCTATATGTGCAAGGAAACAAGGTAAGTTCATGATATTGAGCTAAAACGAGCTAAATACCTTGCTGCCATGTTTGTTTATGGTAATGGGAGCTAAGTATGATGGTCATGTGCTAAGTACATCATCTCCTAATATGTGTAAGATAATGTATAAAGCCTAAGAGTTAATATGAATGCAAATAAACTAATGAAATGCATTATAAGTATGCTGCCTTGATGTATATATAATAATCATGCTTAATATGATAATAAAACTATCCTAATATTCTTAACATATTAAAATAACAATGTGTAATATGAATTCATACTAAGTTACTTAACTAATATTCTTATCATAAAATGTATTATAATAGCATATATTATAAAGCTAATAATAAGTAAATTCAATATAAAGATGTTCAAAAGTACTCCCTTTATAGATGAAAACGTGCTGATATCAGTTTGTATTATCAAAAGGATTCTATTTACAATGGAAATACAATAGCCTATTTATAGTTTTCAAAGGGTTTAGGCCGAATAAACACATGATGGTTCGATTAAGGTTGAGGCTCCTTTGAAAACACATGATTTTTTAATGAAAATACATAATTTTAATGAAAATAAATGTTCTTGGCCGAATGGTTAGGTGTTGGTTCGGCCCTAAGGATGTTTTGAATGCATTTGGAAGTTATTTGGGTGCCAAAATGAAGAGGAAGGAGTCTTTGGCCGAATAGGAAGCATCCTTTGGTGTTTTGGCGCCAATTTGAAGTCATATGGAGTGCACATGCTTGAATGATGCACATGGCAGCCTACATGAATGCACATGGGTCTTCTTACAATGCTTTGGTGAGGTGGCAACCATAGGATAATGTCTTGAAGTCCATGGGCAGCCTATAGATGAACTGGCTTCAATGGTAAGCTAGGTGAGTGTCTTGGTAGCTAACTAGTTGAGCTATAGCTTGATGAACTCAAGCTAGTTAGTGATAGGGAAGCGGTGGCGGATTGATGAACGTTGCTCTTGTTGAAGAATCAAACCTAGAAAGCTCTAGACTCGATGAAGAACAAAGGGGATGAATAGGGGAAGGTGGCAGTAGCAGCTAGGATTCTTTAGGGTTTCTTTTATGTGCTGGAATCAAGAAAATAAGATTAGAATAAAATAAACAAAAGATAAATAAACGGAAGATGAAATAAGATAATAAATAAATCAGAAGATCTCCCTTATGAAGGTGAACGGTAAAGATGATTGATGGTGCGAATGGATTTTTGTGGATAATAGATGGATAAGTGTCCTATCGAGCCCTCCTAGTCGCAATGAAAAGGCAAACACGATAAATGGCTCTAACCAACCCTCCTAGTCATGATGAAAAGGAAAATTGGAGTGTGAAGATTAATCTCCCTCACAAGAACTTGAAAGAACTCCAGGAGAAGAAGCTTCGAAGGCACAAGGCATTCAGCACTTGCAAAAACAAACTCTCGTTGTATTATTGATCAAAGAAATCTTGAATTACAAAGTTTAATGAAGCCTCCTTTATATAGTGTCTGAGTTCTAAAGGTCCTAAATAACTAATGGATAAAATAATAATAAACTAAACATATATTAACTCTAATTCCTAATAAAATAATAATAACTAAAGATAATATTTTTAACCCAATCTTAATTCCTAATAAAATAATAAATCTAATCCTAAAAGATAATGCATCATCCTATATTAAGTTATATTACAAATAATCAATAAAAATATTGAAAATTCGTAATATTTACAAAAATCCCGTATTAATCCCGTATAGGATTTTCTGCATGCACCGTCTTCAGTAAAATAGTAATATCTTGAGTTCCCGATATCGGATTGATGCGATTCAAGAACCGTTGGAAAGATAAGAGACATATGGTTGTATCTCCAGAAGACATCTTGACTAAATAAGATCAGGATCCCATTCAAAAAGTGTTCGTAAGTATGCTTTTGTTCTGATCTTCTTTTCCAATGCTTGGATGAGTGGATCATTTGGAGGAGTTATTACTTCTTCCTTTGATGTGAGCCTCGAATCTGAAACATTAAAGGGAGCAACATTATAATCATTTAATGATTCATTCACATTATACTTACCGAATAGATATGCTTTGAATCTTCGAGACTTTGTTCTTCTAATAGGTTCGAGTAGAAACATTAGTCCAAAGAAGCATGTATTATGGACTCTGGTGCATGTATCATTCCCCCACTCCTCAAAAGGATTCGTCCTCGAATCTGAAAATCCAAGAGAAAGAGAATTATATTTGTTGGAAGAAAAACTTGTGAAACATTTACCAGGATCAATGTGATGTGTCTTTATGCGTTTTAGTCGAGGTTTTTTCTTTGTAGGAACTGATTTCTTGTAGTCTTGAAATCCTCTTTTGCATACAAGTCTTGTAATATGATGTTTAGGTTGAAATTCAACATGGTGCTGACCACTGTTGGTTTTCTGTATGATTGCTTCAGATAATTACTCCATGGTTTTATTCGTGTGTGGCGAGAATGAGTGATTAAAAACCATATCAACTGGTTTGTTAAAGTAATCCCTTAAGTCTCTTAAGTGTGGTTCATGAATTAAAAATTCTCTGGAGGAGATTTTTGGACTGTAGAACCTGTTTAGTTGGCAAGGAAACTCATATACACGATAAAACTCATTAGAAGCACTTTTAAAAGTATGGGTAGAAATATCAGAAATATTAGAAATATCCGAGTTATTATGATATAGATCTTTGATATGTTCAATTCTCGGAATATTAGTATGTGTTTGATAGGTAAGAGTATACCTTCGTGGTAGTGCATCATCTACTGTGTTTTGTTTACCTCGGTCTTTGGACTCCCATAAATTGTGACTCTTCATTGATATGACATAGTGATTAGGGCTTTTAGGTGGTAACCCGTCAGGAGGGTCACCTAATATTATTCGACAACTCTTGGCTATGGAAGATGGTATGGGCCAGTCTCGTGTTGCTTTTACTATTTCATCATTTACATGGACTTCCTGTGCACGAACTATAAAGCATGTAGAGTTGTTCAAATCATGTTTCATCATTATGATGGCGTCACGACTAAGGCTTTCCTGGATGTAGCCTTTTTGTAACAAATCCAACTCTTTGGTTTCTTCGAGATTGTATGTTTGACGAGGTATGATGGAACCTTGAATTAGATTGATTTGGCATTGTTTTCCTCTTTTCAGTGGTAATTCGTTAGGTAGATCACCTAACACTTCTCGAAAATCCTGTAAAAGAGATGAAAACACACTAGGCAAATCCTTGTTAATGTTAGAAATCGAAACAATTGATTCCCTAAAGCGAACAAGGATGTAAGGCTGTTTGTAAAGAAGGTTCTCTCTCAATTCTTTTGTGCTCACACATAGATTTTGAGTCACTCTTTTCTTCTCACAATTAGGTTCACTCACCTCCCGGGTCATTATTCTTTTGGCTTTTGTGACTAGTGACCTCTTTTTCTTTTGCCTCTTTCTCAGCTTTTTCTTTTTTTGCTTTCCCTACCTCCTCACAAATTATCATTTGATCTTTAGGGACTGGAAGTGTGTCATTCTTTGCTGGTCGTTCTTTCTCCTTGTTAGGTTTGTCATCTCTTAGCTTTATCAGAGAAGATGGAGTAGAAGATGAGGAAGGATTTGAAGGATTACCTTGGTAAGAGGATGAAGTACCTTGGTAATGTTCACTGATTCAAGATCTCCTTTGGATTTGTGCTTCGATTGTCATTGCTTTCTTTAGTGTATCTTCAAGGTTTTCGTACCCTTGTAGATCAAGAAGATCAGTGATGTTTGAGTTTAAGCCTACGAAGAATCTTGACACGGTGACTTCTTCTTTTCGGTTATGTTAGCCCTATTGAGTAAGGACTGCACCTCCTTGTAGTAATCTTCAACTGAACTTCTACCTTGTCGAAGTCGGTGTAGTCGTTGTTTAACTTAGTGTAAATGTGTCGGTAGGAATCGGTTCATCATGGGTTTGTTGAGGTCGGTCCAAGAAGTGATTGTTGGAATTTGGAAGTTCTGGATCTTTTTCCTTGTTGCATCCACCAAGTTTGAGCATATCCTTCAAATTGTATGGTGATGAGGTGAACTTGTTTAGCTTGGGGGCAGTCATGGTATGCGAACATGAGATCAACTTTTCCTTCCCATTCGATGTACATGTCTGGATCGTTGTCTCCTTTGAAAGAAGGGATCATGAACTTTGGTTTTGTAAAGAGTTTGAGTGCTTGAAACATGGTTGTTCTTTCTCGGGTACCAAAAGTTCAGCATTGTTTGGTCTTGGATTCTAGTTTGGTAGATCCAGTTGTGGTTCTTGTCGTTCTCTCATGATTTCATCAAATCTTTCAACTTGAGTCGTGAGTCGGGCAAGTGTGGCTAAGATAGCCGTAAGTGTCTTGTGTTAGTGTCGCCCATTCTGAAATCATAACACTCAAAAGAAAATTTTAAAGTAAAATAAAAATAAAAGAAAGAAAATTCAACAAAGCAAGAAACCTCACAAGTCACTCCAAGAAAGTAACACAACGAGAGGCAAGTAAGCCGATCTTGTACTCTTTAAAACTCACTTTACCAAGTAGTGTTCCACAGTTCATATCGGAGTTTGATTACTAGCAAAGATTATAAGAAAAACTTAAAAGTTCTAAGAGGTCACACAAGGGTTAGACTCCAAGAGAACGAGAATGCAAAGAAGGAAGAAATATGCAAACTCTTTAGTTCTACTAACACAAGGAAGATAATGTGTTAGATAATGCAAAAGAACAATAACAGGGAAAAACAAAAGAACCTAAAGCACTAAGAGTTAAAGAAAAAAAGGACCAAACCAGAAAACCTAGAAAACGCTGGATCAACTTGAGCAACGTTTTTGAGGGGGTTACCGGTATTCAAAAATTCTGTAAAAAGTTTTGAATGTCTTTCAATGCGTCAAGAAACCACCTATAAAATTTCAGAATCAAATACCTTCAGTAGTATCCAGTAGACTCTGTTGAACGGTGAGTCCTCAAACAATCTGTTTTTCTTGATCACTTTGTTCGAAGTTGTTCTTGATCTCAAAAAATTCTTATTTTGTGTGTGAATGATCTCCAATATATGGAGTTTCAATATGGAAATTTTCACCACAAAATTCCTCCTGTAAAATTTTCAAGAAATTCGACAAGATTCTAAACCGAATCTGCCGATGAAACTTGAATGATGTATTTGAAGGCTCCAATGAACTCCTATTGGGGTGAAATTTGGACTGGGGATTAATCTTAGAATGAATATGATATATGGATAAAATAAGCCCTAAATACCTTTGTTTGCAATTTTTTGAAATTTTGGCTTTTTTTTGTTTTTTACCCTTTTTTTGCTTTTTTTTTTGTTTTTTTTTGTTTTTTTTGAAAAAAAATAGCAAACTAACAAGAAGGATTTAAATCTAAATTAAAATTAAATAAAAAGAACCTGAAACGCTGAATCTTTTGTGAACTAGCTCCGTTGGGGTACCTTGACGGTTTTGTATGCAAGAACAAGCAAGATTGCTTGTTTCTTTCTAAGAATCGGCCCAAATGATACCAATGATAGGGAAGCGGTGGCGGATTGATGAACGTTGCTCTGTTGAAGAATCAAACCTAGAAAGCTCTAGACTCGATGAAGAACAAAGGGGATGAATAGGGGAAGGTGGCGGCAGCAGCTAGGATTCTTTAGGGTTTCTTTTATGTGCTGGAATCAAGGCAATAAGATTAGAATAAAATAAACAAAAGATAAATAAACGGAAGATGAAATAAGATAATAAAGAAATCAGAAGATCTCCCTTATGAAGGTGAACAATAAAGATGATTGATGGTGCAAATGGATTTGTGGATAATAGATGGATAAGTGTCCTATCGAGCCCTCCTAGTCGCAATGAAAAGGCAAACACGATAAATGGCTCTAACCAACCCTCCTAGTCGTGATGAAAAGGCAAATTGGAGTGTGAAGATTAATCTCCCTCACAAGAACTTGAAAGAACTCCAGGAGAAGAAGCTTCGAAGGCACAAGGCAATCAGCACTTGCAAAAATGAACTCTCGTTGTATTATTAATCAAAGAAATCTTGAATTACAAAGTTTAATGAAGCCTCCTTTATAGGGGCTGAGTTCTAAAGGTCCTAAATAATAATGAATAAAATAATAATAAACTAAACATATAACTCTAATTCCTAATAAAGACAGACGGTTGTATCTCCAGAAGACATCTTGACTAAATAAGATCAGGATACCATTCAAAAAGTCTTCGTAAATCTGCTTCTGTTCTGATCTTCTTTTCCAATGCTTGGACGAGTGGATCATTTGGAAGAGTTATTACTTATATCTTTGATATGAGCCTTGTGATGCATGTATCAGTTAGATTTGGTCTTCTCAGCTTCTCAGCTACTCTCCCAGCTACTTCTAGCTACCTTTAGTCCACTTTTCAACAATTTAGTCCAAAGCTCTCCTCCAGCTAAGTTTAGCTACATGCTAGCTCCTCTAGCTAAGTTGAAGCTCCTTAAATGATGAAATGAGCTGCCATAATGTTCATGAGATAGTGTGAGCTTCTATGCTTGTCCTTTTAGCTAATCAAGCTACCATAATATGATTTGCTTTGTGTTCACCTATAGGAATTAACAAACAAATAAAGTAAGCAATGTGTGAGCTCATTTAAGGTAAAATGCATGCTGATGTGAGGTGTTTAAGTGATATGAGCTTTGAATGATCATCTAGAAGCTAAGATAACATGTATATAAGATAGATAGAAGGCATAGGATGTTCATGAGCTTTAAGAAAACATGTATGATATAGAAAAGAGTGAATACATGCAAATGATCTAAAGAAACATGGATTTAAAGCTAGTGAGCTAATGTAAACATAACATGAGCTAGAATAACATGACATGGGCTAATAAATGAATGATACATGCTGCCATGATATGTAAATGATATTCAAACATAATAAATGAATCTATACGTAAGACATAAAATAAAGCTAAGTAAAGATGTGAAAACATATGTTATGCATGAAAATCATATAGTATGCAAGTGAATGATAACATATGATTATTCAAGCATAGTTTAAGATGCAAATGCATACTCGTAATAATATATATAGTATATAAAAGAGTAAATATAATATAAAGTAAGGAAGAACTCCCTTAGATTGATCTTGATGGATCTTCAATGATGTGAGTATGTCATGCAAAAAGTTGGTGCTAGACAGGATCACATCATCCCCCCTCTTTGGGTGATTTGTCCTCAAATCAAAAGGTGACTTCTCTTTAGTGTCTTTCCATTTAAACATTGCTGATTTGTCTTCAAAATATATTCATTCAATAGCAACTTGTTCAAGACATTCCCTTTCGAAAATATCTATGAAAGGATCCTTGTGAAAAGTCATGAACCTTGAATAAGTATGTTGAACCTCCTTGTCCTGAAAAGAAAGAAAACTTTCATAAGTAAGGTGATGTGATCACAACTACACTACACAAATGGATCATGAAGTTATGCCCAAAGGACCTATCACTCGTGCAAAGACAAACAGGGGAAGTACTTCTCATAAGTGCCTTAATGTTTTTAAATCTTTTAATGAGAAAGAACCATTAGATAATAGGTTGTTTAATATGTTACATATTGAATATTAAATAACCTATAGTCACATTTTTTTAATATACACATTATATAAGTTTATATACTTAGTTTATTTTCTTATGATATGTATGTAGGCACATTCAACCAACACTTGGGAGCAGCATTGGAGCTAAATGGAGCATGTAATAGCAAGAAAACTTACATGAGATCGATTAGGAGAGCACAAGGAACAATTTGTGTAAAGTTATCCGGAGGCCGTAGCTCATAGCTAGATTGAGCTGAAGATTTGAGCTACAAGATGACCTTAATTCAGCTGGGGAGTTGCACCATCATCATCACCACTTAAGACACTTCAAATATGTCCTAAGTCAAAATTTGTGAAATCGTACCTTTTTCGCGAATAGTTGCCACCTCAAGAGGTACCTTTTCACAAGGAGCTACCCAAACATTCACCATGTTACAAGTCATCTAAGGCCAGCTCACCACCAGATCATTCACACCCAAAGTAGCTCAAACATGAAGGGTTACTTTTCCAAACATTGTGACCTTTCATGAATGATGCTGCCCATGAAGATGCCTTTTCAACAAGGAACACGTGGATGAAGAGATCACATCAATTGGAAGCTTAAATCACCAAGAGATATGAGCTAAAGGATCCATGCCTATTCGGCCACATCACATGCCATGCACATGAGAGCCTTTGGCGCCAAACATGAAGAGACACACCACCATTCGGCCAAGGGAAGAAAATGGCATCAAGATGAACAAGCATGCCCATTCGGCCAAGGAAGATGTCTTCCCATCCTTAACCGAATCATTAAGGCCTTTCATGAATAGTTAGCCGAACCATCACAAGCCCAAAGGGCTGATTGATTCATCTCAAGCATTATGTATTTTCCTAGAGACATGTATCTAGCCGAAACAACTTGTAACCATTCGGCCAAGCCCTCTCATTTCCTGTAAATAGAGTGGCTTGCCTTCATTTGTACCTATCTCATCTCATATATTAAAAATTACTCTTGTGAGTTAATTTCTCTTCAAATTTCTTTGTGAACTTTATCGATTAAGCAAGTATAATTTCCTATACTTGTGGCGTCATTCCTTCTATCTTGATTCCTAAATTCCTAGATTATTATCTAGTGGGTTGAAGACACAATCACCACCCCTCAAGCAAGTTTGTGAACCGGGATTGCTTCATAGCATAGTTTCCTCTTTGGCGAGTTTGAGATACAACATCAACACCATCTTCATTTCATCATCAACGTCAACAACATCCTTCATCAAGACCATCATCAATCCCATAATTCTGCAGCCATCTCTATTCTTATTCTTTCATTCCATTACTTACATTATTATTCATTTCTTAAACCCATCATTAATCATATTTTTTTCTTATTATTTTGCAGCCCAAGCTTATTAATTCAAGGACATCAGTACTTGTCAATCCTAGATTGGGATACAATAAGGCTATCTACTCTCTTCCATCAAAGCGTGTAGATTCACCTTACATCAAGCGGTAATCAGAGCATAGTCGGATTGACAACAAAAGTGTCATTGGCGTGCAAAGCAAAAAAAAAATCAAAAGAGAAAAAGACTCCTTCAACAAATTGGAGTGCAAAAAGAAGTGAAAAATTAGAAAAGAAGAAAAGAAGAAAAGAAAAGAAAAAGAGAACTTCAAAAAGAAAAAGCAAGCCAAGGAAAGTGCTCTACCATTGTAAAGTACATCAAAGAGGTATATCTACACTAAGAGAAGATAACCTTATTATTTCTTGAGAAAGGTTGCAGTAAGTGTTGTTTCTTGAATTGTAAGTCACCTCTTCCTTTTCTATCCTCTCTTTTTCCTTGTCTTCAACCATTTCCTTCTTTTAATACCTTTGAATCCTTTCTTCTACCTTTCCATTTCTTCTATTCTTTCTACCCTAACCTTATTTGCAGCCGACGCACACAAGGAAGGAATTAACTTGTTATAATCTTGAGTAAGTTCCTCAAAGGACTTAGCAAGAGAAATTTGAGTGGAAAAAGGCTATTGAGAGAGTGAGATCAGAAGGGGAGTTGTTAAAAGCCAAACTATATTCCCGAGAGTAAACACGAGTGTTGAGTGGAGTGATCTCTTAATTTTCTTTGGAGTGAAGATTGTGAGGCTTTGAGAGTGTGCTGGTAAGGTTTATCTTGTTTTATTATCTACTAACAATGTCTCAAGTTTCAGGACAAGTTTTTGTAGTGAAAAGAGCCTTGAATATTCAGTCCAAGGAGAATAATCAAAGAGAGAACATTTTTCACACTAGATGTCATGTAAATAACAAAGTTTGTTTCATGATTATCGATGGAGGAAGTTTTACCAATGTTGCAAGCACTTTAATGGTGGCTAAACTCGGACTCAAGACACTTAAACATCCTACACCATACAAGCTACAATGGCTAAATGATGGGGGAGAAGTTAAAGTCACCAAACAAGTCAACATTTCCTTTTCAATTGGGAAATACCAAGAACAAGTCCTTTGTGATGTCATTCCAATGAATGCGTGCCATATACTTCTAGGGAGGCCTTGGCAATTTGATAAGAAGGCTATTCATGATTGTTTCACAAACCGGTACTCTTTCTATCACAATGAAAAGAAATTCATATTGACTCCTCTTTCACCAAATCAAGTGTCTGAAGATCAAGATGCTTTGAAGAAAAGCATTGAAGTTTTCAAATCAATAAAGGAGGAGGAACCAACGAAGATGAACATATATGCTGGAGGAAAAGACATTAGGAAACATTTGTTATCCTACAAAGCTCTAATTGTACTTAGGTACAAGGAAAGCTTAATTTTGACTAACATTCTAGAAGGTTTGCCTTATTCTATTTCATCTTTATTGCAGGAATTTGAAGAGTCATTCCCAGAAGATATTCCTAGTGGATTGCCACCTAATAGAGGGATTGAACATCAAATTGACTTTATACCGGGTGCATCCATTCCAAACCATCCAGCATATAGAAGTAACCCTGAAGAAACTAAGAAGCTTTAAAAACAAGTTGAAGAATTAATGGACAAAGGATACATACGAGAAAGTTTGAGTCCATGTGCTGTTCCGGTGTTACTTGTGCCCAAAAAGGATGGTTCATGGAGAATGTGTGTAGACTGTCGTGCTATCAATCAAATTACCATCAAATACCGACATCCTATACCAAGACTTGATGATATGTTGGATGAATTAAGTGGAGCCACTATGTTCTCTAAAATTGATTTAAAGAGTAGATATCATCTAATCAGAATGCGAGAAGGAGACGAGTGGAAAACTGCATTCAAAATAAAGCAAGGATTATATGAATGGATGGTGATGCCTTTTGGATTAACAAACGCTCCAAGCACCTTCATGAGGTTAATGAATCATGTACTCAGACCATTCATTGGTAAGTTTTGTGTGGTTTATTTTGATGATATTCTGATTTATAGTCATGACTTGGAATCACATGTGCAACATTTGAGGTATGTTCTTGAAACCCTTCAAAAGGAAAAGCTTTATGAAAATATGAAGAAATGTGTCTTTTGCACTAAAAGTTTAACCTTCTTAGGCTTTATTGTAAGTTCACAGGGACTTGAAGTTGATCATGAAAAGATCAAAGCCATTCAAGAGTGGCCTACGCCTACTTCAATCAGTCAAGTCCGAAGTTTTCATGGTCATGCAAGTTTTTACAGAAGATTTGTGCCTAATTTTAGTTCTATTGCCGCCCCCTTAACAGGGATCATTAAAAAGAATTCTATCTTTTCATGGGGCAAAGAACAAGAAGATGCCTTTAACGAAATGTATGAATGTTTAACCAAGGAACCTTTACTTGCATTACCTAACTTTGATAAGGCTTTTGAAGTGGAATGTGATGCTTCTGGAATCGGAATTGGGGCTGTTTTGACTCAAGAAGGACGACCCATTGCATATTTTAGTGAAAGTTGAATGGTGCTTTGTTAAACTATCCAACTTATGAAAAGAGATGTATTCTCTCATACGGGCACTTGAAGTTTGGCAGCATTATCTTCTACCAAAGGAATTCGTCATACACACCGACCATGAAGCTTTAAAACATATCAAAGGCCAACATAAGTTAAACAAGCGACATGAAAAATGGGTGGAGTTTTTGGAGTCATTCCCTTACGTCATTCATTACAAGAAAGGTAAAGAAAACATTATAGCTGATGCTCTCTCTCGAAGGTATGTTCTCCTTAATGCTCTTGATTCAAAGTTAATTGGGTTTCGTATATTAAAGATTGTATGCTACTGACCATGACTTTGAAGAGAAGTAAAAGGCTTGTGAGAAAGGTGCATATGAAAAGTTTTATAGGCACGAAGGATATCTATTCAAAGAAGAATGTCTATGCATTCCTCAAGGATCCTTTCGAGAAGTGCTTGTTCGAGAAGCACATGAAGGAGGTCTCATGGGTCATTTTGGAGTAAGCAAAACATTGGAGATTTTGAAACAACACCTCTATTGGCCTAAGATGAAGAGAGACGTTGAAAGGGTATGTGAATAATGTGTCTATTGCAAAAGGGCAAAATCAAAGGTTATGCCTCATGGACTTTACATGCCTTTACCTATTTCTCAAGCACCATGGGTTGACATATCAATGGACTTTGTGATGGGACTACCAAGGACCAAGAATGGACGAGATTCAATATTTGTTGTTGTATATCGTTTTTCCAAGATGGCACATTTCATACCATGCCACAAGACAGACGATGCAACACATGTGGCCAACTTGTTCTTTAAAGAAATTGTGAGATTACATGGCGTTCCAAGAACCATTTCCGATAGAGATGTCAAATTTCTTAGCCATTTCTGGAGGACGTTATGGAGTAAGATTGGGACAAAGTTGCTATTCTCCACCACATGTCACCCTCAAACAGATGGGCAAACTGAAGTGGTGAATCGAGGATTATCATCATTGTTGAGATCTATCATCAAAAAGAACATCAAAGCTTGGTAGGAATGCTTACCACACGTTGAATTTGCATATAATCGGGCAGTCCATTCAACAACCAAGATGTCACCATTTGAGGTAGTATATAGATTTAATCCCTTAACACCTTTAGATCTTCTTCCTTTGCCTCAGGAACATATGATCAACAAAGATTGCAAGAGCAAGGCTGAGTTCGTTAAGAAACTTAATCAGCAAGTTTGAGACAATATAGAAAAACGGATAAGACAATATGAACAACAAGCAAATAAGGGACGCAAGCCACTAAAATTGGAGGAAAGAGATTGGGTGATGTAAGGTACTTGTACCTTTTCAAATGATTGTGGATCTAGGAAGGAAGCAAAACAACCTGCAAAGTGAATGGCTCAAAGTAGAATGGTTAAGGGTGGTAGACGTATGGGTGAATTGGTAGGCTATTTAAATAATGAGTAATGGAAGCGGAAGATAGTGATAAGGCTATGGTTATGGTGATGAAATAAAAGGATGGTTGTGAGGATAGTATCTTGAAGAAATCTCAAAGAAGAACCAATGCTATATAGAGCAGAGACCCAATCTTTATATTGTTTCTTCAAGGGATGGTTTTAAGTACTTTGACCCACTAGTTATATGAACTAGGAACCAGAAGTATCAAGATGAAAGGAAGGGGTTGACGCCACAAGTATAAAATACTTGATAAGTCGATAAAAAGTCACCAGGACTTAAGAAGAGAATATTCTCACTTTAATTGAATAAAAGGTGTGCTTACAAATGAAATAGGAAAGCCTATTTATAGTTTTTGAAGGGATTTGGCCGAATAGATACATGTTGGTTCGGCCAGCCCTTGTGCCTTCCTAAAATGACATGATTTTTGTGTGAAAATACATGACTTAATGCAAATACATGCTCTTGGCCGAATGGTTATGTTTTGGTTCGGCCCTAAGGATATTTTGAAAGCATTTGGAAGTTATTTGGGCGCCAAAATGAAGAGGAAAGAGTCTTTGGCCGAACAGCAAGCATCCCTTGGTGTTTTGGCGCCAATTTGATGTCACACATGGTGTGCACATGCTTGAATGATGCACATGGCAGCCTACTTGAACGCACATAGGTCTTCTTGCAAGGCTTTGGTGAGGTTGCAACCATAGGATGATGTCTTGAAGTCCATGGGCAACCTAGAGATGAACTAGCTTCAAGGTAAGCTAGGTGAGTGTCTTGGTACTAATTAGGTGAGCTAAAACTTAATGAATCAAGCTAGTTAGCTTTGGTCTTCTCAGCTCCTCAGCTACTCTCCCAGCTACTTTCAGCTACCTTTAGTCCACTTTTCAGCACTTTGGTCCAAAGCTCTCCCCCAGCTAAGTTCAGCTACATGCTAGCTCCTCCAGCTAAGTTGAAGTTCTCATTGTGTTCCACGAGCTGTCTTGATGTTTGTGAGCTAATTGTGAGCTGCATGGATCCCAAATAATCTACCAAGCTTCCCAACGTGTGCCATGCTCCAATGTACCTACATGTGCAAGGAAACAAGGTAATTTCATGGTATTGAGCCAAACGAGCTAAATACCTTGCTGCCACGTTTGTTTATGGTAATGTGAGCTAAGTTTGATGGCCATGAGCTAAGTACATCATCTCCTAATATGTGTAAGATAATGTATAAGGCCTAAGAGTTAATATGAATGCAATAAACTAATGAAATGCATTATAAGTATGCTGCCTTGATGTATATATAATAATCATGCTTAATATGATAATAAAACTATCCTAACATGCTTAACATATTTAAATAATGTGTATCAATCATAAGATGTGAATATGTTGTATGCATGAATATCATATAACATGGTATTCATGATAAATGATAAATGGAAACATGTAATATAAATCCTAGGAAATGATTATGGTAATGTGAGCTAAGTTTGATGGCCATGAGCTAAGTACATCTCCTAATATGTGTAAGATAATGTATAAGGCCTAAGAGTTAATATGAATGCAAATAAACTAATGAAATGCATTATAAGTATGCTGCCTTGATGTATATATAATAATCATGCTTAATATGATAATAAAACTATCCTAACATGCTTAACATATTTAAATAACAATGTGTATCAATCATAAGATGTGAATATGTTGTATGCATGAATATCATATAACATGGTATTCATGATAAATGATAAATGGAAACATGTAATAATAATATCCTAGGAAATGATATGTAATCATAGCATATATTGAATGATATGAGAGACATGATCAAATAAGCATAGGATAGAAATAATAGATAATAATTTATACTAACATGTGAATGCATGGTTATGATAGAATATAATGTATAAATGATATATATAAGATAGGGTAAGGAAGAGAACTCCCTTAGAAGCAGTAGTTAAAAAAGTCCATAGACCGATCAAGTCATGGAGAAAATTGGAGCTAGTTTGGATCGTATCATCCTCCCCTTCTTTAGAGCGATTTGTCCTCAAATCGAAGTAGTTTCTTATTGAAGACATTCTTAGTGTAGGAGAGATTTATTCCTCATGCTTTCCCCCAATAAATGATTTGCACGACATGTTTAACTCTTGGCTTCGAATCTGGTAACTCCATGTCTCCTTGAATCATCTATCCTTTGATCTCCATTGAAGTGGACGTATTTGATGCACCAATCAAATTCAAAATGAAAATGATCTTATCATCATATTACTTGGACAACACCACTATACGAATCCAATTGCTACGAAAGAAATCAAAATTAGTAAATGAAAATCTAATAACAAAATGAGTAGAGTTAGCAAACCATGGTGGATGTTTAATTGGAGCTGGTCGCTGAATTCTCCTAATAATTGGCATTGCACTTGGGATGTCAATGATTCCATTTCTTAGCACTTCAAGTGACACCTTTAATTGGAAATTCAATGGTATAACCCTCAAAACATCAATAGACATGTCTTGTGAATCACAAAGAGTCACACCTATTGGTTCTTCAAAGGTCACATCCTTTAGTCCTCCATAATTCATGATCCTGGATTCATCCTCCCGAAAAGATACATCTCTTGAATGTCCTGCAAAACAATAGGAAGAATAGATGGAAGAGAAAAGTTGGTTAAAATATGTTCTTCACTTTGCTCTCTCTACACTCATCAATTCCAACTTTTGTCACATCAATATGATTTTTCGGTTGTTGAACTTGTTGCTCTTGCAAGACTTCTTTTTCAATTCTCTTCATGGCTTTACTTTTCTGCCATTCTTCTATTCAAGATTTAAGTTGAGTTTGGTCTTCATGCACTAGATTTGGCATCATTGGCACCAATGTAATCTTCTTTTCATTATGGATGAATGAAAAGCGATTGTTGAAGCAATTATGTGTTGCTCGTTTATCAAACTGCCAAGGTCGACCAAAAAGAAGGTGGCTCGAACTCATGGAGACAACATCGCACAAGACCTCATCTTCATATTTTCCAATTGAGAATGGTACAAGTACTTGCTCTATGACTTTTAACTCTTCATCTTCGTTAAATCCTTGCAAAACATATGGCTTGGGATGTTTAAATGTTGCAAGTCCCAACTTCTCTATCGTATATGTGCTAGCTAGATTTGCACAACTTCCACTATCAATGGTTACAAGACATACTTTACCATTGCTTACATGGCAACGAGTATGAAATGCATTCACTCTTTGTTGTTCGTACTCCATGGAAGAAATTAAAATTTTGTTAGTGAAATAAAAAAAATGGAAAATGTGTAAAAGGACCTTACCAGAGTATACTCTCACAAAGCCTCACGAGTCACTCCAAGAAAACTTGATGTCACTCAATCCACTCGTGTTTGTACTCTAGGACTTTAATGGCTTTTACTTGTCCTCTTCTGATCTCACACACGCTCCAGCCTTTTTTTTCCTCAATTCTCTTGTCTCAAGTTCTAATGAACTTTTACTCAAGACTATATCGAGTAATTTCACTTGTTTGGCGTCGGCTGCAAATGGTTAGTAGGAATGGAAAACAAATATAATTGAAAAGGTGGCTTAGAAATTAGAAAGAAGAGAATGAAAGGGTTACTTACACAAGTCACTTCACAACCTTCTATCACCACAATCAATTTTAAAGGCTTACTTGAAAATGCTTGGTGATGAGAATTGTTGATGAGTGCTTCCAACTTTTCTTTCTTTTCTTTGCTTTTTTCTTCTTTTTGAGTGCTTTCAATCTTTTTGAGTGCTTCTTTTTCCTTTGCTGATTTTTTTTTCTTCGACTTTGCACTTCACTTTTGCACTTCTTTTTGTATTTTCTTTTTGTTGTTGTTGCACGTTGCTTCTTCCACCAAAGCTCTAATTACCGCTTGATGTAAGGTACTTGTACCTTTTCAAATGATTGTGGATCTAGGAAGGAAGCAAAACAACCTGCAAAGTGAATGGCTCAAAGTAGAATGGTTAAGGGTGGTAGACGTATGGGTGAATTGGTAGGCTATTTAAATAATGAGTAATGGAAGCGGAAGATAGTTGATAAGGCTATGGTTATGGTGATGAAATAAAAGGATGGTTGTGAGGATAGTATCTTGAAGAAATCTCAAAGAAGAACCAATGCTATATAGAGCAGAGACCCAATCTTTATATTGTTTCTTCAAGGGATGGTTTTAAGTACTTTGACCCACTAGTTATATGAACTAGGAACCAGAAGTATCAAGATGAAAGGAAGGGGTTGACGCCACAAGTATAAAATACTTGATAAGTCGATAAAAAGTCACCAGGACTTAAGAAGAGAATAATCTCACTTTAATTGAATAAAAGGTGTGCTTACAAATGAAATAGGAAAGCCTATTTATAGTTTTTGAAGGGATTTGGCCGAATAGATACATGTTGGTTCGGCCAGCCCTTGTGCCTTCCTAAAATGACATGATTTTTGTGTGAAAATACATGACTTAATGCAAATACATGCTCTTGGCCGAATGGTTATGTGTTGGTTCGGCCCTAAGGATATTTTGAAAGCATTTGGAAGTTATTTGGGCGCCAAAATGAAGAGGAAAGAGTCTTTGGCCGAACAGCAAGCATCCTTGGTGTTTTGGCGCCAATTTGATGTCACATGGTGTGCACATGCTTGAATGATGCACATGGCAGCCTACTTGAATGCACATAGGTCTTCTTGCAAGGCTTTGGTGAGGTTGCAACCATAGGATGATGTCTTGAAGTCCATGGGCAACCTAGAGATGAACTAGCTTCAAGGTAAGCTAGGTGAGTGTCTTGGTAACTAATTAGGTGAGCTAAAACTTAATGAACTCAAGATAGTTAGCTTTGGTCTTCTCAGCTCCTCAGCTACTCTCCCAGCTACTTTCAGCTACCTTAGTCCACTTTTCAGCACTTTGGTCCAAAGCTCTCCCCCAGCTAAGTTCAGCTACATGCTAGCTCCTCCAGCTAAGTGAAGTTCTCATTGTGTTCCACGAGCTGTCTTGATGTTTGTGAGCTAATTGTGAGCTGTATATGGATCCCAAATAATCTACCAACCCCAACGTGTGCCATGCTCCAATGTACCTACATGTGCAAGGAAACAAGGTAATTTCATGGTATTGAGCCAAAACGAGCTAAATACCTTGCTGCCACGTTTGTTTATGGTGTGAGCTAAGTTTGATGGCCATGAGCTAAGTACATCATCTCCTAATATGTGTAAGATATGTATAAGGCCTAAGAGTTAATATGAATGCAAATAAACTAATGAAATGCATTATAAGTATGCTGCCTTGATGTATATATAATCATGCTTAATATGATAAAAACTATCTAACATGCTTAACATATTTAAATAACAATGTGTATCAATCATAAAGATGTGAATATGTTGTATGCAGAATATCATATAACATGGTATTCATGATAATGATAAATGGAAACATGTAATATAATATCCTAGGAAATGATATGTAATCATAGCATATATTTGAATGATATGAGAGACATGATCAAATAAGCATAGGATAGAAATAATAAGATAATAATTTATACTAACATGTGAATGCATGGTTATGATAGAATATAATGTATAAATGATAATATAAGATAGGGTAAGGAAGAACGATAGAATATAATGTATAAATGATATAATATAAGATAGGGTAAGGAAGAACTCCCTTAGAAGTAGTAGTTAAAAACGTCCATAGACCGATCAAGTCATGGAGAAAATTGGAGCTAGTTTGGATCATATCATTGGGTGTGGGTGCATTTCAGAAAAGAACGTTTCCCTTCCCAAAGGAAATCCAAATTTTTACCTAGAGGAGATGGACCATTCCAAATCATCCAGAAGATCAATGATAATGCATACAAATTGGATCTACCTGGTGAATACAATTTAAGTGTAACTTTTAATATTTCAGATCTTTCTCCATTTGAAGATAATGACGATTTGAGGGCAAATCGCTCAAAAGAAGGGGAGGATGATGTGATCACAACTACACAAATGGATCTTGAAGTTATGCCCAAAGGACCTATCACTCGTGCAAAGGCAAAACAATTCAAGGAAGTACTTTCTCATAAGTGCCTTAATGTTTTTAAATCTTTTAATGAGAAAGAACCATTAGATAATAGGTTGTTTAATATGTTACATATTGAATATTAAATAACCTATAGTCACATTTTTTTAATATACACATTATATAAGTTTATATACTTAGTTTATTTTCTTATGATATGTATGTAGGCACATTCAGCCAACACTTGGGAGCAGCATTGGAGCTAAATGGAGCATGTAATAGCAAGAAAACTTACATGGGATCGATTAGGAGAGCACAAGGAACAATTTGTGTAAAGTTATCCGGAGGCCGTAGCTCATAGCTAGATTGAGCTGAAGATTTGAGCTACAAGATGACCTTATTTCAGCTGGGGAGTTGCACCATCATCATCACCACTTAAGACACTTCAAATATGTCCTAAGTTAAAATTTGTGAAATCGTACATTTTTCGCGAATAGTTGCCACCTCAAGAGGTACCTTTTCACAAGGAGCTACCCAAACGTTCACCATGTTACAAGTCATCTAAGGCCAGCTCACCACCAGATCATTCACACCCAAAGTAGCTCAAACATGAAGGGTTACTTTTCCAAACATTGTGACCTTTCATGAATGATGCTGCCCATGAAGATGCCTTTTCAACAAGGAACACGTGGATGAAGAGATCACATCAATTGGAAGCTTAAATCACCAAGAGATATGAGCTAAAGGATCCATGCCTATTCGGCCACATCACATGCCATGCACATGAGAGCCTTTGGCGCCAAACATGAAGAGACACACCACCATTCGGCCAAGGGAAAAAAATGGCGCCAAGATGAACAAGCATGCTCATTCGGCCAAGGGAGATGTCTTCCCATCCTTGGCCAAATCATTAAGGCCTTTCATGAAGAGTTAGCCAAACCATCACAAGCCCAAAGGACTTATTCATTCATCTCAAGCATTATGTATTTTCCTAGAGACATGTATCTAGCCGAAACAACTTGTAACCATTCGGCCAAGCCCTCTCATTTCCTATAAATAGAGTGGCTTGCCTTCTTTTGTACTAATATCATCTCATATATTAAAAATTACTCTTGTGAGTTAATTTTTTTTTTCAAAGTTCTTTGTGAACTTTATCGATTAAGCAAGTATAATTTCCTATACTTGTGGCATCATTCCTTCCATCTTGATTCCTAAATTCCTAGATTATTATCTAGTGGGTTGAATACACAATCATCACCCCTCAAGCAAGTTTGTGAAGACCGGGATTGTGCTTCATAGCATAGTTTCCTCTTTGGCGAGTTTGAGATACAACATCACCACCATCTTCATTTCATCATCAACATCAACAACATCTTTCATCAAGACCATCATCAATCCCATAATTCCGCAGCCATCTCTATTCTTATTCTTTCATTCCATTACTTATATTATTATTCATTTCTTAAACCCATCATTAATTATATTTTTTTCTTATTATTTTGTAGCCCAAGCTTATTAATTCAAGGACATCAGTACTTGTCAATCCTAGATCGGGACACAATAAGGCTATCTACTCTCTTCCATCAAAGCGTGTAGATTCGCCTTACATCATAGGGGAAGTATTAGTCATTAGTAAGTTAAAGATATACTCCCTGTTCATATCTTTTGGATGGCCAAGAGTTATGTCTTTTGAATCACAAGATATGTTGCTTTGAATGATCAGAACTTTTGGTACTCCAAAAGACACATTCTTTTGTTCTTGAAAGGTCATGTCCTTTGTTTGAAGAGTCACATCCTTTGGCAATTGAAAATATAAGTCTTTTAAACTTCCATGGATCACGTCTCTTGGTTCCTCCATTGGACAAATTGTGCCTTTTATATTGTTCTGTAAATCAAAGAATAATTTTATAGTTTCATGGTTGGAATCATCCTTGATCTTTCGTTTCTTCCATAGGCATTCTCGAATGACCATGCCATCACAAATTGATAAGATAATACCATATACATGAATTGAATTGCTACAAAATAACTCAAAATTGGTAAATGAAAAACTATTGACAAAATTAATGGAAATATCAAACCAGGGTGGATATTTAATGGGCGTTGGTTTCTTAATGATGGAAAACTCCATTTGTTGTTGAATTCCCTTCAATATGTGCAATGTACAAGGAAATATCAATGATCCCAACTCTTGGCACTTCAAGTGACACATCTTGATACAGTTCAACCTAGCCTCACTTGGATGGATGGTGAAGTCAAGGTTGTACCTTTGATTGTTTCGATCTAGGAAAGCAACAAGTATCCTGCACAAATAAGAAAGCTAAAAAAATGGTTAAATGAAAGTAATGAAATGGAAAGATAAATATGGCAGTGGAAAATATATAAGTTAGTGATATGTTTAAAGGAAATGATGAAGTATGGTAATGGAAGTAGAATGAAGGTGATGGAGATGAATATGAAAAGTAGTATCTCAAAGAAGACTCAAAGAAGAACCAATGTTAAAGAACAAAGACCCAGACTTTATATTACTTCTATAAGGGATGGTAAATAAGGACTTTGACCCACTATCTATAAAGAGATAAGAACCAGAAGTATCAGGGTGACATAGATAGGGGTGACGCCACAAGCATAAGCTTGATAAGTCGATAAAGTTCACTTAAGAACTAAAGAGAGAAACTCTCACAAATATTTGATTAAACAAAGTGAATTAGTTTCTTTTACAAATGAATGGAAAGCTATTTATAGGCCTAAGAGTGCATGGTGTGAATACAAAACATTTAATGAGTGAACCTTCATGGATGAGTGTTCATACTTTAAGTAGATACAAAGCATGGCTTAGGTGAATGAATTTTGATGAATGGATATTCATCTTTTAATGGAATACATCCTTTGGCCGAATTCATCCCACCTTGTGTGAACTTATTGATTTGTCTTCTATGGATGAATGTTCATGAATGTATCTTGGCTGAAATTCTTCCCCCTTGTGTGAACATGAATATTTGGCTTCTTACATGAACGGATGAATTTAAAAGCCTTTGAATAAATCCTTGCACCTCCTCACAAATGTTCTGATTTATTTTAATATTCTTTTCTCTCGTCCATGCATGTCTTCATTAATTCCTCCCATGCATAAGTCCTTTGAAGGAGATGAATGGTTGCAAATCCCGTATTAATTTCCAGCCTGCACTATCTTCAGTAATCTGGACATATCTCAATCTCCCGATATCGGATTAATGTGATTAAAAATGCGTTGGAAATCTACAAGATAGGGAATTAAATGTAAGAAGACTTCATCACCCAAAGATGCTTGGAACATGTTCAAAAATTACAATCAATCTGACTGACGTGAACTGTCCAACCAACTCTTCAATTGCCTTTAGTCTTCTTAGCATCCAATGAATCTAGACAAAGTATGTAAACAAATAATTAGATAGGAATTGAGCTATGATAATTATGAATGCATGCTTCCACCTATGTTAATAATGCAAATGAGCTAACTATGAATGCATATGCATTGAATTAGTTATATAAAGATGTGAATTAATAAGTCATGCATGAATATCATATATTATACATATAAATGACAGCATATAATATTCAAGCAAAAATTAAGAATAAGATAAACATATTCACGTGACATGTAATGCATAAATGAGTAAATAAATAATAAAATAAGGCAGGACTCCCTTAGAATCATCTTGGAAGAACTTCAAAGTTGTGAGCATGTTTTTGTTTGAACTTGGTGGTCGATAGGATCACATCATCCCCCCCTTCTTTAAGGTGATTTGTCCCCAAATCGATGCTTGGTACATAAGGGAACAACTTTGATGTTCTTTTGAATGGAAATTCTTTCATTCTCATCTTGCATCGTTTTCTTTGCTCAAAATGCTTCACATGTTCAAGTCTTTGCTTTTGAATCAACAATCTGAAAAATAGAACAAAGTTAAAAGTAGATAATTTAGAATCAAAGGAAAGTAAAGGATTAAATTCATGAATGAATGAGTTTGGACTCTTAATGTTCTCCATGGTTAGGTTCATTCGATCTTGAGTATGAGGTGAATGTACTTTGAAGGTTAATGAACATGTTCTTTATAATTTCAAGTGACACATCTTTTGGAATTTCAAAAGAAATGATGCTTGAATCATCTTGAATGTCCCTTGGAATAACCTGCAAATTCAAAGAATGAATAGAAGAAAAAAATTGATTAGTATAAAGTAAAACTTCATTCTCATTGCATTCGTTCCTTTTATGCTCGTGTTTTTCAACACACTCATCTTCACTCTCATTTTCAACTCCAAATGTCTTGGTTTTCTCACAATGTTCTTCTTTGATTTGTGCATGTTCAACTCCATCATATCTTTTAACCACAACCTCACTTGTAATCTTTTCATTTTCTCTTCCACACGTACTTCCCCCTTTGCTCCCAAATTCAATCTTTTCAACTTTCTCATTTTTGACTCCAACGTTTCTCACATCAATTTTCTCATTTTCATTTTGATCTCCTCCACTGTTATTTGTTTCTCACGTGAAACTTCACTTTCATCTTTCTTCATGGCTTTAGTTTTCTTCCATTCCTCTATACGTGATTTGACGATAACTTGGCATTCATGGACTTGATTTGGGCACATTTGAACCAACGCGATCTTTCTCCCTTGGTGTTTGAATGAATATTTGTTGGAGAACCCATCATACGATTCTCGTTTATCAAACTGCCAAGGACGTCCAAGGAGTAGATGGCTTGAATTCATAGAAATAACATCACATAAAACTTCATCTTCATATCCCCCAATTAAAAATGACATGCGTACTTGCTCCTGTAACTTCTAACTCTTCATCTTCATTTAATCCTTGCAAAACATATGGACTGGGATGTTTGAATGTTATAAGCCCCAACTTCTCAACCATGTATGTGCTTGAAATTTGCACAACTACCACCATCAATGGCTACAAGGCATACTTTATCATTCACATGAAAACGAGTATGAAACGGATTCCTCCTTTGTTGTCCGTAATCCATTCGAAAGATGAGAGAATTGTTAGTGAAAAATTAATAGTTGAATAAGATGAAAGGACCTTACCAATAATAATCACTCACAAATCCTCACGATAACTCCAAAAAAATGATGATGCTCCACTCAACGCTCGTGTTTGCACTCGGGAATATAAACGGTCTTTGTCAATTCCCCTTCTAATCTCACACACTCGATTAGCCTTTTTCCACTCATTCATCTCTTGTAAAGTTCTTAAAAGAACTAACTCGAGAGCTTTCAAGTGCTATGGACGTCGGCTGAAAAATTCGTTAGTGAAGAGGGAAAAAATATAAAGGTAGAAAGATTAAATAATGAAGGGTGGTCTTATTAAAGGAATAAAAATAAAGAAAGGTTCACTTACTATGCAAAGATACTCACCACCTTCCTAGAAGAACAATCAAAGGTCTTGAAGACTTCCTTATTATCAGTTGAAATAATGATGTTGCTTGTCACCTTTGGCACTTCTTTGCATTTTGATTTCTTTGTTTCCTTTCTTTAGTTTTTCTTCACTTGGAATCCCTTGTTGATGTTGGGATTAACTTGCTGATTTTTTTGGCACTTATCATTTTGATTTTCTTTTTATGGTAGGATGTTGTTTTTGCTTGTTCTTGTTGCAATCTACCTTAGCTCTGATTAACATATGATACAGTTCAACCTAGCCTCACTTGGATGGATGGTGAAGTCAAGATTGTACCTTTGATTATCTAGGAAAGCAACAAGTATCCTGCACAAACAAGAAAGCTAAAAAAATGGTTAAATGAAAGTAATGAAATGGAAAGATAAATATGGCAGCGGAAAATATATATAAGTTAGTGATATGTTTAAAGGAAATGATGAAGTATGGTAATGGAAGTAGAATGAAGGTGATGGAGATGAATATGAAAAGTAGTATCTCAAAGAAGACTCAAAGAAGAACCAATGTTAAAGAACAAAGACCCAGACTTTATATTGCTTCTTTAAGGGATGGTAAACAAGGACTTTTACCCACTATCTATAAAGAGATAGGAACCAGAAGTATCAGGGTGACATAGATAGGGGTGAAGCCACAAGCATAATCTTGATAAGTCGATAAAGTTCACTTAAGAACTAAAGAGAGAAACTCTCACAAATATTTGATTAAACAAAGTGAATTAGTTTCTTTTACAAATGAATGGAAAGCTATTTATAGGCCTAAGAGTGCATGGTGTGAATACAAAACATTTAATGAGTGAACCTTCATGGATGAGTGTTCATACTTTAAGTAGATACAAAGCATGGCTTAGGTGAATGAATTTTGATGAATGGATATTCATATTTTAATGGAATACATCCTTTGGCCGAATTCATCCCACCTTGTGTGAACTTGTTGATTTGTCTTCTATGGATGAATGTTCATGAATGTATCTTGGCTGAAATTCTTCCCCCTTGTGTGAACATGAATATTTGGTTTCTTGCATGAATGGATGAATTTAAAAGCCTTTGAATGAATCCTTGCACCTCCTCACAAATGTTCTGATTCATTTTAATATTATTTTCTCGTCCATGCATGTCTTCATTAATTCCTCCCATGCATAAGTCCTTTGAAGGAGATGAATGGTTGCAAATCCCGTATTAATTTCCAGGCTGCACTGTCTTCAGTAATCTGGACATATATCTCCCGATATCGGATTAATGTGATTAAAAATGCGTTGGAAAGCTACAAGATAGGGGATTAAATGTTAAGAAGACTTCATCACCCAAAGATGCTTGGAACATGTTCAAAAATGTAGATCAATCTGACTGACGTGAACTGTCCAACCAACTCTTCAATTGCCTTTAGTCTTCTTAGCATCCAATGAACCTAGACAAAGTATGTAAACAAATAATTAGATAGGAATTGAGCTATGATAATTATGAATGCATGCTTCCACCTATGTTAATAATGCAAATGAGCTAACTATGAGTGCATATGCATTGAATTAGTTATATAAAGATGTGAATTAATAAGTCATGCATGAATATCATATATTATACATATAAATGACAGCATATAATATTCAAGCAAAAATTAAGAATAAGATAAACATATTCACGTGATATGTAATGCATAAATGAGTAAATAAATAATAAAATAAGGCAAGATTCCCTTAGAATCATCTTGGAAGAACTTCAAAGTTGTGAGCATGTTTTGTTTGAACTTGGTGGTCGATAGGATCACATCATCCCCCCTTCTTTAAGGTGATTTGTCCCCAAATCGATGCTTGGTACATAAGGGAACAACTTTGATGTTCTTTTGAATGGAAATTCTTTCATTCTCATCTTGCATCGTTTTCTTTGCTCAAAATGCTTCACATGTTCAAGTCTTTGCTTTTGAATCAACAATCTGAAAAATAGAACAAAGTTAAAAGTATATAATTTAGAATCAAAGGAAAGGAAAGGATTAAATTCATGAATGAATGAGTTTGGACTCTTAATGTTCTCCATGGTTAGGTTTATTCGATCTTGAGTATGAGGTGAAAGTACTTTGAAGGTTAATGAACATGTTATTTATAATTTCAAGTGACACATCTTTTGGAATTTCAAAAGAAATGATGCTTGAATCATCTTGAATGTCCCTTGGAATAACCTGCAAATTCAAAGAATGAATAGAAGAAAAAAATTGATTAGTATAAAGCAAAACTTCATTCTCATTGCATTCGTTCCTTTCATGCTCATGTTTTTCAACACTCATCTTCACTCTCATTTTCAACTCCAAATGTCTTGGTTTTCTCACAATGTTCTTCTTTGATTTGTGCATGTTCAACTCCATCATATCTTTTAACCACAACCTCACTTGTAATCTTTTCATTTTCTCTTCCACACGTACTTCCCCCTTTGCTCCTAAATTTAATCTTTTCAACTTTCTCATTTTCGACTCCAACGTTTCTCTCACATCAATTTTCTCATTTTCATTTTGATCTCCTCCACTGTTATTTGTTTCTCACGTGAAACTTCACTTTCATCTTTCTTCATGGCTTTAGTTTTCTTCCATTCCTCTATACGTGATTTGACGATAACTTGGCATTCATGGACTTGATTTGGGCACATTGGAACCAACATTTCTCCCTTGGTGTTTGAATGAATATTTGTTGGAGAACCCATCATACAATTCTCGTTTATCAAATTGCCAAGGACGTCCAAGGAGTAGATGGCTTGAATTCATAGAAATAACATCACATAAAACTTCATCTTCATATCCCCCAATTGAAAATGACATGCGTACTTGCTCTGTAACTTCTAACTCTTCATCTTCATTTAATCCTTGCAAAACATATGGACTGGGATGTTTGAATGTTATAAGCCCCAACTTCTCAACCATGTATGTGCTTGCAAGATTTGCACAACTACCACCATCAATGGCTACAAGGCATACTTTATCATTCACATGAAAACGAGTATGAAATGGATTCCTCCATTGTTGTCCGTAATCCATTCGAAAGATGAGAGAATTGTTAGTGAAAAATTAATAGTTGAATAAGATGAAAGGACCTTACCAATAATCACTCACAAATCCTCACGATAACTCCAAAAAAATGATGATGCTCCACTCAACGCTCGTGTTTGCAATCGGGAATATAAACGGGCTTTTTCAATTCCCCTTCTAATCTCACACACTCGATTAGCCTTTTTCCACTCGTTCCTCTCTTGTAAAGTTCTTAAAAGAACTAACTCGAGAGCTTTCAAGTGCTATGGACGTCAGCTGAAAAATTCGTTAGTATAGAGGGAAAAAATATAAAGGTAGAAAGATTAAATAATGAAGGGTGGTCTTATTAAAGGAATAAAAATAAAGAAAGGTTCACTTACTATGAAAAGATACTCACCACCTTCCTAGAAAAACAATCAAAGGTCTTGAAGACTTCCTTATGATCAGTTGAAATAATGATGTTGCTTGTCACCTTTGGCACTTCTTTGCATTTTGATTTCTTTGTTTCCTTTCTTTAGTTTTTCTTCACTTGGAATCCCTTGTTGATGTTGGGATTAACTTGCTGATTTTTTTGGCACTTATCTTTTTGATTTTGTTTTTATTGAATGGTAGGATGTTGTTTTTGCTTGTTCTTGTATCAATCCACCTTAGCTCTGATTACCATATGATACAGTTCAACCTAGCCTCACTTGGATGGATGGTGAAGTTAGGGTTGTACCTTTGATTGTTTCGATCTAGGAAAGCAACAAGTATCCTGCACAAACAAGAAAGCTAAAAAAATGGTTAAATGAAAGTAATGAAATGGAAAGATAAATATGGCAGCGGAAAATATATATAATTTAGTGATATGTTTAAAGGAAATGATGAAGTATGGTAATGGAAGTAGAATGAAGGTGATGGAGATGAATATGAAAAGTAGTATCTCAAAGAAGACTCAAAGAAGAACCAATGTTAAAGAACAAAGACCCAGACTTTATATTGCTTCTTTAAGGGATGGTAAACAAGGACTTTTACCCACTATCTATAAAGAGATAGGAACCAGAAGTATCAGGGTGACATAGATAGGGGTGAAGCCACAAGCATAATCTTGATAAGTCGATAAAGTTCACTTAAGAACTAAAGAGAGAAACTCTCACAAATATTTGATTAAACAAAGTGAATTAGTTTCTTTTACAAATGAATGGAAAGCTATTTATAGGCCTAAGAGTGCATGGTGTGAATACAAAACATTTAATGAGTGAACCTTCATGGATGAGTGTTCATACTTTAAGTAGATACAAAGCATGGCTTAGGTGAATGAATTTTGATGAATGGATATTCATATTTTAATGGAATACATCCTTTGGCCGAATTCATCCCACCTTGTGTGAACTTGTTGATTTGTCTTCTATGGATGAATGTTCATGAATGTATCTTGGCTGAAATTCTTCCCCCTTGTGTGAACATGAATATTTGGTTTCTTGCATGAATGGATGAATTTAAAAGCCTTTGAATGAATCCTTGCACCTCCTCACAAATGTTCTGATTCATTTTAATATTATTTTCTCGTCCATGCATGTCTTCATTAATTCCTCCCATGCATAAGTCCTTTGAAGGAGATGAATGGTTGCAAATCCCGTATTAATTTCCAGGCTGCACTATCTTCAGTAATCTGGACATATATCTCCCGATATCGGATTAATGTGATTAAAAATGCGTTGGAAAGCTACAAGATAGGGTATTAAATGTTAAGAAGACTTCATCACCCAAAGATGCTTGGAACATGTTCAAAAATGTAGATCAATCTGACTGACGTGAACTGTCCAACCAACTCTTCAATTGCCTTTAGTCTTCTTAGCATCCAATGAACCTAGACAAAGTATGTAAACAAATAATTAGATAGGAATTGAGCTATGATAATTATGAATGCATGCTTCCACCTATGTTAATAATGCAAATGAGCTAACTATGAGTGCATATGCATTGAATTAGTTATATAAAGATGTGAATTAATAAGTCATGCATGAATATCATATATTATACATATAAATGACAGCATATAATATTCAAGCAAAAATTAAGAATAAGATAAACATATTCACGTGATATGTAATGCATAAATGAGTAAATAAATAATAAAATAAGGCAAGATTCCCTTAGAATCATCTTGGAAGAACTTCAAAGTTGTGAGCATGTTTTGTTTGAACTTGGTGGTCGATAGGATCACATCATCCCCCCTTCTTTAAGGTGATTTGTCCCCAAATCGATGCTTGGTACATAAGGGAACAACTTTGATGTTCTTTTGAATGGAAATTCTTTCATTCTCATCTTGCATCGTTTTCTTTGCTCAAAATGCTTCACATGTTCAAGTCTTTGCTTTTGAATCAACAATCTGAAAAATAGAACAAAGTTAAAAGTATATAATTTAGAATCAAAGGAAAGGAAAGGATTAAATTCATGAATGAATGAGTTTGGACTCTTAATGTTCTCCATGGTTAGGTTTATTCGATCTTGAGTATGAGGTGAAAGTACTTTGAAGGTTAATGAACATGTTATTTATAATTTCAAGTGACACATCTTTTGGAATTTCAAAAGAAATGATGCTTGAATCATCTTGAATGTCCCTTGGAATAACCTGCAAATTCAAAGAATGAATAGAAGAAAAAAATTGATTAGTATAAAGCAAAACTTCATTCTCATTGCATTCGTTCCTTTCATGCTCATGTTTTTCAACACACTCATCTTCACTCTCATTTTCAACTCCAAATGTCTTGGTTTTCTCACAATGTTCTTCTTTGATTTGTGCATGTTCAACTCCATCATATCTTTTAACCACAACCTCACTTGTAATCTTTTCATTTTCTCTTCCACACGTACTTCCCCCTTTGCTCCTAAATTTAATCTTTTCAACTTTCTCATTTTCGACTCCAACGTTTCTCACATCAATTTTCTCATTTTCATTTTGATCTCCTCCACTGTTATTTGTTTCTCACGTGAAACTTCACTTTCATCTTTCTTCATGGCTTTAGTTTTCTTCCATTCCTCTATACGTGATTTGACGATAACTTGGCATTCATGGACTTGATTTGGGCACATTGGAACCAACATTTCTCCCTTGGTGTTTGAATGAATATTTGTTGGAGAACCCATCATACAATTCTCGTTTATCAAATTGCCAAGGACGTCCAAGGAGTAGATGGCTTGAATTCATAGAAATAACATCACATAAAACTTCATCTTCATATCCCCCAATTGAAAATGACATGCGTACTTGCTCTGTAACTTCTAACTCTTCATCTTCATTTAATCCTTGCAAAACATATGGACTGGGATGTTTGAATGTTATAAGCCCCAACTTCTCAACCATGTATGTGCTTGCAAGATTTGCACAACTACCACCATCAATGGCTACAAGGCATACTTTATCATTCACATGAAAACGAGTATGAAATGGATTCCTCCATTGTTGTCCGTAATCCATTCGAAAGATGAGAGAATTGTTAGTGAAAAATTAATAGTTGAATAAGATGAAAGGACCTTACCAATAATCACTCACAAATCCTCACGATAACTCCAAAAAAATGATGATGCTCCACTCAACGCTCGTGTTTGCAATCGGGAATATAAACGGGCTTTTTCAATTCCCCTTCTAATCTCACACACTCGATTTAGCCTTTTTCCACTCGTTCCTCTCTTGTAAAGTTCTTAAAAGAACTAACTCGAGAGCTTTCAAGTGCTATGGACGTCAGCTGAAAAATTCGTTAGTATAGAGGGAAAAAATATAAAGGTAGAAAGATTAAATAATGAAGGGTGGTCTTATTAAAGGAATAAAAATAAAGAAAGGTTCACTTACTATGAAAAGATACTCACCACCTTCCTAGAAAAACAATCAAAGGTCTTGAAGACTTCCTTATGATCAGTTGAAATAATGATGTTGCTTGTCACCTTTGGCACTTCTTTGCATTTTGATTTCTTTGTTTCCTTTCTTTAGTTTTTCTTCACTTGGAATCCCTTGTTGATGTTGGGATTAACTTGCTGATTTTTTTGGCACTTATCTTTTTGATTTTGTTTTTATTGAATGGTAGGATGTTGTTTTTGCTTGTTCTTGTATCAATCCACCTTAGCTCTGATTACCATATGATACAGTTCAACCTAGCCTCACTTGGATGGATGGTGAAGTTAGGGTTGTACCTTTGATTGTTTCGATCTAGGAAAGCAACAAGTATCCTGCACAAACAAGAAAGCTAAAAAAATGGTTAAATGAAAGTAATGAAATGGAAAGATAAATATGGCAGCGGAAAATATATATAATTTAGTGATATGTTTAAAGGAAATGATGAAGTATGGTAATGGAAGTAGAATGAAGGTGATGGAGATGAATATGAAAAGTAGTATCTCAAAGAAGACTCAAAGAAGAACCAATATTAAAGAACAAAGACCCAGACTTTATATTGCTTCTTTAAGGGATGGCAAACAAGGACTTTTACCCACTATCTATAAAGAGATAGGAACCAGAAGTATCAGGGTGACATAGATAGGGGTGACGCCATAAGCATAAGCTTGATAAGTCGATAAAGTTAACTTAAGAACTAAAGAGAGAAACTCTCACAAATATTTGATTAAACAAAGTGAATTAGTTTCTTTTACAAATGAATGGAAAGCTATTTATAGGCCTAAGAGTGCATGGTGTGAATACAAAACATTTAATGAGTGAACCTTCATGGATGAGTGTTCATACTTTAAGTAGATACAAAGCATGGCTTAGGTGAATGAATTTTGATGAATGGATATTCATCTTTTAATGGAATACATCCTTTGGCCGAATTAATCCCACCTTGTGTGAACTTGTTGATTTGTCTTCTATGGATGAATGTTCATGAATGTATCTTGGCTGAAATTCTTCCCCCTTGTGTGAACATGAATATTTGGTTTCTTGCATGAGTGGATGAATTTAAAAGCCTTTGAATGAATCCTTGCACCTCCTCACAAATGTTTTGATTCATTTTAATATTCTTTTTCGTCCATGCATGTCTTCATTAATTCCTCCCATGCATAAGTCCTTTGAAGGAGATGAATGGTTGCAAATCCCGTATTAATTTCCAGGCTGCACTATCTTCAGTAATCTGGACATATATCTCCCGATATCGGATTAATGTGATTAAAAATGCGTTGGAAAGCTACAAGATAGGGTATTAAATGTTAAGAAGACTTCATCACCCAAAGATGCTTGGAACATGTTCAAAAATGTAGATCAATCTGACTGACGTGAACTGTCCAACCAACTCTTCAATTGCCTTTAGTCTTCTTAGCATCCAATGAACCTAGACAAAGTATGTAAACAAATAATTAGATAGGAATGAGCTATGATATTATGAATGCATGCTTCCACCTATGTTAATAATGCAAATGAGTAACTGAATGCATATGCATGAATTAGTTATATAAAGATGTGAATTAATAAGTCATGCATGAATATCATATATTACATATAAATGACAGCATATAATTCATGAAAAATTAGAATAAGATAAACATATTCACGTGACATGTAATGCATAAATGAGAATAAATATAAATAAGGCAAGATTCCCTTAGAATCATCTTGGAAGAACTTCAAAGTTGTGAGCATATTTGTTTGAACTGGTGGTCGATAGGATCATCATCCCCCCTTCTTTAAGGTGATTTGTCCCCAAATCGATGCTTGGTACATAAGGGAACAACTTTGATGTTCTTTGAATGGAAATTCTTTCATTCTCATCTTGCATCGTTTTCTTTGCTCAAAATGCTTCACATGTTCAAGTCTTTGCTTTTGAATCAACAATCTGAAAAATAGAACAAAGTTAAAAGTAGATAATTTAGAATCAAAGGAAAGGAAAGGATTAAATTCATGAATGAATGAGTTTGGACTCTTAATGTTCTCCATGGTTAGGTTCATTCGATCTTGATTATGAGGTGAATGTACTTTGAAGGTTAATGAACATGTTCTTTAATTTCAAGTGACACATCTTTTGGAATTTCAAAAGAAATGATGCTTGAATCATCTTGAATGTCCCTTGGAATAACCTGCAAATTCAAAGAATGAATAGAAGAAAAAATTGATTAGTATAAAGCAAAACTTCCTTCTCATTGCATTCGTTCCTTTCATGCTCATGTTTTTCAACACTCATCTTCACTCTCATTTTCAACTCCAAATGTCTTGGTTTTCACAATGTTCTTCTTTGATTTGTGCATGTTCAACTCCATCATATCTTTTAACCACAACCTCACTTGTAATCTTTTCATTTTCTCTTCCACGTACTTCCCCTTTGCTCCCAAATTCAATCTTTCAACTTTCTCATTTTTGACTCCAACGTTTCTCACATCAATTTCTCATTTTCATTTTGATCCCTCCACTGTTATTTGTTTCTCACGTGAGACTTCACTTTCATCTTTCTTCATGGCTTTAGTTTTCTTCCATTCCTCTATACGTGATTTGACGATAACTTGGCATTCATGGACTTGATTTGGGCACATTGGAACCAACGCGATCTTTCTCCCTTGGTGTTTGAATGAATATTTGTTGGAGAAACCCATATACAATTCTCGTTTATCAACTGCCAAGGATGTCCAAGGAGTATGACATGCGTACTTGCTCTGTAACTTCTAACTCTTCATCTTCATTTAATCCTTGCAAAACATATGGACTGGGATGTTTGAATGTTATAAGCCCCAACTTCTCAACCATGTATGTGCTTGCAAGATTTGCACAACTACCACCATCAATGGCTACAAGGCATACTTTATCATTCACATGAAAATGAGTGTTTTGACCATGTATGTGTTTGCAATGTTTGTATAACTTCCTCCGTCAATAGCTACAAGACATACTTTACCATTTACATGGCAACGAGTGTGAAATGTGTTTGTTCTTTTCTATTCATCCTCCAATATTTGGAAAGATGGAAGATCACAAGACATTGTTAGTATATAAAAAAAATTAAAACCTTACCAGCACGCTCACAAAAGCCTCACTTGGTCACTCCAAAGAAAATTAAGACTTCACTCCACTCGCACTCGTGTTTGCACTCGAGGATATGTTCTTGGCCTTTTCGATCCCCCTTCTGATCTAACCCTCACTTATGCCTTTTCTGCTCGATTATATCTTGTGGGACCTTTTTAAGAACTAACTCAAGATTAAACAAGTCTCTTTAGTTTGTGCGTCGGTTTAGAAATGGTTAGGGATAGAAATGGTTATGATATTGGGTAGGATAGAAAAAGGTTTAAGAAAATGATAAGGTAATGAAATAAGAATAGATGAAAGAATAAGAAAATGAAATAGTAAGAAAGTGAAGATAACTTGCAACTCAAGGTGTAACACTTAATATCTTCCTTCACAAGAAACAACAAGGATACCTCAATCAAGTTTGATGTTGGGCAGATTGTAATGTGCTTCTCTTTGAATGTATTTTGCAACTTTTTCTTCTCTTTTTCTTTTATTTGAATTTTCTTCTTTTCTTTTCTTTTTGCACTCCAAATTTGATGTAGGAGTCTTTTCTTTTTGTTTTTCTTCTTTCTTTTTCTTTTTGTTACAGCACTTGATTGTCAATCTGACTAAGCTCTGATTACCGCTTGATGTAACGCTAATCAGGCTTCTTCAATAATGGAGAAGTTGGCAAACTTGTTGTTTCCCAATCTAGGAGAGACACCAATATGCTACACTTTGAATTGATAAGTAATCTGCAAAAATTAAAGAAAGAAATGATTAAGATGGAAACATAAATAAGAAATGGAAGAAGAAAGGAAATGATAAGAATTGAAATGGATAGAAATCATAAGCATTGAAATGGATAGAAATGTTATCAAAGATAGGTTGTGGAAGTGTTGTTGAATTATCCTTCAAATATTGATGAATTCGGCCACCATTTGTGATGATGCAAGTGATTCTTGATGAATGTTGATGGATAATTCAATGGTTAAGGAATGGTGATGAATATGGTAATGGGATGGTGATAGATAGATGATGATGAATAGATAGTATCTTATAAAACTAAGAAGGAACCAATGCTATAGAGGAGCAAAGACCTGTTTCTTATAAGTCTTATAAGGGATGGTATGAAAGGACTTTGACCTACTAGTTATATAAACTAGAAACCAGAAGTATCAAGGGAATAAATGACGCCACAAACTTTAGAAAAGCTTGCTTAATCGATATAGTTCTAACTAGGTACCATGTCAAGGACAAAGTTTGCACAATGATTATAGATGGAGGGAGTTGCACAAACGTAGCCAGCACTTTTATGGTTGAAAAACTTGGTTTGCCAACATCAAAGCATCCCACTCCATATAAACTCCAATGGCTCAATGAAGGAGGTGAGTTAAACGTTACCAAATAGGTTCTAATTCCTTTTTCAGTTTGTAGGTACAAAGACGAGGTGCTTTGTGACATTGTCCCTATGCATACTAGCCACATTTTACTTGGTAGACCATGGCAGTATGACAAAAGGGATGATTGTTATCACAACAATACACTTTTAAGCATGAAGGACACAAGGTAACCTTGGTACCTTTGACACCTAAAGAAGTACAACAATATCAATTGCATATGCGAAAGAGTGTACAAGCATGGCACAAAGACAAACCACCAACGAAGAATCAAGAAGGACAAAACATGAAACCAAACTTCTTCATGAAGAAACATGATGGTTCATTGCTGGAAAATGAAGGGTCTCCTACGAAAAATGGTAATGGTTGGGATTCAAAGTCACAACTCCTCACCAAGGGTCTTAATCTTCAAAAGGTAAGTACCCCTTCATTTGAAACCTCATCTCTACTCACTTATCAAGACCAAACACATGAAATGTCACTTCCAAAAGGGATGACCCCTAGAAGAAGATCATTCCCAAAAGGTACTTGTTGGTAAATTATATTCCAAAGAAAGGCCTAAAAGGAGATCTTGTGAAAGGGTACCTGATGCAAGCACGTTTTCATCAATAAAGGGAGTACTCTTGAACACCTTTATATTGAAATTACTATATATTAGTTATATACTATATGCTTTTATAATACAATTCATGATAAGAATTCTTGTTATGTAGTTAAAGAATAACTTAATATGAACGCAATATGTACATTGATATTTAAGCATATTAGGATAGTCTTATAATCATATTAGGCATGATTACCTTATATACATCAAGGCAGCATCATTATAATTCATTTTATTTGTTCATATGCATTCATATTAGCTCTTAAGCTTCATGTATTATCTTACACATGTTTTGAGATGATATAATTAGCTCATGACCTTCAATCATATTTCACATTACCATATTCTTACATGGAAGGAAGGTATTTAGCTCATAACAACCCAATATCATGGACTTACCTTGTTTTCTTGCACATATAGGTACATTGGAGTGTGATACACGATGAGGTAGCTTGGTGAATGATTTAGACGTCATATGCAGCTCACAAACAGCTCATAAAGTACAAGGCAGCTCATGGAACAATAAAGAAATCTCGATTCAGCTGGAGGAGCTTAAGGCTAGCTAAACTCAGCTAGTTGGACTATTTGGAGCTGAGTTGCCAAAGTGATGTCAAAGGTAGCTGAATGTAGCAGAACATGTTTTTATGGATCTAATAAGGATTCGGCTAGGAAACTTGTTCATAAACAGCCCATGCTTGCTAACTAGCTCCACACTCAAGCTAGCTTGGAAGGAGACACATGCACGCCCAAGATGGAGCACATGACCATCCATCATTCCATGCACAAGGCTGCACCACAAGGTTCCCTAGAACACCCATGTGCATGCCATATGACCATCCCCCATGTGCCTTGCATATGGCTCATATAGGATCCAAGATGAAGAGCCCTCTCCCTATTCGGCCAAGCATCATCTCCCATCCAATTTGGTGCCAACATGAAGGGACAATAGAGCTATTCGACCAAGGGTTATCATCCTCCATTTAAATTGAACCATCATCTCTATTTTGTAATTAATTATGTCTCTATAAGAAGGCACAAGGCTGGCCGAATCCCCCTTGTAACCATTCGGCCATGCCTCTCAATTTCCTATAAATAGGAAAGTGTATATCATTTGTATTCAGGCCTTTTTGATTAATATAAGTGAGATTATTCTCTTCCTTAAGTCTTGGTGACTTTTATTGACTTATCAAGTATTTTATACTTGTGGCGCCAACCCCTTTCTTTTCACCTTGATACTTCTGGTTCCTAGTTCATATAACTAGTGGGTCAAAGTACTTAATACCACCCCTTGAAGAAGCAATATAAAGTCTGGGTCTTTGCTCTCTCTAGCATTGGTTATTCTTTGAGTCTTCTTTAAGATACTATCCTCACAACCATCCCTCTGTTTCATAAGCCATAACCATAGCCATATCAACCATCTTCTGCTTCCATCTCTCATTTTAAACAGCCCACCTATTCACCATACGTCTACCACCCTTAACCCTCTCTTTTTGAGCCATTCACTTGTGCAGGTTATTTTGCTTCCTTCCTAGATCCACAATCAATTGTTAAGGTACAAGTGCCTTACATCAGTACCTATTGGAAGAACACATTCATTCAAAGGATATTTTCCTTTTAGTAAAGAAATGTGAAGCTATGCAAGGACAAGATGTTAAACAACTCAAAGGTTTCGATTTGAGGAGAAATCGCCCTAAAGAAGGGGGTTGATGCAAGCACATTTTCACCTACAAAGGGAGTACTCTTGAATATTTTTATGTTATATTTAATTTATACTAGTTTAATGATAAATGCTATTATGATACATCTCATGTTAAGGTTATTGGTTATGTAGTTAATAAATAACTTACCATGAACACATCTTCATAATAGATGCACATTGTTATTTGGATATGTTAAGCAAGTTAGAATAGTCTTACAATCATATTAAGCATGATTCATCACATTTATATAATGGCAACATACTTATCATTCATTTTATTAGCTCATATGCATTCATTTTAACTCTTAGGCTTTATATATTAGTTCACAGATATTATATGATTATATATTTAGCTCATGACATTCAATCATAGCTCATATTACCACAATCATGCATGCCAGCAAGGTATTTAGCTCATATAAGCTCAATGCCATGGACTTGCCTTGTTTCCTTGCATATGTAGGTACATTGCAGCATGACACACATTGGGTATCTTGGTGGATTATTTGGACATCATATGCAGCTCACAAACAACTCACAAAGTACATAGAAGCTCGTGGAACACTAAGAAAAGCTCAACACAGCTGGAGGAGCTCAAGGCTAGTGAATCTCAGCTAGTTGGACTATTTGAAGCTAAGATGCTAAAAGTGGTATATAGTAGCTGAATGTAGCTTAATGTGTTTGTTATGAAGCTTGCAAGGTCTCGGATAGGAAGCTCATTCACAAATAGCCCTTGCTTGCTAGCTAGCTACACACTCAAGCAAGCTTGGAGGAGGACACATGCATGCCCAAGAAGATGCACACGACCAGCCTTCATCCTATGCATAAGGTTGCACCACAAGGCTCCCTAGAACACCCATGTACATGCCATATGACCAGCCCCCATGTGCCTTGCATGTGGTCTCATTTAGGCGCCAAGATGAAGAGCCATCTAACCATTCGGCCAAGCATCATTTCCTCTCCCATTTGGCACCAACTTGAAGGGATACAAGAGCTATTCGGCCAAGGGTTATTACCCTTCATTTAGACTAAAGCATAATCTCCTTTACCATTTAAATTATGACTTTATAGGGAGACACAAGGAATGGCCGAACCACCATGGATCTATTCGTCCATGCCCCTCCAAAACCTATAAATAGGACATCATATTTCATTTGTAATCAGACCTTTTTGATTAATTAAAGTGAGATTATTCTCCTTGCATAAGTCCTTGTGACTTTTATCGACTTATCAAGTATTTTAATACTTTTGGCGTCAACCCTTTCCCTTAATACTTGTGGTTCCTATCTCCATATAGATAATGGGTCCATGTCCTTACTACCACCCCTTAAAGAAGCAATATAAAGTTTGGGTATTTTTGCTCTCACAACCATCCCATTGTTTCATCAACCTAACCATAGTAATAACATCCTTCCGCTACCATCTCTCATATCATAAATAGCCCACCTATTCACATTTACATCTACCACCAACCCATCTATTTGAGCTATTCACTTATGCATGTTTTTTTGCTTCCTTCCTAGATCCATAATCAATCGATAAGGTAGAATTACCTTACATCATAAGCGATGCTTTGTATATACTTAAAGGATGAACTTCATCCATGAATGTTCACTCATTAAAGTTTGTATATGCATCCTATGAATCCTTAGTCCTATAAATAGTTTAGCTTTCATTTTGTAATGAAATCAATTGACTTTGTTTAATCAAATATTTGTGAGAGTTTCTCTCTTTATTTCTTAAGTGAACTTTATCGACTTATCAAGCTTATGCTTGTGGCATCACCCTTATCTATTTCACCATGATAATTTTGGTTCATATCTCTTTATAGATAGTGGGTCAAAGTTCCTTGTTTACCACCCCTTAAAGAAGCAATATAAAGTTTGGGTCTTTGTTCTTTAACATTGGTTCTTCTTTTAGTTTTCTTTGAGATACTAGATTTCATCTTCATCTCCGTCACATTCATTCTACTTCCATTACCATACTTCCTTATTTCCTTTAAACATGTCACCAGCTTATGTATATATTATGATGTCATATTTATCTTTCCATTCCATTACTTCTATTTAACCATTTTATTTGATCTTTATTGTTTCGTGCAGGATCCTTGTTACTTTCCTAGATTGAAACAATCAATGGTACAACCTTGATTTCACCATCCATCCATGTGAGGCTAGGTTAAACCGTATCAAAAAAGGATCGAGAAGTATATTTTGATTGGGAGACCAAAATAAAACATATTTTTGTATGCCACAACTACACGGAGCACAAAAAAGTAAGGATAGATGCCATGGAATTTATTGATTATGCACTAATTTGGTGGGATCAATGCCCAATCAACACTTGGGTTAAGATTAAAGCAATACTTTGCAAAAGGTTTGTACCTATTCATTACCAACGTGATTTATTTCACAAGTTGCAAAATCTTAAACAAGGCAACCGGAGTGTTGAAGACTACTATAATGAAATGGATATTACAATAATTTGTGCTAACGTTGAGGAAGACTGAAAGGCTATAATGGCAAGATTACTTTCAGATTTAAATCCATACATTGCCAACTTAGTTGAATTACAATATTATATTTAAATTAATGAGATGGTACAAGTTGTAATCAAAATTGAGAGATAATTGAAGAGAAGAATAGAAAATAGACGTGGAAATCCTTCAACATCAGGATGGAATAAAAACAACACTTTTAGGAAGCCAAAACCATTACCATCAAAGGAAATTTATTCTATGATGGTCAACACCAAACTAACCAACATGGGTGATAAGAAAAAAAAGTTTTATGTTCTGAACTGTTCAGACATCAAATGCTTCAAATGTTTAGGCAAGGGTCATGTTGCCAACCAATGCCCTAATAGAAATGACATGCTTCTCTGGGATAATGGTTAGGTAACTTTAGATCAAGAAGATAACAATGCTGATGATGTTGTAGAAGACAATGAAGATAATCATGAAGAAATAGAAGCTGACCATGGAGAACTTCTAGTATTCAAGAGGACACTAAATACACAAATGACTAAATAAGAGCAACAACGAGAAAACATCTTACATCCCCGATGATACAATCCAAACTAGCTCAAACTTTCTTCATGACTTTATCACACCATGAATGTTCCTCAAAGTTGATTCTAAGGGAGTTCTTCCTTACTTTTTCCTTTATTATCTTCTATATGCATAATTTAATGTTATAAGCATGCTTTTGCCCCTTAAACTATGCTTGAATAATCATATGTTATCATCACTTGCATACTATATGATTTTCATGCATAATATATGTTTCCACATCTTTACTTAGCTTTATATTATGTTTTATATATGTTTTAGAATCATTTATTATGTTTGCATATCATTTACATATAATGGCAGCATGTATTCATTCATTCAGTAGCTCATGTCATGTTATTTTAGCTCATGTTATGTTTATATTAGCTCACTAACTTTGCATCCATGTTTCTTTAGCTCATTTGTATGTATGCATCTCTTTTTTCCCTCATATATGTTTTCTTAAAGCTCATGAACATCATATGCCTTCTATCTAGCTTATATACATGTTATCTTACCTTCTAAACAATCATTCATAGCTCTTTTCACTCAAACACCTCACGACAACAGGCATTTTACCTTAAATGAGCTTACACATTGCTTACTTGATTCGTTTGTTGATTCCTATAGGTGAAACACAAAACAATGCATATTATGGTAGCTTGGTTAGCTAAAAGGACAAGCATAGTAGATCACACTATCTCATGAACGTTATGGCAGCTCATTTCATCATTTAAGGAGCTTAAACTTATCTGGAGGAGTTAGATGTAGTTGAACTTAGCTGGAGGAGAGCTTTAGACCAAATTGCTAAAAAGTGGACTAAAGGTAGCTGTAACTAGCTGGGAGAGTAGCTGAGAAGACCAAGACTAACTTGCTTGAGTTCATCAAGCTATAGCTCACCTAGTTTGCTACCATGATACTCACCTAGTGATATAGTTCAACCTAGCCTCACTTGGATGGATGGTGAAGTCAAGGTTGTACCTTTGATTGTTTCGATCTAGGAAAGCAACAAGGATCCTGCACAAACAAGAATGCTAAAAAAATAGTTAAATGGAAGTAATGAAATGGAAAGATAAATATGGTAGCGGAAAATATATATAAGTTGGTGATATGTTTAAAGGAAATGATGAAGTATGGTAATGGAAGTAGAATGAAGGTGATGGAGATGAATATGAAAAGTAGTATCTCAAAGAAGACTCAAATAAGAACCAATGTTAAATAACAAAGACCCAGACTTTATATTATTTCTTTTAGGGATGGTAAACAAGGACTTTGACCCACTATCTATAAAGAGATAGGTACCAGAAGTATCAGGGTGAAATAGATAGGGGTGTCGCCACAAGCATAAGCTTGATAAGTCGATAAAGTTCACTTAAGAACTAAAGAGAGAAACTCTTACAAATATTTGATTAAACAAAGTGAATTGGTTTTTAGAAATGAAATGGAAAGCTATTTATAAGCCTAAGGTGCATGGTGTGAATACAAAACATTTAATGAGTGAACCTTCATGGATGAATGTTTATCCTTAAGTAGATACAATGTACGACCCCTATGCAAGTTCATGGACTAATAAAATAAATGAATGTTCATCCATTTAAGTGAATACATCTCTCTTGATGTGAACATGTTAGTTCATTTCCTTGCATGAATTTGGAGGAATGTTTCATTGTATGTTCGGCCCCCTTTGGAATGCATGCAGCAAGTGTGAACGTGACTCATAGGCTCCCTTCATGCACTTGGATTTGGTGAAAGAGTTTGAAAATAATGCATCCATCTCCCTTGAATGTGAAAAAGTACTTTAACCTCCTTGTATGTTGTACATGACATAAATGGATTCATGAAGCTGGAAATGCATCAGGTGTGAACATGGCTCTTCATTTGGTTGTAAATCTCGTACTTATTTCCAGCCTGCATTGTCTTAATTAATCTCGACATATCTTGAGCTCCCATTATCAGATTGATATGATTCAAAGTGCATTGGGAAGATAAGAGATAGGGGATTAAATGTTAAGAGACTTAATCACCCAAAGATGCTTTGAACATGTTCAAAAATGGCGATATCTATGAGTGACGTGAATCTGTTCATTGGATTGCCTTGAATGTACCTTGTACTAAATACAAAATGTATATAAGTTTCAATGCTCAAGGTAATGAATAAGTAATAAGTAACATTCTAATGTAACACATAATGCCATGGCTAATATAATAATGCAATTTATATGATAACATAAGTAAGGAATGTGTAACATATGCATGAAACAAGCTAATTAAAGATGTGACATGCATGAATATCATCTAGGATGCAAACATAGGACAATATATGAATATTCAAGCATAGTTTAGAATGTCAAAGCATGCTTGTAACACATATAAAGCATAAATGAGTAAATAAGTAATAAAAATATGGAAGAACTCCCTTAGAATTATCTTGGAAGAACTTCAAAGTTATGAGCATGTTTTGTTTGAACTTGATGGTCGGTAGGATCACATCACCTAGCTTACCTTGAAGCTAGTTCATCTCTAGGCTTCGCATGGACTTCTAGTTATTATCCTATGGATGTAACCTCACCAAAGCATTGCAAGAAGACCCATGTGCATTCAAGTAGGCTGACATGTGCATCATTCAAGCAAGTGCACTCCATGTGACATCACATAGGTTCCAAAACACCAAAGGATGCTTCTTATTTGGCCAAAGACTTATTCCTCTTCATTTTAGCGCCAAGTAACTTCCAAATACATTCAAAACATCCTTAGGTCCGAACCAACACCTTATCATTCGGCCAAGAGCATGTGTTTTCATTAAAATCATGTATTTTCATTAAAAGCATATATTTTCAAAGGGATTTCAACCTTAGTCGAACCATCATATATCTATTCGGCCTAAACCAATTGTGGTGAAGGTGAAGTTGTGAGTGACTTTGCAAGTAAGTAACCACTTCTTTTCTTTTCTTTCTTCTTCTAGCCACTCGTAACTTTACATTTGTTTTTCCATCACCTTAACCAATTACAACCGACACATACAAAGTACCAAGACCTTGACAAGTCTTGAGTAAAGTTTTATTAGGACCTACTAAAGAGAACGAGAGAAACAAGGCACATTGAGAATATGAGCATAGAAGAGGACAAAGAGAAAGCCATAACAAGTCCTGAGTGTTTGATTGACAATTTTCTTTCCTTGGAGTGTCTAAGACAGGTTTTGTGAGTGTTTGATTGGTAAGGTCCTATTTCTTATTTCAAATTTTTTTACTAACAATGTTGATTGATCTTTCATCTTGCCAAGAAATGGTGATGTGAGTACACCAACGCCACCTTCAAAGGATATGGAAGTAATTCCACAAGGACCAATAACTCGATCAAGGGCCAAACTTTTCAGGGAAGCTCTTACTACCAAATGCATTAAAACCTTTGAATCATTTAGAAATGCATCCCCAAACAATAGATTATATAATATGTTTTATGTTGACATATAATATAATCTATGAACCACTTATTTATATCTATATTACTTAGCTTATAATGTTTTTTTATAGGTACATGTTCGGCCACATCATGGGAGCTGACTTAAAGCTAGAATTGGAATCAATAAGCTAGGAAATCTTACATAGGATGACTAGGGAGATCATAAAGAACAAATGGTGAAAAGTTGCTAGCTGATCCCCGAGCTCATAGCTCACTTGAGCTGGACTTTTGAGCTAGCTAGAGACTTCATTTCAGCTGGAGAGTTGCACCATCATCTTCACCACGTAGAGCACTACAAATATGGTCTAGGTCAATTTTTGTGGATTCGTACCTTTCCACGAAGAGTTGCCATTCCGAGAAGTGCCTTTTCACCAGGAGCTGTCCTATGACTTGTACACATGTCCTTCATCTATGGCCAGCTCAACTTCAGCTAAAACTCATGGGAAGTAGCTCAAATGATGAAAGGTTGTTTCACACAAATGTGACCTTTCATAATTAGTTGCTGCCCCATTGATGCCATGTCACCTAGACACATGTTTGATGCAAGTCACGCCTAAGTTGCTGTCATCTTCACGCCATGGAGGAGTCCACGCCTTAAGCATTCTACACCATGTGAGTGCCACATGACCAGCCACCCATGTGCTTTGCATGTGAATGAAATAGGCACCAAAATGAAGAGGCTTCTCTCTATTCGGCCTAAACATCATCATGCTTCAAGTTGGCACCAAGATGAAGAGATATGGGAACCATTCGGCCAAAGACATCTCCCCTCATCCAAGCATCATTTATTTTCGTTTTAAGACATGAACTTTGCCGAAAAGGCATGTATTTATTCGGCCAAGCCTTTACAAATCTATAAATAGGCTTTGGCATTCATTTGTAAACCAACCCTTTGATAATTAAAATCCTTTGTGAGATTATTCTCTCTTCAAGTTCTTTTTACTATATCGATTAAGCAAGCCTTTCTAAAGCTTGTGGCGTCATTCCTTCACCTTGATACTTCTGGTTCCTAGTTTAAATAACTAGAGGGTCAAAGTCCTTTCATACCATCCCTTATAAACTTATAAGAAACGGGTCTTTGCTCCTTTATAGCATTGGTTCCTTAGTTTTATAAGATACAATCTGTCCATCACCATTATCACGCCTATATCATCACCATAGTCCATCACCATTATCACGCCTATATCATCACCATATTCCATCACCATATCACTCGCCATTATCACCAACTTATAAATTTCCATTTCTTCATCTTTGAATTATCCTTCATCCTCAATAAGGCATTCGTCCATCACCACCATTGGAGGTCGAATCCACATTGAAGGATCATTCTACAACACTTCCGTAGCCCTTCTTGATAACTATTCTATCAATTTCAGTTCTTTCCATTTCCATTTACTTTTCATTTCTTAATTATCATATTACTTAATCAATTCTTCTTCTTTGTGCATTATTTTCAATCCAAGGTGTAGCATTGGTGTCTCTCCTAGATCGGGAACAACAAGATTGCCTACTTCTCCATTATTGAAGAAGCCTGGTTAGCCTTACATCAAGCGGTAATCAGAGCTGGTGGATTGACATTCAAAGTGCTACAAAAAAAAAGCAACAAGAAAGAAGAAAAAAAAAGAGAAAAGAAAAAGACTCTACATCAAATTTGGAGTGCAAAAGAAAGAAAAGAAAAAAAAAATCAAAAGCAAAAGAAAAGTGAAGCAAGTCAAAGTGCTACAAAAAAAAGCAACAAGAAAGAAGAAAATAAAAGAGAAAAGAAAAGACTCCTACATCAAATTTGGAGTGCAAAAAAAAAAAAAAAAAAAAATCAAAAGCAAAAGAAAAGTGAAGCAAGTTGCAAAGTACACTCTAAGAGAAACACCATACAATCGCCCAACATCAAACTGAAGGAGGTATCCTTGTTGTTTCTTGTGAAGGAAGATAGTAAGTGTTGCAACTTGAGTTGTAAGTTATCTTCACTATTTACTATTTCATTTCCTTTTCTTTCATCTTTCTTATTCCATTACCTATCATCTTTCTTAACCTTTTCTAGCCATCCTTTATCAGATACCCTAACCATTTCTAAACTGACGCACAAACTAAAGAAACTTGCTCAATCTTGAGTTAGTTCTTAAAAAGGACCCATAAGAGAGAATCGAGCGGTAAAAGGCAAATGATAGGGTGAGATCAGAAGGGGGATAAAAAAAAAGCCAAGGATCATATCCCCGAGTGCAAACACGAGAGTGAGTGGAGTGCAATCTGAATTTTCTTGGAGAGATCACGTGAGGTTTTTGTGAGTGTGCTGGTAAGGTTTAATTTATTCTTTTATTTTACTAACCATGTCACAAGAATATTTGATTTCCATTCAGTTTCGAGACAAGCTTTGTCAAAAAGGCTTTAAGCACTCAAATCATAGAAGATGACCAAAGAGAAAACATCTTCCATACTCGTTGTCATGTAAACAACAAAGTTTGTTTTATGATCATCGATGGAGGAAGTTGTAAGAATGTTGCAAGCACTCTTATGGTGGAAAAACTTAGCTTGAAGACTTCTAAGCATCCAAATCCATATAAACTTCAATGGTTAAATGATGGTGGGGAAGTAAGAATCACAAAGCAAGTTGTCATTCCATTCTCAATTGGAAAATATCAAGATGAAGTCCTTTGTGATGTTGTACCAATGGATGATGGACATATACTTTTGGGAAGACCATGACAATTCGACCGACGAGCAATCCATGATGGGTTTACCAACAGATACACTATCATTCATAATGATAAGAAATTCACTTTGACGCCACTATCTCCTAGTCAAGTGAATGAAGATCAAATTCATTTGAAGAAAAGCATGGAGTCAATCAAAAACAATGAAAAAGAAACGACTAAAGCATTGAACATATATGCTGGAAGAAAGGACATACGGAAACATTTGCTGTCACATAAGGCTTTAATTGTACTAATGTACAAGGAAAGTCTACTTTTAACTAATCTCCAAGAAGGTTTGCCTTCTTCTGTTGTTTCTCTTTTACAGGAATTCGAAGCCATGTTTCCAGAAGATATACCAAGAGGACTTCCACCTCTTCAAGGAATTGAACATCAAATCGATTTCATTCCTGGTGCCACCATACCAAACAAACCAGCCTATAGAAGTAATCCGGAGGAAACAAAGGAACTTCAAAAACAAGTTGGTGAGTTAATGGAAAAGGGGTACATTCGAGAAAGCCTAAGTCCATGTGTTGTTCCTGTTTTGCTTGTACCAAAGAAGGATGGTTCATGGAGAATGTGTGTAGATTGCCGAGCAGTTAATCAGATCACTATCAAATACCGACATCCAATTCCAAGGCTTGACGATATGCTGGATGAACTAAGTGGTGCCACCATCTTCTCCAAAATTGATCTTAAAAGTGGATATCATCAGATTAGGATGCAAGAAGGAGATGAATGGAAAACTGCTTTCAAAACAAAGCAAGGATTGTACGAATGGTTGGTTATGCCCTTTGGACTAACCAATGCACCTAGTACTTTCATGAGGTTAATGAACCATGTACTTCGGGCTTTTATTGGTAAGTTTTGTGTGGTATATTTCGATGATATCTTGATTTATAGCCATACTTTGGATGATCATGTGCAACATTTGAGGTCAGTACTTGAAACTCTCTAAAAAGAGAAACTTTATGCTAACCTTCAAAAATGTTCTTTTTTCACTAACAAGCTTACATTCTTAGGATTTATTGTAAGTTCACAGGGACTTGAAGTAGATCCAGAAAAGATTAAAGCAATTCAGGACTGGCTAAGACCTACATCAATAAGCCAAGTCAGATGTTTTCATGGACTTGCAAGTTTTTACCAGAGATTTGTGCCCAATTTTAGTTCTATTGCCTCTTCCTTAATTGGGGTAATTAAAAAGAATTCTACCTTTGAATGGGGTAAAGAACAAGAAGAAGCATTCACGGCCATCAAGGAATGCTTGACTAAAGCACCGCTTCTGGTACTTCCTAATTTCGATAAAACTTTTGAAATAGAATGTGATGCTTCTAGAATTGGTATAGGTGCCGTTTTGACTCAAGAGGGACGACCAGTTGCATACTTTAGTGAAAAGTTAAGTGGTGCTTCACTAAACTATCCTATTTATGACAAAGAGATGTATTCTCTTATAAGGGCATTAGAGACATGGCAACACTATCTATGGCCCAAGGAATTTGTCATTCATACTGATCACGAGGCATTGAAGCATATTAAAAGCCAACACAAACTCAACAAACGACATGCCAAGTGGATAGAATTTCTTGAGTCCTTCCCATACGTCATTCACTACAAGAAAGGTAAAGAGAATGTTGTTGCAGATGCCCTTTCACGAAGGTATGTTCTTCTTAACACCTTAAATTCTAAGTTACTTGGTTTTTCTTTCCTTAAAGATTACTATGCTAATGATCATGATTTTGGAGAGAAATACAAGTCTTGTGAAAAGGGTGCAGTGGAGAAATTCTACAGACATGATGGGTACCTATTCAAGGAGGAAAGGCTATGTATTCCACAAGGTTCCTTTCGAGAAGTATTAGTACGAGAAGCACATGAAGGAGGGCTCATGGGACATTTTGGAATCAGTAAGACATTGGAAATCTTGAAAGAACATCTTTATTGGCCTAAGATGAAAAGGGATGTTGAACGGGTTTGTGATAGATGCATCGTTTGCAAAAAGGCTAAGTCAAAGGTCATGCCTCATGGACTTTACACACCTCTTCCTATTCCTATAGCACCATGGGTTGATATTTCCATGGATTTTAAGATGGTTCTTCCAAAAACAAGAAATGGGCGAGATTCTATATTTGTGGTGGTTGATCAGTTTTCCAAAATGGCCCATTTCATACCATGTCACAAAACCGATGATGCAACCCATGTGGCTAATCTATTCTTCAAAGAAGTTGTGAGATTGCACGGCATACCAAGGACCATTGTTTCTGACCGAGATGTCAAGTTCCTTAGCCATTTTTGGAGAACATTATGGAACAAACTTGGAACTAAATTATTGTTTTCAACAACTTGTCACCCCCAAACTGATGGGCAAACGGAGGTAGTCAATAGAGTATTATCAACATTGTTGAGAGCCATCATCAAGAAAAACATAAAGACTTGGGAAGACTGCCTACCACATGTTGAATTTGCTTACAACCGGTCAGTTCATTCGGCCACAAAAATTTCACCATTCGAGGTAGTGTATGGATTCAATCCCTTAACTCCTTTGGACCTTCTTCCTCTACCTCAAGAACAAATGGTTCACAATGATGGCAAGAGCAAGGCTGAGTTCATCAAGAAGTTACATGAACAAGTTCGGCACAATATTGAGAGAAGAACAAAGCAGTATGAGCAACAAGCCAATAAGGGACGTAAACCACTCCATTTGGAAGTTGGAGATTGGGTATGGGTGCATTTGTGAAAGGAAAGGTTTCCTACTAAAAGGAAATCTAAGCTTTTACCAAGTGGAGATGGTCCCTTTCAAATCATTGAGAAGATTAATGATAATGCATACAAGTTAGATCTTCCCGGAGAATACAATGTAAGTGCCACCTTCAATATAGCAGATCTATCTCCAATCAAGGATGATGACAATTTGGGGACAAATCGCATAAAAGAAGGGGGGATGATGTGAGTACACCAACGCCACCTTCAAAGGATATGGAAGTAATGCCACAAGGACCAATAACTCGATCAAGGGCCAAACTTTTTAGGGAAGCTCTTACTACCAAATGCATTAAAAACCTTTGAATCATTTAGAAATGCATCCCCAAACAATAGATTATATAATATGTTTTATGTTGACATATAATATAATCTATGAACCACTTATTTATATCTTATATTACTTAGCTTATAAATGTTTTCTTTTGTAGGTACATGTTTGGCCACATCATGGGAGTTGACTTAAAGCTAGAATTGGAATCAATAAGCTAGGAAATCTTACATAGGATGACTCGGGAGATCATAAAGAACAAATGGTGAAAAGTTGCTAGCTGACCCCCGAGCTCATAGGTCACTTGAGCTGGACTTTTGAGCTAGCTAGAGACTTCATTTTAGCTGGAGAGTTGCACCATCATCTTCACCACACAGAGCACTACAAATATGGTCTAGGTCAATTTTTGTGGATTCGTACCTTTCCGCGAAGAGTTGCCATTCCGAAAAGTGCCTTTTCACAAGGAGCTGTCTTATGACTTGTACACATGTCCTTCATCTATGGCCAGCTCAAATTCAGCTAAAACTCATGGGAAGTAGCTCAAATGATGAAAGGTTGTTTCACACAAATGTGACCTTTCATAATTAGTTGCTGCCCCATTGATGCCATGTCACCTAGACACATGTTTGATGCCAAGTCACGCCTAAGTTGCTGTTCATCTTCACGCCATGGAGGAGTCCACGCCTTAAGAATTCTACACCATCCATGTGAGTGCCACATGACCAGCCACCCATGTGCTTTGCATGTGAATGAAATAGGCGCCAAAATGAAGAGGCTTCTCTCTATTCGGCCTAAACATCATCATGCTTCAAGTTGGTGCCAAGATGAAGAGATATGGGAACCATTCGGCCAAAGACATCTCCCCTCATCCAAGCATCATTTATTTTCGTTTTAAGACATGAACTTTGCCGAAAAGGCATGTATTTATTCGGCCAAGCCTTTACAAATCTATAAATAGGCTTTGGCATTCATTTGTAAACCAACCCTTTGATAATTAAAATCCTTTTGTGAGATTATTCTCTCTTCAAGTTCTTTTTAGAACTATATCGATTAAGCAAGCCTTTCTAAAGCTTGTGGCGTCATTCCTTCACCTTGATACTTCTGGTTCCTAGTTTAAATAACTAGTGGGTCAAAGTCCTTTCATACCATCCCTTATAGAACTTATAAGAAACGGGTCTTTGCTCCTTTATAGCATTGGTTCCTTCTTAGTTTTATAAGATACAATCTGTCCATCACCATTATCACGCCTATACCATCACCATATCACGCCCATATTATCACCAACTTATAAATTTTCATTTCTTCATCTTTGAATTATCCTTCATCCTCAACAAGGCATTCGTCCATCACCACCATTGGAGGTCGAATCCATCATCACTTGAAGGATCATTCTACAACACTTCCGCAGCCCTTCTTTGATAACTATTCTATCCATTTCAATTCTTTCCATTTCCATTTACTTTTCATTTCTTAATTATCATATTACTTAATCAATTCTTCTTCTTTGTGCAGATTACTTTCAATCCAAGGTGTAGCATTTGTTGTCTCTCCTAGATCGGGAAACAACAAGGTTGCCAACTTCTCCATTATTGAAGAAGCCTGGTTAGCCTTACATCAAATGGAGTACAATCAGCAAAGAGAGAATGCATTTCATACTCGTTGACATGTAAATGGTAAACTATGTCTTGTAGCAATTGATGGTGGAAGTTATGCAAACCTTGCTAGTAGATATATGGAAGAAAAGATGGGGCTTACAAGGATAAAACATTCTAGCCCATACGAATTATAATGGTTGAACGACGAATAAGTGTTAAAGGTCACTGAACAAGTACTTGTTCCATTCTCATTCGGAAGGTACAAAGATGAAGTCTTATGTGATGTTTTCCCCATGATTTCAAGCCATATTCTTTTTGGTCGAACTTGGCAGTTTGATAAACGAGCAACACATGATGGCTTCACCAATCACTTCTCATTCATCCATAATGAAAAGAATATCATCTTGGTGCCAATGTTGCCAAATCAAGTGCATGAAGACCAAACTCAACTGAAGAAAAACATTGAATCCTTGATGAAGCAAACTAAAAAGAAGTCATTGAAGAAGTTTTGCATGAGGAAAAAGTAAAAGTGGAGCAAGTTGAGGATGAAAATAAGAAAATGGATGTGAAAAACATTGGAGTTGAAAATGAGATAGATGAAAAGATTGAATTTGGGAGCAAAAGGGGAAGTGAGTGTAGAAAGGAAAAAGATAGTGATTTTTTAATCTAACCCTACTCTTTCTCATATTATTTCTTTTTTTTTTTGTAGAACAATCCAAGAGATATGTCACTTCAAGTTGAATATTCAAGAAATATTTCTTTTGAAGAACCAATATTTGTGACCTTTAGGGTTCAACATGACATATCCTTTGATGTTCCAATAGTTATGCCTCTTGAAATTCAAAAAAGATGTATCATTTGAAGTGCCAAGAGTTGGGATCATTGATATAGTAAATTTCACATATTACCAATGGAGTTTACCATCATTAAGAAACCAACGCCCATTAAATGATGTGAACACAACAACACAAATAGATCCTAAAGTCATGCCTCAAGGACCTATCACTCGTGTAAAGGCTAAACAATTCAGGGAAGTACTTTCTCATAAGTGCCTTAATGTTTTTAAATCTTTTAATGAGAAAGAACCCTTAGATAATAGGTTGTTTAATATGTTACATATTGAATATTAAATAACCTATAGTTCACATTCTTATATTATACATTATATAAGTTCATTTACTTAGTTTATTTCTTTACGTTATGCATGTAGGCACATTCGGACAACACTTGGGAGCTATATTGGAGCTAAATAGAGCATGCAAAAGCAAGGATACTTACATGGGAACGATTAGGAGAGCACAAGGAGCAAATTGGTGAAAAGTTGTTTTGAGGCCGTGAGCTCATAGCTGGATTGAGCTGAAGATTTGAGCTACAAGATGACCTCATTTCAGCTGGGGAGCTACACCATCATCATCACCACTTAGGACACTTCAAATATGTCCTAAGTCAAAATTTGTGAAATCGTACCTTTTCGCGAATAGTTGCCAACTCAAGAGGTACCTTTTCACAAGGAGCTGCCATAATGTTCACCATGCTACAGGTCACCTATAGCCAGCTCACCTTTAGCTCATTCACACCATAAGTAGCTCAAACATGAAGGGACACCTTTCTCAAACATTGTGACCTTTCATGAATGATGTTGCCCATGAAGATGCCTTTACATCCAAGAGCATGCTGATGAAGACATTGTAATCATTGGAGGTTTAAATCACCAATGAACATGATATAAAGCTCCATGCCTATTCGGCCACACACATGCTATGCACATGAGAGCATTTGGTGCTAACATGAGGAGGCACATCACCATTCGGCCAAAGAGAAGCATTTGGCGCCAAGATGAACAAGCATCACCATTCGGCCAAGGGAGATGCCTTCCCATCCTTAGCCGAATCATCAAGTCCCTTTATGAAGGGTTAGCCAAACCAGCACCAAGCCTATAGACATATTCTTTTATTTTGAAGCATTATGTATCTTCCTAGAGACATGTATTTAGCCGAAACATCATGTAACCATTCGGCCAAGCCCTCTCATTTCCTATAAATAGAGTGGCTTGCCTTTATTTGTACTCATCTGATCTCTTATATAAAATATACTCTTGTGAGTTATTTCTCTTCAAAGTTCTTTGTGAACTTTATCGATTAAACAAGTATATTTCCTATACTTGTGGCGTCATTCCTTCTATCTTGATTCCTAAGTTCCTAGATTAATATCTAGTGGGTTGAAGACACTAACGCCAACCCTCAAGCAAGTTTGTGAAGACCGGGATTGTGCTTCATAGCATAGTTTCCTCTTTGGCGTGTTTGAGATACAACATCACCACCATTGCCATTTCATCATCAACATCATCCATCTCTTCCATCAATTCTGCAGCCATCTCTATCATTTCTTTATTTCATTTCATTCTTATTATTTCTTTTCATTACTTATATTATTATTCCCTTTATTAAGTCCATTATTAATCATATTTCCTTTTCTTATTTTGTGCAGCCCAAGCTTATAAATTCAAGGACATCAGTACTTGTCAATCCTAGATTGAGACACAATAAGGCTATCTACTCTCTTCTCCCAAAGCATGTAGATCACCTTACATCATTAAACATCCACCCTAGTTTGCTATTTCCATTCATCTTCTTAATAATTTTTCATTTACTAACTTTGATTTGTTTTACAGCAACTTGTTTCATTCTTTTGGTGAAATCCTACCAACCTTAAAGGATTTCATTTGGAGAGGCACAAAGGTGAAAGGACATTATGATTTAAATCAACACCAAGGAGTCATTCAAAGAACAATTATATTTTCCAAGCAATGTGATGACTCCGACCAACAGACAAACCTTTTCACCAATAAGTATGATGAATTAAAGGGAGGAATTGAAGAGATAGATCTCCTTTCTAAGCATTATGATGATTCAAAGAACAAAGAAAAAGGAACAAGTTAGTTCATGAAGGGATATGTCTCTCTCGTTTAAAGGACATATAATGGTTCCCAAACATTATGTCCTCCCATCAAAGGATGAGAAGTTATCAGAATTAAAGCCAAGAGGTTGAACATTTCGTTTGAAGCATATATTGGAGAAAAGCATAAGGATTCAATCTTTCCTACATCAAGAAGGTCTTTAATGAGAAACTACTTCGATTTGAGGATAAATTACCTAGAAGAAAGGGATGATGATACGATCCAAACTAGCTCCAACTTTGATATGAGTTAGTCCGTTGATTGAGGACCTTTTCGATTGTACCAGATCTAGAACGAAGTAAGTAATTCCTCTGCAGCAGGTGATAATGGGGTTGTAGGGTTAATGTTATGGGCAAAAATGGATTAAGAAATGATGAATAAAAAGGATATGTAAAAAAGGAATTCTGGAAATTTTGCTTAAAACGTGGTTACTGTTCATGCTACAGTAACTTCCGGAAATACATATACATTCATAAAAATTAACCTTTCATCACTATATAAATTTCCAAAATTTATTCAACAAATAAATTGAAAATTTTCAAAATTACATGCCACTATCTAAAATCAAATTCTATCGTAGGATGTCTTACTGATATTGAAATATACCTCTCGATGCTTGATGTCAGTTTGAACTCTTTAATCCACTATTGGCTTTTTACCTACGCGTGAAAATCATCACACGCTAAGTATATACTTAGTGAGGCAATTAAAACAATATACAATGCAATACAATTCATGCATGAATTTCAATGTCCAAATCAAAATGCCATAAATCATTTCACATGCATATTCAATATTTTACCATGATCAAATTAATTTAAAATTTCTTATCAAAGTATTTACAATTTAATCCCATAAGCTTGTAAGCTTATTTTACCAACATACTTACCATTTATTCCATAAGCTCATAAGCTTATTTTACCAACATACTTACCATTTATTCCATAAGCTCGTAAGCTTATTGTACCAACATACTTACCATTTATTCCATAAGCTCGTAAGCTTATTTTACCAACATACTTGCCATTATTCCATAAGCTCGTAAGCTTATTTTCATACTTACCATTTATTAATCAATAAACCATTATCCATAGCCCATAGTATAACTGTATGAGGAACCCGATATAGGAGTCAAATATTGCACCGAAGTGCTGAGGTTGAGCATTGCTCACCTAATAATGCACCGTAGTGCTGATGACGCAAGCACGTTTTCGTCTACAAAGGGAGTACTTTTGAACATCTTTATATTGAATTTACTTATTACTAGCTTTATAATAAATGCTATTATAATACATTTTATGATAAGAATATTAGTTATATAACGTAGTATGGATACATCATGCACATTGTTATTTAATATGTTAAGTATGTTAGAATAATCTTATAATCATATTAAGCATGATTATCACATATACATTAAGGCAACATACTAATTATACATTTCATTAGTTCATATGCATTCATATTAGCTCTTAAGCTTCATGCATTATCTTACACATATTATGAGATGATATATTTAGCTCATGACCTTCAGTCATAGCTCATATTACCTTATTCTTACATGACAACAAGGTAATTAGCTCATAACAACTCAATACCATGGACTTACCTTGTTTCCTTGCACATATAGGTACTGATGTAAGGCGAATCTACACACTTTGGTGAGAAGAGTAGATAGCCTTATTGTGTCCCGATCTAGGATTGACAAGTACTGATGTCCTTGAATTAATAAGCTTGGGCTGCAAAATAATATAAGAAAGAAATGATATTAATAATGGTCTTAAGAAATGAATATATAATAAAGGAAATGAAATAGAAAGAAATGAAAGAGAGATGGCTGCGGAATTATGGGATTGATGATGGTCTTGATGAAGGATGTTGATGATGTTGATGATGAAATGAAGATGGTGATGATGTTGTATCTCAAACACGCCAAAGATGAAATAGTGCTAAGGAGCACAATCCCGGTCTTCACAAACTTGCTTGAGGGGTGGTGATAGTGTCTTCAACCCACTAGATATTAATCTAGGAATTTAGGAATCAATTTGGAAGGAATGACGCCACAAGTATATGAATTATACTTGCTTAATCGATAAAGTTCACAAAGAACTTTGAAGAGAAATTAACTCACAAGAGTATGTTTTATATATGAGATGAGATGATTACAAATGAAATGCACTAGCCTATTTATAGAAAGGGTTTAGGCCGAATAGGTACATGATATGCATGAAACCCCTTTGAAAATACATGACTTTTAAATGAAAATACATGATTTTAATGAAGATACATGCTCTTGGCCGAATAGTAAGGTGTTGGTTCGGCCTAAGGATGTTTTGAATGCTTTTGGAAGTCATTTGGGCGCCAAAATGGAGAGGAATAAGTCTTTGGCCGAATAGGAAGCATCCCTTGGTGTTTTGGCGCCTATTTGATGTCACATGGAGTGCACATGCTTGAATGATGCACATGGCAGCCTACTTGAATGCACATGGGTCTTCTTGCAAGGCTTTGGTGAGGTTGCAACCATAGGATAATGTCTTGAAGTCCATGGAATGAAGATGGCAGCAACTAGGCGTGACTTGGCTTCCAACATGCATCTAGGTGTCATGGTCTTCAATGGGCAGCAACTTGTCATGAAAGGTCACATTTGTGGAAGGTAACCTTTCATCATTTGAGCTACTTCCCATGTGTATGAGCTGAAGATGAGCTGGTCATAGGTGAATTATATGAAGATGAGTCTTTGGCCAGCTCCTTGTGAAAAGGCACCTCTTGGAATGGCAACTCTTCGCGAAAAGGTATGAATCCACAAAAATTAACTTAGACCATATTTGAAGTACTTTGTGTGGTGGTGATGGTGGTGCAACTCTCCAGCTGAAATGAGGTCTCTAGCTAGCTCAAAAGTCCAGCTCAAGTGAGCTATGAGCTCGGGGGTCAGCTGACAACTTTTCATCATTTGTTCTTCATGATCTCCCGAGTCATCCTATGAAAGTTTTCCTAGCTCCTTATCATTAGTTAAGCTCAAATGTAGCTCCCAAGTGTTGGCCGAATATGCCTACATGCATAACATAAAGAAATAAACTAAGTATATAAACTATATAATGCATATAATATAATGATGTGCATATTATAAAGATGTGAACTATAGGTTATAATAATAATTCATGCATCATATGATAATGAATGAATATTAATATTATAACTATAGATTATATACATGAATATTAATCAATGATGCAAACCATAGGATATAATGAATGAATGCATATACTATGAGAATTCAAGTATAGTCTAATATGCAAATGTATGCTCATAATAATATATATAGTGATGTGAGCACGTCTATGCCAACAAAGGAAACTGATCCGGAGGTCTTACCCATAGGACCTATCACACGTTCTAAGGCAAAACAATTCAGGGAAGTTCTTTCTCTTAAGTGTTTGCAAATTAATAAATCAATTCATAATTGTCATGCCTTAGAAATGAAGATTCTTAATGTGTTACATACTGATGTGTAACACCACCTTAGTTATGCTAGGGAAACATATGCATTTTATTTACATTTCATGTTAGCATATACATTTATCATTTCATGTGCATTTTTTTTTACATTCACATAATAGCATGATCATCATTTGTTATGCATAACATCATGGTTAGTTAATTCACGTGTTTCATCATTTGATTTGCATAAACAACATATTTACCATTTGTTTAGCATGTTTCACGAGCACCCACAATCACTTTTCAGCATGTTTCTTTTTATTATCATTCATGTGCACTCATTTTAGTTTTAATATTTAATTATTTTTAGTTATTATATCATGCATGTTAGCTCATAATAACACATACATGCACAGCAGCAAGATATTTGATTCATTCCAGTGGACAGTTCACGTCACTTATATTTATCACCAGTTTTGAACATGTTACAAGCATAATTGGGAGATTAAGTCTCTTAGCATTTAATCCCCTATCTCTTAGCTTTCCAATGCATTTTGAATCGTGTCAATCCGATACTGGAAGCTTGAGATATTCACAGATTACCGAAGACAGTACAGGCTGGAAATAAATACGGGATTTACAACTAAATTAATCATTCCAGCACATTTAATTTAAATACTTGCTTATTATCTTCTTTGCACATGTAGGCACGTCAAAACAGCCTGGATAAGCATTATAAAGACATAAATAAGTCCATGATTGGAGGAGACAAAGAAACCAGCTGAAATCAGACCCATACTTTGCTGACTATATTATCACTCACGTATGTTGGAGGGAACCCATAATGTTGCACATGTTTCCAGCATTTATTTGCACCAGAATATTATCCATCAAAACAGTCCATGTGCGTATGCTCCTTTCCACTACCCAACCATGTGCGTGAACCAACTAAGCAATTATTTGAAGGATCATACGTGCTGATCATCCAAGGAGACATATACTTTGAAAACAGCCCATGTGCTTGGCAATAAGCTGGATGATGCTTCCACTTAAGCATCAATTTGAAGGAACGTGAGTATTACCTGGCCATGAAGAGTTGTCTCCATTTTACACCGAATCATCACTTGAATTCATGGAGAATTATGAACTGGAATGTATTATTTGTTAGACGTAATAGCTGGCCAAAAACACTATGTGTTATTCGGCTAAGCATTTGAAACAGATTAAATAAGCTTGTAATTTCATTTTGGAAGGAACTTTTGATAAATTAAAACTTTGTGAGTTATTCTCTCAAATTGGTTCTTCTTAGAACTATTTTCTTGACATTTCAAGATTGTTCTTGTTGTGTTAAGTTTGTGATACTTAGGGTTCTTAGATTACTATCTAAAGGGTCCAAGTCCTTGAACATTGGACGTATAAGGTTCGGGTTTATACTCTTTAGTATAGGTTCTTCCTTGTTCTTTGTTATTATCCAATTTCCAGCATCCTAAATTCCATTACCTCATCTATCAATTATCATTCCTTATTCAAATTTCGTTCATATCCATATCCATATAACCCCAACATCATCCTTACTATCAAGTGAGTTTGCTGCCGAGGAATTGCTTACTTCGTTCTAGATCCGGTACAATCGAAGAGGTCCTCAATCGACGGACTGACCCGTATCATATGGTTATCAGAGCAAAGGCGAACCAAGTAAGAAATTCATCCTGAAAATTAAAAAAAAAAAATTCCGAAAATTAAAAAAAAAAAAAAAAAAAGAAGAAAAAGAAAAAGAATTCTGGTCTTGAGCTAAAGAGAAATGCTTTGAGTTTTGATTCAATCCAAAACGCAACATCTTTGATTGTATTGGTGACAGTCCCGTTGTAAGCATTTCTTTGTAGTAAGTTTACTAATCACTTTCATTTTTTTTTTCTTTCTTTAATTTCCTTTGAATTTTAGCCTTCCTTTCATTATTTTTTTTCAGTTTCCATTAACCGTTGTTGTTTCCTTTAAGCCGACACACTTGACAGATTTTTGAAAGATCGAATTTAGTTCGTAAAAGAACTGACTACGAGGGAACGAGTGGAAAAGGCACATTGAGTGTGTGAGATCAGAAGGGGAGACAGAAAAGAGCCATTAAAAGTTTCTCCCGAGTGAAACACGAGTGTTGAGTGATTGAGTGTCAACTTTGATTTCCTTGGAGCGAAATTGTGAGAATCTTTGTGTGTATATTGTAAGGTCCTATATACACTAATTTTTTTTCTTTGTGTGTTGTTTTGTTTTATTTGAATTAATATGACAGGTTCTAGTGATAACCAACCAGGTGACCAACCACCAAATTTGCAAATGCAAGCCATTACACGTGAGATACAAAGAATGTTAAGGGCTGAACTTGAGACTCTACATTCTAGAATGGATAAGATTGAGGGAGAATCCCAAATGCATCATCATGAAGAGATTAATGATGAAAACGAAATTGACCAACCTTTAAGACCGAATCAGAGACATGGTCGTACACTTGATGATAATTTGTCTAATATAAAAGTTGTGATTCCATCTTTTCAGGGACGAACAGATCCTGATGCATATTTGGCATGGGAAAGTAAAGTTGAGCATGTTTTCGAGTGTTATAACTACTCGGAACAAAAGAAGGTTCGTTTAGCAGCAATGGAGTTTATCGATTACGCTCTCATTTGGTGGGATCAATTGTTGATCAGTAGACGAAGAACTGGTGAAGGTCCAGTGAACACATGGACAGAAATGAAGCGAATCATGAGGAAACGGTTTGTTCCATTTCATTATCAACGTGATTTATTTCAAAAGTTACAAAACTTGAAACAGGGAAATCGAAGTGTTGAAGATTATTTCAAGGAAATGGAAATGGCCATGATGCGTGCAAACATGGAGGAAGATAAAGAAGCAACTATGGCACGTTTTCTTGCAGGGTTGAATTTTGAGATTGCTAACGTTGTTGAGTTACAGCATTATGTCGAGTTGGATGACATGGTGCATATGGCCATCAAAATTGAAAGACAACAGCGTAGAAAGTCTTCTTACCGAGGTAATACTCCTTCTAAAGTTTCCTTTAATCCATCTGTTACTCCTAATAATGCTAGGAAGCAAACACCATTTAAGATTAAGGAAAGAGCGGAAACGAGTAGTCCAAAACCTCCCGTTGTTGAAAATGGACGAGGAAAGCAACAAATACAAACAGAACGCACAAGAGACATCCAATGTTTCAAATGCCTTGGTAGAGGGCATATTGCAAGTCAATGTCCTAACCGAAGGACAATGATGACACGTATGAATGGGGAAATAGAATCCGAATCTGACAATGATGAGCAAGACACCCCTTTGATGGACGATAATGAAGATGACGATCAAGTACAGACTTATGCAATTGGAGAAGCACTTGTGGTTAAAAGAAGCTTGAATGCACAACCAATCCGAGATGAACAACAACGCGAGAACATCTTTCACACAAGATGTCTTGTGAATGACAAGGTATGTGTTGTAATTATCGATAGCGGTAGTTGTACTAACGTTGCAAGTACTGTTATGGTTGATAAGCTAGGTCTGAAGACAACGAAGCATCCCAATCCATACAAACTACAGTGGTTGAATGATGCGGGAGAGCTAAGGGTTACCAAACAAGTTCTTGTACCATTTTCCATTGGAAAATACAAGGATGAAGTAACGTGTGACGTTGTGTCGATGGATGCCACTCACTTATTGTTGGGACGTCCATGGCAGTTTGACAAGAAGGTAATGCATGATGGATTCACCAATAGATATTCGTTTATGAATGCAGGAAAACAAATCACTTTAGCCCCTTTGATGCCAAGTCAAGTACAAGAAGATCAAGTTCGTCTGAAGAAGAACAGCGAAGAAGCAAAGGGAAAGAAGAAGATAAACGTTTATGCGAGCAGAAAAGAAATCAGGAAGTGTCTTTCCTCTCAACAATCTTTACTCATTTTAATGTATAAAGATCATTGTTTGTTGGCTGAAATTCCCCCTGATTTACCTATGTCTATTACATCTCTTTTGCAAGATTTTGAAGATGTATTTCCTGAAGAAATTCCAGATGGATTACCACCAATTAGAGGGATTGAACATCAAATTGATTTCATTCATGGAGCTACCATTCCAAATAGACCGGCCTACCGGAGTAATCCCGATGAAACAAAGGAGTTACAGAAACAAGTCAAAGAGCTGTTGGACAAAGGATACATTCGAGAAAGTTTAAGCCCTTGTGCTGTACCAGTTTTGTTGGTACCAAAAAAAGATGGAACTTGGAGAATGTGTGTGGATTGCAGAGCTGTAAACCAGATCACTATCAAATATAGGCATCCTATACCTCGATTGGATGATATGCTTGATGAACTTAGTGGAGCCAACATCTTCTCCAAAATTGATTTGAAAAGCGGCTACCATCAGATTAGGATGAAGGAAGGAGATGAGTGGAAAACCGCATTTAAGACAAAGCAAGGTTTGTATGAATGGTTAGTCATGCCTTTTGGCTTAACTAACGCTCCTAGTACTTTTATGCGTTTAATGAACCATGTCCTTCGGCCTTACATCGGTAAGTTTTGTTAGCATTGGTTCTTCTTTGAGCGTTCTTCAAGATACTATCCTCACAACCATCCTTTTGTTTCATCGCCATAACCATAACCATTTCAATCATCTTCCGCTTCCATCTCTCATTTTAAACAGCCCATCTATTCACCATACGTCCACCACCCTTAACCCTCTCTTTTTGAGCCATTCACTTATGCAGGTTGTTTGCTTCCTTCCTAGATCCACAATCAAATGAGAAGGTAGAATTACCTTACATCAAGCGGTAATCAGAGATTTGGTGGAAGAAAGCAACGTGCAACAACAACAAAGAAAAAAATACAAAAAGAAGTGCTAGTGAAAGAAAGAAAGAAAAATCAGGAAAGAAAATAAAAGCACTCAAAAGAAGAAATTGATAGCACTCGAAAAGAAGAAAAAGAAAGAAAGAAAAGTTGGAAGTACTCATCAACAATTGTCATCACCAAGCCATTCAAGTAAGCCTTTGATTGTGGTGATAGAAGGTTGTAAAGTGACTTGTGTAAGTAAACCCTTTTGTTCTTTTCTTTCTATTTCTAGGCCACCCTTTCATTATATTTGTTTTCCCTTCCTACTAACTGATGTAAGTTAATTCTACCTTCTCGTTTGATTGTGGATCTAGGAAGGAAGCAAAACAACCTGCACAAGTGAATGGCTCAAAACAGAATGGATAAGGGTGGTAACATATGGTTTAATAGGTAGGCTATTTAATAAATGAGAGATGGAAGCGGAAGATGATTGAAATGGTTATGGTTATGGCGATGAAACAAAAGGATGGTTGTGAGGATAGTATCTTGAAGAATGCTCAAAGAAGAACCAATGCTATAGAGAGCAAAGACCCAATCTTTATATTATTTCTTCAAGGGGTGGTGTTAAGTACTTTGACCCACTAGTTATATTAACTAGGAACCAGAAGTATCAAGATGAAAGAAGAGGGTTGACGCCACAAGTATAAAATACTTGATAAGTCGATAAAAAGTCACCAGGACTTAAGAAAGAGAAAAATCTCACTTTAATTAAAAATGGTTTGATTACAAATAAAATATAATAGCCTATTTATAGTTTTTGAAGGGACTTGGCCGAATAGGTACATATTGGTTCGGCCAGCCCTTGTACCTTCCTAAAATGACATGATTTTTAATGAAAAAACAAGACTTTAATGAAAATACATGCTATTGGCCGAATGGTTATGTGTTGGTTCGGCCCTAAGGATGATTTGAATTCATTTGGAAGTTATTTGGGCGCCAAAATGAAGAGGAAAGAGTCTTTGGCTGAATAGGAAGCATCCCTTGGTGTTTTGGTGCCAATTTGATGTCACATGGAGTGCACATGCTTGAATGATGCACATGGCAGCCTACAAGAATGCACATGGGTCTTCTTGCTATGCTTTGATGAGGTTGCAACCATAGGATGATGTCTTGAAGTCCATGGAATGAAGATAGGCAACAACTAGGTGTAAATTAGCTTCCAACATGCATCTAGGTGACATGGCATCCATTGGGCAGCCTAGAGATGAACTAGCTTCAAGTTAAGCTAGGTGAGTGTCTTGGTAACTAACTAGGTGAGTTATAGCTTGATGAACTCAAGCTAGTTAGCTTTGGTCTTTTCAACTCCTCAACTACTCTCCCAGCTACTTCCAGCTACCTCTAGTCCACTTTTCAGTAATTTGGTCCAAAGCCCTCCTCCAGCTAAGTTCAGCTACATGCTAGCTCCTCCAGCTAAGTTTAAGCTCCTTATGTGACGAAATGAGCTGCCATAATGTTCATGAGCTAGTGTGAGCTGTTGTGCTTATCCTTTTAGCTAGCCAAGCTACCATAATATGCCTTGTTTTTTGTTTCACCTATAGGAATCACCAAACAAATAAAATAAGCAATGTGTGAGCTCATTTAAGGTAAAATGCATGCTGCCATGAGGTATTTGAGTGATATGAGCTATGAATGCATGTCATGAGCTAAGTACATAATGATATAACATATGTAAGCTAATGTATAAGACCTAGGAGCTAAAATGAATGCACGTGAGCTAACAAATGAATGGCTAAACTTTCTGCCATTTCACGAATGAATTGAATCATGCTTAAATGAATGCAAGACTAATATAACATACTTAACATACTTGAAATAACATTATGCATCAATTATAAAGATGTGAATATGTTGTATGCATGAATATCATATAACATGGTATTCATAAATGATAAATGGAAACATGTAATAATAATATCCTAAGAAATGATATGTAATCATAACATATATTTGAATGATATGAAAGACATGATTAACTAAATATAGGATGGAAATAATAATATGATAATTTATACTAACATGTGAATGAATGCTTATGATAGAATAGAATGTATAAATGATATAATATAAGATAGGGTAATGAATAACTCCCTTAGAAATAGCTTTGAAGAACATCCATGGTGTGTTCAAGTCATGGAGAAAGTTGGAGCTAGTTTGGATCGTATCATCCTCCCCTTCTTTTAGGCGATTTGTCCTCAAATCGAAGTAGTTTCTCATTGAAGACCTTCTTGATGTAGGAAGGATTGAATCCTTATGTTTTCCTCCAATAGATGATTCACACGATATGTTCAACCTCTTGGCTTCAAATCTGGTAACTTTACGTCCTTTAATGGGAGGACACAATGTTTGGAAACCAGCACATGTCCTTTGATTCAAAAATTGTGTCTTGTACTCCAAAGGTTGTATCCTTTCAAAACATTGTATCTTTTCACTCTTACTCCTTGAATCATCATGATGGTTGGTGAAGAAATTTGACTTTTGATCTCCTTCAAGAAAGTGGATAAAGTCAACAACTTTAAGCTTTGTGCTCTTCCAGATGATGGCCTTTAAAAAGGTGGACAATGCTTGCTTCATAGCATCGTAGTGGCGGAATTTGATGTACCAATCAAACTCAAAATGACAAATGATCTTGTCATCATAGATTGATTGGATAACACCACTTATACTAATCAAATTGCTGTAAAATGAATCAAAGTTATAAAATGAAAAACTAATAACAAAATGAATAGAATTAGCAAACCAGGGAGGATGTTTAATAGGCGTTGGTTGCTTAATGATGGAAATCTCTATTGGTTGCTGAATTGCCTTCAATATGTGCAATGTACTTGGATTATCAATGATCCCATTTCTTGGACTTCAAGTGGCACATCTTTTTGAACATCAAGTGGCATAGCTGTTGGAACGTCAAAGGACATGTCTTGTGGATTACCAAAGGTCACACCTATTGGTTCTTCAAAAGACATGTTTCTTGAATTTTCTACTTGAAAATATATGTCTCTTTGAATATCCTGCAAGGAAAAAGAAATAGTAGAAGAAGAATTGTTAGGTAAAAATTGTCCTTCACTCTGCTTCTCTTCTCTATACTCATCCTTTTCAAAACTTTCAATTTGCTCCACTACTTGCAAAACATCATTTTCAACTCCAACAGATTCATTTCCAATTGTTCTTGTCTCCTCAAAACGTTCTTCTTCAAAGTTTCTTTTTATGGCCTTCATTTTCTCCCATTCTTCTATGCGTGACTTAAGGGTCACTTGGCATTCATGAACTTGACTGGGAAGCAAGGGTGCCAATATGATTTTCTTTCCTTGATGTTGGAAAGAGTACTTGTTAGAGAATCTGTCATGAGTAGCCTTCTTATCATATTGCCAAGGACGTCCTAGTATAAGGTGGCTTGCACTCATGGGTACCACGTCACAAAGAACTTCATCATTGTATCTTCCAATTGAAAAAGGTACAACAACATGCTAGGTTACCTTGGCTTCTCCCACATCGTTGAGCCACTGAAGTTTATAAGGATGAGGATGTTTGGAAATCTTGAGACCCAACTTTTCTACCATGTGAGTACTTGCTACATTTGTACAACTTCCTCCATCAATGATCACCACGCAAATTTTATCTCCCACGTGAGATTTGGTATGGAAAATGTTCTCTCTTTGTTCATCCTCTTGACTTTGAATGTTCAAAGTCCTTTTGACTACAAAGATGTTGGATGGAAGAGACATGTTAGCAAATAAGGAAAAATTGAAATGTGTGTAGGACCTTACCAGAGTATACTCTCACAAAGCCTCACGAGTCACTCCAAGAAAAATTTGATGTCACTCAATCCGCTCATGTTTGCACTCTAGGACTTTAATGGCTTTTACTTGTCCTCTTCTGATCTCACACACGCTAGCCTTTTTCCTCTCGATTCTCTTGTCTCAAGTTCTAGAGAACTTTACTCAAGACTGTATCAAATAAATTTCTACTTGTTTGGCATCGGCTGCAAAAAGGTTAGTAGGAATGGAAAGCAAAATATAATTGAAAGGGTGGCTTAGAAAAATAGAAAGAAGAGAATAAAGGAGTTACTTACACAAGTCACTTTACAACCTTCTATCACCACAATCAAATTTATAGGCTTACTTGAATGGCTTGATGATGAGAATTGTTGATGAGTGCTTCCAACTTTTCTTTCTTTTTTCTTCTTTGAGTGTTTTCAATTTCTTCTTTTGAGTGCTTTGATTTTCTTTGCTGGATTTTTCTTGATTTCTTTCACTTTGCACTTCACTTGCACTTCTTTTTGTATTTTGTTTTTGTTGTTGTTGCACGTTGTACGTTGCTTCTTCCACCAAAGCTCTGATTACCACTTGATGTAAGGTAATTCTACCTTCTCGTTTGATTGTGGATCTAGGAAGGAAGCAAAACAACCTGCACAAGTGAATGGCTCAAAACAGAATAGGTAAGGGTGGTAACATATGGTTTAATAGGTAGGCTATTTAATAAATGAGAGATGGAAGCGGAAGATGATTGAAATGGTTATGGTTATGGCGATGAAACAAAAGGATGGTTGTGAGATAGTATCTTGAAGAATGCTCAAAGAAGAACCAATGATATAGAGAGCAAAGACCCAATCTTTATATTGTTTCTTCAAGGGGTGGTGTTAAGTACTTTGACCCACTAGTTATATGAACTAGGAACCAGAAGTATCAAGATGAAAGAAGAGGGTTGATGCCACAAGTATAAAATACTTGATAAGTCGATAAAAAGTCACCAGGACTTAAGAAAGAGAAAAATCTCACTTTAATTAAAAATGGTCTGATTACAAATTAAATATAATGGCCTATTTATAGTTTTTGAAGGGACTTGGTTGAATAGGTACATGTTGGTTCGGCCAGCCCTTGTACCTTCCTAAAAGGACATGATTTTTAATGAAAAAACAAGACTTTAATGAAAATACATGCTATTGGAGGAATGGTTATGTGTTGGTTCGGCCCTAAGGATGATTTGAATGCATTTGAAAGTTATTTGGGCACCAAAATGAAGAGGAATGAGTCTTTGGCCGAATAGGAAGCATTCTCTAGTGTTTTGGCGCCAATTTGATGTCACATGGAGTGCACATGCTTGAATGATGCACATGGCAGCCTACATGAATGCACATGGGTCTTCTTGCTATGCTTGATGAGGTTGCAACCATAGGATGATGTCCTGAAGTCCATGGAATGAAGATAGACAACAACTAGGCGTGAATTAGCTTCTAACATGCATCTAGGTGACATGGCATCCATTGGGCAGCCTAGAGATGAACTAGCTTCAAGTTAAGCTAGGTGAGTGTCTTGGTAACTAACTAGGCGAGTTATAGCTTGATGAACTCAAGCTAGTTAGCTTTGGCCTTCTCAACTCCTCAGCTACTCTCCCAGCTACTTCCAGCTACCTCTAGTCCACTTTTCAATAATTTGGTCCAAAGCTCTCCTCCAGCTAAGTTCAGCTACATGCTAGCTCCTCCAGCTAAGTTTAAGCTCCTTATATGATGAAATGAGCTGCCATAATGTTCATGTGCTAGTGTGAGCTGTTGTGCTTGTCCTTTTAGCTAGCCAAGTTACCATAATATGCCTTGTTTTGTGTTTCACCTATAGGAATCACCAAGCAAATAAAATAAGCAATGTGTGAGCTCATTTAAGGTAAAATGCATGCTGCCGTGAGGTGTTTGAGTGATATGAGCTATGAATGCATGTCATGAGCTAAGTACATAATGATATAACATATGTAAGCTAATGTATAAGACCTAGGAGCTAAAATGAATGCACGTGAGCTAACAAATGAATGATTAAACATTATTCCATTTCACGAATGAATTGAATCATGCTTAAATGAATGCAAGACTAATATAACATACTTAACATACTTGAAATAACATTGTGCATCAATTATAAAGATGTGAATATGTTGTTTGCATGAATATCATATAACATGGTATTCATAAATGATAAATGGAAACATGTAATAATAATATCCTAATAAATGATATGTAATCATAACATATATTTAAATGATATGAAAGACATGATTAACTAAATATAGGATGGAAATAATAATATGATAATTTATACTAACATGTGAATGAATGCTTATGATAAAATAGAATGTATAAATGATATAATATAAGATAGGGTAATGAAGAACTCCCTTAGAAACAGCTTTGAAGAACATCCATGGTGTGTTCAAGTCATGGAGAAAGTTGGAGCTAGTTTGGATCGTATCACTAATCTTTTTGCAGCCGACGTCAAACAAGTAAAATTTACTTGATATAGTCTTGAGTAAAGTTCTCTAGAACTTGAGACAAGAGAATCGAGAGGAAAAAGGCTGGAGAGTGTGTGAGATCAAAAGAGGACAACTAAAAGCCATTAAAGTCCTAGAGTGCAAACATGAGTGGATTGAGTGACATTCAAGTTTCCTTAGAGTGACTCGTGAGGCTTTGTGAGAATATATTCTGGTAAGGTCCTACACACATTTCATTTTTCCTTATTTGCTAACATGTCTCTTCCATCCAACATTTTTGTAGTCAAAAGGACTTTGAACATTCAAATTCAAGAGGATGAACAAAGAGAGAACATCTTCCATACCAAATGTCACGTGGGAGATAAAATTTGCGTGGTGATCATTGATGGAGGAAGTTGTACAAATGTAGCAAGTACTCACATGGTGGAAAAGTTGGGTCTAAAGGCTTCCAAGCATCCTCATCCTTAAAAACATCAATGGCTTAACGATGTGGGTGAAGCCAAGGTAACCAAACAAGTTGTTGTACCTTTCTCAATTGGGAGATATAATGATGAAGTCCTTTGTGACGTGGTGCCCATGAGTGCATGCCACATTATATTAGGACGTCCTTGGCAGTTTGACAATAAGGCTACCCATGATGGATTTTCTAACAAGTACTCTTTCCAACATCAAGGAAAGAAAATCATATTGGTGCCTATGCTTCCAAATCAAGTCCATGAATGTCAGGTTACCCTCAAATCACGTATAGAGGAATGAGAGAAAGCTAAAGCCATGAAGAAAGTTGAAAGAGAATTTTTGCATGAGAAAAGAGTAGAGAGAGTTGAAAATGAACAAAATGAAAGGATTGAATATGGGAGCAAAGAGGAAAAGAAAAATGAGGGTGAAGAATATATTTTATCTAATCCTACTCCTATTCTTTCTTTTTGACGTGCAGGACAATCCAATAGACATGTCACTTCAAGTTGAAGATTCAAGAAACATGTCTTTTGAAGAATCAATAGACGTGACTATTGTTGATGCAAAAGATATGTCCTTTGACATTTCAAAGGATGTACCTCTTAAAATTCAAAAGAATGAGCCAATTGAAGTACCAAGAGTTGAGATCATTCAGACTCCAAGTACATTGCACATATTGAAGGGAATTAGCAACCAATGGAGTTTTTCATCATTAAGCAACCAATTCCCATTAAACATCCACCCTGGTTTGCTATTTCCATTCATCTTGTTAATAATTTTTCATTTACTAACTTTGATCTATTTTGCAGCAACTTGTTTCATCCTTATGGTGAAGAAATCATACCAACCCTCAAGGCAATCATTTGGAGAGGTACAATGGTGAAAGGACACGATGATTTAAATCATCCCCAAAAAGTCATTCAAAGAACACTTATCTTCACCAAGCGACATGATAACTCCAACCAAGAGACAAACCTTTTCACCAACAATTATGGTGAATTAAAAGGAGGAAATAAAGATATAGAGGTCCTTTCCAAGCATTGTGACGATTCAAAGAATAAAGAAAAGAGATCAAGTTGGTTCGTGAAGGGCTATGTCTCTCCCGTTCAAAGGACATGTGATGATTCCCAAACATTGTGTCCTCCCATTAAAGGACGTGAAGTTACCAGATTTGAACCCAAGAGGTTGAACATATCGTGTGAATCATCTATTGGAGGAAAACATAAGGATTCAATCCTTCCTACATCAAGAAGGTCTTCAATGAGAAACTACTTCGATTTGAGGACAAATCTCCTAAAAGAAGGGGAGGATGATACGATCCAAACTAGCTCAAACTTTCTCCATGACTTGAACACACAATGGATGTTCTTCAAAGTTGTTTCTAAGGGAGTTCTTCATTACCCTATCTTATATTATATCATTTATACATTCTATTCTATCATAAGCATTCATTTACATGTTAGTATAAATTATCATATTATTATTTCCATCCTATGTTTAGTTAATCATGCCTTTCATATCATTCAAATATATGTTATGATTACATATCATTTCTTAGGATATTATTATTACATGTTTCCATTTATCATTTATGAATACCATGTTATATGATATTCATGCATACAACATATTCACATCTTTATAATTGATGCACAACGTTATTTCAAGTATGTTATATTAGTCTTGCATTCATTTAAGCATGATTCAATTCATTAGTGAAATGGCAGAATGCTTAATCATTCATTTGTTAGCTCACGTGCATTCATTTTAGCTCCTAGGTCTTATACATTAGCTTACATATGTTATATCATTATGTACTTAGCTCATGACATGCATTCATAGCTCATATCACTCAAACACCTCATGACAACATGCATTTTACCTTAAATGAGCTCACACATTGCTTATTTTATTTGTTTGGTGATTCCTATAGGTGAAACACAAAACAAGACATATTATGGTAGCTTGGCTAGCTAAAAGGACAAGCACATCAGCTCACACTAGCTCATGAACATTATGGCAGCTCATTTCATCACATAAGGAGGTTAAACTTAGCTGGAGGAGCTAGCATGTAGTTGAACTTAGCTGGAGGAGAGCTTTGGACCAAATTACTAAAAAGTAGACTAGAGGTAGCTGAAAGTAGCTGGGAGAGTAGCTGAGGAGTTGAGAAGACCAAAGATAACTATCTTGAGTTCATCAAGCTATAACTCACCTAGTTAGCTACCAAGACACTCACCTAGCTTACCTTGAAGCTAGTTCATCTCTAGGCTGCCCAATGGATGCCATGTCACCTAGATGCATGTTGGAAGCTAATTCACGCCTAGTTGTTGCCTATCTTCATTCCATGGACTTCAAGACATTATCCTATGGTTGCAACCTCATCAAAGCATAGCAAGAAGACCCATGTGCATTCATGTAGGCTGTCATGTGCATCATTCAAGCATGTGCACTCCATGTGACATCAAATTGGTGCCAAAACACCAAGGGATGCTTCCTATTCGGCCAAAGACTCTTTCCTCTTCATTTTGGCGCCCAAATAACTTCCAAATGCATTCAAATCATCCTTAGGGCCGAACCAACATATAACCATTCGGCTAAGAGCATGTATTTTCATTAAAGTCTTGTTTTTTCATTAAAAATCATGTCATTTTAGGAAGGTACAAGGGCTGGCCGAACCAATATGTATCTATTCGGCCAAGTCCCTTCAAAAACTATAAATAGGCCATTATATTTCATTTGTAATCAGACATTTATTTTTAATTTAAGCGAGATTATTCTCTTTCTTAAGTCCTGGTGACTTTTTATCGACTTATCAAGTATTTTATACTTGTGGCATCAACCCCTTTCTTTTCACCTTGATACTTATGGTTCCTAGTTCATATAACTAGTGGGTCAAAGTACTTATCACCACCCCTTGAAGAAACAATACAAAGATTGGGTCTTTGCTCTCTATAGCATTGGTTCTTCTTTGAGCGTTCTTCAAGATACTATCCTCACAACCATCCTTTTGTTTCATCGCCATAACCATAACCATTTCAATCATCTTTCGCTTCCATCTCTCATTTCAAACAGCCCACCTATTCACCATACGTCCACCACCCTTAACCCTCTCTTTTTGAGCCATTCACTTGTGCAGGTTGTTTGCTTCCTTCCTAGATCCACAATCAAATGAGAAGGTAGAATTACCCATGTACATGCCATATGACCAGCCCCCATGTTCCTTGCGTGTGCACCGAAGTGCTGAGGTCAAGCATTGCTCACCTAATAGTGCACCGTAGTGCTGAGGTCGGGATTTACCCACCTAGTACACCGTAGTGTTTGTACCGTGTCTTTACTAGACACTAAGGCCTGCACTATGTGCCTTCTCTAGACACTCTAGTGCTAACTAATATGCAGCTGCTAGACTCTATGGCATGCCATTAATACCACTGAACCTAAATAACATACTTGGGCATATAGTCAATTTTATTTGATCCATCCACGGCAAAGTATATCAATACTATTTAACTTTGGACAGTTCATACCCGAAATATCATTCATGATAAAAATCATATATGTTCATGATAACATCATATGCAAAAATCAGTGATCAATGCATTTTATATTCAACCTTTGACATATTTAGAATATGTCAAATATATGATAAATGACATAATATCATGTTTCTATAAACAAGGTCGACTTATCGAAAGTCTTCATGATGATGTATAAAACATCCATGTATAATTTCATGCATGTATTGCACTCACCTTAACACTTTATATCTTTCAAAATATTTGTACCTCACTATTGTCCACAATATACCCTTTTTATACTTGACTTGCTTCAATTGCAAATCAACCATGATCTCTATAAATCACAAATTTATAACAATACACATGTTAGTATTGTACTAACATAAAAATATCCCAAAATATTCCATAGCATACTTCAAACTCATTTCCACAAAATAATTCAGTACTTATTAATTCCTTTTAACATTGGAACTCACTTTTCCAAATTACTCAAAATGGTCCTTCACCATTTTATCACTTAGATTCTTAATACCAATAATTCCAGCATTGTAATTACTATCATACAAATGCTTTACAAAGGCATAATTACAATAACATTCCCAACAACTTGAAATTTATGTTACAATCACCAAACTTTCTAAAATTTCCATATTCTGGCAACTTGCACTACCTTTAAAGAATTAGTATTATGTACTGATATCCACACTGTAATTTAATTCCATTTCTTCCGTTGAAAACTAGACTCAAATAAGAATCTATCCATATCAAGAACTCCTTCTAATTCATTTGGTACAATATATGGTGAATTTTCAAAGTTGACCAACAGAATCCGTTTTGCAGAATCTGTTGTCCGATTTTTCTGACCTTTCCTTGGTTAAAAATTCACATCTTTTTGTACACACCTTGAAATTGATCCCCAGTTGTTTTACACAAAACTAGATCGACATATGAACACAATATATAAAAATAACCTCCAAATTATTTTTATATAAATTTTGGTAAAACATACTTTCGCCTTATGCGAAAACCTCTTCTGCCAACTTCATGAATTCCGATCTTTCCTCTTTACTTTGGGAATTTTGTAAAGATCATGTAAATCATTAGATTTTGAACCTATATAACCCAAAACTTCAACATGATATGAAGATGTGTAGATATTATTTCTTAATATTATCCTCTCTTTCCCAAGCAACGACTTCAACATTATGATTTTGCTAAATCACTTTGACTAGGGAAATCATTCTGTTATTCTGTTCTTTAATTTCTCGAACTAATATCCAAACTGGTTCTTCTTAATAAATCAAATCTAGTCAGATCTTAATTTCCTTTGATGCAAAGACATGTGAATGATCCAATCGATACTTTCTAAGCTTCGACACATGAAAAACATTGTATACTTTTTCCAACTCTGGATCTCAATTACTCCCAAAGTTAATGTTAACTGATAATCCATTAGTCTAACTCTTTTTTAATATCTCATAAAGTCTAATGAATATTGGATTTAATTTTTCCTTTGCGTTTTGGGCGCAAAATATTTTTCCAAGGAAATACTTTAAGAGAACTTTATCACCTTCATAAAATTCAATCTCTTTTCACTTCAAGTCTGCATAAGACTTTTGCCGATCAAATATCATCTTGCGATTATCTTTAATTTATCTTCAACCTATTTCAATAAATCTGGGCAAACAAAATTTCGAACTTTTAACTCGAACCAATTCAATGGTGTTCGACATTTTTTTTTCATATAAAGCTTTATACGGATCCATCATGTTACTCAATTAAGAAATGTTATTGTAGGAAAATTCTACTAAAATCTAATACTTTTTATTTTCCCATGATTCCTTGGAATCAATCACACATGCACTCATCATATCTTCAAATATGAATAGTACTTCCTGACTTACCATTCGTCTGTGGATGAAAGTCGTACTGAAATTCAATCAAGTATCCAAAACTTTATGCAAATACTTTCAAAAACTTTATGTAATCCTTGGATCTCTGTCCGATATAATGGATACTGATACTTCTTGAAATCGAGCTATCTCCTTGATATACAACTCTTTATTTTTATACAATGTATAGTCCATTCACTTCGAAATGAAATGTGCCGATTTAGTTAACCGATCACTATCACCCAAATGGAATCCTTTTTATTTGATGTCAAAGGTAGTCCAGTAACAAAATCCATAATGACTTTTTACTATTTCTACTCTGAAATAGAAATCAGTTGTAACAATTACGAAAGCACTTTATGCTCAGCGTTTACTTGTTGACATGTCCAACATGTAGCAACAAACTCATTAATGTTTCTTTTCACACCCAGCCACCAAAATGACTCTTTACATCCTGATACATTTTGTTCCCACTTGTAGGCATAGTCAATAGGCTATAATGTGCCTCAGAAAAATATTTTTCTTCAACTTATCATCATGAGGAATACAAATTCTTCCTCGGTAATACAAACATCCATCAAATTTGATTTCAACGTCTTTAGTCTCACTTTTTCCACTAGTGAAATTCTTTTCAAGCATATACCATCTTACCTTCTTCCATAAGTACATAACCCAAACCGTTATGAGATGTATCAACATACACCACATGCTCTTTGTCCGATTCTGGTTGTACCAACACTGGTACTTCCGTTAAAATATTCTTTAAAGCTTTAAAAATCTCTTGACATTTCTCAGTCCAGACAAATGAAATATCCTTTCTCAAGAGCTTGGTTAAAGAGAAGCAACCATCGAAACGTTTTTCACAAACCTTCGATAATAACCAGCAAGTCCCAAAAAAACTTCAGACTTCTGTAACATTCTTTGGAGGTTTCCACTTCAATATTGCTTGAACTTTATTTTTTTTATACCTTCTGTCAAGACAACAGAACCAAGAAAAGCAACTTCTGATAGCCAAAACTCATACTTTGACATTTTGGCATATAACATTTTACCCTTAATTATCTCAAGCACAATATGAATATAAACATCATGCTCTATCTTTGTATTCGAGTATACCGGAATGTCATCACTATAGACCACCTCAAATTAATTCAAGTAAAATTGAAATACTCGATTCATCAAAATCCATGAATGATGCTAGAGCATTTTTCAAACCAAACGGCATTACTACAACTCATAGTGTCTATACCGTTTCCTGAAAACTATCTTTTGAACATCTTCCTCTTTAAAATTTAACCGGTGATATCCCATTCTAATATCAATTTTAGAAACATTACAGCTCCTTTTAAGCTGATAAAACAAGTCATCAATCCTCAAAATAGGATATTTGTTCCTGATAGTTACTTTGTTTAACTATCAATAATTTTTTCCAATAATCTATGCATAATTGCATATGTCCATTTTTTTTTTCACAACACCGATTTACCCCAAGGTAAAATATTAGGTCTAATGCATCCTTAATCTATCAATTCTTGCAATTGGTTCTTTATTCTCTTAACTCAATCGTAACCATTTGATACAAACCCATAGATGCATGATTAATTCCTTGATAACCATTAATATTGAATTCCACCTCTCAATCTGGAGGTAACCCAAATAATAAATCTAGAAAGACTTATGGAAATTCCCAAGTTATGGAAATATCATATGATCTTACTTCAGATACTTAAGTATCTCTCACCTTAGCTACAAAAGCTATGCTTCCTTTTTATATCATCTAAATCGCAACCATTGCCTATTTCACGTTAGTGATAATTTCACTTTTTCATCAATCATTGAAATTATTAACTTCTCTGCATTTTTATAAATTAATCACTTCTTGCAACTCTTTACCCAACCTTAATGCAGAGACAACCCATTCATGATCAAAATGATCTTAAACTCGTTAATGATAATCCCATCAGATTCATCAATAACATAAACTCTTGAATCTTTATCGGACATTTACTATTTGTTTGACTAACACTTGTATCATGACCGTGACCTATGGGTCTTCTGCTATAATATCACTCGATATCAAGTACAATTGAATATTTCCACTTTATAATTCCTTATTTCATTCTTAAGGAAATATTTTAAAATTTTCCAGATCCATAGAATTTATTCTTGAGAAATTGCAACATTTTCCATCTCAAATGAAAATTTCAATGTTCACATCGTTCATTAAGAAAACTTGATAAATTTGTAGCAATAACTTCATAGCAGTTAATGCTAAAATCACACTATCAAACGAATTTACTATTTTTTTCTTTCACTACGAACCTGACACTTTTCATGTTCTTGAGAATCCATCTCAATCTAAACAATAATTCATTGTAGCACGAAATGGTTAAACAATCCATTTCACTAGTTTACCTTCGCAAGGTAACTCTATCCAATTTTATGGACTTGATATCTATTCTCAATACAACTCATAACCATTTAATTCACTAATACCCAACTTTCTGTAAACTTTTAGTGGAAATCATATTTACCACTTACTCAATTTCTCTTACTCAAATCAACATTGATTTAAACAATTTAATGCTTAGCTTAAATATTTCTCACTTATTTAAGCTTACCTGGAGAACCCTCATAATCATCACTAGATTCAGAAATCTCCCCTGGATCCTCATCCTATTCACTTTTCTTGTAAGCCATTCAAACTTTTTAATCGATTCTTTTCATTTAAAAACTTCTTTGAAACTGGAGCATTTCTTCCACAAAATGGCGAAAAATCCCTTACAACATCCACCCTTCTAAGGTGTTTTACATAAGTCGTATCGGGTCCCTTTTTGTTCGATTTCAATCTCGACTTTCTTTTCAATATTTTCAAATTTCTAAACTTTGTCTTTAATTCCGACATTTGAACATAGTCAGAATCATCATACTTTAGTAAAGAGTAACTATACTCCCTATAAGCATCATCACAATATATATACAACTATCAGTAACTTTTGACATCCTAGTGGCATGTATACACTTTTTAACTCAAAACAACCTTGGTTTAGTCCTAGAATTGGCTAAACCTGTAGCTCTGATTCCAATAAATGTAACACCCATAACCCGTATAATTATTCCTAGACTATAGATGTCACTCGAATTTCTTAAAACCATTTTCCAATTTAAAAGAGATTTAAAATTTATTTTCTTAATATGGTAATTGATATTATAAAAATATCATACCTAGACTATAGTGAACAGTGTACGGTGAACAGTGGCGATGAACAGTAGGGGAATTGGTTCCCTGTTGGGAGAATCGATTCCCCCAAAATCATTCTAGAAATTTTTCTTTAAAACGTGGTTATTGTTCATGCTACAGTAACTTCCGAAAATACATATAAATTCATAAAAATTAACCTTTCATCACTATAAAAATTTCTAAAATTTATTCAACAAATAAATTGAACATTTTCAAATTACATGCCACTATCTATAATCAAATTCTATCGTAGGATGTCTTACTGATATTGAAATATACCTCTCGATACTTGATGTCACTTTGAACTCTTTAATCCACTATTGGCTTTTTACCTACGCGCGAAAATCATCACACGCTAAGTATATACTTAGCAAGGCAATTAAAACAATATACAGTGCAATACAATTCATGCATGAATTTCAATATCTAAATCAAAATGCCATAAATCATTTCACTTGCATATTCAATATTTTACCATGATCAAATTAATTTAAAATTTCTTATCAAAGTATTTACAATTTAATCCCATAAGCTTGTAAGCTTATTTTACCAACAAACTTACCATTTATTCCATAAGCTCATAAGCTTATTTTACCAACATACTTATAATTTATTCCATAAGCTCGTAAGCTTATTGTACCAACATACTTACCATTTATTCAATATGCTCATAAGCTTATTTTACCAACATACTTGCCATTATTTCATAAGCTCGTAAGCTTATTTTCATACTTACCATTTATTAATCAATAAACCATTATCCATAGCCCATAGTATAACTGTATGAGGAACCCGGTATAGGAGTCAAATATTGCACCGAAGTGCTAAAGTCGAGAATTGCTCACCTAATAATGCACCGTAGTGCTGAGGTCGGGATTTACCCACCTAGTACACCGTAGTGTTTGTACTGTGCCTTTACTAGACACTAAGGCCTGCACTATGTGCCTTCTCTAGACACTCTAGTGCTACCTAATATGTAGCTGCTAGACTCTATGGCATGCTATTAATACCACTGAACCTCAATAACATACTTGGGGGATATAATCAATTTTATTCGATCCATCCACGACAAAGTATATCAATACCATTTAACATTGGACAGTTCATACCCGAAATATCATTCATGATAAAAATCATATATGTTCATGATAACATCATATGCAAAAATCAGTGATCAATGCATTTTATATTCAACCTTTGACATATTTAGAATATGTCAAATATATGATAAATGACATAATATCATGTTGTTATAAACAAGGTCGACTTATCGCAAGTCTTCCTGATGATGTATAAAACATCCATGTATAATTTCATGCATGTATTGCACTCACCTTGACACTTTATATCTTTCAAAATATTTGTGCCTCACTATTATCCACAATATACCCTTTTTATACTTGACTTGCTTCAATTGCAAATCAACCATGATCTCTATAAATCACAAATTTATAGCAATACATATGTTAGTATTGTACTAACATAAACATATCCCAAAAATAATTCCATAGCATACTTCAAACTCATTTCCGCCAAATAATTCAGTACTTATTAATTCCTTTTAACATTGGAACTCACTTTTCCAATTTACTCAAAATGATCCTTCACCATATTATCATTTAGATTCTTAATACCAATAATTCCAGCATTGTAATTACTATCATACAATTGCTTTACAAAGGCATAATTACAATAACATTCCCAACAATTCGAAATTTGTATTACAATCACCAAACTTTCTAAAATTACCATATTCTGGCAACTTGCACTACCTTTAAAGAATCAGTATTATGTACTGATATACACACTGTAATTTAATTCCATTTATTCTGTTGAAAACTAGACTCGAATACTAATCTATCCATTTCAAGAACTCCTTCTAATTCATTCAGTACAATTTATGGTGAATTTTCAATGTTGACCAACATAATCTGTTTTGCAGAATCTGTTGTCCGATTTTTCTGACCTTTCCTTGCTTAAAATTCATATCTTTTTGTAAACACCTTGAAATTGATCCCCGTTTATTTTAAACAAAACTAGATCGATATATGAACACAATATATAAAATTAACCTCCAAATTATTTTTATATAAATTCTGGTGAATTTTCAAACCCACTGTCAATCTTAAAATCTAAACTATTTTCTTAAACCTCATCCTTAAGTTCTTCATCAATTCTTACAACGAATTCTTTAAAATCACTTAACTCTTCATAACCCATAAAATACAAGAACCCCTTCATCAACTCAAGATGAACTTGAACAACCAACAAGATTATCAAGAAATATTGGTACCAAATGATAGGGTTTTTCCTATATAACAATTTTCTATTTTCAGCATACTCAAAATCCTAAGGAAATTGCTTGAAATGAAATTAAAGCTTTCTCTTACCTTAGGAGAAACCCACATCTGGTTTGGAGAAGATGATGAGCATATGAAATGAAATGTTAGGTACATTTCATCCCAATTTACATTTAATCTAACTTTAAATTAATATAATATTCATTTACTTGAGATAAGACCAAATCACCCTTAAAGAATCTTCTTAATTACCATAAAATCATGAAAACTCATCCTTATCATATTTCAAAGTCAAAGCTGAATTATTTTGACTTTTAATTTTCAAAATTCACCTTAAGTTTATAAATCTTGCGTTATAATCACTAAATTCCACTGTTTCGGTTAAATCTGAAAAATTACACAATTCCAAACCAAATTTTGATGTAAGGCTAACCAGGCTTCTTCAATAATAGAGAAGTTGGAAACCTTGTTGTTTCCCGATCTAGGAGAGACACCAAATGCTACACCTTGGATTGAAAGTAATATGCACAAAAAAAAAAAGAAGACTTGATTAAGTAATATGATAATTAAGAAATGAAATGGAAAGAATTGAAATGGATAAAATAGTTATCAAAGAAGGGCTGCGGAAGTGTTGTAGAATGTTCCTTCAAGTGATGATGGATTCGACCTCCAATGGTGGTGATGGACGAATGCCTTGTTGAGGATGAAGGATAATTCAAAGATGAAGAAATGGAGATTTATAAGTTGGTGATAATATAGGCGTGATATGGTGATGGAATATGGTGATGATATAGGCGTGATAATGGTGATGGACTATGGTGATGATATAGGCGTTATAATGGTGATGGACAGATTGTATCTTATAAAACTAAGAAGGAACCAATGCTATAAAGGAGCAAAGACCCATTTCTTATAAGTTTTATAAGGGATGGTATGAAAGGACTTTGACCCACTAGTTATTTAAACTAGGAACCAGAAGTATCAAGGTGAAGGAATGACGCCACAAGCTTTAGAAAGGCTTGCTTAATCGATATAGTTCTAAAAAGAACTTGAAGAGAGAATAATCTCACAAAAGGATTTTAATTATCAAAGGGTTCTAGTTTACAAATGAATGCCAAAGCCTATTTATAGATTTGTAAAGGCTTGGCCGAATAAATACATGCCTTTTCGGCAAAGTACATGCCTTAAAACGAAAATAAATGATGCTTGGATGAGGGGAGATGTCTTTGGCCGAATGGTTCCCATATCTCTTCATCTTGGCGCCAACTTGAAGTATGATGATGTTTAGGCCGAATAGAGAGAAGCCTCTTTATTTTGGTGCCTATTTCATTCACATGCAAAGCACATGGGTGGCTGGTCATGTGGCACTCACATGGATGGTGTAGAATGCTTAAGGCGTGGACTCCTCCATGGCGTGAAGATGAACAGCAACTTAGGCGTGTCTTGGCATCAAGCATGTGTCTAGGTGACATTGCATCAATGGGGCAACAATTAATTATGAAAGGTCACATTTGTGTGAAACAACCTTTCATCATTTGAGCTACTTCCCATGAGTTTGAGCTGAAGTTGAGCTGGCCATAGATGAAGGACATGTGTACAAGTCATAGGACATCTCCTTGTGAAAAGGCACTTCTCAGAATGACAACTCTTCATGGAAAGGTACGAATCCACAAAAATTGACCTAGACCATATTTATAGTGCTCTGTGTGGTGAAGATGATGGTGCAACTCTCTAGCTGAAATGAAGTCTCTAGCTAGCTCAAAAGTCCAGCTCAAGTGAGCTATGAGCTCGGTGGTCAGCTAGCAACTTTTCACCATTTGTTCTTCATGATCTCCCGAGTCATCCTATGTAAGATTTCCTAGCTTATTGACTCCAATTCTAGCTTTAAGTCAGCTCCCATGATGTGGCCAAACATGTACCTACAAAAGAAAACATTTATAAGCTAAGTAATATAAGATATAAATATGTGGTTCATAACAATAACTTCATACATTCATAATATCATCATCATAACTATAATTATAATGTATGTAAGCTATTATTATAACTATGGTATAAAGAAAGATTAAGTTAAGGAAAATCCCCCTTTGAATATTGAGAAAGGTTGGAGATGCAAGTCCATTTTTGACGCTGAATCGGATCACATCATCCCCCCTTCTTTAAAGCAATTTGTCCTCAAATTAAAGGGTGGTTTCTTTTCAACGTTCCTCCATTCCATAGTTACTGTTTCGTCAGAAATTGGGATCCCTTCTTTAGGCTCTTGAGTGAGATATGCCCATGTAAATTTGCTCTGAATATTTAGGTCCCTTGATATCCCAAAAGTGGTGTTTCTTAATACTCCAATAGACATGATCATTGAATTCTCATAGGTCACGTCCATTGGTTCTTCTAAAGACACATTCTTTGAATGAAAATTGATGTCCTTTTGCTTTTCAATGGATACATCTTTTGGATTCCCAAAGGTCACGTCTCCTAATTCTTCCTTTTGGCAAATGGTGCCTCTTGGTAAATCCTGCAAGTCAAAGAAAAAATCTGCATGTTCAAAGTTAGAATAATCATCTTTAACCTTGCATTTTGTCAATAGGCATTCTCGAATCAAACACTTTGAAGAATAAGCACTTGTTTTTTGATCAGTTTCTTCCACGGTTGTTGCTTTTCCTTTCCTCATAGCCTCAATACTCTGTTTCATTATGACTTGATCATTCTGAACTTGTTTAGGCGTTAAAGGAGTTAGGATAATCTTCTTTCCTTTATGGCTGAACAAGTATTGATTGGTAAAACAATCATGAATAGTCCTTTTGTCGTATTGCCATGGCCTTCCAAGAAGTAGATGGCTAGCGTGCATAGGGACAACATCACACATAACCTCATCTTTGTATTTGCCAATGGAAAAAGAAACTATCACCTATTTGCTAACGTTGAGTTCTCCTCGTTCATTGAGCCACTGCAACTTATATGGATTTGGGTGCTTCATTGTTTTCAAACCAAGCTTTTCCACCATTATTGTACTGGCCACATTAGTACAACTTCCACCGTCTATAATAACAAAACATACATTTTCATTCACATGGCATCGGTTATGGAATATGTTTTCTCGTTGTGCATTATTTTACGCAACTTGAAGATTCAAACTTCTTCTAATTACCAAGGCTTCTCCTTGATCAACGGGATCTGCAAGAGTTATTTCTTCATTGACTTCAATGGGTGCCTCTTCTTCTTCTTCAGGTTCTGATTCTATTTCACCATTTCCAAGTAAGAGCATGGTATTCCGGTTAGGACATTGTGTAGCTATGTGGCCCCTCCCAAGACATTTAAAGCACCTAATGTCTCTTGAACGTTCAGTAGTTTACTTTTCTCGATTGGGGTCTTTACTTACTTGTTGAGTCTTCGAAGATTCGACTTGTTCTTTAACAAGAGGAGGAGTAGGTTTCTTTATGTTTGGATTCCATCTTGATGGTGTGGGCGCAACATTGCGAGATGTATGTCTCCTCTTCAGTTGTCTTTCAATCTTCATTGCCATTTGCACCATCTCATCTAGTTCGATGTAATGATACAACTCTAAGGTATTGGCAATTTTGGGATTAAGTCCAGCAAGTAATCTTGCCATAGTTACTTCACGATCCTCCTCAATGTTGACTCAGATCATGGCCACTTCCATCTCTTTGTAGTAGTCCTCCACACTCTTATGGCCTTGTTTAAGATTCTGTAACTTTTGAAACAAGTCACGGTGATAGTGAACAGGAATGAATCGTTTTCTCATAATACATTTCATTTCAAGCCAAGTTGAGACCGGTCGTTCTCTATTCCTCCTTCGGTTAAGGGTAAGTTGATCCCACCATATTAAGGCATAGTCTATGAACTCCATGGCTGCCAATCTCACTTTCTTCATCTCGGAATAGTTTTGGCAACTAAAAACATGTTCCACTTTGCTTTCCCATTCAAGATAGGCTTCAGGATCAGTCTTTCCTTGGAATTAAGGAATTTTTATCTTAATGTTGCTCAAATTGTCATCAACAATGGCACGTCTAGGGCCTTGGAATGCTGCTTCTTCACCCTCGTCAAAATTTTCTTGAACATCTTCTTCTGGAGGGGGTGGTTGTTGTTGTCTTCTATTGGCTCCATTATTACGGGTTGGTGGTAGATCATGGTTTTGATCTATCTTTTCATGAAGAGCATCGAACTCTTCATGAAACATTCTCATCATTTCACCAATGAGTGCCTGTATTTGTAAGTTTGGTGTTCCTGCATTTCCTCGGGGACTTTGAGACATGGTTAGTGAAATAAAGTAATTTAAAACCTTACCAGCACACTCACAAAAACCTCACGTGATCTCTCCAAGAAAATTCAGATTACACTCCACTCACTCTCGTGTTTGCACTCGAGGATATGATCCTTGGCTTTTTTCGGATCCCTCTTCTGATCTCACCCTCTCGTTTGCCTTTTACCGCTCGATTATCTCTTGTGGGTCCTTTTTAAGAACTAACTCAAGATTGAGCAAGTTTCTTTAGTTTGTGCGTCGGTTTAGAAATGGTTAGGGTATATGATAAAGGATAGGCTAGAAAAGGTTAAGAAAGATGATAAGGTAATGGAATAAGAAAAGATGAAAGAAAAGGAAATGAAATAGTAAATAAGTGAAGATAACTTACAACTCAAAGTTGCAACACTTACTATCTTCCTTCACAAGAAACAACAAGGATACCTCCTTCAAGTTTGATGTTGGGCAGATTGTATAGTGCTTCTCTTTGAGTGTACTTTGCAACTTGCTTCACTTTTCTTTTGCTTTTGATTTTCTTCTTTTTCTTTTCTTCTTTTGCACTCCAAATTTGATGTAGGAGTCTTTTTCTTTTCTCTTTTGTTTTCTTCTTTCTTGTTACTTTTTTTTGTAGCACTTTGAATGTCAATCCACCAAAGCTTTGATTACCGCTTGATGTAAGGCTAACCAGGCTTCTTCAATAATGGAGAAGTTGGCAACCTTGTTGTTTCCCGATCTAGGAGAGACACCAAATGCTACACCTTGGATTGAAAGTAATCTGCACCAAAAAAAAGAAGACTTGATTAAGTAATATGATAATTAAGAAATGAAATGGAAAGAATTGAAATGGATAGAATAGTTATCAAAGAAGGGCTGCGGAAGTGTTGTAGAATGTTCCTTCAAGTGATGATGGATTCGACCTCCAATGGTGGTGATGGACGAATGCCTTGTTGAGGATGAATGATAATTCAAAGATGAAGAAATGGAGATTTATAAGTTGGTGATAATATAGGCGTGATATGGTGATGGAATATGGTGATGATAATGGTGATAGACTATGGTGATGATATAGGCGTGATAATGGTGATGGACATATTGTATCTTATAAAACTAAGAAGGAACCAATGCTATAAAGGAGCAAAGACCCGTTTCTTATAAGTTTTATAAGGGATGGTATGAAAGGACTTTGACCCACTAGTTATTTAAACTAGGAACCATAAGTATCAAGGTGAAGGAATGACGCCACAAGCTTTAGAAAGGCTTGCTTAATCGATATAGTTCTAAAAAGAACTTGAAGAGAGAATAATCTCACAAAAGGATTTTAATTATCAAAAGGTTCTAGTTTACAAATGAATGCCAAAGCCTATTTATAGATTTGTAAAGGCTTGGCTGAATAAATACATGCCTTTTCGGCAAAGTACATGTCTTAAAACGAAAATAAATGATGCTTTGATGAGGGGAGATGTCTTTGGCCGAATGGTTCCCATATCTCTTCATCTTGGCGCCAACTTGAAGCAAGATGATGTTTAGGCCGAATAGAGAGAAGCCTCTTCATTTTGGTGCCTATTTCATTCACATGCAAAGCACATGGGTGGCTGGTCATGTGGCACTCATATGGATAGTGTAGAATGCTTAAGGCATGGACTCCTCCATGGCGTGAAGATGAACAACAACTTAGGCGTGTCTTGGCATCAAACATGTGTCTAGGTGACATTGCATCAATGGGGCAACAACTAATTATGAAAGGTCACATTTGTGTGAAACAACCTTTCATCATTTGAGCTATTTCCCATGAGTTTGAGCTGAAGTTGAGCTAGCCATAGATGAAGGACATGTGTACAAGTCATAGGACAGCTACTTGTGAAAAGGCACTTCTCGGAATGGCAACTCTTCGCGGAAAGGTACGAATCCACAAAAATTGACCTAGACCATATTTGTAGTGCTCTGTGTGGTGAAGATGATGGTGCAACTCTCCAGCTAAAATGAAGTCTCTAGCTAGCTCAAAAGTCCAGCTCAAGTGAGCTATGAGCTCGGGGGTCAGCTAGCAACTTTTCACCATTTGTTCTTCATGATCTCCCGAGTCATCCTATGTAAGATTTCCTAGCTTATTGACTCAAATTATAGCTTTAAGTCAGCTCCAATTATGTGGCCGAACATGTACCTACAAAAGAAAACATTTATAAGCTAAGTAATATAAGATATAAATATGTGGTTCATAACAATAGCTTCATACATTCATAATATCATCATCATAACTAAATTATAATGTATGTAAGCTATTATCATAACTATGGTATAAAGAAAGATTAAGTTAAGGAAAATCCCCCTTTGAATATTGAGAAAGGTTGGAGATGCAAGTCCATTTTTGACGCTGAATCGGATCACATCAAATTTCTTTGATCCAAAATATTATAATAATATTTCCAATCATTTTATAACATCCTTCAATTTTTTGTAAAATTCCAATTCGATCGGAATTACCGATTCCTTATCAGACTTTAACCATTTCTAATTTTTCTTTACTAAAATTCCAAATCCAAAATATGATTTCTATAAAACTCCACTCTCAAGAGTAAACCATATATTTATGGAATAAAGTTCTTTTTAGGAATTTCTCACTTAATTCCCTAAACTTTTTCTAAATTTTCTAATTTGACCATCAAACTTTCAAAATTTGCATTTTTGTCATTGTCTAAATTTTTGGGGTATTACAATTCTCCCCTCCTTAAGAAAATTCATCCTTGAATTTTCAAACTTTCTATGAAAACACTAATCCCCTTTCATAAGGATTACACTTTCCATTGTAAATTCATAACCCTAATTTAGGGTTATACGAACTGGTAAAACATACTTTCGCCTTATATGAAAACCTCTTCTGCCAACTTCACGAATTCCGATCTTTCCTCTTTACTTTGGGAATTTTGTAAAGATCATGTAAATCATTAGATTTTGAACCTATATAACCTAAAACTTCAACATGATATGAAGATGTGTAGATATTATTTCTTAATATTATTCTCTCTTTCCCAAGCAACAACCTCAACATTATGATTTTGCTAAATCACTTTGAATAGGGAAATCATTTTGTTATGCAGTTCTTTAATTTATCGAACTAATATACGAACTGGTTCTTCTTCATAAATCAAATTTGGTCGGATCTTAATTTCCTCTGATGCAAGACATGTGAATGATCCAATCGATACTTTCTAAGCTTCGACACATGAAAAGATTTTGCTAATCACTTTGAATAGGGAAATCATTTTGTTATGCAGTTCTTTAATTTATCGAACTAATATACGAACTGGTTCTTCTTCATAAATCAAATCTGGTCGGATCTTAATTTCCTCTGATGCAAAGACATGTGAATGATCCAATCGATACTTTCTAAGCTTCGACACATGAAAAACATTGTATACTTTTTCCAACTCTGGATCTCAATTACTCCCAAAGTTAATGTTAACTGATAATCCATTAGTCCAACTCTTTTTAACATCTCATAAAGTCCAATGAATCTTGGATTTAATTTTTCCTTTGCGTTTTGGGCGCAAAATATTTTTCCAAGGAAATACTTTAAGAGAACTTTATCACCTTCATAAAATTCAATCTTTTTTCACTTCAAGTCTGCATAAGACTTTTGCCGATCAAATATCATATTGAGATTATCTTTAATTTATCTTCAACCTATTTCAATAAATCTGGGCCAACAAAATTTTGATCTTTTAACTCGAACCAATTCAATGGTGTTCGACATTTTTTTTTCATATAAAGCTTCATACGGATCCATCTTGTTACACTATTAATAAATGTTATTATAGGAAAATTCTACTAAAATCCAATACTTTTTCTTTTCCCATGATTCCTTGGAATCAATCACACATGCACTCATCATATCTTCAAATATATGGATAGTATTTCCTGACTTACCATCCATTTGTAGATGAAATTCGTACTGAAATTCAATCAATTATCTAAAACTGTATGCAAATACTTTCAAAAACATTAAGTAATCCTTGTATCTCTATCCGATATAATGGATACTCTGATACTTCTTGAAATCGAACTATCTCCTTGATATACAACTCTTTATTTTTATACAATTTATAGTCTATTCACATCGAAATGAAATGTGCCGATTTAGTTAACTGGTCACTATCACCCAAATGGAATCCTTTTTATTTGATTTCAAAGGTAGTCCAATAACAAAATCCATAATGACTTTTTACTATTTCTACTATGAAATATCAGTTGTAACAATTACGAAAGCACTTTATGCTCAGCTTTTACTTGTTGACATGTCTAACATGTAGCAACAAACTCATTAATGTTTCTTTTCACACCCAGCCACCAAAATGACTCTTTACATCCTGATACATTTGTTCCCACTTGTAGGCATAGTCAACCCAACTATAATGTATAAAACACCATTTTTGTCCGATTCCGGGTACAAATTCTTCCGTTAAAATCTTTAAAGCTTTAACTCTTTACATTTTTCCACAAATGAAATCTTTTCAAGAGCTTTCAAAGAGAAACAACCATGAAAAGTTCACAAACTTCGATAATAACTAGAAAGTCCCAAAAAAGCTTCAGACTTCTGTAACATTCTTTGGAGGTTTCCACTTCAATACTGCTTGAACTTTATTTTTTTATACCTTATGTCAAGACAAAATAACCAAGAAAAGCAACTTTTGATAGCCAAAACTCACACTTTGACATTTGGCATATATCATTTTACCCTTAGTTATCTCAAGCCAAACGAATATAACATCATGCTCTATCTTTGTATTTGAGTATACCCGAATGTCATCACTATAGACACCTCAAATTAATTCAAGTAAAATTGAAATACTCTATTCATCAAATCAATGAATGATGCTAGAGCATTTTTCAAACCAAACGGCATTACTACAACTCATAGTGTCTATACGTTTCCCGAAAACTATCTTTTGAACATCTTCCTCTTTAAAATTTAACGGTGATATCCCATTTAATATCAATTTTAGAAACATTACAGCTCCTTTAAGCTGATAAACAAGTCATCAATCCTCAAATAGGATATTTGTTCCTGATAGTTACTTGTTTAACTCAATAATTTTTTCCAATATCTATGCATAATTGCATATGTCCATTTTTTTTCACAACACCGATTTACCCCAAGGTAAAATAGGTCTAATGCATCCTTAATCTATCAATTCTTGCAATTGGTTCTTTATTCTCTTAACTCAATCGAACCATTGATACAAACCCATAGATGCATGATTAATTCCTTGATAACCATTAATATTGAATTCCACCTCTCAATCTGGAGGTAACCCAAATAATAAATCTAGAAAGACTTATAGAAATTCCCAAGTTATGGAAATATCATATGATCTTACTTCAGATACTTAAGTATTTCTCACCTTAGCTACAAAAGCTATGCTTCCTTTTTATATCATCTAAATCACAACCATTGCTTATATCACGTTAGTGATAATTTCACTTTTTCATCAATAATTGAAATTATTAACTTCTCTGCATTTTTATAAATTAATCGCTTCTTGCAACCCTTTACCCAACCTTAATACAGAGACAACCCATTCATGATCAAAATGATCTTAAACTCGTTAATGATAATCCCATCAAACTCATCCAAACAATAATTCATTATAGCACAAAATGGTTAAACAATCCATTTCACTAGTTTACCTTCGCAAGGTAACTCTATCCAATTTTATGGACTTGATATCTATTCTCAATCTAACTCATAACGATTTAATTCACTAATACCGAGCTTTCTGTAAACTTTTAGCGGAAATCATATTTAGCGCTTACTCAAATTCTCTTACTCAAATCAACAATGATTAAAAAAATTTAATGCTTAGCTTAAATATTCTCACTTATTTAAGCTTACCTGGAGAACCCTCAGAATCATCACTAGATTCAGAAATCTCCCCTGGATCTTAATCCTATTCGACTTTTCTTGTAAGCCATTCAAACTTTTTAATCGATTCCTTTCATTTAAAAACTTCTTTGAAACTGTAGCATTTCTTCCACAAAATGGAAAAAAAATCTCTTATAACATCCACCCTTCTAAGGTGTTTTACATAAGTCGTAACGGGTCCCTTTTTGTTCGATTTCAATCTTGACTTTCTTTTTAACATTTTTGAATTTATAACCTTTGTCTTTAATTCCGACATCTGAACATAGTCAGAATCATCATACTTTAGTAAAGTAACTTTACTCCCTATAAGATCATCACAGTATATATACAAATATCAGTAACTTTTGACATCCTAGTGGCATGTATACACTTTTAACTCAAACAACCTCGGTTAGTCCTAGAATCGGCTAAACCTGTAGCTCTGATGCCAATAAATGTAACACCCATAACCCGTATAATTATACCTATACATTATAGATGTCACCCGAATTCTTAAATCCATTTTCATTTAAAAGCGATTTAAAATTTATTTTCTTAAAATGTTAATTGATATTATAAAAATATAATATCATATAATTTATATTTTATTATGACAAATTTAATTCAAAAGATTTTTTTATGAATAGTACCCATGAACAGTGAATAATGTACAGTGAACAGTGGTGATGAATAGTAGGGGAATCGGTACCCAAAATCATTTTGGAAATTTTGCTTAAAAATGTGGTTACTGTTCATGCTACAGTAACTTCCGAAAATATATATAAATTTATAAAATTAAACTTTCATCAGTATAAAAATTTCCAAAATTATTCAACAAATAAATTGAACATTTTCAAATTACATGTCACTATCTAAAATCAAATTCTATCGTAGGATGTCTTACTGATATTGAAATATACCTCTCGATGCTTGATGTCAGTTTGAACTCTTTAATCCACTATTGGCTTTTTACCTACGCATGAAAATCATCACACGCTAAGTATATACTTAGTGAGGACATTAAAAGAATATACAGTGCGAAACAATTCATGCATGAATTTCAATGCCTAAATCAAAATGCCATAAATCATTTCACTTGCATATTCAATATTTTACCATGATCAAATTAATTTAAAATTTCTTATCAAAGTATTTACAATTTAATCCCATAAGCTTGTAAGCTTATTTTACCAACATACTTACCATTTATTCCATAAGCTCATAAGCTTATTTTACCAACATACTTACCATTTATTCCATAAGCTCGTAAGCTTATTTTACCAACATACTTACCATTTATTCCATAAGCTCGTAAGCTTATTTTACCAACATACTTGCCATTATTCCATAAGCTCGTAAGCTTATTTTCATACTTACCATTTGTTAATCAATAAACCATTATCCATAGCCCATAGTATAACTGTATGAGGAACCCGATATAGGAGTCAAATATTGCACCGAAGTGCCGAGGTCAAGCATTGCTCACCTAATAATGCACCGTAGTGTTGAGGTCGGGATTTACCAACCTAGTACACCGTAGTGTTTGTACTGTGTCTTTACTAGACACTAAGGCCTGCACTATGTGCCTTCTCTAGACACTCTAGTGCTACCTAATATGTAGATGCTAGACTCTATGGCATGCCATTAATACCACTGAACCTCAATAACATACTTGGGCATATAGTCAATTTTATTCGATCCATCCACGGCAAAGTATATCAATACCATTTAACATTGGACAGTTCATACCCGAAATATCATTCATGATAAAAATCATATATGTTCATGATAACATCATATGCAAAAATCAGTGATCAATGCATTTTATATTCAACCTTTGACATATTTAGAATATGTCAAATATATGATAAATGACATAATATCATGTTGCTATAAACAAGGTCGACTTATCGCAAGTCTTCCTGATGATGTATTAAACATCCATGTATAATTTCATGCATGTATTGCACTCACCTTGACACTTTATATCTTTCAAAATATTTGTGCCTCACTATTGTCCACAATATACCCTTTTATACTTGACTTGCTTCAATTGCAAATCAACCATGATCTCTATAAATCACAAATTTATAACAATACATATGTTATTATTGCACTAACATAAACATATCCCAAAATAATTCCATAGCATACTTCAAACTCATTTCCACCAAATAATTCAGTACTTATTAATTCCTTTTAACATTGGAACTCACTTTTCCAATTTACTCAAAATGATCCTTTACCATTTTATCACTTAGATTCTTAATACCAATAATTTCAGCATTGTAATTACTATCATACAATTGCTTTACAAAGGCATAATTACAATAACATTCCCAACAATTCGAAATTTGTATTACAATCACCAAACTCTCTAAAATTACCATATTCTGGCAACTTGCACTACCCTTAAAGAATCAGTATTATGTACTAATATACACACTGTAATTTAATTCTGTTTCTTCTGTTGAAAACTAGACTCGAATACTAATCTATCCATTTCAAGAACTCCTTCTAATTCATTCAGTACAATTTATGGTGAATTTTCAATATTGACCAACATAATCTGTTTTGCAGAATCTGTTGTCCGATTTTTCTGACCTTTCCTTGGTTAAAATTCATATCGTTTTGTAAACACCTTGAAATTGATCCCCGTTTGTTTTAAACAAAACTAGATCAATATGAACACAATATATAAAATTAACCTCCAAATTATTTTTATATAAATTCTGGTGAATTTTCAAACCCACTGTCAATCTCAAAATCTAAACTATTTTCTTAAACCTCATCCTTAAATTTTTCATAAATTCTTACAACCAATTCTTTAAAATCACTTAACTCTTCATAACCCATAAAACACAAGAACCCCTTCATCAACTCAAGATGAACTTGAACAACCAATAAGATTATCAAGCAATATTGGTACCAAATGATAGGGTTTTTCCCATATAACAATTTTCTATTTTCAGCATTCTCAAAATCCTAAGGAAATTGCTTGAAAATGAAATTAAAGCTTGCTCTTACCTTAGGAGAAACCCACGTCTGGTTTGGAGAAGAAGATGAGGGTTTGGAGAAGAAGATGAGCATGTGAAATGAAATGTTAGGTACATTTCATCCTAATTTACATTTAATCTAACTTTAAATGAATATAATATTCATTTACTTGAGATAAAACCACATCACCCTTAATGAATCTTCTTAATTACCATAAAACCATGACAACTCATCCTTATCATATTTCAAAGTCAAAGCTGAATTATTTTGACTTTTAATTTCCGAAATTCACCTTAAGTTTTCAAATCTTGCGTTATAGTCACTAAATTCCACTGTTTCAGTTAAATCTGAAAAATTACACAATTCCAAACCAAATTTCTTGGATCCAAAATTTTAAAATAATATTTCCAACAATTTTATAACATCCTTCAAATTTTTGTAAAATTCCAATTCGATTGGAATTACCGATTCCTTATCGGACTTTAACCCTTTCTAATTTTTCTTTACTAAAATTCCAAATCCAAAATATGATTTCTATAAAACTCCACTCACAAGAGTAAACCATATATTTATGAAATAAAATTCTTTTTAGGAAATTTCTCACTTAATTCCCTAAACTTTTTCCAAATTTTCTACTTTGACCATCAAACTTTCAAAATTTGCATTTTGGTCATTGTCTAAATTTTTGGGGTTTTACAATTCTCCCCTCCTTAAGAAAATTCATCCTTGAATTTTAAAACTTTCTATGAAAACACTAACTCCCCTTTTATAAGGATTACACTTTCCATTGTAAATTCGTAACCCTAATTTAGGGTTATACGAACTAGTAAAACAAACTTTCGTCTTATGCGAAAACCTCTTCTGCCAACTTCATGAATTTCGATCTTTCCTCTTTACTTTGGGAATTTTTTAAAGATCATGTAAATCATTAGATTTTGAACCTGTATAACCCAAAACTTCAACATGATATGATGATGTGTAGATATTATTTCTTAATATTATCCTCTCTTTCCCAAGCAACGACCTCAACATTATGATTTTGCTAAATCAATTTGACTAGGGAAATCATTCTGTTATGCAGTTCTTTAATTTCTCGAACTAATATCCGAACTGGTTCTTCTTCATAAATCAAATCTGGTCGGATCTTAATTTCCTCTGATGCAAAGACATGTGAATGATCCAATCGATACTTTCTAAGCTTCGACACATGAAAAACATTGTATACTTTTTCCAACTCTGGATCTCAATTACTCCCAAAGTTAATGTTAACTGATAATCCCTTAGTCTAACTCTTTTTAATATCTCATAAAGTCCAATGAATCTTGATTTAATTTTTCCTTTACGTTTTGGGCGCAAAATATTTTTCCAAGGAAATACTTTAAGAGAACTTTATCACCTTCATAAAATTCAATCTCTTTTCACTTTAAGTCTGCATAAGACTTTTGCCAATCAAATATCATCTTGAGATTATCTTTAATTTATCTTCAACCTATTTCAATAAATCTGGGCCAACAAAATTTCGATCTTTTAACTTGAACCAATTCAATGGAGTTTGACAGTTTTTTCCATATAAAGCTTTATACGGATCCATCTTGTTACTCGATTAATAAATGTTATTATAGGAAAATTCTACTAAAGTCCAATACTTTTTCTTTTCCATGATTCCATGGAATCAATCACACATGCACTCATCATATCTTCAAATATATGAATAGTACTTCCTGACTTACCATCCGTCTGTGGATGAAATTCGTACTGAAATTCAATCAAGTATCCAAAACTCTATGCAAATACTTTCAAAAACTTTAAGTAATCCTTGGAACTCTGCCCGATATAATGGATATTGATACTTCTTGAAATCGAACTATCTCCTTGATATACAACTCTTTATTTTTATATAATGTATAATCTATTCACATTGAAAAGAAATGTGCCGATTTAGTTAACCGGTCACTATCACCCAAATGGAATCCTTTTTATTTGATGTCAAAGGTAGTCCAGTAACAAAATCCATAATGACTTTTTACTATTTCTACTTGTATATTCGATATTTTACCATGATCAAATTAATTTAAAATTTCGTATCAAAGTATTTACAATTTAATCCAATAAGCTTGTAAGCTTATTTTACCAACATACTTACCATTTATTCCAAAAGCTCATAAGCTTATTTTACCAACATACTTACCATTTATTCCATAAGCTCGTAAGCTTATTGTACCAACATACTTACCATTTTTTCCATAAGCTCGTAAGCTTATTTTACCAACATACTTACCATTATTCCATAAGCTTGTAAGCTTATTTTCATACTTACCATTTACTAATCAATAAACCATTATCCATAGCCCATAGTATATATGTATGAGGAACCCGATATTGGAGTCAAATATTGCACCGAAGTGCTGAGGTCGAGCATTGCTCACCTAATAATGCACCGTAGTGCTGAGGTCGGGATTTACCCACCTAGTACACCGTAGTGTTTGTACTGTGTCTTTACTAGACACTAAGGCCTGCACTATGTGCCTTCTCAAGACACTCTAGTGCTACCTAATATTGCAGCTGCTAGACTCTATGGCATGCCATTAATACCACTGATCCTCAATAACATACTTGGGCATATAATCAATTTTATTCGATCCATCAATGACAAAGTATATCATTTAACATTGTGCAATTCATACCCACAATACTATTCATGATAAAAATCATATATGTTCATAATAACATCATATGCAAAAATCAGTGATCAATGCATTTTATATTCAACCTTTGACATATTTAAAATATGTCAAATATATGATAAATGACATAAATATCATGTCAACATAAGCAAGGTCGACTTATCGCAAGTCTTCCTGATGATGTATAAAACATCCATGTATAATATCATGCATGTATTGCACTCACCTTGACACTTTATAATTTTCCAAATTTGTTCCTCACTATTGTCCACAATAAACCCACTTGACTTGCTTCAATCGCAAATCAATCATAATCTGTATAATTCACAATTTCATAACGATACATATGTTAGTGTTTGACTAACATAAACATATCCCACAATAACTCCATAATATTTTTTATACTAATTATCTATCAAAATACTAACTCTTAATAATTCCTTTTAACATTGGAACCAATTTGTCCAATTTACACAAAATGGTCCTTCACCATTTTATCACTTATAATTTCAATACAAAAATTCCAGTATTGAAATTATTATCAACCAAGTACACAACTGCATAATTACAATAACACTCCCAACAATTCGAAATTTGTATTACAATTACCAAACTTTCTAAAATTTCCATATTCTGACAACGTGCACTACTTTTAAAGAATCAGTATTCTGTACTTATATACAAAATGGAATTTAATTCCTTTTATTCCTTTGGAAACTAGACTCGAATACAAATCTATCCATATAAATAACTTGATGCAAGCACGTTTTCAACTATAAAGGGAGTACTCTTGAATATCCTTTTAATGCATTTACTTTATAATAACCTTATAATATATACTATTATATTACATATCATGCTAAGGATATTAGTTATGAAGTTAAAGAATAACTTAGTATGAATACATCTTACACATTGTTATTTTAATATGTTAAGCATGTTAGGATAGCTATATAATTATATTATGCATGATTATAACATATACATCAAGGCATCATACTTATAATGCATTTCATTAGTTCATTTGCATTCATATTAGCTCTTAGGCTTTATACCTTACCTTACACATATTAGGAGATGATATAATTAGCTCATGACATTCAAACTTAGCTCACATTACCATAATCAAACATGACAGCAAGGTAATTAGCTCATATTAGCTCAATACCATGGAATAACCTTGTTTCCTTGCACATGTAGGTACATTGGAGCATAATAAACGTTGAGGTAGCTTGGTGAATGATTTGGACGTCATATGCAGCTCACAAACAGCTTACAAAGTAAAAGGCAGCTCATGGAACACTAAGGGAAGCTCGATTCAGCTGGAGGAGCTTAAGGCTAGCTAAACTTAGCTAGTTGGACTATTTGGAGCTGAGTTGCCAAAAGTGATGTCAAAGGTAGCTGAATGTAGCTGAACATAATGTTAAGGAGCTCACAAGGACTTAGCTAGGAAGCTTGTTCACAAACAGCCCATGTTTTCTAGCTAGCTCCACAACTCAAGCTAGCTTGGAGGAGACACATGCACGACCAAGAGAGAGAACATGACCAGCCATCATCCCATGTACAAGGCTGCACCACAAGGCTCCCTAGAACACCCATGTGCGTGCCATATGACCAGCCCCCATGTGCCGTGCATATGATCTCATTTAGGCGCCAAGATGAAGAGCCATTTAACCATTTGGCCAAGCATCATCTCCTCTCCCATTTGGCGCCAATTTGAAGGGATACAAGTGTTATTCGGCCAAGGATCATTTCCCTCCATCAAGGGCCGAACCATCATCTCTTTTAGCATTTAAATTATGTCTTTATAAGGAGATACATGGGCTGACCGAACCATTACGTCTCTATTCGTCTATGCCCCTCCATTTCCTATAAATAGGAAAGCATTCATCATTTGTAATCAGACCATTTTTATTAATCAAAGTGAGATTATTCTCTTCCTAAAGTCCTGATGACTTTTTATCGACTTATCAAGTATAATTTATACTTGTGGCATCAACCTTCTTCTTTCATCTTGATACTTCTGGTTCCTAGTTCATATAACTAGTGGGTCAAAGTACTTAACACCACCCCTTGAAGAAACATTATAAAGATTGGGTCTTTGCTCTCTATAGCATTGGTTCTTCTTTGAGCATTCTTTAAGATACTATCCTCACAACCATCCTTTTGTTTCATCGCCATAACCATAACCATTCAATCATCTTCCGCTTCCATCTCTCATTTATTAAATAGCCTACCTATTAAACCATACGTTTACCACCCTTATCCATTCTGTTTTGAGCCATTCACTTGTGCAGGTTATTTTGCTTCCTTCCTAGATCCACAATCAAACGAGAAGGTAGAATTGCCTTACATCATAACTCCTTCTAATTCATTCAGTACAATTTATGGTAAGTTTTCAAAGTTAATCAACTGAATCTGTTTTGCAGAATCTACTGTCCGATTTTTCTGACCTTTCCTTTGTTAAAAACTCATATCTTTTTGTATACACCTTGAAATTGATTTTGTTTTAAACGAAACTAGATCGATATATGAACACAAATATATAAAAATAGCCTCGAAATTATTTTTTATATAATTTCTGGTGAATTTTCGAACCTACTGCCAGATTCAAAATCCAAACTGTTTTCTTTAATTTCATTCTTAGGTTCTTCACCAATTCTTACAACCAATTCTTTCAAATCACATAACTCTTCAAAACCCATAAAACACAATAAATCAACCATTTAACATCTCTACAATCAAATCCTTAATTAACTCTCATCAAAACACAAATTTCTCCAACTTATGATTTGGCCGAATTTTAAAGAATTAATTCTAAGAAGATTGAACATGTTATAACCATCAATCAAACTTGAAAATGAATCTACAACCTCTAAAACATCAAGATTCATCATCAATTTTATGATCCCTTATATGAACACAAACCCTTAGATTTAGGATCTTTGAAATCCAACAAAATTAAAAAGCAATATTGTACCAAATGATAGCGTTTTTCGCTTAGATCACTTTCTTATCTCACAACATAACTCCAATTCCAAAGGAATTAGCTCAAAATTGAAAATGAAATATTTTCTTACCTTCAAGCTTTCTCACGTTCTTGTGCTGGAGAAGATGAACACTTTGGCATGATATGTTTGATTGATATCATGCTTATATCCTTTAATTAATCATTTAATGAATATTAAATTCATTAAATTGGTTAAATACCAATTTAACCTTAATAAAACTTTATAATTACCAAAGAACCTAGATACTTATTCTTATCTACTTCCAAATCAGAGAAATATCAACCTTATCATCTTATAATAGTCAAAGATAAACAACTTAGTCTTCCACTTTACCATTTTACCCTTGTAATTTCCAAAAATTGTAATTCAGTCACTTTAATCAAACAATTCAAGTTAAACATGAAATTAAACCATTAAATATTATTTTCCAACATTTTAAAAATGTGAAAATAATATTTTTATTTCTTATTTTCGTGACCCATTTTTAATTTTTCCAAAATTACATTTTGGTCCCTAAACTTTCCAAAGTTTATACTTTGATCTCCAAACTTTACCAAATTTATAATTTGGTCATTAAATAAATCTATTTATGAAATAAAATTCTTTTTGGGAAAAATCACCACTTAACTCCTTAAACTTTTCCCAATTTTCTACTTTGACATCAAACTTTCAAAATTTGCATTTTGGTCATTATCTAAATTTTTTGGGTATTACAATTCTCCCCTCCTTAAGGAAATTCGTCCTCGAATTTTAAAACTTTATATGAAAATACTAACTCCCCTTTTATAAGGATTAAACTTTCAATTGTAAATTTTGTAACCCTAATTTAGGGTTATACTCAATGGTAAGACGTGCCCACGCCATATGCGAAAACCTCTTCTGGTCTTGTTAACTTCTTGAATTCTGTTTTTTCCTCCTCAATTTAGGAATTTTGTGAAGATCATGCTAATCATTAGATTTGGAAAATGTTTAATCCAAATCTTCAACTTGATGTTAAAATATCTACATATTTACATATCATTCTCTTTTTTTCCAAGTAACGTCCTTGACATTATGATTTTGCTAAATCACTTTGTCTAGAGAATTCCTCTTGTTATGCAGTTCTTTGATTTCTCGAGCTAATATCCGAACTGGTTCTTCTTTATAATTCAAATCTGGTCGGATCTTAATTTCCTCTGATGCATTGACATGTGAAAGATCCATTCTATACTTTCTAAGGACCGACACATGAAAAACATTGTGTACTTTATCCAACACTGGATCTCAATTAATTCTAGAGTTAATGCTAACTGATAAGCCATCAGTCTAACTCTTTTAAATATCTCATAGATCCAATGAATCTTGGATTTATTTTCCCTTTGCGTTTTGAGCGCAAAATCTTTTTTTTTTCCCAATGTGATACCTTTAGAAAAACTTTATCACCTCCATGGAATTCAATATCTTTTCATTTCAAGTCTACATAAGACTTTTGCCGATCAAATATTATCTTGAGATTATCTTTACTTTATTCTCAACCTCTATCAATAAATCTGGGCCAACAAGATTTCAATCTTTTAACTTGAACTCATTCAATGGTGTTTGGCATTTTCTCCCATATAAAACTTCATATGGAGCCATCTTATTACTCAATTGATAACTGTCATTGTAGAAATATTCTACTAAAATCAAATACTTTTCCTTTCCTATGATTCCTTGGAATCAATGATACATTCCCTCACTATATCCTCCAATGTTTGGATAGTCTGCTCAGGCTGGCCATCCATCTGTGGATGAAATATCATACTGAAATTTAATCGAGTACCCAAAGCTTTATGCAAATATTTCCAAAATATTAAAGTAAACTTTGGATCCCTGTCTGATATAATTGATATTAGTATTCCATGTAGCTGAACTATCTCTTTGATATATAAGTTTGTATGTTTATCCAATGCATAGTTCATTTGCATCAAAATGAAATGTGTCGATTTAATTAACCGGTCACTATCACCCAAATGGAATCCTTTTTATTTGATGTCAAAGGTAATCCTGTAACAATACCCATAGTGACTCTTTTACCACTTCTACTATGGAATAGAAATCAGTTGTAAAAATTTCGAAAGCACTTGATTCTCAGCTTTTACTTGTTGACATGCCAAACATGTAGCAACAAACTCAGTAATGTTTCTTTTCATATCTGGCCCACAAAATGACTCTTTACATCCTTATACATTTTTTCCACCTGAATGCATAGTCAGTGGACTATAATGTGCGTCAGAAAGAATATATTTCTTCAACTCGTCATTATGAGGAATACCAATTCTTCCTCGATAAAATAGATATCCATTATAATTGACTTCAAAGTCTTTAGTCTCATCTTTTTTTTATGTTTCTTTTTTTTTTCTTATATAATATTTTTTTAGCTCTTATGCCATCTGCCGAGACAACATTATTAAGAAATTCAACTTCTTATAGCCAAAGCTCACCCTTTGACAATTTAGCATATAACTTTTTATCCTTAAGTATTCGAATACAGTACGAAGATAAGCATCATTCTCTATCTTTGTATTCGAGTATACCTAAATGTCATCAATACAAAGCACCTCAAATTAATCCAAGTAAAATTTAAATACTCATTTCATCAAAATCCATGAATGCTGCTAGAGCATTTATCAAACCAAACGGCATCACTACAAACTCGTAGTGTCTATATCATTTCCTGAAAGTATCTTTGGAACATCTTCCTCTTTAATATTTAACTCGTAATATCCCATTCGAATATCAATTTTAAAAAAAACATTGCTGCTCCTTTTAAGCTGATAAAAAAATCATCAATCCTCAAAATAGGATATTTGTTCTTGATAGTTACTCTATTTAACTATCGATAATTTATGCATAATCGCACATATCCATTTTTTTATAAATAACACCGGTTCACCACAATGTGAACTACTCGGTCTAATGCATCCTTAATCTATCAATTCTTGCAATTGGTTCTTAATTCTCTTAACTCAATCGCAACCATTCGATATGAACTCGTATATACAAGATCAATGCCTTGATAACCATTAATATTGAATTCCACCTCTTAATCTGGAGGTAACCCAAATAATTAATTCTAGAAATACATAAGAAAATTCCCAAGTTATGGAAATATCATATGATCTTACTTCAGATACTTTAGTATCTATCAACTTAGCTAGAAAAGCTACTCATCTTTTTTTACATCATATTAATCACAACCATTGCTGATATCACATTAATGATGATTTCACTTTTTCATCAATCATTAAAATTCTTAACTTCTCCGCATTTTTTCTAAATTAATCGCTTCTTGTGACCATCAACCCAACCTCAATGTAGAGACAACCCACTCATGATCAAAATGATCTTAAACTCGTTAATGATAATCCTGTAGGATTTATGCTCCTGAATCTTTATCGAACATTTACTATTTGTCCGACTAACACTTGTATCATGACCATGACCTATGGGTCTTCCACTATAACATCACTCGATATCAAGTAGAATTGAATATTTCTACTTTATAATTCCTTATTTCATTCTTAAGGAAATATTTTTAACTTTTCCAGATCCATAGAATTTATTCTTGAGCAATTGCAACATTTTCCATCTCAAATGCAAATTTCAATGTTCACATCGTTCAATTAGAAAACTTGATAAATTTGTAAAAATAACTTCATAGCAGTTAATGCTAAAATCATACTATCAAACAAATTTACTATTTTTTTCTCTCACTACAAACCTGACACTCTTCAAGTTCTTGAGAATCCATCTCAATCTAAACAATAATTCATTGTAGCATGAAATGGTTAAACAATCCATTTCACTAGTTTACCTTCGCAAGGTAACTCTATCCAATTTTATGGACTTGATATCTATTCTCAATCCAACTTATAACCATTTAATTCACTAATACCCAACTTTTTGTAAACTTTTAACGAAAATCATATTTACCGCTTACTCAATTTCTCTTACTCAAATCAACAATGATTTAAACAATTTAATGCTTACCTTAAATATTTCTCTTATTTAAGCTTACCTGGAGAACCCATAGAATCATCACTAGATTCAGAAATCTCCCCTGGATCCTCATCCGATTCGACTTTTCTTGTAAGCCATTCAAACTTTTTAATCGATTCTTCCAATTTATAAAATTCATTGGAAACTGAAGCATTTCTTCCACAAAATGGAGAAAAATCTTTTATAACATCCACCCTTCTAAGGTGTTTTACATAAGTCATGTCGGACCCTTTTTTTGTCAATTTCGATCTCGACCTTCTTTTCAACAATTTCAAATTTCTTACCTTTGTCTTTAATTCCAACATCTGAACATAGTTAGAATCATCATACTTTAGTAAAGAGTAACTTTACTCCCTATAAACATCATCACAGTATATATACAAATATCAGTAACTTTGGACATCCTAGTGGCATGTATACACTTTTTAACTCAAAATAACCTCGGTTTAGTCCTAGAATCGGCTAAACTTGTAGCTCTGATACCAATAAATGTAACACCCATAACCCATATAATTATACCTATACAGATTATAGATGTTATCCGAATTTCTAAAACCATTTTAACGATTCAAAAGCTATTTAAAATTTATTTTCTTTAAAATGATAATTGATATTATAAAAATATCATTCCATATAATTTATATTTTATTATGACAAATTTAATTCAAAAGATTTTTTCTGAATAGTACCCGTGAATAGTGAACAATGGCGATGAACAGTAGGGGAATCGATTCCCTGTTGGGGGGAATCGGTACCCCAAAATCATTCTGGAAATTCTGCTTAAAAACATGGTTACTGTTCATGCTACAGTAACTTCCGAAAATACATATAAATTCATAAAAATTAACCTTTCATCACTATAAAAATTTCCAAAATTTATTCAACAAATAAATTGAACATTTTCAAATTACATGCCACTATCTAAAATCAAATTCCATCGTTGGATGTCTTACTGATATTGAAATATACCTCTCGATGCTTGATGTCACTTTGAACTCTTTAATCCACTATTGGCTTTTTACCTACGCGTGAAAATCATCACACACTAAGTATAAACTTAGTGAGGCAATTAAAACAATATACAGTGCAATACAATTCATGCATGAATTTCAATGTCCAAATCAAAATGCCAGAAATCATTTCACTTGCATATTCAATATTTTACCATGACCAAATTAATTTAAAATTTCTTATCAAAGTATTTACAATTTAACCCCATAAGCTTGTAAGCTTATTTTACCAACATACTTACCATTTATTCCATAAGCTCATAAGCTTATTTTACCAACATACTTACCATTTATTCCATAAGCTCGTAAGCTTATTTTACCAACATACTTACCATTTATTCCATAAGCTCGTAAACTTATTTTACCAACATACTTACCATTTATTCCATAAGCTCATAGTATAACTATATGAGGAACCCGATATAGGAGTCAAATATTGCACCGAAGTGTTGAGGTCGAGCATTGCTCACCTAATAATGCACCGTAGTACTGAGGTCAGGATTTACCCACCTAATACACCATAGTGTTTGTATTGTGTCTTTACTAGACACTAAGGCATGCACTATGTGTGATGTGATCCGATTCAGCGTCAAAAATGGACTTGCATCTCCAACCTTTCTCAATATTCAAAGGGGGATTTTTCTTAACTTAATCTTTCTTTATACCGTAGTTATGATAATAGCTTACATACATTATAATTATAGTTATGATGATGATATTATGAATGTATGAAGTTATTGTTATGAACCACATATTTATATCTTATATTACTTAGCTTATAAATGCTTTCTTTTGTAGGAACATGTTCGGCCACATCATGGGAGCTGACTTAAAGCTAGAATTGGAATAAATAAGCTAGGAAATCTTACATAGGATGACTCGGGAGATCATAAAGAACAAATGGTGAAAAGTTGCTAGCTGATCCCCGAGCTCATAGCTCACTTGAGCTGGAATTTTGAGCCAGCTAGAGACTTCATTTCAGCTGGAGAGTTGCACTATCATCTTCACCACATAGAGCACTACAAATATGGTCTAGGTTGAATTTTATGAATTCGTACCTTTCCGCGAAGAGTTGCCATTCCGATAAGTGCCTTTTCACAAGGAGCTGTCCTATGACTTGTACACATGTCCTTCATCTATGGCCAGCTCAACTTCAGCTCAAACTCATGGGAAGTAGCTCAAATGATGAAAGGTTGTTTCACACAAATGTGACCTTTCATAATTAGTTGCTGCCCCATTGATGCCATGTCACCTAGACACATGTTTGATGCCAAGTCACGCCTAAGTTGCTGTTCATCTTCACGCCATGGAGGAGTCTACGCCTTAAGCATTCTACACCATCCATGTGAGTGCCACATGACCAGCCACCCATGTGCTTTGCATGTGAATGAAATAGGCGCCAAAATGAAGAGGCTTCTCTCTATTCGGCCTAAACATCATCATGCTTCAAGTTGGCGCCAAGATGAAGAGATATGGGAACCATTCGACCAAAGACATCTCCCCTCATCCAAGCATCATTTATTTTCGTTTTAAGACATGTACTTTACCGAAAAGGCATGTATTGATTCGGCCAAGCCTTTACAAATCTATAAATAGGCTTTGGCATTCATTTGTAAACTGAACCCTTTGATAATTAAAATCCTTTTGTGAGATTATTCTCTCTTCAAGTTCTTTTTAGAACTATATCGATTAAGCAAGCCTTTCTAAAGCTTGTGGCGTTATTCCTTCACCTGGATACTTCTGGTTCCTAGTTTAAATAACTAGTGGGTCAAAGTCCTTTCATACCATCCCTTATAGAACTTATAAGAAACGGGTCTTTGCTCCTTTATAGCATTGGTTCCTTCTTAGTTTTATAAGATACAATCTGTCCATCACCATTATCACGCCTATATCATCACCATAGTCCATCACCATTATCACGCCTATATCATCACCATATTCCATCACCATATCACGCCCATATTATCACCAACTTATAAATTTCCATTTCTTCATCTTTGAATTATCCTTCATCCTCAACAAGGCATTCGTCCATCACCACCATTGGAGGTCGAATCCATCATCACTTGAAGGATCATTCTACAACACTTCCGCAGCCCTTCTTTGATAACTATTCTATCCATTTCAATTCTTTCAATTTCCATTTACTTTTCATTTCTTAATTATCATATTACTTAATCAATTCTTCTTCTTTGTGCAGATTACTTTCAATCCAAGGTGTAGCATTTGGTGTCTCTCATAGATCGGGAAACAACAAGGTTGCCAACTTCTCCATTATTGAAGAAGCCTGGTTAGCCTTACATCAAGTGGTATCAGAGCTTTGGTGGATTGACATTCAAAGTGCTACAACAAAAAGCAACGAGAAAAAAAGAAGAAAAAAAGAAAAGACTCCTACAACAAATTTGGAGTGCAAAAGAAAGAAAAGAAAAGAAGAAAATTCAAAGCAAAAGAAAAAGTGGAGCAAAGTTGCAAAATACAGTCAAAGAGAAGCATATTATAATCTACCCAACATCAAACTTGAAGAAGGTATCCTTGTTGTTTCTTGTGAATGAAGATAGTAAGTGTTGCAACTTGAGTTGTAAGTTATCTTCACTTATTTACTATTTCATTTCCTTTTCTTTCATCTTTTCTTATTCCATTACCTTATCATCTTTCTTAACCTTTTCTAGCCTATCCTTTATCATATACCCTAACCATTTCTAAACCAACGCACAAACTAAAGAAACTTGCTAAATCTTGAGTTAGTTCTTAAAAAGGACCCACAAGAGAGAATCGATCGGTAAAAGGAAAACGAGAGAGTGAGATCAGAAGGGGGATCAGAAAAAGCCAAGGATCATATCCCCGAGTGCAAACACGAGAGTGAGTGGAGTGCAATCTAAATTTTCTTGGAGAGATCACGTGAGGTTTTTGTGAGTGTGCTGGTAAGGTTTTAAATTACTTTATTTCACTAACCATGTCTCAAATCCCCGAGAAAATGCAAGAACACAAAACTTACAAATGCAGGCACTCATTGGTGAAATGATGAGAATGTTTCGTGAAGAGTTCAATTCCCTTCATGAAAAGATAGATTAACACCATGATCTACCACCAAATGGAGCAAATAGAAGACAACAACAACCACCCCATCTAGAAGAAGTTGTTCAAGAAAATTTTGACGAGGGTGAACAAGCAGCATTCCAAGGCCCTATGCATGCCATTGTTGATGACAATTTGAGCAACATTAAGATCAAAATTCCTCAATTCCAAGGAAAGACTGATCCTGAAGCCTATCTTGAATGGGAAAACAAAGTGGAACATGTTTTTAGTTGCCACAACTATTCCGAGATGAAGAAAGTGAGATTGGCAGCCATAGAGTTCATAGACTATGCCTTAATATGGTGGGATCAACTTACCCTTAACCGAAGGAGGAATGGAGAATGACCGGTCTCAACTTGGCTTGAAATGAAAGATATTATGAGAAAACGATTCATTCCTGTTCATTATCACCGTGACTTGTTTCAAAAGTTACAGAATCTTAAACAAGGCCATAAGAGTGTGGAGGACTACTACAAAGAGATGGAAGTGGCCATGATCCGAGTCAACATTGAGGAGGATCGTGAAGCAACTATGGCAAGATTCCTTGCTGGACTTAATCCCGAAATTGCCAATACCTTAGAGTTGTATCATTACATCGAACTAGATCAGATGGTGCAAATGGAAATGAAGATTGAAAGACAACTGAAGAGGAGACATACATCTCGCAATGTTGCACCTACACCATCAAGATGGAATCCAAACATAAAGAAACCTACTCCTCCTCCTGTTAAAGAACAAGTCGAATCTTCGAAGACTCAACAAGTAAGTAAAGACCCCAATCGAGGAAAGAAAACTACTGAACGTTCAAGAGACATTAGGTGCTTTAAATGTCTTGGGAGGGGCCATATAGCTACACAATGTCCTAACCGGAATACCATGCTCTAACTTTGAAATGGTGAAATAGAATCAGAACCTGAAGAAGAAGAAGAGGCACCCATTGAAGTTAATGAAGAAATAACTCTTGCAGATCCCGTTGATTAAGGAGAAGCCTTGGTAATTAGAAGAAGTTTGAATCTTCAAGTTGCGGAAGATAATGCACAACGAGAAAACATATTCCATACCCGATGCCATGTGAATGAAAAGGTATGTTTTGTTATTATAGACGGTGGAAGTTGTACTAATGTGGCCAGTATAATAATGGTGGAAAAGCTTGGTTTGAAAACAATGAAGCACCCAAATCCATATAAGTTACAGTGGCTCAATGAATGAGGAGAACTCAATGTTAGCAAACAGGTGATAGTTCCTTTTTCTATTGGCAAATACAAAGATGAGGTTATGTGTGATGTTGTCCCTATGCACGCTAGCCATCTACTTCTTGGAAGGCCATGGCAATACGACAAAAAGACTATTCATGATTATTTTACCAATCAATACTCATTCAGCCATAAAGGAAAGAAGATTATCCTAACTCCTTTAACGCCTAAACAAGTTCAGAATGATCAAGTTAGAATGAAACAGAGTATTGAGGCTATGAGGAAAGGAAAAGCAAGAACCGTGGAAGAAACTGATCCAAAAACAAGTGCTTATTCTTCAAAGTGTTTGATTCGAGAATGCCTATTGACAAAATGCAAGGTTAAAGATGATTATTCTAACTTTGAACATGCAGATTTTTTCTTTGACTTGCAGGATTTACCAAGAGGCACCATTTGCCAAAAGGAAGATTTAGGAGACGTGACCTTTGGGAATCCAAAAGATGTGACCATTGAAAAGCAAAAGGACATCAATTTTCATTCAAAGAATGTGTCTTTAGAAGAACCAATGGACGTGACCTATGAGTACTCAATGATCATGTCTATTGGAGTATTAAGAAACACCACTTTTGGGATATCAAGGGACCTAAATATTCAGAGTAAATTTACATGGGCATATCTCACTCAAGAGCCTAAAGAAGGGATCCCAATTTCTGACGAAACAATAACTATGAAATGGAGGAATGTTGAAAAGAAACCACCCATCAATTTGAGGACAAATTGCTTTAAAGAAGGGGGGATGATGTGATCCGATTCAGCGTCAAAAATGGACTTGCATCTCCAACCTTTCTCAATATTCAAAGGGGGATTTTTCTTAACTTAATCTTTCTTTATACTGTAGTTATGATAATAGCTTACATACATTATAATTATAGTTATGATGATGATATTATGAATGTATGAAGTTATTGTTATGAACCACATATTTATATCTTATATTACTTAGCTTATAAATGCTTTCTTTTGTAGGTACATGTTCGGCCACATCATGGGAGCTGACTTAAAGCTAGAATTGGAATCAATAAGATAGGAAATCTTACATAAGATGACTCGGGAGATCATAAAGAACAAATGGTGAAAAGTTGCAGCTGACCCCCGAGCTCATAGCTCACTTGAGCTGGACTTTTGAGCCAGCTAGAGACTTCATTTCAGCTGGAGAGTTGCACCATCATCTTCACCACATAGAGCACTACAAATATGGTCTAGGTTGAATTTTATGAATTCGTACCTTTCCACGAAGAGTTGCCATTCCGAGAAGTGCCTTTTCACAAGGAGTTGTCCTATGACTTGTACACATGTCCTTCATCTATGGCCAGCTCAACTTCAGCTCAAACTCATGGGAAGTAGCTCAAATGATGAAAGGTTGTTTTACACAAATGTGACCTTTCATAATTAGTTGCTGCCCCATTGATGCCATGTCACCTAGACACATGTTTGATGCCAAGTCACGCCTAAGTTGATGTTTATCTTCACGCCATGGAGGAGTCCACGCCTTAAGCATTCTACGCCATCCATGTGAGTGCCACATGACCAGCCACCCATGTGCTTTGCATGTGAATGAAATAAGCGCCAAAATGAAGAGGCTTCTCTCTATTCGGCCTAAACATCATCATGGTTCAAGTTGGCGCCAAGATGAAGAGATATGGGAACCATTCGGCCAAAGACATCTCCCCTCATCCAAGCATCATTTATTTTCGTTTTAAGACATGTACTTTGCCAAAAAGGCATGTATTTATTCGGCCAAGCCTTTACAAATCTATAAATAGGCTTTGGCATTCATTTGTAAACTGAACCCTTTGATAATTAAAATCCTTTTGTGAGATTATTCTCTCTTCAAGTTCTTTTTAGAACTATATCGATTAAGCAAGCCTTTCTAAAGCTTGTGGCGTCATTCCTTCACCTTGATACTTCTGGTTCCTTGTTTAAATAACTAGTGGGTCAAAATCCTTTCATACCATCCCTTATAGAACTTATAAGAAACGGGTCTTTGCTCCTTTATAGCATTGGTTCCTTCTTAGTTTTATAAGATACAATCTGTCCATCACCATTATCACGCCTATATCATCACCATAGTCCATCACCATTATCACGCCTATATCATCACCATATTCCATCACCATATCACGCCCATATTATCACCAACTTATAAATTTCCATTTCTTCATCTTTGAATTATCCTTCATCCTCAACAAGGCATTCGTCCATCACCACCATTGGAGGTCGAATCCATTATCACTTGAAGGATCATTCTACACCACTTTCGCAGCCCTTCTTTGATAACTATTCTATCCATTTCAATTCTTTCCATTTCCATTTTGATATCAGCACGTTTTCATCTATAAAGGGAGTACTTTTGAACATCTTTATATTGAATTTACTTATTATTAGCTTTATAATATATGCTATTATAATACATTTTATGATAAGAATATTAGTTAAGTAACTTAGTATGAATTCATATTACACATTGTTATTTTAATATGTTAAGAATATTAGGATAGTTTTATTATCATATTAAGCATGATTATTATATATACATCAAGGCAGCATACTTATAATGCATTTCATTAGTTTATTTGCATTCATGTTAACTCTTAGGCTTTATACATTATCTTACACATATTAGGAGATGATGTACTTAGCTCATGACCATCATACTTAGCTCACATTACCATAAACAAATATGGCAGCAAGGTATTTAGCTCGTTTTAGCTCAATATCATGAACTTACCTTGTTTCCTTGCACATATAGGTACAATGGAGTGTGATGCACGTTGAGGTAGCTTGGTGAATGATTTGGACGTCATACATAGCTCACAAACAGCTCACAAAGTACAAGGCAGCTCATGGAATGCTAAGGGAAGCTCGATTCAGCTGGAGAAGCTTCAGGCTAGCTAAACTTAGCTAGTTGGACTATTTGAAGCTGAGTTGCTAAAAGTGATGACAAAGGTAGCTGAATGTAGCTGAACATGCTATTATGGAGCTCAAAAGGACTCGGCTAGGAAGATCATTCACAAACAGCCCCATGCTTGCTAGCTAGCTCAACACTCAAGCTAGCTTGGAGGAGACACATGCACGCCTAAGAAGAAGCACATGACCAGCCATCATCCAATGCACATGGGTGCACCACAAGGCTTCCTAGAACACCCATGTGCCGTGCATATGACCAGCCCCCATGTGCCTTGCATGTGAACTCATTTAGGCGCCAAGATGAAGAGCTCTCTCCCTATTCGGCCAAGCATCATCTCCCATCCAAATTGGCACCAACTTGAGGAGACACAAGAACTATTCGGCCAAGGATCATTTCCCTCCATCTAGGGCCGAACCATCCTCTCTTTTAGCATTTAAATTATGTCTTTATAGGGAGATACATAGGCTGGCCGAATCATCTTGTATTTATTCGGCCATGTCTCTCCATTTCCTATAAATAGGAAAACATTCCATCATTTGTAAGAAGACCTTTTATTCAATTAAAGTGAGATTATTCTCTTCTTAAGTCCTGGTGACTTTTTATCGACTTATCAAGTATTTTATACTTGTGGCGTCAACCCCTTCCTTTCATCTTGATACTTCTGGTTCCTAGTTCATATAACTAGTGGGTCAAAGTACTTAACACCATCCCTTGAAGAAACAATATAAAGATTGGGTCTCTGCTCTATATAGCATTGGTTCTTCTTTGAGATTTCTTCAAGATACTATCCTCACAACCATTCTTTTATTTCATCACCATAACCATAGCCTTATCAACTATCTTCCGCTTCCATTACTCATTATTTAAATAGCCTACCAATTCACCCATACGTCTACCACCCTTAACCATTCTATTTTGAGCCATTCACTTTGCAGGTTGTTTTGCTTTCTTCCTAGATCCACAATCATTTGAAAAGGTACAAGTACCTTACATCAAGCGGTAATCAGAGCTTTGGTGGAAGAAGCAACGTGCAACAACAACAAAAATAAAAATACAAAAAGAAGTGCAAAAGTGAAGTGCAAAGTCAAAGAAAAAGAAAAAAAAATCAGCAAAGAAAATTGAAGGACTCAAAAGTCAAAGCACTCAAAAAGAAGAAAAAGCAAAGAAAAGAAAGAAAAATTGTAAGCACTCATCAACAATTCTCATCACCAAGCATTTTCAAGTAAGCCTTTAAAATTGATTGTGGTGATAGAAGGTTGTGAAGTGACTTGTGTAAGTAACCCTTTCATTCTCTTCTTTCTAATTTCTAAGCCACCTTTTCAATTATATTTGTTTTCCATTCCTACTAACCATTTGCAGCCGACGCCAAACAAGTGAAATTACTCGATATAGTCTTGAGTAAAAGTTCATTAGAACTTGAGACAAGAGAATTGAGGGAAAAAGGCTGGAGCGTGTGTGAGATCAGAAGAGGACAAGTAAAAGCCATTAAAAGTCCTAAGAGTGCAAACACGAGCGGATTGAGTGACATCAAGTTTTCTTGGAGTGACTCGTGAGGCTTTGTGAGAGTATATTCTGGTAAGGTCTTTTACACATCTTATTCTTTTCTTATTTATTAACCATGTCTCGGAGTTCAGGACGATCCCCAGAAAGAGAATCCCCTAATTTGCAAACTCAAGCCGTTATGCGTGAAATGGCAAGATTGCTGAAATTAGAATTGGAGCCTTTGCAAGATCGTCTGGATCAATTAGAAGTATCTCTAGGCAATCGGAGAGTAAATCGCCCTAGAATGGAAGAAGACTTAGAAGAGGAAGAGGCTGAAGTAACATCAGTAGCAAGGAGAGATGTTCATCGAAATCAAAATGACAACTTCAGCAACATTAAAGTGACTATTCCTCCATTTCAAGGACGAACTGATCCAGAAGCCTATCTTGATTGGGTAATCAAAATTGAACACATTTTTGAATGCCAAAACTATACGGAGCAAAAGAAGGTTAGACTTGCTGCTATGGAATTCGTTGACTATGCCTTAGTTTGGTGGGATCAGTTGGTGAGTTCAAGAAGACGAAATGGTGAACGCCCCATCACAACTTGGGAAGAAATGAAGGCCCTTATGAGAAAAAGGTTTGTTCCTAATCACTATCACCGAGATCTCTATCATAAGTTACAAAATCTGAAACAAGGAAGCAAGAACGTTGAAGATTATTTCAAGGATATGGAGATTGCCATGATCCGAGCCAATGTGGATGAAGATAGAGAAGCAACAATGGCAAGGTTCTTATCTGGTCTAAATATTGATATTGCTAACCTTGTTGAACTTCAGCATTATGTAGAAATTGAAGAGATGGTGCATGTGGCCATGAAAATTGAAAGACAACTCAAAAGGAAATCCTACACTAGGAGCAATCCAAATTCGGCCACCAAATGGAAGCAAGAACCTATTACCTTCCGGAAACAAACTCCAATCCAACCAAAGGATCGCGCAGAGATACCCAAATCTGCACAAATGGGTGAATCTAGCAAGGGTAAAGAAAAGCAAACCAGCACTTTCGAGAGATCCAGAGACATCAAATGTTTCAAATGTTTTGGAAAAGGACATGTTGCTAGTCAATGTCCCAACCGAAATGCCATGATGATACTTGACAATGGAGATATTGTATCAGATTCTGATGAGCCTACTTTTGACGAGGAACCTGAAATAATACAAGACGAAGAAACGGAAGAAAATGCAGATCATGGTGAAATGCTTGTTTCAAAGAGGTGCCTACAATCACACACATCCCAAGAGGATATTCAAAGAAACAATATCTTTCATACAAGGTGCCATGTCAAGGATAAGGTTTGCACAATGATCATCGATGGAGGAAGTTGCACAAACGTAGCCAGCACTCTTATGGTTGAAAAACTTGGATTAACAACGTCAAAGCATCCTACTCCGTATAAACTCCAATGGCTCAATGAAGGAGGTGAGTTAAATGTTACCAAACAGGTTCTAATTCCTTTTTCAGTTGGTAGGTACAAGGACGAGGTGCTTTGTGACATTGTCCCTATGCATGCTAGCCACATTTTACTTGGGAGACCATGGCAGTATGATAAAAGGGTTATTCATGATTGTTTTCACAATCAATACTCTTTTAAGCATGATGGACGCAAGGTGACCTTGATGCCTTTAACGCCCAAAGAAGTGCAACAAGATCAGTTGCATATGAGAAAGAGTGTACAAGCATGGCGCAAAGACAAAACCCCAACAAAGAATGAAGAGGAACAAAACAAGAAACCAAACTTCTTCATAGAGAAACATGATGGTTCAATGCTGAAAAATGAAGGGTCTTCTACGAACAATGGTGATGTTTGGGACTTAAAGTCACAACTTTTCACCAATGGGTTTAGACTTCAAAAGGTAAGTAACCCTTCATATGAAACCTTTTCTCTTCTCACTTTTCAGGACCAATCACGTAAAAGGTCACTTCCAAAAGGGATATCCTTAGATAAAGATCATTCCCAAAAGGTATCTGTTGGTAAATCATATTCCAAAGAAAGACCTAAAAGGAAATCTTACGAAAAGGTACCTAATGGAAGAACACAAACGTTCAAAGAATACTTTCTATTAGCAAAGAGGCGTGAAGCTATGCAAGGATAGAATGAACTCGATTTGAGGACAAATCGCCCTAAAGAAGGGGGGATGATATCAGCACGTTTTCATCTATAAAGGGAGTACTTTTGAACATCTTTATATTGAATTTACTTATTATTAGCTTTATAATATATGCTATTATAATACATTTTATGATAAGAATATTAGTTAAGTAACTTAGTATGAATTCATATTACACATTGTTATTTTAATATGTTAAGAATATTAGGATAGTTTTATTATCATATTAAGCATGATTATTATATATACATCAAGGCAGTATACTTATAATGCATTTCATTAGTTTATTTGCATTCATGTTAACTCTTAGGCTTTATACATTATCTTACACATATTAGGAGATGATGTACTTAGCTCATGACCATCATACTTAGCTCACATTACCATAAACAAATATGGCAGTAAGGTATTTAGCTCGTTTTAGCTCAATATCATGAACTTACCTTGTTTCCTTGCACATATAGGTACAATGGAGTGTGATGCACGTTGAAGTAGCTTGGTGAATGATTTGGACGTCATACATAGCTCACAAACAGCTCACAAAGTACAAGGCAGCTCATGGAATGCTAAGGGAAGCTCGATTCAGCTGGAGAAGCTTCAGGCTAGCTAAACTTAGCTAGTTGGACTATTTGAAGCTGAGTTGCTAAAAGTGATGACAAAGGTAGCTGAATGTAGCTGAACATGCTATTATGGAGCTCAAAAGGACTCGGCTAGGAAGATCATTCACAAACAGCCCCATGCTTGCTAGCTAGCTCAACACTTAAGCTAGCTTGGAGGAGACACATGCACGCCTAAGAAGAAGCACATGACCAGCCATCATCCAATGCACATGGGTACACCACAAGGCTTCCTAGAACACCCATGTGCCGTGCATATGACCAGCCCCCATGTGCCTTGCATGTGAACTCATTTAGGCGCCAAGATGAAGAGCCCTCTCCCTATTCGGTCAAGCATCATCTCCCATCCAAATTGGTGCCAACTTGAGGAGACACAAGAACTATTCGGCCAAGGATCATTTCCCTCCATCTAGGGCCGAGCCATCCTCTCTTTTAGCATTTAAATTATGTCTTTATAGGGAGATACATAGGCTGGCCGAATCATCTTGTATTTATTCAGCCATGTCTCTCCATTTCCTATAAATAGGAAAACATTCCATCATTTGTAAGAAGACCTTTTATTCAATTAAAGTGAGATTATTCTCTTCTTAAGTCCTGGTGACTTTTTATCGACTTATCAAGTATTTTATACTTGTGGCGTCAACCCCTTCCTTTCATCTTGATACTTCTGGTTCCTAGTTCATATAACTAGTGGGTCAAAGTACTTAACACCATCCCTTGAAGAAACAATATAAAGATTGGGTCTCTGCTCTATATAGCATTGGTTCTTCTTTGAGATTTCTTCAAGATACTATCCTCACAACCATTCTTTTATTTCATCACCATAACCATAGCCTTATCAACTATCTTCTGCTTCCATTACTCATTATTTAAATAGCCTACCAATTCACCCATACGTCTACCACCCTTAACCATTCTATTTTGAGCCATTCACTTTGCAGGTTGTTTTGCTTCCTTCCTAGATCCACAATCATTTGAAAAGGTACAAGTACCTTACATCACATTTACTTTTCATTTCTTAATTATCATATTACTTAATCAATTCTTCTTCTTTGTGCAGATTACTTTCAATCCAAGGTGTAGCATTTGGTGTCTCTCCTAGATCGAGAAACAACAAGGTTGCCAACTTCTCCATTATTGAAGAAGCCTGGTTAGCCTTACATCAAGTGGTATCAGAGCTTTAGTGGATTGACATTCAAAGTGCTACAACAAAAAGCAACGAGAAAAAAAGAAGAAAAAAAAGAAAAGACTCCTACAACAAATTTGGAGTGCAAAAGAAAGAAAAGAAAAGAAGAAAATTCAAAGCAAAAGAAAAAGTGAAGCAAAGTTGCAAAATACACTAAAAGAGAAGCATATTACAATCTGCCCAACATCAAACTTGAAGGAGATATCCTTGTTGTTTCTTGTGAATGAAGATAGTAAGTGTTGCAACTTGAGTTGTAAGTTATCTTCACTTATTTACTATTTCATTTCCTTTTCTTTCATCTTTTCTTATTCCATTACCTTATCATCTTTCTTAACCTTTTCTAGCCTATCCTTTATCATATACCCTAACCATTTCTAAACCAACGCACAAACTAAAGAAACTTGCTCAATATTGAGTTAGTTCTTAAAAAGGACCCACAAGAGAGAATCGACCGGTAAAAGGCAAACGAGAGAGTGAGATCAGAAGGGGGATCAGAAAAAGCCAAGGATCGTATCCCCGAGTGCAAACACGAGAGTGAGTGGAGTGCAATCTGAATTTTCTTGGAGAGATCACGTGAGGTTTTTGTGAGTGTGCTGGTAAGGTTTTAAATTACTTTATTTCACTAACCATGTCTCAAAGTCCCCGAGGAAATGCAAGAACACAAAACTTACAAATGCAGGCACTCATTGGTGAAATGATGAGAATGTTTCGTGAAGAGTTCGATGCTCTTCATGAAAAGATAGATCAACACCATGATCTACCACCAAATGGAGCGAATAGAAGACAACAACAACCACCCTCTCTAGAAGAAGTTGTTCAAGAAAATTTTGACGAGGGTGAACAAGCAGCATTCCAAGGCCCTATGCGTGCCATTGTTGATGACAATTTGAGCAACATTAAGATCAAAATTCCTCAATTCCAAGGAAAGACTGATCCTGAAGCCTATCTTGAATGGGAAAACAAAGTGGAACACGTTTTTAGTTGCCACAACTATTCCGAGATGAAGAAAGTGAGATTGGCAGCCATAGAGTTCATAGACTATGCCTTAATATGGTGGGATCAACTTACCCTTAACCGAAGGAGGAATGGAGAATGACCGGTCTCAACTTGGCTTGAAATGAAATGTATTATGAGAAAACGATTCATTCCTGTTTACTATCACCGTGACTTGTTTCAAAAGTTACAGAATCTTAAACAAGGCCATAAGAGTGTGGAGGACTACTACAAAGAGATGGAAGTGGCCATGATCCGAGTCAACATTGAGGAGGATCGTGAAGCAACTATGGCAAGATTCCTTGCTGGACTTAATCCCGAAATTGCCAATACCTTAGAGTTGTATCATTACATCGAACTAGATCAGATGGTGCAAATGGAAATGAAGATTGAAAGACTACTGAAGAGGAGACATACATCTCGCAATGTTGCGCCTACACCATCAAGATGGAATCCAAACATAAAGAAACCTACTCCTCCTCCTGTTAAAGAACAAGCCGAATCTTCGAAGACTCAACAAGTAAGTAAAGACCCCAATCGAGGAAAGTAAACTACTGAACGTTCAAGAGACATTAGGTGCTTTAAATGTCTTGGGAGGGGCCATATAGCTATACAATGTCCTAACCGGAATACCATGCTCTTACTTGGAAATGGTGAAATAGAATCAGAACCTGAAGAAGAAGAAGAGGCACCCATTGAAGTCAATGAAGAAATAACTCTTGCAGATCCCGTTGATCAAGGAGAAGCCTTGGTAATTAGAAGAAGTTTGAATCTTCAAGTTGCGGAAGATAATGTACAACGAGAAAACATATTCCATACCCGATGCCATGTGAATGAAAAGGTATGTTTTGTTATTATAGACGGTGGAAGTTGTACTAATGTGGCCAGTATAATAATGGTGGAAAAGCTTGGTTTGAAAACAATGAAGCACCCAAATCCATATAAGTTACAGTGGCTCAATGAACGAGGAGAACTCAACATTAGCAAACAGGTGATAGTTCCTTTTTCCATTGGCAAATACAAAGATGAGGTTATGTGTGATGTTGTCCCTATGCACGCTAGCCATCTACTTCTTGGAAGGCCATGGCAATACGACAAAAAGACTATTCATGATTATTTTACCAATCAATACTCGTTCAGCCATAAAGGAAAGAAGATTATCCTAACTCCTTTAACGCCTAAACAAGTTCAGAATGATCAAGTTAGAATGAAACAGAGTATTGAGGCTATGAGGAAAGGAAAAACAACAACCGTGGAAGAAACTGATCCAAAAACAAGTGCTTATTCTTCAAAGTGTTTGATTCGAGAATGCCTATTGACAAAATGCAAGGTTAAAGATGATTATTCTAACTTTGAACATGCAGATTTTTTCTTTGACTTGCAGGATTTACCAAGAGGCACCATTTGCCAAAAGGAAGATTTAGGAGACGTGACCTTTGGGAATCCAAAAGATGTGACCATTGAAAAGCAAAAGGACATCAATTTTCATTCAAAGAATATGTCTTTAGAAGAACCAATGGACGTGACCTATGAGAATTCAATGATCATGTCTATTGGAGTATTAAGAAACACCACTTTTGGGATATCAAGGGACCTAAATATTCAGAGTAAATTTACATGGGCATATCTCACTCAAGAGCCTAAAGAAGGGATCCCAATTTCTGACGAAACAATAACTATGGAATGGAGGAATGTTGAAAAGAAACCACCCATCAATTTGAGGACAAATTGCTTTAAAGAAGGGGGGGATGATGTGATCCGATTTAGCGTTAAAAATAGACTTGCATCTCCAACCTTTCTCAATATTCAAAGGGGGATTTTTCTTAACTTAATCTTTCTTTATACCGTAGTTATGATAATAGCTTACATACATTATAATTATAGTTATGATGATGATATTATGAATGTATGAAGTTATTGTTATGAACCACATATTTATATCTTATATTACTTAGCTTATAAATGCTTTCTTTTGTAGGTACATGTTCGGCCACATCATGGGAGCTGACTTAAAGCTAGAATTGGAATCAAAAGCTAGGAAATCTTACATAAGATGACTCGGGAGATCATAAAGAACAAATGGTGAAAAGTTGCTAGCTGACCCTCGAGCTCATAGCTCACTTGAGCTGGACTTTTGAGCCAGCTAGAGACTTCATTTCAGCTGGAGAGTTGCACCATCATCTTCACCACATAGAGCACTACAAATATGGTCTAGGTTGAATTTTATGAATTCGTACCTTTCCGCGAAGAGTTGCCATTCCGAGAAGTGCCTTTTCACAAGGAGCTGTCTTATGACTTGTACACATGTCCTTCATCTATGGCCAGCTCAACTTTAGCTCAAACTCATAGGAAGTAGCTCAAATGATGAAAGGTTGTTTTACACAAATGTGACCTTTCATAATTAGTTGCTGCCCCATTGATGCCATGTCACCTAGACACATGTTTGATGCCAAGTCACGCCTAAGTTGATGTTCATCTTCACGCCATGGAGGAGTCCACGCCTTAAGCATTCTACACCATCCATGTGAGTGCCACATGACCAGCCACCCATGTGCTTTGCATGTGAATGAAATAGGCGCCAAAATGAAGAGGCTTCTCTCTATTCGGCCTAAACATAATCATGCTTCAAGTTGGCGCCAAGATGAAGAGATATGGGAACCATTCGGCCAAAGACATCTCCCCTCATCCAAGCATCATTTATTTTCGTTTTAAGACATGTACTTTGCCGAAAAGGCATGTATTTATTTGGCCAAGCCTTTACAAATCTATAAATAGGCTTTGGCATTAATTTGTAAACTGAACCCTTTGATAATTAAAATCCTTTTGTGAGATTATTCTCTCTTCAAGTTCTTTTTAGAACTATATCGATTAATCAAGCCTTTCTAAAGCTTGTGGCGTCATTCCTTCACCTTGATACTTCTGGTTCCTAGTTTAAATAACTAGTGGGTCAAAGTCCTTTCATACCATCCCTTATAGAACTTATGAGAAACGGGTCTTTGCTCCTTTATAGCATTGGTTCCTTCTTAGTTTTATAAGATACAATCTGTCCATCACCATTATCACGCCTATATCATCACCATAGTCCATCACCATTATCACGCCTATATCATCACCATATTCCATCACCATATCACGCCCATATTATCACCAACTTATAAATTTCCATTTCTTCATCTTTGAATTATCCTTCAACCTCAACAAGGCATTCGTCCATCACCACCATTGGAGGTCGAATCCATCATCACTTGAAGGATCATTCTACAACACTTCCGCAGCCCTTCTTTGATAACTATTCTATCTATTTCAATTCTTTCCATTTCCATTTACTTTTCATTTCTTAATTATCATATTACTTAATCAATTCTTCTTCTTTGTGCAGATTACATTCAATCCAAGGTGTAGCATTTGGTGTCTCTCCTAGATCGGGAAACAACAAGGTTGCCAACTTCTCCATTATTGAAGAAGCCTGGTTAGCCTTACATCAAGTGGTATCAGAGCTTTGGTGATTGACATTCAAAGTGCTACAACAAAAAGCAACGAGAAAAAAAGAAGAAAAAAACGAAAAGACTCCTACAACAAATTTGGAGTGCAAAAGAAAGAAAAGAAAAGAAGAAAATTCAAAGCAAAAGAAAAGTGAAGCAAAGTTGCAAAATACACTCAAAGAGAAGCATATTACAATCTGCCCAACATCAAACTTGAAGGAGGTATCCTTGTTGTTTCTTGTGAATGAAGATAGTAAGTGTTGCAACTTGAGTTGTAAGTTATCTTCACTTATTTACTATTTCATTTCCTTTTCTTTCATCTTTTCTTATTCCATTACCTTATCATCTTTCTTAACCTTTTCTAGCCTATCCTTTATCATATACCCTAACCATTTCTAAACCAACACACAAACTAAAGAAACTTGCTCAATCTTGAGTTAGTTCTTAAAAAGGACCCACAAGAGAGAATCGATCGGTAAAAGGCAAACGAGAGAGTGAGATCAGAAGGGGGATCAGAAAAAGCCAAGGATCATATCCCCGAGTACAAACACGAGAGTGAGTGGAGTGCAATCTGAATTTTCTTGGAGAGATCACGTGAGGTTTTTGTGAGTGTGCTGGTAAGGTTTTAAATTACTTTATTTCACTAACCATGTCTCAAAGTCCCCGAGGAAATGCAAGAACACAAAACTTACAAATGCAGGCACTCATTAGTGAAATGATGAGAATGTTTCATGAAGAGTTCGATGCTCTTCATGAAAAGATAGATCAACACCATGATCTACCACCAAATGGAGCGAATAGAAGACAACAACAACCACTCTCTCTAGAAGAAGTTGTTCAAGAAAATTTTGATGAGGGTGAACAAGCAACATTCCAAGGCCCTATGCGTGCCATTGTTGATGACAATTTGAGCAACATTAAGATCAAAATTCCTCAATTCCAAGGAAAGACTGATCCTGAAGCCTATCTTGAATGGGAAAACAAAGTGGAACATGTTTTTAGTTGCCACAACTCTTCCGAGATGAAGAAAGTGAGATTGGCAGCCATAGAGTTCATAGACTATGCCTTAATATGGTGGGATCAACTTACCCTTAACCGAAGGAGGAATGGAGAATGACCGGTCTCAACTTGGCTTGAAATGAAAGGTATTATGAGAAAACGATTCATTCCTGTTCACTATCACCGTGACTTGTTTCAAAAGTTACAGAATCTTAAACAAGGCCATAAGAGTGTGGAGGACTACTACAAAGAGATGGAAGTGGCCATGATTCGAGTCAACATTGAGGAGGATCGTGAAGCAACTATGGCAAGATTCCTTGCTGGACTTAATCCCGAAATTGCCAATACCTTAGAGTTGTATCATTACATCGAACTAGATCAGATGGTGCAAATGGAAATGAAGATTGAAAGACAACTGAAGATGAGACATACATCTCGCAATGTTGTGCCTACACCATCAAGATGGAATCCAAACATAAAGAAACCTACTCCTCCTCCTGTTAAAGAACAAGTCGAATCTTCGAAGACTCAACAAGTAAGTAAAGACCCCAATCAAGGAAAGCAAACTACTGAACGTTCAAGAGACATTAGGTGCTTTAAATGTCTTGGGAGGGGCCATATAGCTACACAATGTCCTAACCGGAATACCATGCTCTTACTTGGAAATGGTGAAATAGAATCAGAACCTGAAGAAGAAGAAGAGGCACCCATTGAAGTCAATGAAGAAATAACTCTTGCAGATCCCGTTGATCATGGAGAAGCCTTGGTAATTAGAAGAAGTTTGAATCTTCAAGTTGCAGAAGATAATGCACAACGAGAAAACATATTCCATACCCGATGCCATGTGAATGAAAAGGTATGTTTTGTTATTATAGACGGTGGAAGTTGTACTAAAGTGGCCAGTATAATAATGGTGGAAAAGCTTGGTTTGAAAATAATGAAGCACCCAAATCCATATAAGTTACAGTGGCTCAATGAACGAGGAGAACTCAACGTTAGCAAACAGGTGATAGTTTCTTTTTCCATTGGTAAATACAAAGATGAGGTTATGTGTGATGTTGTCCCTATGCACGCTAGCCATCTACTTCTTGGAAGGCCATGGAAATACGACAAAAAGACTATTCATGATTATTTTACCAATCAATACTCGTTCAACCATAAAGGAAAGAAGATTATCCTAACTCCTTTAACGCCTAAACAAGTTCAGAATGATCAAGTTAGAATGAAACAGAGTATTGAGGCTATGAGGAAAGGAAAAGCAACAACCGTGGAAGAAACTGATCCAAAAACAAGTGCTTATTCTTCAAAGTGTTTGATTCGAGAATGCCTATTGACAAAATGCAAGGTTAAAGATGATTATTCTAACTTTGAACATGCAGATTTTTTCTTTGACTTGCAGGATTTACCAAGAGGCACCATTTTCCAAAAGGAAGATTTAGGAGACGTGACCTTTGGGAATCCAAAAGATGTGACCATTGAAAAGCAAAAGGACATCAATTTTCATTCAAAGAATGTGTCTTTAGAAGAACCAATGGACGTGACCTATGAGAATTCAATGATCATGTCTATTGGAGTATTAAGAAACACCACTTTTGTGATATCAAGGGACCTAAATATTCAGAGTAAATTTACATGGGCATATCTCACTCAAGAGCCTAAAGAAGGGATCCCAATTTCTGACGAAACAATAACTATAGGATGGAGGAATGTTGAAAAGAAACCACCCATCAATTTGAGGACAAATTGCTTTAAAGAAGGGGGGATGATGTGATCCGATTCAGCGTCAAAAATGGACTTGCATCTCCAACCTTTCTCAATATTCAAAGGGGGATTTTTCTTAACTTAATCTTTCTTTATACCGTAGTTATGATAATAGCTTACATACATTATAATTATAGTTATGATGATGATATTATGAATGTATGAAGTTATTGTTATGAACCACATATTTATATCTTATATTACTTAGCTTATAAATGCTTTCTTTTATAGGTACATGTTCGGCCACATCATGGGAGCTGACTTAAAGCTAGAATTGGAATCAATAAGCTAGGAAATCTTACATAAGATGACTCGGGAGATCATAAAGAACAAATGGTGAAAAGTTGCTAGCTGACCCCCGAGCTCATAGCTCACTTGAGCTGGACTTTTGAGCCAGCTAGAGACTTCATTTCAGCTGGAGAGTTGCACCATCATCTTCACCACATAGAGCACTACAAATATGGTCTAGGTTGAATTTTATGAATTCGTACCTTTCCGTGAAGAGTTGCCATTCCGAGAAGTGCCTTTTCACAAGGAGTTGTCCTATGACTTGTACACATGTCCTTCATCTATGGCCAGCTCAACTTTAGGTCAAACTCATGGGAAGTAGCTCAAATGATGAAAGGTTGTTTTACACAAATGTGACCTTTCATAATTAGTTGCTGCCCCATTGATGCCATGTCACCTAGACACATGTTTGATGCCAAGTCACGCCTAAGTTGATGTTCATCTTCACGCCATGGAGGAGTCCACGCCTTAAGCATTCTACACCATCCATGTGAGTGCCACATGACCAGCCACCCATGTGCTTTGCATGTGAATGAAATAGGCGCCAAAATGAAGAGGCTTCTCTCTATTCGGCCTAAACATAATCATGCTTCAAGTTGGCGCCAAGATGAAGAGATATGGGAACCATTCGGCCAAAGACATCTCCCCTCATCCAAGCATCATTTATTTTCGTTTTAAGACATGTACTTTGCCGAAAAGGCATGTATTTATTCGGCCAAGCCTTTACAAATCTATAAATAGGCTTTGGCATTAATTTGTAAACTGAACCCTTTGATAATTAAAATCCTTTTGTGAGATTATTCTCTCTTCAAGTTCTTTTTAGAACTATATCGATTAAGCAAGCCTTTCTAAAGCTTGTGGCGTCATTCCTTCACCTTGATACTTCTGGTTCCTAGTTTAAATAACTAGTGGGTCAAAGTCCTTTCATACCATCCCTTATAGAACTTATAAGAAACGGGTCTTTGCTCCTTTATAGCATTGGTTCCTTCTTAGTTTTATAAGATACAATCTGTCCATCACCATTATCACGCCTATATCATCACCATAGTCCATCACCATTATCACGCCTATATCATCACCATATTCCATCACCATATCACGCCCATATTATCACCAACTTATAAATTTCCATTTCTTCATCTTTGAATTATCCTTCATCCTCAACAAGGCATTCGTCCATCACCACCATTGGAGGTCGAATCCATCATCACTTGAAGGATCATTCTACAACACTTCCGCAGCCCTTCTTTGATAACTATTCTATCCATTTCAATTCTTTCCATTTCCATTTACTTTTCATTTCTTAATTATCATATTACTTAATCAATTCTTCTTCTTTGTGCAGATTACTTTCAATCCAAGGTGTAGCATTTAGTGTCTCTCCTAGATCGGGAAACAACAAGGTTGCCAACTTCTCCATTATTAAAGAAGCCTGGTTAGCCTTACATCAATGTGCCTTCTTTAGACACTCTAGTGCTACCTAATATTGCAGCTGCTAGACTCTATGGCATGACATTAATACCACTGATACTCAATAACATACTTGGGCATATAATCAATTTTATTCGATCCATCCATGGCAAAGTATATCATTTAACATTGGGTAGTTCATACCCACAACACTATTCATGATAAAAATCATATATGTTCATAATAACATCATATGCAAAAATCAGTGATCAATGCATTTTATATTCAACCTTTGACATATTTAGAATATGTCAAATATATGATAAATGACATAAATATCATGTCAACATAAGCAAGGTCGACTTATCGCAAGTCTTCCTGATGATGTATAAAACATCCATGTATAATATCATCCATGTATTGCACTCACCTTGACACTTTATAATTTTCCAAATTTGTTCCTCACTATTGTCCACAATAAACCCACTTGACTTCCTTCAATCGCAAATCAATCATAATCTGTATAATTCACAATTTCATAATGATACATATGTTAGTATTTTACTAACATAAACATATCCCACAATAACTCCATAATATTTTTTATACTCATTATCTATCAAAATACTAACTCTTAATAATTCCTTTTAACATTGGAACCAATTTGTCCAATTTACACAAAATGGTCCTTCACCATTTTATCACTTAGAATTTCAATACAAAAATTCCAGTATTGAAATTATTATCAACCAAGTACACAACGGCATAATTAAAACAACACTCCCAACAATTCGAAATTTGTATTACAATTACCAAACTTTCTAAAATTTCCATATTCTGACAACTTGCACTACCTTTAAAGAATCAATATTCTGTAATGATATACACACTGGAAATTAATTCCGCTTATTCCTTTAGAAACTAGACTTGACTACGAATGTATCCATATAACTAACTCCTTCTCATTCATTCTGTACAATTTATGGTGAATTTTCAAAGTTGATCAACAGAATCTGTTTTGCAGAATCTGCTGTCCGATTTTTCTGACATTTCCTTTGTTAAAAACTCATATCTTTTTGTATACACCTTGAAATTGATCCCCGTTTATTTTAAACAAAACTATATCGATATATGAACACAAATATATAAAAATAGCCTCGAAATTAGTTTTATATAATTTCTGGTGAATTTTCGAACCTACTGCCAGATTCAAAATCCAAACTGTTTTCTTTAATTTCATTCTTAGGTTCTTCACCAATTCTTACAACCAATTCTTTCAAATCACTTAACTCTTCAAAACCCATAAAACACAATAAATCAACCATTTAACACCTCTACAATCAAATCCATAATTAACTCTCATCAAAACACAAATTTCTCCAACTTATGATTTGGCCGAATTTTGAAGAATTAATTCTAAGAAGATTGAACATGTTATAACCATCAATCAAACTTGAAAATGAATCTACAACCTCTAAAACATCAAGATTCATCATCAATTTCATGATCCCTTATATGAACACAAACCCTTAGATTTAGGATCTTTGAAATCCAGCAAAATTAAAAAGCAATATTGGTACCAAATGATAGCGTTTTTCGCTTAGATCACTTTCTTATCTCACAACATAACTCCAATTCCAAAGGAATTAGCTCAAAATTGAAAATGAAATATTTTCTTACCTTCAAGCTTTCTCACGTTCTTGTGCTGGAGAAGATGAACACTTTGGCATGATATGATTGATTGATATCATGCTTATATCCTTTAATTAATCCTTTAATGAATATTAAATTCATTAAATTGGTTAAATACCAATTTAACCTTAATGAAACTTTTTAATTACCAAAGAACCTAGATACTTATTCTTATCTCCTTCCAAATCAGAGAAATATCAACCTTATCATCTTATAATAGTCATAGATAAACAAATTAGTCTTCCACTTTACCATTTTTTTCCTTGCAATTTCCAAAAATTGTAATTCAGTCACTTTAATCAAACAATTCAAGTTAAACATGAAATCAAACCATTAAATATTATTTTCCAACATTTTAAAAATGTGAAAATAATATTTTTATTACTTATTTTCGTGACCCATTTGTAATTTTTCCAAAATTACATTTTGGTCCCTAAACTTTCCAAAGTTTATACTTTGATCACCAAACTTGACCAAATTTATAATTTGGTCATTAAATAAATCTATTTATGGAATAAAATTCTTTTTGGGAAAAATCACTACTTAATTCCTTAAACTTTTCCCAATTTTCTACTTTGATATCAAACTTTCAAAATTTACATTTTGGTCATTATCTAAATTTTTGGGGTATTACACGACTTATCGAAAGTCTTCTTGATGATGTATAAAACATCCATGTATAATTTCATGCATGTATTGCACTCACCTTGACACTTTATATCTTTCAAAATATTTGTGCCTCACTATTGTCCACAATATACCCTTTTTATACTTGACTTGCTTCAATTGCAAATCAATCATGATCTGTATAAATCACAAATTTATAACAATACATATGTTAGTATTGTACTAACATAAACATATCCCAAAATAATTCCATAGCATACTTCAAACTCATTTCCACCAAATAATTCAGTACTTATTAATTCCTTTTAACATTGGAACTCACTTTTCCAATTTACTCAAAATGGCCCTTCACCATTTTTTCACTTAGATTCTTAATACCAATAATTCCAGCATTATAATTACTATCATACAAATTCTTTACAAAGGCATAATTACAATAAGATTCCCAACAATTCGAAATTTGTATTACAATCACCAAACTTTCTAAAATTTCCATATTTTGGCAATTTGCACTACCTTTAAAGAATCAGTATTCTGTACTGATATACACACTGTAATTTAATTCCATTTCTTCTGTTGAAAACTAGACTCGAATACAAAGTTATCCATATCAAGAACTCCTAATTCATTAGTACAATTTACGGTGAATTTTCAAAGTTGACCAACATAATCTGTTTTGCAGAATCTGTTGTCCGATTTTTCTGACCTTTCCTTGGTTAAAATTCATATCTTTTGGTACACACCTTGAAATTGATCCCTGTTTGTTTTAAAAAAAACTAGATCGACATATTAACACAATATATAAAAATAACCTCCAAATTATTTTTATATAAATTCTAGTGAATTTTCAAACCCACTGTCAATCTCAAAATCTAAACTATTTTCTTAAGCCTCATCCTTAAGTTCTTCATCAATTCTTACAACCAAATCTTTAAAATCACTTAACCCTTAATAACCCATAAAACACAAGAACCCCTTCATCAACTCAAGATGAACTTGAACAACCAACAAGATTATCATGCAATATTGGTACCAAATGATAGGGTTTTTCCCATATAACAATTTTCTATTTTCAGCATACTCAAAATCCTAAGGAAATTGCTTGAAAATGAAATTAAAGCTTGCTCTTACCTTAGGAGAATCCCATGTCTGGTTTGGAGAAGAAGATGAGCATGTGAAATGAAATGTTAGGTACATTTCATCCTATTTTACATTTAATCTAACTTTAAATGAATATAATATTCATTTACTTGAGATAAGACCAAATCACCCTTAATGAATCTTCTTAATTACCATAAAACCATGATAACTCATCCTTATCATATTTCAAAGTCAAAGCTGAATTATTTTAACTTTTAATTTCTGAAATTCACCTTAAATTTTCAAATCTTGTGTTATAGTCACTAAATTCCACTGTTTCGGTTAAATCTGAAAATTTGCACAATTCCAAACCAAATTTCTTTGATCCAAAATATTAAAATAATATTTCCAACCATTTCATAACATCCATCAAATTTTTGTAAAATTCCAATTCGATTGGAATTACCGATTCCTTATCGGACTTTAACTCTTTCTAATTTTTCTTTACTAAAATTCCAAATCCAAAATATGATTTCTATAAAACTCCACTCTCAAGAGTAAACCATATATTTATGGAATAAAATTCTTTTTAGGAAATTTCTCACTTAATTCCCTAAACTTTTTCCAAATTTTCTACTTTGACCATCAAACTTTCAAAATTTGCATTTTGGTCATTGTCTAAATTTTTGGGGTATTACAATTCTCCCCTCCTTAAGAAAATCCGTCCTTGAATTTTAAAACTTTCTATGAAAACACTAACTCCCCTTTTATAAGGATTACACTTTCCATTGTAAATTTGTAATCCTAATTTAGGGTTATACGAACTGGTAAAACATACTTTCGCCTTATACGAAAACCTCTTATGCCAACTTCATGAATTCCGATCTTTCCTCTTTACTTTGGGAATTTTGTAAAGATCATGTAAATCATTAGATTTTGAACTTGTATAACCCAAAACTTCAACATGATATGAAGATGTGTAGATATTATTTCTTAATATTATCCTCTCTTTCCCAAGCAACGACCTCAACATTATGATTTTGCTAAATCACTTTGACTAGGGAAATCATTATGTTATGCAGTTCTTCAATTTCTTGAACTAATATTCGAACTGGTTCTTCTTCATAAATCAAATCTGGTCGGATCTTAATTTCCTCTGATGCAAAGACATGTGAATGATCCAATCGATACTTTCTAAGCTTCGACACATAAAAAACATTGTATACTTTTTCCAACTCTGGATCTCAATTACTCCCAAAGTTAATGTTAACAGATAATCCATTAGTCTAACTCTTTTTAATATCTCATAAAGTCCATTGAATCTTGGATTTAATTTTTCCTTTGCGTTTTGGGCGCAAAATATTTTTCCAAGGAAATACTTTAAGAGAACTTTATCACCTTCATAAAATTCAATCTCATTTCACTTCAAGTCTGCATAAGACTTTTGCCGATCAAATATCATCTTGAGATTATCTTTAATTTATCTTCAACCTATTTCAATAAATCTGGGCCAACAAAAATTTGATCTTTTAACTCGAACCAATTCAATGGTGTTCGATATTTTCTTTTCATATAAAGCTTCATACGGATCCATCTTGTTACTCAATTAATAAATGTTATTGTAGGAAAAATCTACTAAAATCCAATACTTTTTCTTTTCCCATGATTCCTTGGAATCAATCACACATGCACTCATCATATCTTCAAATATATGAATAGTAGTTCCTCACTTACCATCCGTCTGTGGATGAAAGTCATACTGAAATTCAATCAAGTATCCAAAACTTTATGCCAATACATTCAAAAACTTTAAGTAATCCTTGGATCCCTGTCCGATATAATGGATGCTGATACTTCTTGAAATCGAACTATCTCCTTGATATACAACTCTTTATTTTTATACAATGTATAGTCCATTCATATCGAAATGAAATGTGCCGATTTAGTTAACCGGTCACTATCACCCAAATGGAATCCTTTTTATTTGATGTCAAAGGTAGTATAGTAACAAAATCCATAATGACTTTTTACTATTTCTACTCTGAATTAGAAATCAGTTGTAAAAATTACGAAAGCACTTTATGCTCAGCTTTTACTTGTTGACATGTCCAACATGTAGCAACAAACTCATTAATGTTTCTTTTCACACCTAACCACCAAAATGACTCTTTACATCCTGATACATTTTGTTCCCACTTGTAGGCATAGTCAATAGACTATAATGTGCCTCAGAAAACTATTTTTCTTCAACTTATCATCATGAGGAATACAAATTCTTCCTCGGTAATACAAACATCCATCAAATTTGATTTCAAACTCTTTAGTCTCACTTTTTCCACTAGTGAAATTCTTTTCAAGCATATACCATCTTACCTTCTTCCATAAGTACATAACCCAAACCGTTATGAGATGTATCAACATACACCACATGCTCTTTGTTCGATTCTGGTTGTACCAACACTGGTACTTCTGTTAAAATATTCTTTAAAGCTTTAAAACTCTCTTGACATTTCTCAGTCCAGGCAAATGAAACATCCTTTCTCAAGAGCTTGGTCAAAGAGAAGCAACCATCGAAAAGTTTTTCACAAACCTTCGATAATAACCAGCAAGTCCTAAAAAATCTTCAGACTTCTGTAACATTCTTTGGAGGTTTCCACTTCAATATTGCTTGAACTTTATTTTTTCTATACCTTCTGTCAAGACATCATAACCAAGAAAAGCAACTTCTGATAGCCAAAACTCACACTTTGACATTTTGGCATATAACATTTTACCCTTAATTATCTCAAGCGCAATACGAATATAAACATCATGCTCTATCTTTGTATTCGAGTATACCCGAATGTCATCACTATAGACCACCTCAAATTAATTCAAGTAAAATTGAAATACTCGATTCATCAAAATCAATGAATGATGCTAGAGCATTTTTCAAACCAAACGGCATTACTACAACTCATAGTGTCTATACCGTTTCCCGAAAACTATCTTTTGAACATCTTACTCTTTAAAATTTAACCGGTGATATCCCATTCTAATATCAATTTTAGAAACATTACTACTCCTTTTAAGTTGATAAACCAAGTCATCAATCCTAAAAATAGGATATTTGTTCCTGATAGTTACTTGTTTAACTATCAATAATTGTTTTTCCAATAATCTACGCATAATTGCATATATCCATTTTTCTTTTTCACAACACCGATTTACCCAAGGTAAAATATTCGGTCTAATGCATCCTTAATCTATCAATTCTTGCAATTAGTTCTTTATTCTCTTAACTCAATCTCAACCATTCGATACGAACCCATAGATGCATGATTAATGCCTTGATAACCATTAATATTGAATTCCAGCTCTCAATCTGGAGGTAACCCAAATAATAAATCTAGAAAGACTTATGGAAATTCCAAGTTATGGAAATATCATATGATCTTACTTCAGATACTTAAGTATCTCTCACCTTAGCTACAAAAGTTATGCTTCCTTTTTATATCATCTAAATCGCAACCATTGCTTATATCACGTTAGTGATAATTTCACTTTTTCATCAATCATTAAAATTATTAACTTATCTTCATTTTTATAAATTAATTATTTCTTGCAACCCTTTACCCAACCTTAATGCAGAGACAACCCATTCATGATCAAAATGATCTTAAACTCGTTAATGATAATCCCATCAGATTTATCAATAACATAAGCTCCTTAATCTTTATTAGACATTTACTATTTATCTAACTAACACTTGAATCATGATCGTGACCTATGGGTCTTCCGCTATAATATCACTCGATATAAACTGGAATTCAATATTTCTACTTTATAATTCCTTATTTCATTCTTAAGGAAATATTTTTAACTTTTCCAGATCCATAGAATTTATTCTTGAGCAATTGCAACATTTTCCATCTCAAATGAAAATTTCAATGTTCACATCGTTCATTAAGAAAACTTGATAAATTTGTAGCAATAACTTCATAGCAGTTAATGCTAAAATCACACTATCAAACGAATTTACTATTTGTTTCTCTCACTACGAACCTGACACTTTTCAAGTTCTTGAGAATCCATCTCAATCTAAACAATAATTCATTGTAGCACGGAATGGTTAAACAATTCATTTCACTAGTTTACCATCGCAAGGTAACTCTATCCAATTTTATGGAGTTGATATCTATTCTCAATCCAACTCATAACTATTTAATTCACTAATACCCAGCTTTCTGTAAACTTTTAGCGGAAATCATATTTACTGCTTACTCAATTTCTCTTACTCAAATCAACAATGATTTAAACAATTTAATGCTTAGCTTAAATATTTCTCACTTATTTAAGCTTACTTGGAGAACCCTCAGAATCATCACTAGATTCAGAAATCTCCCCTGGATCCTCATCCTATTCGACTTTTCTTGTAAACCATTCAAACTTTTTAATCGATTCTTTTCATTTAAAAACTTCTTTGAAACTGGAGCATTTCTTCCACAAAATGGTGAAAAATCCCTTACAACATCCACCATTCTAAGGTGTTTTACATAAGTCGTATCGAGTCCCTTTTTGTTCGATTTTAATCTCGACTTCTTTTCAACATTTTCAAATTTATAACCTCTGTCTTTAATTCCGATATCTGAACATAGTCAGAATCATCATACTTTAGTAAAGAGTAACTTTACTCCCTATAAGCATCATCACAGTATATATACAAATATCAGTAACTTTTGACATCCTAGTGGCATGTATACACTTTTTAACTCAAAACAACCTCGGTTTAGTCCTAGAATCGGCTAAACCTGTAGCTCTGATGCTAATAAATGTAACACCCATAACCCGTATAATTATACCTATACAGATTATAGATGTCACCCGAATTTCTTAAAACCATTTTCCAAATTAAAAGCGATTTAAAATTTATTTTCCTAAAATGGTAATTGATATTATAAAAATATCATATCATATGATTTATATTTTATTATGACAAATTTAATTCAAAGGATTTTTATGAATAGTTCCCATGAACAGTGAACAATGTACGGTGAACAGTGGCGATGAACAGTAGGGGAATCGGTTCCTTGTTGAGGGGAATCGGTACCCCAAAATCATTCTGGAAATTTTGCTTAAAATCGTGGTTATTGTTCATGCTACAGTAACTTCCGAAAATAAATATAAATTAATAAAAATTAACATTTCATCACTATAAAAATTTACAAAATTTATTCAACAAATAAATTGAACATTTTCAAATTACATGCCACTATCTAAAATCAAATTCTATCGTAGGATGTCTTACTGATATTGAAATATACCTCTCGATGCTTGATGTCACTTTGAACTCTTTAATCCACTATTGGCTTTTTACCTACGCGTGAAAATCATCACACGCTAAGTATATACTTAGTGAGGCAATTAAACCAATATACAGTGCAATACAATTCATGCATGAATTTCAATGTCCAAATCAAAATGCCATAAATCATTTCACATGCATATTCAATATTTTACCATGATCAAATTAATTTAAAATTTCTTATCAAAGTATTTACAATTTAATCCCATAAGCTTGTAAGCTTATTTTACCAACATACTTACCATTTATTCCATAAGCTCATAAGCTTATTTTACCAACATACTTACCATTTATTCCATAAGCTCGTAAGCTTATTTTACCAACATACTTACCATTTATTCCATAAACTCGTAAGCTTATTTTACCAACATACTTGCCATTATTCCATAAGCTCGTAAGCTTATTTTCATACTTACCATTTATTAATCAATAAACCATTATCCATAGCCCATAGTATAATTGTATGAGGAACCCAGTATAGGAGTCAAATATTACACCGAAGTGCTAAGGTCGAGCATTACTCACCTATTAATGCACCGTAGTGCTGAGGTCGGGATTTACCCACCTAGTACACCGTAGTGTTTATACTGTGTCTTTACTAGACACTAAGGCCTGCACTATGTGCCTTCTCTAGACACCCTAGTGCTACCTAATATGCAGCTGCTAGATTCTATGGCATGCCATTATACCACTGAACCTCAATAACATACTTGGACATATAGTCAATTTTATTCGATCCATCCATGGCAAAGTATATCAATACCATAACATTGGGCAGTTCATACTCAAAATATCATTCATGATAAAAATCATATATGTTTATGATAACATCATATTCAAAAATCAGTGATCAATGCATTTTATATTCAACCTTTGACGTATTTAGAATATATCAAATATATGATAAATGACATAATATCATACAAGGTCGACTTATCACAAGTCTTCCTGATGATGTATAAAATATCCATGTAAAATTTCATGCATGTATTGCACTCACCTTGACACTTTATATCTTTCAAAATATTTGTGCCTCACTATTGTCCACAATATACCCTTTTTATACTTGACTTGCTTCAATTGCAAATTAACCATGATCTGTATAAATCACAAATTTATAACAATACATATGTTAGTATTGTACTAACATAAACATATCCCAAAATAATTCCATAGCATACTTCAAACTCATTTCCACCAAATAATTCAGTATTTATTAATTCCTTTTAACATTGGAACTAACTTTTCCAATTTACTCAAAATGGTCCTTCACCATTTTATCACTTAGATTCTTAATACCAATAATTCCAGCATTGTAATTACTATCATAAAAATGCTTTACAAAGGCATAATTACAATAACATTCCCAACAATTCAAAATTTGTATTACAATCACCAAACTTTCTAAAATTTCCATATTATGGCAACTTGCACTACCTTTAAAGAATTAGTATTCTGTACTGATATACACACTGGAATTTAATTATGTTTCTTTTGTTGAAAACTAGACTCGAATACAAATCTATCCATATCAAGAACTCCTTCTAATTCATTTTGTACAATTTATGGTGAATTTTAAAATTTGGCCAACAGAATTTGTTGTTCGATTTTTCTGACCTTTCCTCGGTTAAAATTCATATCGTTTTGTACACACATTGAAATTGATGCCCATTTGTTTTAAACAAAACTAGATCGACATATGAACACAATATATAAAAATAACCTCCAAATTATTTATATAAATTCTGGTGAATTTTCAAACCCACTGTCAATCTCAAAATCTAAATTGTTTTCTTAAACCTCATCCTTAAGTTCTTCATCAATTCTTACAACTAATTCTTTAAAATCACTTAACTCTTTATAACCTATAAAACACAATAACCCCTTCATCAACTGAAGATGAACTTGAACAACCAACAAGATTATCATGCAATATTGGTACCAAATGATAGGGTTTTTCCCATATAACAATTTTCTATTTTCAGCATACTCAAAATCCTAAGGAAATTGCTTGAAAATGAAATTAAAGCTTGCTCTTACCTTAGGAGAAACTCACGTCTGGTTTGGAGAAGAAGATGAGCATGTGAAATGAAATGTTAGGTACATTTCATCCTAATTTACATTTAATCTAACTTTAAATGAATATAATATTCATTTACTTGAGATAAGACCAAATCACCCTTAATGAATCTTCTTAATTACCATTAAACCATGACAACTCATCCTTATCATATTTCAAAGTCAAAGCTGAATTATTTTGACTTTTAATTTCCGAAATTTACCTTAAGTTTTCAAATCTTGAGTTATAGTCACTAAATTCCACTGTTTCAATTAAATCTGAAACATTGCATAATTCCAAACCAAATTTCTTTGATCCAAAATATTAAAATAATATTTTCAACCATTATATAACATCCTTCAAATTTTTGTAAAATTCCAATTCGATCGGAATTATCGATTCCTTATCGGACTTTAACCCTTTCTAATTTTTCTTTACTAAAATTCCAAATTCAAAATATGATTTCTTTAAAACTCCACTCTAAAGAGTAAACCATATATTTATGGAATAAAATTCTTTTTAGGAAATTTCTCACTTAATTCCCTAAACTTTTTCCAAATTTTCTACTTTGACCATCAAACTTTTAAAATTTGCATTTTGGTCATTGTCTAAATTTTTGGGGTATTACAATTCTCCCCTCCTTAAGAAAATTCGTCCTTGAATTTTAAAACTTTCTATGAAAACACTAACTCCCCTTTTATAAGGATTACACTTTCCGTTGTAAATTTGTAACCCTAATTTAGGGTTATACAAACTGGTAAAACATACTTTCGCCTTTTGCGAAAACCTCTTCTGTCAACTTCATGAATTCCGATCTTTCCTCTTTACTTTGGGAATTTTGTAAAGATCATGTAAATCATTAGATTTTGAACTTGTATAACCCAAAATGTCAACATGATATGAAGATGTGTAGATATTATTTCTTAATATTGTCCTCTCTTTCCCAAGCAACGACCTCAACATTATGATTTTGCTAAATCACTTTGACTAGGGAAATCATTATGTTATGCAGTTTTTTAATTTCTCGAACTAATATCCGAACTGGTTCTTCTTCATAAATCAAATCTGGTCGGATCTTAATTTCCTCTGATGCAAAGACATGTGAATGATCCAATCGATACTTTCTAAGCTTCGACACATGAAAAACATTGTATACTTTTTCCAACTATGGATCTCAATTACTCCCAAAGTTAATGTTAACTGATAATCCATTAGTCTAACTCTTTTTAATATCTCAAAAAGTCCAATGAATCTTGGATTTAATTTTTTCTTTGCGTTTTGGGAGCAAAATATTTTTCCAAGGAAATACTTTAAGAGAACTTTATCACCTTCATAAAATTCAATCTCTTTTCACTTCAAGTCTGCATAAGACTTTTGCCGATCAAATATCATCTTGAGATTATCTTTAATTTATCTTCAACCTATTTCAATAAATCTGGGCCAATAAAATTTCGATCTTTTAACTCGAACCAATTCAATTGTGTTTGATATTTTTTTTCATATAAAGCTTCATACGGATCCATCTTGTTACTCGATTAATAAATGTTATTGTAGGAAAATTCTACTAAAATCCAATACTTTTTATTTTCTCATGATTCCTTGGAATCAATCACACATGCACTCATCATATCTTCAAATATATGAATAGTACTTCCTGACTTACCATCCGTCTGTGGATGAAAGTCGTACTGAAATTCAATCAAGTATCCAGAACTTTATGCAAATACTTTCAAAAACTTTAAGTAATCCTTGGATCTTTATCATATATAATAATGGATACTGATACTTCTTGAAATCGAACTATCTCCTTGACATACAACTCTTTATTTTTATACAATGAATAGTTCATTCACATCGAAATGAAATGTGTCGATTTAGTTAACCGGTCACTATCACCCAAATGCAATCCTTTTTATTTGATGTCAAAGGTAGTCCAGTAACAAAATCCATAATGACTTTTTACTATTTCTACTCTGAAATAGAAATCAGTTCTAACAATTACGAAAGCACTTTATGCTCAGCTTTTACCTGTTGACATGTCCAACATGTAGCAACAAACTCATTAATGTTTCTTTTCACACCCAGCCACCAAAATGGCTCTTTACATCATGATACATTTTGTTCCCACTTGTAGGCATAGTCAATAGACTATAATGTGCCTCAGAAAAATATTTTTCTTCAACTTATCATCATGAGGAATACAAATTCTTCCTCGGTAATACAAACATTCATCAAATTTGATTTCAACATATTTAGTCTCACTTTTTCCACTATTGAAATTCTTTTCAAGCATATACCATCTTAATTTCTTCCATAAGTACATAACCCAAACCGTTATGAGATGTCTTAACATACACCACATGCTCTTTGTCTGATTCTGGTTGTACCAACACTGGTACTTCCATTAAAATATTCTTTAAAGCTTTAAAACTCTCTTGATATTTCTTAGTCCAGGAAAAGAAAACATCATTTCTCAAGAGCTTGGTCAAAGAGAAGCAACCATCGAAGAGTTTTTCACAAACCTTTGATAATAACCAGCAAGTCCCCAAAAAATTTCAGACTTCTGTAACATTCCTTGGAGGTTTCCACTTCAGTATTGCTTGAACATTATTTTTTTATACCTTCTGTCAAGATAACATAACCAAGAAAAGCAACTTCTGATAGCCAAAACTCACACTTTGACATTTTGGCATATAACATTTTACCCTTAACTATCTCAAGCACAATACGAATATAAACACCATGCTCTATCTTTGTATTCGAGTATACCCGAATGTCATCACTATAGACCACATCAAATTAATTCAAGTAAAATTGAAATACTCGATTCATCAAATTCCATGAATGATGCTAGAGCTTTTTTCAAGCCAAACGGCATTACTACAACTCATAGTGTCTATACCGTTTCCTGAAAACTATCTTTTGAACATCTTCCTCTTTAAAATTTAACCGGTGATATCCCATTCTAATATCAATTTTATAAACATTATTACTCCTTTGAAGCTGATAAAACAAGTCATCAATCCTCAAAATAGGATATTTGTTCCTGATAGTTACTTTGTTTAACTATCAATAATTTTTTTTTCCAATAATCTATGCATAATTGCATATATCCATTTTTCTTTTTCACAACACCGATTTACCCCAAGGTAAAATATTCGGTCTAATGCATCCTTAATCTATCAATTCTTGCAATTGGTTCTTTATTCTCTTAACTCAATCGCAACCATTCGATACGAACCCATAGATACATGATTAATGCCTTGATAACCATTAATATTGAATTCCAGCTCTCAATCTGGAGGTAACCCAAATAATAAATCTAGAAAGACTTATGGAAATTCCCAAGTTATGGAAATATCATATGATCTTACTTCAGATACTTAAGTATCTCTCACCTTAGCTACAAAAGCTATGCTTCCTTTTTATATCATCTAAATTGCAACCATTGCTTATATCACGTTAGTGATAATTTCACTTTTTCATCAATCATTAAAATTAATAACTTCTCTGCATTTTTATAAATTAATCGCTTCTTGCAACCCTTTACCCAACCTTAATGTAGAGACAACCCATTCATGATCAAAATGATCTTAAACTCGTTAATGATAATCCCATCAGATTCATCAATAACATAAGCTATTGAATCTTTATTATATATTTACTATTTTTCTGACTAACACTTGTATCATGACCGTGACCTATGGGTCTTCTTCTATAATATCACCCGATATCAAGTAGAATTGAATATTTCTACTTTATAATTCCTTATTTCATTCTTAAGGAAATATTTTTAACTTTTCCAGATCTATAGAATTTATTCTTGAGCAATTGCAACATTTTCCATCTCAAATGAAAATTTCAATGTTCACATCGTTCATGAAGAAAACTTGATAAATTTGTAGCAATAACTTCATAGCAGTTAATGCTAAAATCACACTATCAAACGAATTTACTATTTTTTTCTCTCACTACGAACCTGACACTTTTCAAGTTCTTGAGAATCCATCTGAATCTAAACAATAATTCATTGTAGCATGGAATGGTTAAACAATCCATTTCACTAGTTTACCTTCGCAAGGTAACTCTATCCAATTTTATGAACTTGATATCTATTCTCAATCCAACTCATAACCATTTAGTTCACTAATACACAGCTTTCTGTAAACTTTTAGCAGAAATCATATTTACCGCTTACTCAATTTCTCTTACTCAAATCAACAATGATTTAAACAATTTAATGCTTAGCTTAAATATTTCTCACTTATTTAAGCTTACCTGGAGAACCCTCAGAATCATCACTAGAGTCAGAAATCTTCCCTGGATCCTCATCCTATTCGACTTTTCTTGTAAGCCATTCAAACTTCTTAATCGATTCTTTTCATTTAAAAACTTCTTTGAAGCTGGAGCATATCTTCCACAAAATGGTGAAAAATCCCTTACAACATCCACCCTTATAAGGTGTTTTACATAAGTCGTATCGGGTCCCTTTTTGTTCAATTTCAATCTCGACTTTCTTTTCAACATTTTCGAATTTATAACCTCTGTCTTTAATTCCGATATCTGAACATAGTCAGAATCATCATACTTTAGTAAAGAGTAACTTTACTCCCTATAAGCATCATCACAGTATATATACAAATATCAGTAACTTTTGACATCCTAGTGGCATGTATACACTTTTTAACTCAAAACAACCTCGGTTTAGTCCTAGAATCGGCTAAACCTATAGCTCTGATGCAAATAAATATAACACCCATAACCCGTATAATTATACCTATACAGATTATATATGTCACCCGAATTTCTTAAAACCATTTTCCAATTTAAAAGCGATTTAAAATTTATTTTTTTAAAATGGTAATTGATATTATAAAAATATCATGTCAAATGATTTATATTTTATTATGACAAATTTAATTCAAAGGATTTTTTATGAATAGTTCCCATGAACAGTGAACAGTGTACGGTGAACAGTGGCGATGAACAGTAGGGGAATCGGTTCCCTATCGGGGGGAATCGGTACCCCAAAATCATTCTAGAAATTTTGCTTAAAAATGTGGTTACTATTCATATTACAGTAACTTTCGAAAATACATATAAATTTATAAAAATTAACATTTCATCACTATAAAATTTTCCAAAATTTATTCAACAAATAAATTGAACATTTTCAAATTACATGCCACTATCTAAAATCAAATTCTATCGTAGGATATCTTACTGATATTGAAATATACCTCTCGATGCTTGATGTCAGTTTGAACTCTTTAATCCACTATTGGATTTTTACCTACGCGTGAAAATCATCACACGCTAAGTATATACTTAGTGAGGCAATTAAAATAATATACAGTGCAATACAATTCATGCATGAATTTCAATGTCCAAATAAAAATGCCATAAATCATTTCACTTGCATATTCAATATTTTACCATGATCAAATTAATTTAAAATTTCTTATCAAAGTATTTACAATTTAATCCCATAAGCTCATAAGCTTATTTTACCAACATACTTACCATTTATTCCATAAGCTCATAAGCTTATTTTACCAACATACTTACCATTTATTCCATAAGCTCGTAAGCTTATTTTACCAACAAACTTGCCATTATTCCATAAGCTCGTAAGCTTATTTTCATACTTACCATTTATTAATCAATAAACCATTATCCATATCCCATAGTATAGCTGTATGAGGAACCCGGTATAGGAGTCAAATATTGCACCAAAGTGTTGAGGTCGAGCATTGCTCACCTAATAATGCACCGTAATGCTGAGGTCGGGATTTACCCACCTAGTACACCGTAGTGTTTGTATTGTGTCTTTACTAGACACTAAGGCCTGCACTATGTACCTTCTCTAGACACTCTAGTGCTACCTAATATGTAGCTGCTAGACTCTATGGCATGCCATTAATACCACTGTACCTCAATAACATACTTGGGCATATACTCAATTTTATTCGATCCATCCATGGAAAAGTATAACAATACCATTTAACATTGGGCAATTCATACCCAAAATATCATTCATGATTAAAATCATATATGTTCATGATAACATCATATGCAAAAATCAGTGATCAATGCATTTTAAATTCAACCTTTGACATATTTAAAATATGTCAAATATATGGTAAATGACATAATATCATGTTGCTATAAACAAGGTCGACTTATCACAAGTCTTTCTAATGATGTATAAAACATCCATGTATAATTTCATGCATGTATTACACTCACCTTTACACTTTATATCTTTCAAAATATTTGTGCCTCACTATTGTCCACAATATACCCTTTTTATACTTGACTTGCTTCAATTGCAAATCAACCATGATCTATATAAATCACAAATTTATAATAATACATATGTTAGTATTGTACTAACATAAACATATCCCAAAATAATTCCATAGCATACTTCAAACTCATTTCCACCAAATAATTCAGTACTTATTAATTCCTTTTAACATTGGAACTCACCTTTCCAATTTACTCAAAATGGTCCTTCACCTTTTTATCACTTAGATTCTTAATACCAATAATTCTAGCATTGTAATTACTATCATACAAATGCTTTACAAAGGCATAATTACAATAACATTCCCAACAATTCGAAATTTGTATTACAATCACCAAACTTTCTAAAATTTCCATATATTGGCAACTTGCACTACCTTTAAAGAATCAGTATTATGTATTGATATACACACTGTAATTTAATTATGTTTCTTCCGTTGAAAACTAGACTCGAATACAAATCTATCCATATAAATAACTCCTTATAATTCATTATGTACAATTTATGGTGAATTTTCAAAGTTGACCAACATAATCTATTTTGCAGAATCTGTTGTCCTATTTGTCTGACCTTTCTTTGGTTAAAAATTCGCATCTTTTTGTACACAACTTGAAATTGATCCCCGTTTGTTTAAAAAAAAACTAGATCGATATATGAACACAATATATAAAAATAACCTTCAAAATCTCAAAATCTAAACTGTTTTCTTAAACCTCATCCTTAAGTTCTTCATCAATTCTTACAACCAATTCTTTAAAATCACTCAACTCTTCATAACCCATAAAACACAAGAACCCCTTCATCAACTCAAGATGAACTTGAACAACCAACAAGATTATCATGCAATATTGGTGCCAAATGATAGGGGTTTTCCCATATAACAATTTTCTATTTTCAGCATACTCAAAATCCTAAGGAAATTGCTTGAAAATGAAATTAAAGCTTGCTCTTACCATAGGAGAAACTCACGTCTGGTTTGGAGAAGAAGATGAGCATGTGAAATGAAATGTTAGGTACATTTCATCATAATTTACATTTAATCTAACTTTAAATGAATATAATATTCATTTACTTGAGATAAGACCAAATCACCATTAATGAATCTTCTTAATTACCATAAAACCATGACAACTCATCCTTATCATATTTCAAAGTCAAAGCTGAATTATTTTGACTTTTAATTTCCGAAATTCACCTTAAATTTTCAAATCTTGCGTTATAGGCACTAAATTCCACTGTTTTTGTTAAATCTGAAAAATTGCAGAATTCCAAACCAAATTTATTTGATCCAAAATATTAAAATAATATTTCCAACCATTTTATAACATCCTTCAAATTTTTGTAAAATTCCAATTCGATCGGAATTATCGATTCCTTATCGGACTTTAACCCTTTCTATTTTTTCTTTAGTAAAATTCCAAATCCAAAATATGATTTCTATAAAACTCCACTCTCAAGAGTAAACCATATATTTATGGAATAAAATTCTTTTTAGGAAATTTCTCACTTAATTCCCTAAACTTTTTCCAAATTTTCTACTTTGACCATCAAACTTTCAAAATTTACATTTTGGTCATTGCCTAATTTTTGGGGTATTACAAAGAAGAACCAAATTGAGAGAAAACCTCACAATAGTTTTAATTCATGAAAATTCTGATTACAAAATGAAATATGAAAACCTATTAATAGAACTTGAAAAGACATGATTATGCCAGCCCCTAGTGTCTCCTAAAAGACATACAACTTAATACATAATTAACATGAAATGATGGTTTGCTGGCATATGCGCTATCTTGGACGTGTATAAGCTTGCTTGAATGGATAATTAGTTAGCAAAACAAGGGCTGGTGGTGATTAGCTGGCCTTGAATTCATCCTTAGTGTTCCACTAGCTGGTCAGATTCTTGTGGGCTGTGTGTCTCCCAAATGCTCCTCCAAGCTATTTGTCTTCCAAAAATGCTCCACTAAGCTGTTTTGGTCTTAAAAATGCTTCATCAAGCTTTCCCAAATGTGTATCATGTCTCCAATAATGCCTCTCGTGCATAAGTTCTTGAAGGAGATGAATGGCTACAATCCCGTACTTATTTCCAGCCTGCACTATCTTCAGTAATTTGGCCATATCTCAAGCTCCAATTATCATATTGATTTGATTCAAAGTAATTTGGAAAGCTAAGAAATATTGGAATAAATTTTAAGAGACTTCATCACCCAAAGATGCCTAGAACATGTTCAAAAGTGGAGATAATTCTGACTGATGTGAACTGTCCAGTGGACTGCCTGGAATGTACCTTGCACCAAATACAAAATGTATATAAATTAAAATGCTCAAGTTCATGAATAAATAATAAGTAACATTCTAATATGATTAACAGATTAAATAACAATATGCATAAAATAACTTAGTATAACTAAGTTGGCGTTACACATCAGTATGTAACATATTAAAATTCTTCATTTCTAAGATATAAACATTATGAAATGATTCAATAACTTGTAAACACTTAAGAGAAAGAACTTCCCTGAATTGTTTTGCCTTAGAACGTGTGATAGGTTCTATTGGTAAGACCTCTGGATCATCTTTCTTTGTTGGCGTAAATGTGCTCACATCAAACTTGCTTCATGACTTGATCACACCATGGATGTTCTTCAAAACTGATTATAAGGCTGCTCTTGCTTACTTTATCCTTTATTATCTTCTATATGGATCATGTAATGTTATAAGCATACTTTTGCTCCTTAAACTTGTTAGAGTATACCCAAAGACCAATCATATGATGATTGTAATGATACATTTTATTTATCGATTTTATTGAATAAAGGCATTGCCACTATTATTTTCAGTTATATATGTGTTTAGCATAAAATGGAAGATAATAAAGTCCATATAATAACATAATTGTTATTAGTAAAAGATCCCTAGTGAAGTATTATTATAGACAAGGACAACAATAATACACTTAAGACTAACATGTTATTGATTATGACAATGAGTTGTCATTGACATAGAGATGTCAAAATTGATAATGATTATATTGTTAGAGAACAATGTATTAGATTGACCCACCATGAGAATATGTCTTGGATTATTATGTGACAGTCATAACATTGCTCATGGTGATGACTATATGTATGATCCTCAGACTTGAGATCAATACTATCCCAACATATATTGTTGTATGTTTTGATGTAGTTAAACATGCTCCATAATTGCTTGCTCTATAAAGACTGTTATTGAATATATCTTGATATATGTAGTGGGTGTGTATGATTAAGATAGGATTTTTCCTTCCTACATAACAGGAAATATATAACAGGCCACTTGATGGAGTGAGACTAGATATCAAAAAACAATAGATGGACTATACAAGTGATTATTCCAAGACTTATGTCTATTTTATATATAAAGGACAAAAGGATGTAATACATAAAAGAGTTAATCACGAAGATGATATGTCGAATCATATTTTCTTGTAACTTAAGTGGCACTGATATATTGCTAGATGTCACACATTGTATGTAATATTAGAATTATTCTAATAATTACTACTAGCATTACAAGAACCTACAGGGTCACACCCTAGGATTGAAATGAACAAAGATGTGCAATTTGTTGTACGTTACTAAAATATAACTAGAGTTAATATATGTATATTTGATATACATAAATTTTAGTTATCCCGAATATTTAATTAAAATTAATTAAACAAAGATTTAATTAATTTGAAATAATAAAATACCTAATATGTTAGGGTAACTTGGATATAAAAAGAGTTGTAAGGTTTAGCAGTCATTTTTACACATTATTTGTAACCATTTATCTCAAAAATAATCTTGGAAAAAGCAAATATTGCTCTCAATTAGGTGAACAAAGTGGAGGTTGAGACGTGGTTTCATGGAGGCTTATGATTCGAACCAATCGACACCACCATTATTCATTGTAGTCCTTATTATTTTTCAATGAACACACTATAAGTATTTGCCTCCTTTCATCCCAATTTCAGTTTATCGTACTTGGACCGCTGGTGAAATCGTCAAATTTTTGTTTCTGCTGTGCCATGGGGTGAATCGTCGGCCCCAACATTAGTATCAGAGAACTTGTATGATCCGAATTTAGGTTAATTAAAGTAATCCCTTAAGTCTCCTAAGTGTGGTTCACGAATTAAAAATTCTCGGCATGAGATTTGTGGACTGTAGAACCTGTTTAGTTGGAAAGGAAACTTGATGCAAGCACATTTTCATCTATAAAGGGAGTACTTTTGAACATCTTTATATTGAATTTACTTATTACTAGCTTTATAATAAATGCTATTATAATACAATTTATGATAAGAATATTAGTTATGTAACTTAGTATGGACACATCATGCACATTGTTATTTTAATATGTTAATTATGTTAGAATAATCTTACAATCATATTAAGCATGATTATCATATATACATTAAGGCAATATACTAATTATACATTTCATTAGTTCATATGCATTCATATTAACTCTTAAGCTTTATGCATTAGTTCACACATATTATGAGATGATATAATTAGCTCATGGCCTTCAAATTTAGCTCACATTACTATAAATCAAATATGGCATCAAGGTATTTAGCTCGTCTTAGCTCAATATCATGGACTTAACTTATTTCCTTGCACATATAGGTACAATGGAGTGTGATGAACGTTGAGGTAGCTTGGTGGATGATTTGGACATCATATGCAGCTCACAAACAGCTTACAAAGTACATGGAAGCTCATGGAACAATAAGGAAGGCTCAATTTAGCTGGAGGAGCTCAAGGCTAGCTAAACTCAGCTAGTTGGACTATTTGGAGCTGAGTTACCAAAAGTGATATCAATGGTAGCTGAATGTAGCTGAACATATTGTTATGGAGCTCACAAAGACTCGGCTAAGAATATTATTCACAAAACAGCCCATACTTGTTAGCTAGCTCCACAACTCAAGCTATCTTAGAGGAGACATGTGCACACTAAATAGGGATCATATGACCAGCCATCATCCCAATCAAAAGGATGCACCACAAGGCTCCCTAGAACACCCATGTGCGTGCCATATGACCAGCCCCCATACGCCATGTATATGATATCATTTAGGCGCCATGATGAAGAGCCATTTAACCATTCGGCCAAGGATCATTTCCCTCTATCAAGGGTCGAACCATCATCTCTTTTAGCATTTAAATTATATCTTTATAGGGAGATACATGGGCTGGCCGAACCATTATGTCTCTATTCGGCCATGCCCCTCCATTTACTATAAATAGGAAAACATATCTCAATTGTACTCAGACCTTTTGATTAATATAAGTGAGATTATTCTCTTCCTTAAGTCATGGTGACTTTTATCGACTTATCAAGTATTTTTATACTTGTGGCGTCAACCCCTTTCTTTTCACCTTGATACTTCTGGTTCCTAGTTCATATAATTGGTGGGTCAAAGTACTTAATACCACCCCTTGAAGAAGCAATATAAAGTCTGGGTCTTTGCTCTCTATCGCATTTGTTCTTCTTTGAGACTTCTTTAAGATACTATCCTCACAACCATTCTTTTGTTTCATAAGCCATAACCATAGCCTTATCAACCATCTTCCGCTTCCATCTCTCATTTTAAATAGCCCACCTATTCACCATACGCCTACCACCCTTAACCCTCTCTTTTTAAGCCATTCACTTGTGCAGGTTGTTTTGCTTCCTTCTTAGATCCATAATCAATTGAAGAGGGATAAGTTCATTGCATCAAGTGGCATCAGAAGCCTCACATCAAGCAGTAATCAGAGCTTTGGTGGAAGAAAGCAATGTGCAACAACAACAAAAAGAAAAATACAAAAAGAAGTACAAAGTGAAGTGCAAAGTCAAAGAAAAAGAAAAATCAGAAAAGAAAGTGAAGCACTCAAAAGAAAGAAAACAATTCAGCACTCAAAAGAAGAAAAAGAAAAGAAAAGAAAAGAAAGAAGTTGAAGCACTCATCAACAATTATCATCACCAAGCAATTCAAGTAAGCCGTTTAAATTGATTGTGATGATAGAAGGTTATGAAGTGACTTGTGTAAGTAACCCCTTTTGTTCTCTTCTTTCTATTTTTCTAAGCCACCCTTTCAATTATATTTTTCTTTCCATTCCTACTAACCCTTTTGCAGCCGACGCCAAACAAGTAAAATTTACTTGATACAGTCTTGAGTAAAGTTCTCTAGAACTTGGGACAAGAGAATCGAGAGGAAAAAGGCTAGAGTGTGTGAGATCAGAAGAGGACAAGTAAAAGCCTTAGAGTCCTAGAGTGCAAACACGAGTGGATTGAGTGACATCAAGTTTACTTGGAGTGACTCGTGAGGCTTTGTGAAAGTATATTCTGGTAAGGTCTTTTACACATCTTATTCTTTTTTTTATTTCACTAACCATGTCTCGGAGTCCAGGAAGAACCCCAGAAAGAGAAGGCCCTAACTTGCAAACACAAGCCATTATGCATGAAATGGCAAGATTGCTGAAATTAGAATTTGAGCCTTTGCATGATCGTATGGATCAATTTGAAGCATCCTTAGGTAACCGGAGAGTAAATCGCCCTAGAATGGAAGAAGAATTCGAGGAGGAGAAGGCTGAAGTAACATCAATAGTAAGAAGAGATGTTCATCGAAATCAAAATGATAACTTCAGCAACATTAAGGTAACCATTCCTCCATTTCAAGGACGAACTGATCCTGAAGCCTATCTTGACTGGGTAATCAAGATCGAACACATTTTTAAATGTCAAAACTATACGGAACAAAAGAAGGTCAGGCTTGCTGTTATGGAATTCGTGGACTATGCCCTAGTCTGGTGGGATCAATTGGTGAGTTCAAGAAGATGAAATGGTGAACGTCCCATCACAACGTAGGAAGAAATGAAGGCTATTATGAGGAAAAGGTTCATGCCTACTCACTATCATAGAGATCTCTATCATAAGCTACAAAATCTTAAACAAGGGAGCAGGAGCGTTGAAGATTATTTCAAAGAAATGGAGATAGCCATGACCCGATCCAATATGGATGAAGATAGAGAAGCAACAATGGCAAGGTTCTTATCTGGCCTAAATCTAGATATTGCTAACCTTGTTGAACTTTTAGCATTATGTAGAGATTGAAGAGATGGTACATATGGCCATGAAAATTGAACGACAACTTAAAAGGAAAACCTACAATCAGAGCAGTTCAAATTCGGCCACCAAATGGAAGCAAGAGCCTAATACCTTTCGGAAACCAATTCCATCCCAAGCAAAGGATCCTATAGAAATTACCAAGACAAAACAAGTGGGCGAATCTAGCAAGGGTAAAGAAAAGCAAACCAACACTTTTGAGAGGTCCAGAGACATCAAATGTTTCAAGTGTTTTGGGAAGGACATGTTGCTAGTCAATGTCCCAACCGAAATGCCATGATAGTACTTGACAATAGAGATATTGTCTCAGATTCTGAAGACCCTATTTATGATAAGGAACTTGAAACAATACAAGATGAAGAATATAAAGAAAATGCAGATCATGGTGAGATGCTTGTTTCGAAAAGGTGCCTACAATCACAAACATCCCAAGAGGATATTCAAAGAAACAATATTTTCCATACAAGATGCCATGTCAAGGATAAGGTTTGCACAATGATCATCGATGGAGGAAGTTGCACAAACGTAGCCAGCACTCTTATGGTTGAAAAACTTGGATTGGCAACATCAAAGCATTCCACTCCATATAAACTCCAATGGCCCAATGAAGGAGGTGAGTTAAATATTACCAAACAGGTTCTAATTCCTTTTTCAGTTGGTAGGTACAAGGACGAGGTGCTTTGTGACATTGTCCCTATGCATGCTAACCACATCTTACTTGGAAGACATGGCAGTATGACAAAAGGGTCATTCATGATTGCTACCACAATCAATACACTTTTAAGCATGATGGACGCAAGGTAACCTTGGTGCCTTTAACGCCTAAAGAAGTACAAAAAAATTAACTGCATATGTGAAAGAGTGTACAAGCATGGCGCAAAAACAAAACCCCAATGAAGAATAAAGAGGAACGAAACAAGAAACCAAACTTCTTCATAAAGAAAGACGATGGTTCAATGCTGAAAAATGAAGGGTCTCCTATAAAAAATAGTGATGGTTGGGACTTAAAGTCACAATTCTTCACCAATGGTTTTAATCTTCAAAAGGTAAGTACCCATTCATATGAAACCTTTTCTCTTCTCACTTTCCAGGACCAATCACATGAAAGGTCACTTCCAAAAGGGATATCCCTAGATAAAGATCATTCCCAAAAGGTACCCGTTGAAAAATTATATTCCAAAGAAAGACCTAAAGGGAAATCTTACGAAAGGGAACCTAATGGAAAAACACAAACATTCAAAGGATGCTTTCTTTTAGCAAAGAGACGTGAAGCTATGAAGGGACAGAAAGAACTCGATTTGAGGACAAATTGCCCTAAAGAAGGGGGGATGATGCAAGCACGTTTTCATCTACAAAGGGAGTACTTTTGAACATCTTTATATTTAATTTACTTATTACTAGCTTTATAATAAATGCTATTATAATACAATTTATGATAAGAATATTAGTTATGTAACTTAGTATGGACACATCATGCACATTATTATTTTAATATGTTAAGTATGTTAGAATAATCTTATAATCATATTAAGCATGATTATCACATATACATTAAGACAGCATACTAATTATACATTTCATTAGTTCATATGCATTCATATTAACTCTTAAGCTTTATGCATTAGTTCACACATATTATGAGATGATATAATTAGCTCATGGCCTTCAAACTTAGCTCATATTACTATAAATCAAACATGGCAGCAAGGTATCTAGCTCGTCTTAGCTCAATATCATGGACTTACCTTATTTCCTTGCACATATAGGTATAATGGAGTGTGATGAACGTTGAGGTAGCTTGGTGGATGATTTGGACATCATATGCAGCTCACAAACAGCTTACAAAGTACATGGCAGCTCATGGAACATTAAGGAAAGCTCAATTCAGCTGGAGGAACTCAAGGCTAGTTAAACTCAGCTAGTTGGACTATTTGGAGCTGAGTTGCCAAAAGTGATATCAATGGTAGCTGAATGTAGCTGAACATATTGTTATGGAGCTCACAAAGACTCGGCTAAGAAGATTATTCACAAAACAACCCATACTTGTTAGCTAGCTCCACAACTCAAGCTATCTTAGAGGAGACATGTGCACGCCCAATAGGGAACATATGACCAGCCATCATCCCATGCACAAGGCTGCACCACAAGGCTCCCTAGAACACCCATGTGCGTGCCATATGACCAGCCCTCATGTGCTGTGCATATGATCTCATTTTAGGTGCCCAGATGAAGAGCCATTTAACCATTCAACCAAGCATCATCTTCTCTCCCATTTGGCACCAATTTGAAAGGATACAAGTGTTATTCGGCCAAGGATCATTTCCCTCCATCAAGGGCCGAACCATCATCTCTTTTAGCATTTAAATTATGTCTTTAAAGGGAGATACATGGGCTGGCTGAACCATTATGTCTCTATTCGGCCATGGCCTTCCATTTACTATAAATAGGAAAGCATATCTGAATTTTACTCAGACCTTTTGATTAATATAAGTGAGATTATTCTCTTCCTTAAGTCCTGGTGACTTTTATCGACTTATCAAGTATTTTTATACTTGTGGCGACAACCCCTTTCTTTTCACCTTGATACTTCTGGTTCCTAGTTCATATAATTGGTGGGTCAAAGTACTTAATACCACCCCTTGAAGAAGCAATATAAAGTCTGGGTCTTTGCTCTCTATCGCATTTGTTCTTCTTTGAGACTTCTTTAAGATACTATCCTCACAACCATTCTTTTGTTTCATAAGCCATAACCATAGCCTTATCAACCATCTTCCGCTTCCATCTCTCATTTTAAATAGCCCACCTATTCACCATACGCCTACCACCCTTAACCCTCTCTTTTTAAGCCATTCACTTGTGCAGGTTGTTTTGCTTCCTTCTTAGATCCATAATCAATTGAAGAGGTATAAGTTCATTGCATCAAGTGGCATCAGAAGCCTCACATCAAAACTCATATACTAGATAAAGCTCATTAAAAGCACTTTTAATTGTATGGGTAGAAATATTAGAAATATTCGAGTTATTGTGATATACAATTTTGATATGTTCAATTCTCATAATAGTAGTATGAGTTTGAAAGGTAAGAGTATACCTTCGTGGTAGTGCATCGTCTACTATGTTTTACTTACCTCGGTCTGTTATGAACATAAAGGAGTTGTGTTTAGTATGGATGACAACTTCACGAGCCTTACCTTTGGATTCCCGTAAATTGTGACTCTTTATTGATATGGCGTAGTGATTAGGGCTTGCAGGTGGTAACCCATCAGATGGGTCACCTAGCACTGTTTGAAAACTCTTGGCAATAGAAGATGGTATGGGCCAGTCTCGTGTTGCTTTTACTTTTTCATCATTTACATGGATTCCTTGTGAATGAACTATAAAGCTTGTGGAGTTTTTCAAGTCATGTTTCGTCATTAAGATGACATCACGACTAAAGCTTTCCTGGATGTAGTCTTTTCGTAACAAATCTAACTCTTCGGTTTCTTTGATATTGTATGTTTGACGAGGTATAATGATGAAACTTTGAATTAGATTGGTTTGGTGTTGTTTTCATCTTTTCGGTGGTAATTCATTAGGTGGATCACCTAACAATTCTCAAAAATCTTGTAACAAAGATGAAAACACACTAGGCAAATCCTTGTTAATGTTAGAAATCGAAACAATTGATTCCTTAAAGCGAACAAGGATGGAAGGATGTTTGTAAAGAAGGTTTTCTCTCAATTCTTTTGTGCTCACACATATATTTTGAGTCACTCTTTTCTTCTCACAATTAGGTTCACTCACCTCCCACGGGTCATTATTATTTTAGCTTTTGTAACTAATGACCTCTTTTTGCTTTTGCCTCTTTCTCAGCTTTTCTTTTTTTGCTTTCCCTACCTCCTCACAAATTATCATTTGATCTTTAGGGTCTAGAAGTGTGTCATTCTTTGCTGGTCATTCTTTTTCCTTGCAAGGTTTGTCATCTCTTGGCCTTTTCAGAGAAGATGGAGTAGAAGATGAGGAAGGATTTGAAGGATTACATTGGTAAGATGATGAAGTACCTTGGTAATGTTCTCTGAATCAGAATCTCCTTTGGATTTGTGCTTCGATTGTCATTGCTTTCTTTAGTATATCTTCAAGGTTTTCGTACCCATGGAGGTCAAGAAGATCATTGATGTTTGAGTTTAAGCCGATGACGAATCTTGACACGGTGACCTCTTCTTTTTTGGTTATGTTAGCCCTATTGAGTAAGGAGTTCATCTCCTTGTAGTAGTCTTCAACTGAACTTTTACCTTGTCAAAGTTAGTGTAGTCGTAGTTTAACTTCTCGCATATAATGTGTCGGTAGGAATCGCTTCCTCATGGTTTGTTTGAGGTCAGTCCAAGAAGTAATTGTTGGAATCTGGAAGTTCTGGATCTTTTTCCTTGTTTGCATCGACCAAGTTTGAGCATATCCTTCGAATTGCATGGTGATGAGGTAAACTTGTTTAGCTTGGGGGCAGTTATGGTATGAGAACACGAGATCAACTTTGCCTTCCCAATCGATGTACCTATCCGGATCGTTGTCTCCTTTGAAAGACGGGATCGTCAACTTTGGTTTTGCAAAGAGTTGGGTGCTTGGAAACGTGGTTGTTCTCACCTGGGTACCAAATGTTTAGCATTGTTTGGTCTTGGATTCTGGTTTGATAGATCCAGTTGTGGTTCTTGTCGTTCTCTCATGGTATTGGTAAGTTCATCAAATCTTTCAATTTGAGTCATGAGTCATGCAAGTGGGCTAAGATAACCGTAAGTGTGTTGTTGTTATTGTCGCCCATCCTGAAATCATAACACTCGAAAGAAAATTTTAAAGTAAAAATAAAAGAAAGAAAATTCAACAAAGCAATAAACCTCACAAGTCACTCCAAGAAAGTAATACAGCGAGAGGTAAGTAAGCCGATCTTGTACTCTTTAAAACTCACTTTACTAAGTAGTCTTCCACAGTTGGTATCGGAGTTTGATTACTAGCAAATGCGATAAGAAAACCTAAAAGTTCTAAGAGGCCAAACAAGGGTTAGACTCCAAGAGAACGAGAATGCAAGGAAGGAAGAAGTATGCAAACTCTTTAGTCCTACTAAAACAAGAAATATAATGTGTTAGATAATGCAAAAGAACAATAAAAAGGAAAAACAAAAGTACCTAAAGCACTAAGAGTCAAAGAAAAAAAGGAACCAACTTAGAAACCTAGAAAATGCTGGATCAACTTGAGAAACATTTTTATGAGGTTACCGGTATCTAAACAATTTTGGAAAAATTCTTGAATGTCTTTCGATGCATCAAGAAATCACCTGTAAATTTTCAGAACCCAATACCTTCAGGAGTATCCAGCAGACTCTATTGAACGGTGAGTCCTCAAACAATCTATTTTTCGTGATTGCTTTGTTCGAAGTTGTTATTGATCTCCAAAAATTATGATTTTTGTGTGAATTATATCCAATATATGAAGTTTCAATCTGGAAAATTTCACCACGAAATTCCTCCAATTTAAATTTCAAGAAATTCAACAAGATTCTAGACCGAATCTGCCAATGAAACTTGAATGATGTATTTTAAAGCTCTAACGAACTCTGATCGGAGTAAATTTTTTAATGGAGATTAATATTTTGATGAATATGAGATCTGAATAAAATTAGCCCTAAATTCCTTCGTTTTTTTTTTGTTTTATTGAAAAAAACAGTAAACTAACAAGAATGCTTTGAATATAAATTAAATTTAAATAAAAAGAACCTGAAACGATGAATCTTTTGTGAACTAGCTCCGTTGGGGTACCTTGATGATTTTATGTGCAACAACAAGCAAGATTGCTTGCTTCTTTCCAAGAATCAACCCAAATATGATACCAATTGATAGGGAAGCGGTGGCGGGTTAATGAACGTTGCACTTGTTGAAGAATCAAACCTAGAAAACTCTAGACTCGATGAAGAACAATGGGAAATGAATAGGGGAAGGTCGCGGTAGTAAGTAGGGTTCTTAGGTTTTCTTTTAGCTGCTAAAAACAAGGTAAGAAACAAGATTAAAACAAGATAAACAAAATATAAAGAAATTAAAAATAATGTAAGATAACCAAGAAATCAAATGATCTCCCTTATGAAGGTGAACGGTAAAGATGATTGATGGTGTGGATGGATATGTGGAAAATCGATGGATAATGTCCTATCGAGCCCTCCTAGTCGCAATGAAAAGGTAAACACGATAATATGGTTCTAACCAACCCTCCTAGTCACAATGAAAAGGCAAATTGGAGTGTGAAGATTAATCTCCCTCACAAGAACTTGAATGAACTCCGGGAGAAGAAGCTTCAAAGGCACAAGACAATCAGCACTTGCAAAAGCGAACTCTCGTTGTATTATTAATCAAAGAAATCTCATTTAAAAATTTGAATGAAGCCTCCTTTAAGGTCCTGATGTGATCACAACTACACAAATAGATCCTGAAGTCATGCCCATTGGACCTATCACTCGTGCAAAGGCAAAACAATTCAGGGAAGTACTTTCTCATAAGTGCCTTAATGTTTTAAAATCTTTTAATGAGAAAGAACCATTAGATAATAGGTTGTTTAATATGTTACATATTGAATATTAAATAACCTATAGTCCACATTATTATATACTACATTGCATAAGTTCATTTACTTAGTTTATTTCTTTATGTTAAGCATGTAGGCACATTCGGCCAACAATTGGGAGCTGCATTGGAGCTAAATGGAGCATGAAACAGCAAGGAAACTCACATAGGGATGCTTAGGAGATTATAAGGAATCATTGATGAAAAGTTGTTTTGAGACCGTGAGCTCATAGCTGGATTGAGCTGAAGATTTGAGCTACAAGATGAACTCATTTCAGCTGGGGAGTTGCACCATCATCATCACCACTTAGGACACTTCAAATATGTCCTAAGTCAAAATTTGTGAAATCATACCTTTACGCGAATAGTTGCCACCTCGAGAGGTACCTTTCCACAAGGAGCTGCCCAAACGTTCATCATGTTACAAATCATCTAAGGCCAGCTCACCACCAGCTCATTCACACCATAAATAGCTCAAACATGAAGGGACACCATTATCAAACATTGTGACCTTTCATGAATGATGCTGCCCATGAAGATGCCTTTTCATCTAGGAGCACGTTGGTGAAGAGTTTGCTAGCATTGGAGGCTTAAATCACCAAGAGACATGAGATAGAGCTCCATGCCTATTCGGCCACATCACATGCCATGCACATGAGAACATTTGGCGCCAACTTGAGGAGATACAAACCCATTCGGCTAAAGAGAAGAGAAATGGCGCCAAGATGAACCAGCATCACCATTCGGCCAAGGGAGATGTCTTTCCATCCTTAGCCGAATCATCAAGTCCCTTTATGAAGGGTTAGCCAAACCATCACAAGCCCAAATGACTTGATCTTTCATTTTAAAACGTTATGTATCTTCCTAAAGTCATGTATCTAGCCGAAACATCATGTAACCATTCGGCCAAGCCCTCTCATTTCCTATAAATAGAGTGGCTTGCCTTCATTTGTACGCATCTCATCTCTTATATAAAATATACTCTTGTGAGTTATTTCTCTTCAAAGTTCTTTGTGAACTTTATCGATTAAGCAAGTATAATTTCTTATACTTGTGGCGTCATTCTTTCCAACTTGATTCCTAAATTCCTAGATTATTATCTAGTGGGTTGAAGACACTATCACCACCCCTCAAACTAGTTTGTGAAGACCGGGATTGTGCTCGTTAGCATTATTTCATCTTTGGCGAGTTTGAGATACAAATCAACACCATCTCCATTTCATCATTGCCACCATCAACAACATCCATCAATACCATCAATTCCGCAGCCATCTCTATCATATCTTTATTTCATTTCATTACTTATATTATTATTCCTTTATTTAAGTCCATTATTAATCATATTTTCTTATCTTATTTTGCAGCCCAAACTTATAAATTCAAGGACATCAGTACTTGTCAATCCTAGATCGAGACACAATAAGGCTATCTATTCTCTTCCATCAAAGCGTGTAGATTCGCCTTACATCAAGCGGTAATCAGAGCATAGTTGGATTGACAACAAAAGTGTCATTGGCGTGCAAAGCAAAAAAAAAGTTCAAAAGAAAAAAAGACTCCTTCAACAAAATTGGAGTACAAAAAGAAAGAAAAGACAAAAAGAAGAAAATTCAGAAAAGAAGAAAAAGAAAAAGATTTCAAAAAGAGAAAAGCAAGCCAAGGAAAAGTGCTCTACCATAGCAAAGTACATCAAAGAGGCCATCTACACTAAGAGAAGATAACCTTATTGTTTCTTGAGAAAGGTTGCAGTAAGTGTTGTTTCTTGAATTGTAAGTCACCTCTTCCTTTTCTATCCTTTCATTTTCCTTGTCTTCAACCATTTCTTTCTTTTAAATACCTTTGAATCCTTTCTTCTACCTTTCCATTTCTATTCCTTTCTACCCTAACCTATTTGCAGCCGACGCACACAAGGAAAGAATTAACTTGTTCTAATATTGAGTAAGTTACTCAAAGGACTTAGCAAGAGAAATTTGAGTGGAAAAAGGCTATTGAGAGAGTGAGATCAGAAGGGGAATTATTAAAAGCCAAGTTATATTCCCGAGAGTAAACACGAGTGTTGAGTGGAGTGATCTTATATTTTCTTTGGAGTGAAGATTGTGAGGCTTTGTGAGTGTGCTGGTAAGGTTTATTTTGTTTTATTTATCTACTAACAATGTCTCAAGTTTCAGGACAAGTTTTTGTAGTAAAAAGAGCCTTGAATATTCAGTCCATGGAGAATAATCAACGAGAGAACATTTTTCACACTAGATGTCATGTAAACAACAAGGTTTGTTTCATGATTATTGATGGAGGAAGTTGTACCAATGTTGCAAGCACTTTAATGGTGGCTAAAATTGGACTCAAGACACTTAAACATCCTACACCATACAAGCTACAATGGCTAAATGATGGAGGAGAAGTTAAAGTCACCAAACAAGTCAACATTTCCTTTTCAATAGGGAAACACCAAGATCAAGTCCTTTGTGATGTCATTCCAATGAATGCGTGACATATACTTCTAGGGAGGCCTTGGCAATTTGATAAGAAGGCTATCCATGATGGTTTCACAAACCGGTACTCTTTCTATCACAATGAAAAGAAATTCATTTTGACTCCTCTTTTACCAAATCAAGTGTCTGAAGATCAAGATGCTTTGAAGAAAAGCATTGAAGCTTTCAAATCTATCAAGGAAGAGGAACCAACGAAGATGAACATATATGCTGGAGGAAAAGACATTAGGAAACATTTGTTATCCTACAAAGCTCTAATTGTACTTAGGTACAAGGAAAGCTTAATTTTGACTAATATTCCAGAAGGTTTTCCTTCTTCTATTTCATCTTTGTTGCAGGAATTTGAAGAATTATTCCCAGAAGATATTCCTAGTGGATTGCCACATATTAGGGGGATCGAACATCAAATTGATTTTATACCGGGTGCATCCATTCCAAACCGACCAGCATATAGAAGTAACATTGAAGAAATCAAGGAACTTCAAAAACAAGTTGAAGAATTGATGGACAAAGGATACATACGAGAGAGTTTGAGTCCATGTGTTGTTCCGGTGTTACTTGTGCCCAAAAAGGATGGTTCATGGAGAATGTGTGTAGATTGTCGTGCTATCAATCAAATTACCATCAAATACCGACATCCTATACCAAGACTTGATGATATATTGGATGAATTGATGTGAGTACACCAACGCCACCTTCAAAGGATATGGAAGTAATGCCACAAGGACCAATAACTCGATCAAGGGCCAAACTTTTCAGGGAAGCTCTTACTACCAAATGCATTAAAACCTTTGAATCATTTAGAAATGCATCCCCAAACAATAGATTATATAATATGTTTTATGTTGACATATAATATAATCTATGAACCACATATTTATATCTTATATTACTTAGCTTATAAATGCTTTCTTTTGTAGGTACATGTTCGGCCATATCATGGGAGCTGACTTAAAGCTAGAATTGGAGTCAATAAGCTAGGAAATCTTACATAGGATGACTCGGGAGATCATGAATAACAAATGGTGAAAAGTTGCTAGCTGACCACCGAGCTCATAGCTCACTTGAGCTGGACTTTTGAGCTAGCTAGAGACTTCATTTCAGCTGGAGAGTTGCACCATCATCTTCACCACATAGAGCACTACAAATATGGTCTAGGTTGAATTTTATGAATTCGTACCTTTCCGCGAAGAGTTGCCATTCTGAGAAGTTCCTTTTCACAAGGAGCTGTCCTATGACTTGTACACATGTCCTTCATCTATGGCCAGCTCAACTTCAGCTCAAACTCATGGGAAGTAGCTCAAATCATGAAAGGTTGTTTCACACAAATGTGACCTTTCATAATTAGTTGCTGCCCCATTGATGCCATGTCACCTAGACACATGTTTGATGCCAAGTCAAGCCTAAGTTGTTGTTCATCTTCACGCCATGGAGGAGTCCACGCCTTAAGTATTCTACACCATCCATGTGAGTGCCACATGACCAGCCACCCATGTGCTTTGCATGTGAATGAATTGGTGCCAAAATGAAAAGGCTTCTCTCTATTCGGCCTAAACATCATCATCCTTCAAGTTGGCGCCAAGATGAAGAGTTATGGGAACCATTCGGCCAAAGACATCTCCCCTCATCCAAGCATCATTTATTTTCGTTTTAAGACATGTACTTTGCCGAAAAGGCATGTATTTATTCAGCCAAGCCTTTACATATCTATAAATAGGCTTTGGCATTCATTTGTAAATACAACCCTTTGATATTAAAAATCCTTTGTGAGATTATTCTCTCTTCAAGTTCTTTTTAGAACTATATCGATTAAGCAAGCCTTTTCTAAAGCTTGTGGCGTCATTCCCTCATTGATACTTCTGGTTCCTAGTTTAAATAACTAGTGGGTCAAAGTCCTTTCATACCATCCCTTATAGAACTTATAAGAAACGGGTCTTTGCTCCTTTATAGCATTGGTTCCTTCTTAGTTTTATAAGATACAATCTGTCCATCACCATTATCACGCCTATATCATCACCATAGTCCATCTCCATTATCACGCCTATATCATCACCATAGTCCATCACTATTATCACGCCTATATCATCACCATATTCCATCACCATATCACGCCTATATTATCACCAACTTATAAATTTCCATTTCATCATCTTTGAATTATCCTTCATCCTCAACAATGCATTCGTCCATCATCATCATTGGAGGCCGAATCCATCATCACTTGAACAATCATTCTACAACACTTCCGCAGCCCTTCTTTGATAACTATTCTATCCATTTCAATTCTTTCCATTACTATTTACTTTTCTTTTCTTAATTATCATATTACTTAATCAATTCTTCTTCTTTTGTGCAGATAACTTTCAATCCAAGGTGTAGCATTTGGTGTCTCTCCTAGATCGGGAAACAACAAGGTTGCTAACTTCTCCATATTGAAGAAGCATGGTTAGCCTTACATCAAGCGGTAATTAGAGCTTTGGTGGATTGACATACAAAGTGCTACAACAACAAAAAAGCAAAAAGAAAGAAGAAAAGAAAAGAGAAAAGAAAAAGACTCCTACATCAAATTTGGAGTGCAAAAGAAAGAAAAGAAAAAGAAGAAAATCAAAAGCAAAAGAAAAGTGAAGCAAGTTGCAAAGTACACTCAAAGAGAAGCACCATACAATCTGCCCAACATCAAACTTGAATGAGGTATCCTTGTTGTTTCTTGTGAAGGAAGATAGTAAGTGTTGCAACTTGAGTTGTAAGTTATCTTCACTTATTTACTATTTCATTTCCTTTTCTTTCATCTTTTCTTATTCCATTACCTTATCATCTTTCTTAACCTTTTTTTAACCTATCCATTATCATATACCCTAACCATTTCTAAATTGACGCACAAACTAAAGAAACTTGCTCAATCTTGAGTTAGTTCTTAAAAAGGACCCACAAGAGAGAATCGAGCGGTAAAAGGCAAACGAGAGGGTAAGATCAGAAGGGGGATCAGAAAAAAGCTAAGGATCATATCCCCGAGTGCAAACATGAGAGTGAGTGGAGTGCAATCTGAATTTTCTTGGAGAGATCACGTGAGGTTTTTGTGAGTGTGCTGGTAAGGTTTTAATTTATTCTTTTATTTTACTAACCATGTCACAAGAATTGTTTGATTTCCATTCAGTTTCGAGATAAGCTTTTGTCATCAAAAAGGCTTTAAGCACTCAAATCATAGAAGATGACCAAAGAGAAAACATCTTCCATACTCGTTGTCATGTAAACAACAAAGTTTGTTTTATGATCATCGATGGAGGAAGTTGCACGAATGTTGCAAGCACTCTTATGGTGGAAAAACTTGGCTTGAAGACTTCTAAGCATCCAAATCCATATAAACTTCAATGGTTAAATGATGGTGGGGAAGTAAGAATCACAAAGCAAGTTGTCATTCCATTCTCAATTGGCAAATATCAAGATGAAGTCCTTTGTGATGTTGTACCAATGGATGTTGGACATATACTTTTGGGAAGACCATGGCAATTCGACCGACGAGTAATCCATGATGGGTTTACCAACAGATACACTATCATTCATAATGATAAGAAATTCACTTTGACGCCACTATCTCCTAGTCAAGTGAATGAAGATCAAATTCATTTGAAGAAAAGCATGGAGTCAATCAAAAACAATGAAAAAGAAAAGACTAAAGCATTGAACATATATGCTGGAAGAAAGGGCATGCATTTGAAACAGCCACTTCACGCTAAATCGTGTTCCATCTAAATAGGTTCAAAAGATGCCATACGAGATATGGACTAGGAAGGGCCCTAATATGTCTTTTATGAAGATTTGGGGTTGTGAAGCTTATGTAAAACATCAGATGTCTACAAAGATTGAACCTAAATCTTATAAGTGTGTATTTGTTGAATATCCTAAAGAAACTAAGGGATATTGTTTCTTCAACCCTAATAAGAACAAAGTGTTTGTTGCTCTAACGGGAGTTTTTTTGAAATATAATTTCTCTTAAAGAAAGAGAATGGTAGAAATATTGAACTTGGAGAAGTTCAAGAAGAACATATCAATGAACCTGAAGTTGAGCATGTTTCACAAGTTGTTGAGAAACAATCAACAAATTTAGAAACACATCCATTACACAAATCCACAAGGAACACCATGCACCTGAGAGATTTGGATTTCTCGTTATACACATGGAGATGTTCTTCTTATAGATCAAGATGAGCCTAGAATTATCAAGAGGTAGTGTATAGCCCAGAATATGAGAAATGGATTGAAACTATGAGATATAAGATGGATTTCATGTCAGTAAACCAAGTGTGGACTTTGGTTGAACCACCTCAACATGGATGGTAATGTACAAACATACAAGGGTCGATTAGTCTCTAAAGGTTTTCAACAAGTTTATGGTGTAGACTATGATGAAACATTCTCCCATGTAGTTAAGATTAAGTTCATCCGAATCTTGCTCGCAATAGCTACATTCCATGATTATGAAAAATGACAAATGGATGTCAAAACCGCTTTCCTTAATGGAAAACTCGAAGAGGATGTGTATATGACACAATTGGAAGGTTTTGTCGCTCCAGGAAATGCTGGACAGGTTTGTAAGCTACATATGACTATTTATGGACTAAAGCAAGCTTCTCGAAGTTGGAATCTTCGTTTCAATGATGTAATCAAATAATTTGGTTTTATTAGAAATGAAGATGAGCCTTATATTTATAAGAAGGCTAGTGGGAGAATTGTTTCTTTCCTAATCTTGTATGTAGATGACATACTCATCATATGAAATGATATACCTACTTTACAGTCTATTAAGACTTGGTTAGGTAGTTGTTTTTCTATGAAAGATTTGGGTGAGACAGCGTATATCTTTGGAGTTAATATTCTATAGAGATAGATCAAGACGACTTCTAGGTATTAGTCGAAACACATATATAGACAAAGTGTTAAAAAAGGTTCAATATGGAGGAATCCAAGAAAGGATTTTTGCCTATGAGACATGGCATTTCTCTTTCAAAGGAAATGTGTCATTCAACTCCACAAGAAAGATAATAGATGAATAAGATTCCATATGCTTTTTCTGTTGGTTCTATCATGTATGACATGATATGTACTCTGCCATATGTATCATATGTTTTAAGCATGACGAGTAGGTATGATGTAAGCAAGTTTTCACCTACAAAGGGAGTACTCTTGAACAATTTTATGTTATATTTACTTTATACTAGTTTAATGATATATTCTATTATGATACATCTCATATTAAGGTTACTAGTTATGTAGTTAATAAATAACTTAGTATGAACACATCATGCACATTGTTATTTTAATATGGTAAGCATGTTAGAATAATCTTGCAATCATATTAAGCATGATTCATCACATTTACATCATGGCAGCATACCTATCATTCATTTTATTAGCCCATATGCATTCATTTAGCTCTTAGGCTTTATACATTAGCTCACACATATTATATGATGATATACTTAGCTCATGACATGTAATCATAGCTCACAATACCATAATCATGCATGACATCAAGGTATTTAGCTCATACAAGCTCAATACCATGGAATTACCTTATTTCTTTGCACGTGTAGGTACATTGGAGCATGACACCTGTTAGGGTAGCTTGGTGGATTATTTGGACATCATATGCAGCTCACAAATAACTCACAAAGTACATGGCAGCTCGTGGAACACTAAGGAAAACTCAAATCACCTGGAGGTGCTCAAGGCTTGCTAATCTCAACTAGTTGGACTATTTGAAGCTTAGTTGCTAAAACTGATATAAATAGTAGGTGAATGTAGCTGAATATGCTATTATGAAGGGTCTCGGTTAGTGATGTAGGCTGATCTACATGATTTGGTGAAGTGAGTAGATAGCCTTATTGTGTCCCGATCTAGGATTAACAAGTACTGATGTCCTTGAATTATAAGCTTGGATACAACAAAGATAAGAAAGGAATATGATTAATAAAGGAAGAGTAGATGGAATAATAAAGATAAGAATTATATTGAAATAAAGATGGAATAGAGATGGATGCGGAATTGATGGCCTTGATGGATGATGTTGATGTTGTTGATGGTGAAAGGGAGATGGTGATGAGGTTGTATCTCAAACACGCCAAAGCTGAAACAATATTAAGGAGCACAATCCCGATCTTCACAAACTTGCTTGAGGGGTGGTGATAGTGTCTTAAGCCCACTAGATATTAATCTAGGAATTTTGTAATCAAGATGGAAGGTATGACGCCATAAGTATATGAATTATACTTGCTTAATCGATAAAGTTCACAAAGAACTTGAAGAGAAATTAACTCAGAAGAGTAATTTTAATATATGAGATGAGATAAGTACAAATGATGGTAAGCCTCTCTATTTATAGAAGGTGAGAGGGCTTGGTCGAATGGTTATATAGGTATTCGGTTGGCACATGACTTTAGATGAAAGTATATAATGATTGGGATGAATGGTTGAGTCCTTTGGGCTTGTGATGGTTCGGCTAACCCTTCATTAGAGGGCTTGATGGTTTGGCTAAGGATGGGAAGACACCTTCCTTGGCTGAATGGGCATGCTTGTTCATCTTGGCGCCATTTTCTTTTCTTTGGCCGAATGGTTATGTGCCTCCTCATGTTAGCACCAAAATCTCTCATGTGCATGGCATGTGTTGTGCCTGAATAGGTATAAAGCTCTATGTCATGTCTCTTGGTCATTTAAGCCTCCAATGGTTGTAATTTCTTCACCAACGTGCTCTTGGATGAAAAGGCATCTTCATGGGAAGCATCATTCATGAAAGGTCACAATGTTTGGGAAAGGTATCCCTTCATGTTTGAGTTGTTTCTGGTGTGAATAAACTGAAGGTGAGCTGGTCATAGGTGACTTGTAGCATGGTGAACGTTATGGCACCTCCTTGTGAAAAGGTACCTCTTGAGGTGGCAACTATTCACGAAATGGTACGATTTCACAAAATTTGACTTTGGACATATTTGGAGTGTCCTAAGTGGTGATGATGATGGTGCAGCTCCCCAGCTGAAATGAAGTCATCTTGTAGCTCAAATCTTCAGCTCAATCCAGCTATGAGCTCACGGGCCTCCGGATAAATTTTCACCAATTGATCTTTATGCTCTCCTAAACATCTCTATGTGAGTTTTTACATGATCCATTTAACTCCAATGTAGCTCCCAAGTGTTGGTCGAATATACCTATATGCATAACATAAGAAAATAAACTAAGTATATAAAATTATATAATGTTTATAATATAAGAATGTGACTATAATATATAATAATAACTTATATCTCATATATTAATGAATAAGTTATTATCATAATAACTATAAATATTATATATATATATATATATATATATATGATAATAACTATAATATAACATATGAAATAAGCGAAGTTAGAAAGTTTCTTCCCTTGTAAGGTTGAAATAGCCATTGTAAACATGATGATGAATTAAATCACATCATCTTCCCCTTCTTTTAATCAATTTGTCCTCAAATCGAATGATCTTCTTTTCCTTGAGTCCTTCCATTCGATAAGTACCTTTATCAAAAGGTTCATATCCTTTGAAAGAAAGCCTTGGAAGTTCTTGATTTGAAAAGAAAGAAAACTTTCATTAGAAAAAAATGTGATTTATCATAATTAAGGTTAAGAAATACTTCGTGTTAAATGAATGTTCAAAGTTCATGTCTATTGAAGACTTTTGGTCTTGAACGCTTGTGCTCGTTTGCATTCAAAAAATCATGTCCCTTTGTTCTTCCATAGATGTATGCATTGATTCATGAAAGGTTATGACTCTTGGAATGGTGATGTCCTCATAAGGCACGGCATTTGGATGAATAATTGCATCCCTTTTTCTTTTATTAGGCATAACTCTTGATTCTTGAAGGGTTACATCCTTTGGATGAAGAATTATCACTCTTTTCTTTTCAATAGTTGCGCCTCTTGGCTCTTGGAAGGTCACGTCCTTTAATTTCCCAAATTGATGGATTATGTCACTTGGATCATCCTGCAAATCAAAGTAAACTCCTCCATTGTTAAGGTTAGAAAAATCTTCATCGTCCTTGCGTTTCGTCAATAAACACCTTTGTAACAAGCACTTAGATGTATAAGCACTTTTTTTTGGACTAGTTTCGTCTTGGCTTGACTCCGATTTTCCTTTCCTCATGGCCTCAATACTTTGTTTCATATTGATTTGATCAATTTGGACTTGTTTAGGCGTAAGGGTGTTAGGATAATCTTCTTTCCTCCATGGTTGAACGAATATTGATTTGTAAAACAATCATGGATGGTCCTTCGGTCATATTGCCATGGTCTTCCAAGGAGCAAACATCTAGCATGCATAGGAACAACATCGCACATAACCTCGTCCTTATACTTACCAATTGAGAAAGGAACCATCACCTGTTTGTTGACATTAAGTTCTCCTCGTTCATTTAACCATTGTAATTTGTAGGGATTTGGATGCTTCAACATTTTCAAGCCCAATTTCTCCACCATATTGGTACTTGCCACATTGGTACAACTTCCACCGTCTATGATCATGAAACACACCTTTTCATTCACATGGCAGCGGGTATGAAAGATGTTTTCTCATTTTGCATTGTCCTCTACCACTTGAGCACTTAGACTTATTTTGACCACTAGGACTTCGCCTTCCACCGGAGCACCAATTTCTGCTTCTTCCTCGACTTCGGCTAGTGCTGCTTCTTCCTCCTCATGGTCAGACTCAATTTCACCATTTCCATGTGGTAACATGGTGTTTCTGTTAGGACATTGTGTAGAGACGTGTCCCCTCCCAAGATATTTGAAGCACCGAATATCTCTTGATTGTTCAGAGGTCTCTTTTCCTCGAATATCCTTGTTGAGTTGGGAAGCACTTGATGATTCAACCTTTTCCTTGGTAGGAGTAGGAGTAGACTTCTTCAAATTGTTGGGACTCCATCTCCATCTTGAAGGTGTAGGCATAGTAGTGTGCAATATAGATCTTCTCCATAATTGCCTCTCTATTTTCATAGCCATTTGCACCATTTCATCAAGTTCTATGTAATTGATGTAAGGCACTTGTACCTTAACAAATTGATTGTGGATCTAGGAATGAAGCAAACAACCTGCACAAGTGAATGGCTCAAAAAGAGATGGTTAAGGGTGGTAAACGTATGGGTGATTAGGTGGGCTGTTTAAATGAGAGATGGAAGCGGAAGATGATTGAAATGGCTATGGGTTACGGTTATGAAACAAAGGGATGGAAGTGAGGATAGTATCTTGAAGAAGTCTCAAAGAAGAACCAATGCTATAGAGAGCAAAGACCCGGACTTTATATTGCTTCTTCAAGGGGTGGTATTAAGTACTTTGACCTACTAGTTATATAAACTAGGAACCAGAAGTATCAAGGTGAAAAGAAAGGCGTTGACGCCACAAGTATAAAATACTTGATAAGTCGATAAAAGTCACCAGGACTTAAGGAAGAGAATAATCTCACTTATATTAATCAAAAAGGTCTTAGTACAATTGAGATATGCTTTCCTATTTATAGTAAATGAAGGGGCATGGCCAAATAGAGACATAATGGTTCGGCCAGCCTATGTATCTCCCTATAAAGACATAATTTAAATGCTAAAAGAGATGATGGTTCGGCTCTTGATGGAGGGAAATGATCCTTGGCTGAATAACACTTGTATCCCTTCAAATTGGTGCCAAATGGGAGAGAAAACTATACTTGGCCGAATGGTTAAATGGCCCTTCATCTTGGCGCCTAAATGAGTCCACATGCAAGGCACATGGGGGCTGATCATATGGCATTCACATGGGTGATCTAGGGAGCCTTTTGGTGCATCCTTGTGCATGGAATGATGGCTGGTCATGTGCTCTATCTTGGGCGTGCATGTGTCTCCTACTAAGCTAGCTTGAGTGTGGAGCTAGTTAGCAAGCATGGGCTGTTTGTGAACAAGCTTCCTAGTCGAATCCTTATGAGCTTCATAACAGAACGTTCAACTATATTCAGCTACCATTGACATCATTTTTGACAACTCAGCTCCAAATAGTTCAACTAGTTGAGTTTAGCTAGCCTCTATCTCCTCCAGCTGAATTGAGCTTTCCTTAGTGTTCCATGAGCTACCTTGTACTTTGTGAGCTGTTTGTGAGCTGCATAGGACGTCCAAATCATCCAACAAGCTACATCATCGTGCATCACACTCCATTGTACCTATATATGCAAGAAAAAAAGGTAAGTCCATGGTATTGAGTTGTTATGAGCTAATACCTTGCTGCCATGTAAGAATAAGGTAATGTGAGCTATGATTGAAGGTCATGAGCTAAATATATCATCTCATAATATGTGTAAGATAATGTATGAAGCTTAAGAGCTAATATGAATGCATATGAACTAATGAAATGTATAATTAGTATGCTGCCTTAATGTATATGTGATAATCATGCTTAATATGATTATAAGATTATTCTAACATACTTAACATATTAAATAACAATGTGCATGATGTATCCATACTAAGTTATATAACTAATATTCTTATCATAAAGGTTATTATAATAGCATTTATTATAAAGCTAGTAAAAAGTAAATTCAATATAAAGATGATCAAAAGTACTCCCTTTGTAGATGAAAACGTGCTTGCGTCATCCCCCCTTCTTTAGGGTGATTTGTCCTCAAATCGAGTTCTTTCTGTCCCTTCATAGCTTCACGTCTCTTTGCTAAAAGAAAGCATCCTTTGAACGTTTGTGTTTTTCCATTATGTTCCCTTTCGTAAAATTTCCTTTTAGATATTTCTTTGGAATATGATTTTCCAACAGGTACCTTTTGTGAATGATCTTTATCTAGGGATATCCTTTTTGGAAGTGACCTTTTACGTGATTGGTCCTGAAAAGTGAGAAGAGAAAAGGTTTCATATGAAGGGGTACTTACCTTTTAAAGATTAAAACCATTTGTGAAGAATTTTGACTTTAAGTCCCAACCATCACCATTTTTCGTAGGAGATCCTTCATTTTTTAGCATTGAACCATCGTATTTCTTTATGAAGAAGTTTGGTTTCTTGTTTCGTTCCTCTTCATTCTTTGTTGGGGTTTTGTTTTTGCGCCATGCTTGTAAACTCTTTCGCATATGCAATTGATCTTTTTGTACTTCTTTAGGCGTTAAAGGCACCAAGGTTACCTTGCGGCCATCGTGCTTAAAAGTGTATTGATTGTGATAACAATCATGAATGACCCTTTTGTTATACTGCCATGGTCTTCCAAGTAAGATGTGACTAGCATGCATAGGGACAATGTCACAAAGCACCTCGTCCTTGTACCTACCAACTGAAAAAGGAATTAGAACCTGTTTCGTAACGTTTAACTCACCTCCTTCATTGAGCCATTGGAGTTTATATGGAGTGAGATGCTTTGATGTTGCCAATCCAAGTTTTTCAACCATAAGAGTGCTGGCTACGTTTGTACAACTTCCTCCATCGATGATCATTGTGCAAACCTTGTCCTTGACATGGCATCTTGTATGGAAAATATTGTTTCTTTGAATATCCTCTTGGGATGTTTGTGATTGTAGGCACCTTTTTGAAACAAGCATCTCACCATGATCTGCATTTTCTTCAGATTCTTCGTCTTGTATTGTTTCAGGTTCCTCATCATAAATAGGCTCATCAGAGTCTGATACAATATCTCCATTGCCAAGTACCATCATAGCATTTCGGTTGGGACATTGACTAGTAACATGTCCTTTCCCAAAACATTTGAAACATTTGATGTCTCTGGATCTCTCGAAAGTACCGGTTTGCTTTTCTTTACCCTTACTAGATTCGCCCACTTGTTTAGTCTTGGTAACTTCTATATGATCCTTCGCTTTTGCTGGAATTGGTTTCCTGAAGGTAATAGGCTCTTGCTTCCATTTGGTGACCGAACTTGGACTGTTCCTAGTGTAGGATTTCCTTTTGAGTTGTCTTTCAATTTTCATGGCCACAGGTACCATCTCTTCAATCTCTACATAATGCTGAAGTTCAACAAGGTTAACAATATCAGGATTTAGGCCAGATAAAAACCTTTCCATGGTTGCTTCTCTATCTTCATCAACATTGGCTCGGATCATGGCTATTTCTATTTCTTTGAAATAATCTTCAACGCTCTTGCTTCCTTGTTTCAGATTTTGTAATTTATGGTAAAGATCTCGGTGATAGTGAGTAGGCACGAACCTTTTCCTCATAATAGCCTTCATTTCTTCCCATGTATTGATGGGACGTTCACAATTTCATCGTCTGGAACTCACCAATTGGTCCCACCACACTAAGGCATAATCCACGAATTCCATAGCAGTAAGCCTGACCTTCTTTTGCTCTGTATAATTTTGGCATTCAAAAATATGTTCAATCTTGATTACCCAATCAAGATAGGCTTCAGGAGCAGTTCGTCATTGAAATGGAGGAATGGTCACTTTGATGTTGCTGAAGTTGTCATTCTGATTTCGATGAGCATCTCTTCGTGCTACTGATGTTACTTCAGCCTTCTCTTCTTCTCTTCTTCTTCCATTCTAGGGCGATTTACTCTTCGATTGCCTAAAGATGGTTCAAATTGGTCCATACAATCATGTAAAGGCTCCAATTCTAATTTTAGTAATCTGGCCATTTCATGCATGATTGCTTGAGTTTGCAAATTAGGGGCATCTCTTTCAGGGGTTTGTCCTAGACTTCGAGACATGGTTAGTGAAATAAGAAAAGAGTAAGATGTGTAAAAGACCTTACCAGAACGTACTCTCACAAAGCCTCACGAGTCACTCCAAGGAAACTTGAATGTCACTCAATCTGCTCGTGTTTGCAACTCTAGGACTTAATGGCTTTTACTTGTCCTCTTCTGATCTCACACACTCTCCAGCCTTTTTCCTCTCGATTCTCTTGTCTCAAGTTCTAGAGAACTTTACTCAAGACTATATCAAGTAAATTTTACTTGTTTGGCATCGGCTGCAAAAGGGTTAGTAGGAATGGAAAGCAAAATATAATGAAATGGTGGCTTAGAAATAAAAAGAAAATAACAAAAGGGGTTACTTACACAAGTCACTTTACAACCTTCTATCACCACAATCAATTTAAACAACTTACTTGACTTGCTTGGTGATGAGAATTATTGATGAGTGCTTCAACTTCTTTCTTTTCTTTTCTTTGCTTTTCTTCTTTTTGAGTGCTGGATTTTTCTTTCTTTTGAATGCTTCACTTTGTTTTATGATATTTCTTGATTTCTTTGACTTTGCACTTCACTTTGCACTTCATTTTGTATTTTTCTTTTTATTGTTGTTGCACGTTGCTTTCTTCCACCAAAGCTCTGATTACCGCTTGATGTAAGGCACTTGTACCTTAACAAATTGATTGTGGATCTAGTAAGGAAGTAAACAACCTGCACAAGTGGATGGCTCAAAAAGAGATGGTTAAGGGTGGTAAACGTATGGGTGATTAGGTGGGCTGTTTAAATGAGAGATAGAAGTGGAAGATGATTGAAATGGCTATGGGTTACGGTTATGAAACAAAGGGATGGAAGTGAGGATAGTATCTTGAAGAAGTCTCAAAGAAGAACCAATGCTATAGAGAGCAAAGACCCGGACTTTATATGGCTTCTTCAAGGGGTGGTATTAAGTACTTTGACCCACTAGTTATATGAACTAGGAACCAGAAGTATCAAGGAGAAAAGAAAGGGGTTGACGCCACAAGTATAAAATACTTGATAAATTGATAAAAGTCACCAGGACTTAAGGAAGAGAATAATCTCACTTATATTAATCAAAAAAGTCTTAGTACAATTGAGATATGATTTCCTATTTATAGTAAATGAAGGGGCATGGCCGAATAGAGACATAATGGTTCGGCCAGCCCATGTATCTCCCTATAAAGACATAATTTAAATGCTAAAAGAGATGATGGTTCGGCCCTTGATGGAGGGAAATGATCCTTGGCCGAATAACACTTGTATCCCTTCAAATTGGTGTCAAATGGGAGAGGAGATGATGCTTGGCTGAATGGTTAAATGGCTCTTCATCTTGGCGCCTAAATGAGTCCACATGCAAGGCACATGGTGGCTGGTCATATGGCATGCACATGGGTGATCTAGGGAGCCTTGTGGTGCAGCCTTGTGCATGGAATGATGGCTGGTCATGTGCTCCATCTTGGGCGTGCATGTGTCTCCTACCAAGCTAGCTTGAGTGTGGAGCTAGTTAGCAAGCATGGGCTGTTTGTGAACAAGATTCCTAATCGAATCCTTATGAGCTTCATAACAGCACGTTCAGCTATATTCAGCTACCATTGACATCATTTTTTACAACTCTGCTCCAAATAGTTCAACTAGTTGAGTTTAGCTAGCCTTGATCTCCTCCAGCTGAATTGAGCTTTCCTTAGTGTTCCATGAGTTGCCTTGTACTTTGTGAGATGTTTGTGAGCTGCATAGGACGTCCAAATCATCCACCAAGCTACCTCATCGTGCATCACACTCCAATGTACCTATATGTGCAAGGAAACAAGATAAGTCCATGGTATTGAGTTGTTATGAGCTAATTACCTTGCTGCCATGTAAGAATAAGGCAATGTAAGCTATGATTGAAGGTCATGAGCTAAATATATCATCTCATAATATGTGTAAGATAATGTATAAAGCTTAAGAGCTAATATGAATGCATATGAACTAATGAAATGTATAATTAGTATGTTGCCTTAATGTATATGTGATAATCATGCTTAATATGATTATAAGATTATTCTAACATACTTAACATATTAAATAAAAATGTGTATGATGTATCCATACTAAGTTATATAACTAATATTCTTATCATAAAATGTACTATAATAGCATTTATTATAAAGCTAGTAATAAGTAAATTCAATATAAAGATGTTCAAAAGTACTCCCATTGTAGATGAAAACGTGCTTGCGTGATCCCCCCTTCTTTAGGGTGATTTGTCCTCAAATCGAGTTCTTTCTGTCCCTTCATAGCTTCACGTCTCTTTGCTAAAAGAAAGCATCCTTTGAACATTTGTGTTTTTCCATTAGGTTCCCTTTCGTAAAATTTCCTTTTAGGTCTTTCTTTGGAATATGATTTTCCAACAGGTACCTTTTGTGAATGATCTTTATCTAGGGATATCCTTTTTGGAAGTGACCTTTCACGTGATTGGTCCTGAAAAGTGAGAAGAGAAAAGGTTTCATATGAAGGGGTACTTACCTTTTGAAGATTAAAACCATTGGTGAAGAATTGTGACTTTAAGTCCCAACCATCACCATTTTTCGTAGGAGACCCTTCATTTTTTTAGCATTGAACCATCGTATTTCTTTATGAAGAAGTTTGGTTTCTTGTTTCGTTCCTCTTCATTCTTCGTTGGGGTTTTGTTTTTGCGTCATGCTTGTACACTCTTTCGCATATGCAATTGATCTTTTTGTACTTCTTTAGGCGTTAAAGGCACCAAGGTTACCTTGCGCCCATCGTGCTTAAAAGTGTATTGATTGTGATAACAATCATGAATGGCCCTTTTGTTATACTGCCATGGTCTTCCAAGTAAGATTTGGCTAGCATGCATAGGGACAATGTCACAAAGCACCTCGTCCTTGTACCTACCAACTGAAAAAGGAATTAGAACCTGTTTGGTAACGTTTAACTCACCTCCTTCATTGAGCCATTGGAGTTTATATGGAGTGGGATGATTTGATGTTGCCAATCCAAGTTTTTCAACCATAAGAGTGCTGGCTACGTTTGTGCAACTTCCTCCATCGATGATCATTGTGCAAACCTTGTCCTTGACATGGCATCTTGTATGGAAAATATTGTTTCTTTGAATATCCTCTTGGGATGTTTGTGATTGTAGGCACCTTTTCGAAACAAGCATCTCACCATGATCTGCATTTTCTTCAGATTCTTCGTCTTGTATTGTTTCAGGTTCCTCATCATAAATAGGCTCATCAGAGTCCGATACAATATCTCCATTGTCAAGTACTATCATAGCATTTCGGTTTGGACATTGACTAGCAACATGTCCTTTCCCAAAACATTTGAAACATTTGATGTCTCTGGATCTCTCGAAAGTACCGGCTTGCTTTTCTTTACCCATACTAGATTCGCCCACTTGTTTAGTCTTGGTAACTTCTATATGATCCTTCGCTTGTGCTGGAATTGGTTTTCTGAAGGTAATAGGCTCTTGCTTCTATTTGGTGACCGAACTTGGACTGTTCCTAGTGTAGGATTTCCTTTTGAGTTGTCTTTCAATTTTCATGGCCACAGGTACCATCTCTTCAATCTCTACATAATGCTGAAGTTCAAAAAGGTTAGCAATATCAAGATTTAGGCCAGATAAAAACCTTGCCATGGTTGCTTCTCTATCTTCATCAATATTGGCTCGGATCATGGCTATTTCCATTTCTTTGAAATAATCTTCAACGCTCTTGCTTCCTTGTTTCAGATTTTGTAATTTATGGTAAAGATCTCGGTGATAGTGAGTAGGCACGAACCTTTTCCTCATAATAGCCTTCATTGCTTCCCATGTATTGATGGGACGTTCACCATTTCATCTTCTGGAACTCACCAATTGGTCCCACCACACTAAGGCATAATCCACGAATTCCATAGCAGTAAGCCTGACCTTCTTTTGCTCTGTAAAATTTTGGCATTCAAAAATATGTTCAATCTTGATTACCCAATCAAGATAGGCTTCAGGAGCAGTTCGTCATTGAAATGGAGGAATGGTCACTTTGATGTTGCTGAAGTTGTCATTCTGATTTCGATGAGCATCTCTTCGTGCTACTGATGTTACTTCAGCCTTCTCTTCTTCTCTTCTTCTTCCATTCTAGGGCGATTTACTCTTCGATTGCCTAAAGATGGTTCAAATTGGTCCATACAATCATGTAAAGGCTCCAATTCTAATTTTAGTAATCTGGCCATTTCATGCATGATTGCTTGAGTTTGCAAATTAGGGGCATCTCTTTCAGGGGTTTGTCCTAGACTTCGAGACATGGTTAGTGAAATAAGAAAAGAGTAAGATGTGTAAAAGATCTTACCAGAACGTACTCTCACAAAGCCTCACGAGTCACTCCAAGGAAACTTGAATGTCACTCAATCTGCTCGTGTTTGCAACTCTAGGACTTAATGGCTTTTACTTGTCCTCTTCTGATCTCACACACTCTCCAGCCTTTTTCCTCTCGATTCTCTTGTCTCAAGTTCTAGAGAACTTTACTCAAGACTATATCAAGTAAATTTTACTTGTTTGGCATCGGCTGCAAAAGGGTTAGTAGGAATGGAAAGCAAAATATAATGAAAGGGTGGCTTAGAAATAGAAAGAAAAGAACAAAAAGGGTTACTTACACAAGTCACTTTACAACCTTCTATCACCACAATCAATTTAAATGGCTTACTTAACTTGCTTGGTGATGAGAATTATTGATGAGTGCTTCAAATTCTTTCTTTTATTTTCTTTGCTTTTCTTCTTTTTGAGTGCTGGATTTTTCTTTCTTTTGAATGCTTCACTTTGTTTTCTGATTTTTCTTGATTTCTTTGACTTTGCACTTCTTTTTGTATTTTTCTTTTTGTTTTTGTTGCACGTTGATTTCTTCCACCAAAGCTCTGATTACCGCTTGATGTAAGGCACTTGTACCTTAACAAATTGATTGGGGATCTAGGAAGGAAGTAAACAACCTGCACAAGTGGATGGCTCAAAAAGAGATGGTTAAGGGTGGTAAACGTATGGGTGATTAGGTGGGCTGTTTAAATGAGAGATGGAAGCGGAAGATGATTGAAATGGCTATGGGTTACGGTTATGAACCAAAGGGATGAAAGTGAGGATATTATCTTAAATAAGTCTCAAAGAAGAACCAATGCTATAGAGAGCAAAGACCCAGACTTTATATTGCTTCTTCAAGGGGTGGTATTAAGTACTTTGACCCACTAGTTATATGAACTAGGAACCAGAAGTATCAAGGAGAAAAGAAAGGGGTTGATGCCACAAGTATAAAATACTTGATAAATCGATAAAAGTCACCAGGACTTAAGGAAGAGAATAATCTCACTTATATTAATCAAAAAGGTCTTAGTACAATTCAGATATACTTTCCTATTTATAGTAAATGAAGGGGCATGGTCGAATAGAGACATAATGGTTCAGCCAGTCCATGTATCTCTCTATAAAGACATAATTTAAATGCTAAAAGAGATGATGGTTCGGCCCTTGATGGAGGGAAATGATCCTTGGCCGAATAACACTTGTATCCCTTCAAATTGGCGTCAAATGGGAGAGGAGATGATGCTTGGCCGAATGGTTAAATGGCTCTTCATCTTGGCGCCTAAATGAGTCCACATGCAAGGCACATAGAGGTTGGTCATATGGCATGCACATAGGTGATATAGAGAGCCTTGTGGTGCAGCCTTGTGCATGGAATGATGGCTGGTCATGTGCTCCATCTTGGGCGTGCATGTGTCTCCTACCAAGCTAGCTTGAGTGTGGAGCTAGTTAGTAAGCATGGGTTGTTTGTGAACAAGCTTCCTAGTCGAATCCTTATGAGCTTCATAATAACACGTTCAACTATATTCAGCTACCATTGACATCATTTTTTACAACTCAGCTCCAAATAGTTCAACTAGTTGAGTTAAGCTAGCCTTGATCTCCTCCAGCTGAATTGAGCTTTCCTTAGTGTTCCATGAGCTGCCTTGTACTTTGTGAGATGTTTGTGAGTTGCATAGGACGTCCAAATCATCCACCAAGCTACCTCATCGTGCATCACACTCCAATGTACCTATATGTGCAAGGAAACAAGATAAGTCCATGGTATTGAGTTGTTATGAGCTAATTACCTTGCTGCCATGTAAGAATAAGGTAATGTGAGCTATGATTGAAGGTAATGAGCTAAATATATTATCTCATAATATGTGTAAGATAATGTATGAAGCTTAAGAGTTAATATGAATGCATATGAACTAATGAAATGTATAATTAGTATCCTGCCTTAATTTATATATGATAATCATGCTTAATATGATTATAAGAGTATTCTAACATACTTAACATATTAAATAACAATGTGTATGATGTATCCATACTAAGTTATATAACTAATATTCTTATCATAAAATGTATTATAATAGCATTTATTATAACGCTAGTAATAAGTAAATTCAATATAAAGATGTCCAAAAGTACTCCCTTTGTAGATGAAAATGTGCTTGCGTCAGTAATGGTACAACTCTAGTGTATTGGCAATCTCGGGATTGAGTATGGTAAAAAATCTAGCCATGGTTGTTTCATGATCCTCCTCAATATTGACTCGGATCATTGCCACGTCCATTTCCTTATAATAATCCTCCACACTCCATTGGCCTTGTTTTAGGTTCTGTAATTTTTAAAACATGTCTCGATGATAATGAGTAGGAATGAAACGTTTACGCATGATACCTTTCATTTCGAGCCATGTTCAGATTGGTCTCTCTCCATTCCTCCTCCAGTTAATAGTAAGTTAATCCCATCATATCAAAGCATAATCGACAAACTCCATGGCTTCCAATCTCACTTTGTTGAGTTTGGAATAGTTGTGGCAACTAAAAACATGTTCCACCTTGCTTTTCCATTCAAGATAGGCTTCAGGATCAGTTTTCCCTTGGAATTAAGGAATTTTGATTTTTATGTTGCTTATATTATCATCAATATTGGCACGCCTAGGTCCTTGTATCAATGCTGGTTCTTCTTCATCATAAGGGTCTAGGACATCATTTTTTGGAAGAGGTTGTTGCCTTCGAGGAGTATCATTGTTATGAGCTTGGGGTTGATCTTGCCTTGGATCTAGGTTTTAATGAAGAGCATCAAATTCTATCCAAAACATTCTCATAATTTCTCCAATCAGTGCTTGCATTTGCAAGTTTGGTTGACATGCATTTCCTTTAGGACTTTGAGACATGGTTAGTAGATAAATAAAAAGTAAACCTTACCAGCACACTCACAAAGCCTCTCAAAATTCACTCCAAAGAAATGATAAGATCACTCCACTCAACACTCTTGTTTATTCTCAGTAATATATCTTGGCTTTTAACAATTCCCCTTCTGATCTAACTCTCTCAATAGCCTTTTTCCACTCAATTTCTCTTGCTAAATCCTTTAAAGAACTTACTCAAGATTAGAACAAGTTAATTTTTTCCTTGTGTGCTTCGGCTGCAAATAGGTTAGGGTATAAAGGAAAATAGAAATGGAAAAGGTAGAAGAAAGGTTTTAAGGTATTAAAAAAAGAAATGGTTGAAGACAAGGAAAATAAAGGTATATAAAAGGAAAAGGTGACTTACAATTCAAGAAACAACACTTACTGCAACCTTTCTCAAGAAACAATAAGGTTATCTTCTCTTAGTGTAGTTTGGCCTCTTTGATGTGCTTGCAATGGTAAAGCACTTTCCTTGGCTTTGCTTTCTTTTTTTTGAAATTCTTTTCTTTTTTTATGAATTTTTCTTCTTCTTTTTTATCTTTTCTTTCTTTTTGTACTCTAATTTTGATGAAGGAGTCTTTTTCTTTTGCTTTGTACGCTAATGACACTTTTGTTGTCAATCCAACTATGCTTTGATACCACTTGATATAGGCTGATCTACACGATTTGGTGAAGTGAGTAGATAGCCTTATTGTGTCATGATCTAGGATTGACAAGTACTGATGTCCTTGAATTATAAGCTTGGCAGCAACAAAGATAAAACAACAAGTACTGAGGTTGTATCTCAAACACGCCAAAGATGAAACAATGCTAAGGAGCGTAATCTCGATCTTCACAAACTTGCTTGAGGGGTGGTGATAGTGTCTTCAACCCACTAGATATTAATCTAGGAATCTTGGAATCAAGATGGAAGGTATGACGCCACAAGTATATGAATTATACTTGCTTAATCGATGAAGTTCACAAAGAACTTAAAGATAAATTAACTCAGAAGAGTAATTTTAATATATGAGATGAGATAAGTACAAATGATGGCAAGCCTCTCTATTTATAGGAGGTGAGAGGCCTTGGCCGAATGGTTACATATGTATTCGGTTGGCACATGACTTTAGATGAAAGTACATAATGCTTGAGATGAATGGTTGAGTCCTTTGGGCTTGTGATTGTTCGACTAACCCTTCATGAGAGGGCTTGATGGTTTGGCTAAGGATGAGAAGACACCTTCCTTGGCCGAATAGGCATGCTTGTTCATCTTGGCGCCATTTTCTTTTCTTTGGCTGAATGGTGATGTGCCTTCTTATGTTGGCACCAAAATTTCTCATATACATGGCATGTGTTGTGGCCGAATAGGTATAAAGCTCAATGTCATGTCTCTTGGTGATTTAAGCCTCCAATGGTTATAATTTCTTCACCAACGTGCTCTTGGATGAAAAGGCATCTTCATGGGAAGCATCATTCATGAAAGGTCAAAATGTTTGGGAAAGGTAACCCTTCATGTTTGAGCTATTTCTAGTGTGAATGAGCTGAAGCTGAGCTGACCATACGTGACTTGTAGCATGGTGAACGTTATGGCAGCTCCTTGTGAAAAGGTACCTCTTGAGGTGGCAAGTATTCGTGAAAAGATACGATTTCACAAATTTTTACTTAGGACATACTTGGAGTGTCCTAAGTGGTGATGATGATGGTGCAGCTCCCCAGCTGAAATGAAGTTATCTTGTAGCTCAAAACTTCAGCTCAATCCAGCTATGAGCTCACGGGCTTCCATACAAATTTTCACCAATTGATCCTTATGCTCTCCTAAACGTCTCTATGTGAGTTTCCTTCCCGTTACATGCTCCATTTAGCTCCAATGTAGTTCCCAAGTGTTGGTTGAATATGCATATATACATAACATAAGGAAATAAACAAAGTATATAAACTTATATAATGTGTATAATATAAGAATGTGACTATATTATATAATAAAAACATATATCTCATATATTAATGAATAAGTTATTATCATAATAACTATAGATATTATATATATATGATTATAACTATAGTATAACATATGAAATAAGCAAAGTTAGAAAGTTTCTTCCCTTATAAGGTTGAAACAGCCATTGTAAACATGATGCTGAATTGGATCACATCAGCTAGGAAGCTCATTCATTACCAGCCCCTTGCTTACTAGCTAGCTACACACTCAAGAAATCTTGGAGGAAGACCATGCACACCCAAGATAATGCACATGACAAGCCTTCATCCCATGCACAAGGCTGCACCACAAGGCTCCCTAGAACACCTATGTGCGTGCCATATGACTAGCAACCATGTGACTTGCATGTGGTCTCATTTAGGCACCAAGATGAATGGATACATCACCATTCGGCCAAGCACTCCCTTCTCTTCAATTTGGCGCCAAGATGAATAGCAAGAGGACCATTTGGTTAAGGGTTATTACCCTTCATTTAAGACCAAACCATCATCTCTTTTAGCATTTAAATTATGCCTTTATAGGGAGACACAAGGGTTGGCCGAACCACCTTGTTCCTATTCTGCCATGCTCCTCCAAAACCTATAAATAGGTTATCATAATTCATTTATAACCAGACCTTTTTGATTAATTAAAGTGAGATTATTCTCTTTGTTTAAGTCCTTGTGAATTTTATCGACTTATCAAGTATTTTAATACTTGAGACGTCAACCCCTTCCCTTGATACTTGTGGTTCCTATCTCTATATAGATAGTGGGTCCAAGTCCTTTATTATCACCCCTTAAAGAAGCAATATAAAGTTTGAGTCTTTGCTCTCTATAGCATTAGTTCTTCTTTGAGTCTTCTTTAAGATACTACCCTCACAACCATTCCATTGTTTCATCAACCTATCCATAGCCATAACATCCTTCCACTACCATCTCTCATATCATAAATAGCCTACCTATTCAGCTCTACGTCTACCACCAAACCATCTACTTGATCTATTCACTTATGGAGGTTGTTTTGCTTTCTTCCTATATCCACAATCAATTGAAAAGGTAGAATTACCTTACATCAAGCGATAATCATAGCTTTGGTGAAAGAAGCAAACGTGCAACATCAACAAAAATAAAAAAAATGCAATTGAAGTGCAAGTGAAAAAAAATCCAGCAAATAAATTGAAGCACTCAAAAGAAGAAATTGAAAGCACTCAAAAAGGAAAAAGAAGAAGAAAAGAAAATAAAAGAAAGAAAAGTTGGAAGCACTCATCAACAAGTCTCATCACCAAGCCATTCAAGTAAGCCTTTAAATTAATTGTGGTGATAGAAGGTTGTGAAGTGACTTTGTGTAAGTAACCTCTTTTGTTCTCTTCTTTCTATTTCTAAGCCACCTTTTTCGTTATATTTTGCTTTCCATTCCTACTAACATTTTTGTAGTTGACGCACAACAAGTAAAATTTACAAGATACGGTTTTGAGTAAAGTCATTTAGAACTTGGAATAGAGAGAATTGAGAGGAAAAAGGCTTGAGTGTGTGAGATCAGAAGAGGACAAGTAAAAGCCTTGAAGTCCTAGAGTGCAAACACGAGCGAATTGAGTAACATTCAAGTTTTCTTGGAGTGACTCGTGAGGTTTTGTGAGAGTATTATCTGGTAAGGTCTTTTACACATCTTTTTATTTTCTTATTTCACTAATCATGTCTCGGAGTCCAGGACGAACCCTTGAAAGAGAAGCCCTTAACTTCCAAACTCAAGCAATTATGCATGAAATGGAAAGATTACTGAAATTAGAATTTGAGCCTTTGTATGATCGTATGGATCAATTTGAAGCAACTTTGGGCAACCAGAGAATAAATCGCCCTAGAATGGAAGAGGAATTCGAGGAGGAGGAGGCTGAAGTAACATCAATAGCAATAAGAGATGTTCATCGAAATCAGAATGACAACTTCAGCAACATTAAGGTAACAATTCCTCCATTTCAAGGACAAACTAATCCTGAAGCCTATCTTGATTGGGTAATCAAGATCGAACATATCTTTGAATGTCAAAACTATACAGAGCAAAAAAAGGTCAAGCTTGCTGCTATGGAATTCGTGGACTATGCCCTAGTTTGGTGGGATCAATTGGTGAGTTCAAGAAGACAAAATGGTGAAGGCCCCATCACTACATGTGATGTAAGGCTAACCAGGCTTCTTCAATAATGGAGAAGTTGGCAACCTTGTTGTTTCCTGATCTAGGAGAGACACCAAATGCTACACCTTGGATTGAAAGTAATCTGCACAAAAGAAGAAGAATTGATTAAGTAATATGACAATTAAGAAATGAAAAGTAAATAGAAATGGAAAGAATTGAAATGGATAGAATAGTTATCAAAGAAGGGCTGCGGAAGTGTTGTAGAATGATCCTTCAAGTGATGATGGATTCGGCCTCCAATGGTGATGATGGACGAATGCCTTGTTGAGGATGAAGGATAATTCAAAGATGAAGAAATGGAAATTTATAAGTTGGTGATAATATGGTGATGGAATATGGTGATGATATAGGCGTGATAATGGTGATGGACTATGGTGATGATATAGGTGTGATAATGGTGATGGAATATGGTGATGATATAGGCGTGATAATGGTGATGGACTATGGTGATGATATAGGTGTGATAATTATGATGGACAGATTGTATCTTATAAAACTAAGAAGGAACCAATGCTATAAAGGAGCAAAGACCCGTTTCTTATAAGTTCTATAAGGGATGGTATGAAAGGACTTTGACCCACTAGTTATTTAAACTAGGAACCAGAAGTATCAAGGTGAAGGAATGATGCCACAAGCTTTAGAAAGGCTTTCTTAATCGATATAGTTCTAAAAAGAACTTGAAGAGAGAATAATCTCACAAAAGGATTTGAATTATCAAAGGGTTTGTTTACAAATGAATGCCAAAGCCTATTTATAGATTTGTAAAGGCTTGGCCGAATAAATACATGCCTTTTCGGCAAAGTTCATGTCTTAAAACGAAAATAAATGATGCTTGGATGAGGGGAGATGTCTTTGGCCGAATGGTTCCCATATCTCTTCATCTTGGCGCCAACTTGAAGCATGATGATGTTTAGGCCGAATAGAGAGAAGCCTCTTTATTTTGGCGCCTATTTCATTCACATGCAAAGCACATGGGTGGCTGGTCATGTGGCACTCACATGGATGGTGTAGAATGCTTAAGGCGTGGACTCCTCCATGGCGTGAAGATGAACAGCAACTTAGGCGTGACTTGGCATCAAACATGTGTCTAGGTGACATGGCATCAATGGGGCAGCAACTAATCATGAAAGGTCACATTTGTGTGAAACAACCTTTCATCATTTGAGCTACTTCCCATGAGTTTGAGCTGAAGTTGAGTTGGCCATAGATGAAGGACATGTGTACAAGTCATAGGACAGCTCCTTGTGAAAAGGCACTTCTCGGAATGGAAACTCTTCGCGGAAAGGTACGAATTCATAAAATTCAACCTAGACCATATTTGTAGTGCTCTATGTGGTGAAGATGATGGTGCAACTCTCCAGCTGAAATGAAGTCTCTAGCTGGCTCAAAAGTCCATCTCAAGTGAGCTATGAGCTCGGGGGTCAGCTAGCAACTTTTCACCATTTGTTCTTTATGATCTCCCGAGTCATCCTATGTAAGATTTCCTAGCTTATTGATTCCAATTCTAGCTTTAAGTCAGCTCCCATGATGTGGCCGAACATGTACCTACAAAAGAAAGCATTTATAAGCTAAGTAATATAAGATATAAATATGTGGTTCATAATAATAACTTCATACATTCATAATATCATCATCATAACTATAATTATAATGTATGTAAGCTATTATCATAACTATGGTATAAAGAAAGATTAAGTTAAGAAAAATCCCCCTTTGAATATTGAGAAAGGTTGGAGATGCAAGTCCATTTTTGACGCTGAATCGGATCACATCATCCACCCCTTCTTTAAAGCAATTTGTCCTCAAATTAAAGGGTGGTTTCTTTTCAACTTCCTCTATTCCATAGTTACTGTTTCGTCAGAAATTGGGATCCCTTCTTTAGGCTCTTGAGTGAGATATGCCCATGTAAATTTACTCTGAATATTTAGGTCCCTTGATATCCCAAAAGTGGTGTTTCTTAATACTCCAATAGACATGATCATTGAATTCTCATAGGTCACGTCCATTGGTTCTTCTAAAGACACATTCTTTGAATGAAAATTGATGTCCTTTTGCTTTTCAATGGTCACATCTTTTGGATTCCCAAAGGTCACGTCTTCTAAATCTTCCTTTTGGAAAATGGTTCCTCTTGGTAAATCCTGCAAGTCAAAGAAAAATCTGCATGTTCAAAGTTAGAATAATCATCTTTAACCTTGCATTTTGTCAATAGGCATTCTCGAATCAAACACTTTGAAGAATAAGCACTTGTTTTTGGATCAGTTTCTTCCACGGTTGTTGCTTTTCCTTTCCTCATAGCCTCAATAATCTGTTTCATTCTGACTTGATCATTCTGAACTTGTTTAGGCGTTAAAGGAGTTAGGATAATCTTTTTTCCTTTATGGCTGAACGAGTATTGATTGGTAAAACAATCATGAATAGTCTTTTTGTCGTATTGCCATGGCCTTCCAAGAAGTAGATGGCTAGCGTGCATAGGGACAACATCACACATAACCTCATCTTTGTATTTGCCAATGGAAAAAAGAACTATCACATGTTTGCTAATGTTGAGTTCTCCTCGTTCATTGAGCCACTGCAACTTATATGGATTTGGGTGCTTCATTGTTTTCAAACCAAGCTTTTTCACCATTATTGTACTGGCCACATTAGTACAACTTCCACCATCTATAATAACAAAACATACCTTTTCATTCACATGGCATCGGGTATGGAATATGTTTTCTCGCTGTGCATTATCTTCCGCAACTTGAAGATTCAAACTTCTTCTAATTACCAAGGCTTCTCCTTGATCAACGGGATCTGTAAGAGTTATTTCTTCATTGACTTCAATGGGTGCCTCTTCTTCTTCTTCAGGTTCTGATTCTATTTAACCATTTCCAAGTAAGAGCATGGTATTCCGGTTAGGACATTGTGTAGCTATATGGCCCCTCCCATGACATTTAAAGCACCTAATGCTCTTGAACGTTCAGTAGTTTGCTTTCCTCGATTGGGGTCTTTACTTACTTGTTGAGTCTTCGAAGATTCGGCTTGTTCTTTAACAGGAGGAGGAGTAGGTTTCTTTATGTTTGGATTCCATCTTGATGGTGTAGGTGCAACATTGCGAGATGTATGTCTCCTCTTCAGTTGTCTTTCAATCTTCATTGCCATTTGCACCATCTCATCTAGTTCGATGTAATGATACAACTCTAAGGTATTGGCAATTTCGGGATTAAGTCCAACAAGGAATCTTGCCATAGTTACTTCACGATCCTCCTCAATATTGACTCGGATCATGGCCACTTCCATCTCTTTGTAGTAGTCCTCCACACTCTTATGGCCTTGTTTAAGATTCTGTAACTTTAGAAACAAGTCACGGTGATAGTGAACAGGAATGAATCATTTTCTCATAATACCTTTCATTTCAAGCCAAGTTGAGACCGGTCGTTCTCCATTCCTCCTTCGGTTAAGGGTAAGTTGATCCCATCATATTAAGACATAGTCTATGAACTCCATGGCTGCCAATCTCACTTTCTTCATCTCGGAATAGTTGTGGCAACTAAAAACATGTTCCACTTTGCTTTCCCATTCAAGATAGGCTTCAGGATCAGTCATTCCTTGGAATTGAGGAATTTTGATCTTAATGTTGCTCAAATTGTCATCAACAATGGCACGTCTAGGGCCTTGGAATGCTGCTTGTTCACCCTCGTCAAAATTTTCTTGAACAACTTCTTCTGGAGGGGGTGGTTGTTGTTGTCTTCTATTGGCTCCATTATTACGACTTGGTGGTAGATCATGGTGTTGATCTATCTTTTCATGAAGAGCATCGAACTCTTCACGAAACATTCTCATCATTTCACCAATGAGTGCCTGCATTTGTAAGTTTTGTGTTCCTGCATTTCCTCGGGGACTTTGAGACATGGTTAGTGAAATAAAGTAATTTAAAACCTTACCAGCACACTCACAAAAACCTCACGTGATCTCTCCAAGAAAATTCAGATTACACTCCACTCACTCTCGTGTTTGCACTCGGTGATATGATCCTTGGCTTTTTCTGATCCCCCTTCTGATCTCACCCTCTCGTTTGCCTTTTACCGCTCGATTCTCTCTTGTGGGTCCTTTTTAAGAACTAATTCAAGATTGAGCAAGTTTCTTTAGTTTGTGCGTCGGTTTAGAAATGGTTAGGGTATATGATAAAGGATAGGCTAGAAAATGTTAAGAAAGATGATAAGGTAATGGAATAAGAAAAGATGAAAGAAAAGGAAATGAAATAGTAAATAAGTGAAGATAACTTACAACTCAAGTTGCAACACTTACTATCTTCCTTCACAAGAAACAAGGATACCTCCTTCAAGTTTGATGTTGGGCAGATTGTAATATGCTTCTCTTTGAGTGTATTTTGCAACTTTGCTTCACTTTTTCTTTTGCTTTGAATTTTATTCTTTTCTTTTCTTTCTTTTACACTCCAAATTTGTTGTAGGAGTCTTTTCTTTTTTTCTTTTTTTTTTCTTTCTCGTTGCTTTTTGTTGTAGCACTTTGAATGTCAATCCACCAAAGCTCTGATACAACTTGATGTAAGGCTAACCAAGCTTCTCCAATAATGGAGAAGTTGGCAACCTTGTTTTTTCCTGATCTAGGAGAGACACCAAATGCTACACCTTGGATTGAAAGTAATCTGCACAAAAGAAGAAGAATTGATTAAGTAATATGATAATTAAGAAATGAAAAGTAAATAGAAATGGATAGAATAATTATCAAAGAAGGGCTGCGGAAGTGTTGTAGAATGATCCTTCAAGTGATGATGGATTCGGCCTCCAATGGTGATGATGGACGAATGCCTTGTTGAGGATGAAGGATAATTCAAAGATGAAGAAATGGAAATTTATAAGTTGGTGATAATATAGGCGTGCTATGGTGATGGAATATGGTGATGATATAGGCGTGATAATGGTGATGGACTATGGTGATGATATAGGCGTGATAATGGTGATGGAATATGGTGATGATATAGGCGTGATAATGGTGATGGACTATGGTGATGATATAGGTGTGATAATTGTGATGGACAGATTGTATCTTATAAAACTAAAAAGGAACCAATGCTATAAAGGAGCAAAGACCCGTTTCTTATAAGTTCTATAAGGGATGGTATGAAAGGACTTTGACCCACTAGTTATTTAAACTAGGAACCAGAAGTATCAAGGTGAAGGAATGACGCCACAAGCTTTAGAAAGGCTTGCTTAATCGATATAGTTCTAAAAAGAACTTGAAGAGAGAATAATCTCACAAAAGGATTTGAATTATCAAAGGGTTCGTTTACAAATGAATGCCAAAGCCTATTTATAGATTTGTAAAGGCTTGGCCGAATAAATACATGCCTTTTCGGCAAAGTTCATGTCTTAAAACGAAAATAAATGATGCTTGGATGAGGGGAGATGTCTTTGGCCGAATGGTTCCCATATCTCTTCATCTTGGCGCCAACTTGAAGCATGATGATGTTTAGGCCGAATAGAGAGAAGCCTCTTTATTTTGGCGCCTATTTCATTCACATGCAAAGCACATGGGTGGCTCGTCATGTGGCACTCACATGGATGGTGTAGAATGCTTAAGGCGTGGACTCCTCCATGGCGTGAAGATGAACAGCAACTTAGGCGTGACTTGGCATCAAACATGTGTCTAGGTGACATGGCATCAATGGGGCAGCAACTAATTATGAAAGGTCACATTTGTGTGAAACAACCTTTCATCATTTGAGCTACTTCCCATGAGTTTGAGCTGAAGTTGAGCTGGCCATAGATGAAGGACATGTGTACAAGTCATAGGACAACTCCTTGTGAAAAGGCACTTCTCGGAATGGCAACTCTTCGCGGAAAGGTACGAATTCATAAAATTCGACCTAGACCATATTTGTAGTGCTCTATGTGGTGAAGATGATGGTGCAACTCTCCAGCTGAAATGAAGTCTCTAGCTGGCTCAAAAGTCCAGCTCAAGTGAGATATGAGCTCGGGGGTCAGCTAGCAACTTTTCACCATTTGTTCTTTATGATCTCCTGAGTCATCCTATGTAAGATTTCCTAGCTTATTGATTCCAATTCTAGCTTTAAGTCAGCTCCCATGATGTGGCCGAACATGTACCTACAAAAGAAAGCATTTATAAGCTAAGTAATATAAGATATAAATATGTGGTTCATAACAATAACTTCATACATTCATAATATCATCATCATAACTATAATTATAATGTATGTAAGCTATTATCATAACTACGGTATAAAGAAATATTAAGTTAAGAAAAATCCCCCTTTGAATATTGAGAAAGGTTAGAGATGCAAGTCCATTTTTTACACTGAATCGGATCACATCAACATGGCAATAAATAAAGGCCATTATGAGGAAAATGTTTGTGCCTACTCACTATCACTGAGATCTTTATCATAAGCTACCATATCTTAAACAAGGAAGCAAGAGCGTTGAAGATTATTTCAAAGAGATAGAGATAGCCATGATTCGAGCCAATGGTGATGAAGTCAGAGAAGTAACCATGGCAAGGTTTTTATCTGGCCCAAATCCTGACATTGCTAAATCTTGTTGAATTAAAGCATTATGTAGATATTGAGGAGATATTACATATGGCCATGAAAATTGAACGACAAATTAAAAGAAAAGCCTTCAACCAGAGTAGTCCAAATTTGACCACCAAATGAAAACAAGAGCCTAATACTTTCCGGAAGCCAACTCCAATCCCAGCAAAGGATCGTGCAGAGGTAACCAAAACTATAAAAGTGGGTGAATCTAACAAGGGTAAAGAGAAGCAAACCAACACTTTTGAGAGGTCCAGAGACATCATATGTTTCAAGTGTTTTGGAAAAGGACATGTTGCCAATCAATGTCCAAACCAAAATGCTATGATAATACTTGATAAAGGAGATGTTGTCTAAGATTCTGAAGAACCTATATATGATGAGGAACCTGAAGAAATCAAGACAAAGAATCAGAAGAAAATGCAGACCATGGAGAAATGTTTATTTTAAAAGGTGCCTACAATCACAAACATTTCAAGAGGATTTACAAAGAAACAACATTTTCCATACCAGGTGCCATGTCAAGGATAAAGTTTGTAAAATGATTATAGATGGAGAGAGTTGCATAAACGTAGCCAGCACTCTTATGGTTGAAAAACTTGGTTTGCCAACATCAAAGCATCCAACTTCATATAAACTCCAATGGCTTAATGAAGGAGGTGAGTTAAACGTTACCAAACAGGTTCTAATTCCTTTTTCAGTTTGTAGGTACAAGGATGAGGTGTATTGTGACATTGTCCCTATGCATGCTAGCCACATTCTACTTTGTAGACCATGGTAGTATGACAAAAGGGTCATTCATGATTGTTATCACAATCAGTACACCTTTAAGCATGAAGGATGCAAGGTAACCTTGGTGACTTTGACGCCTAAAGAAGTACAACAAGATCAATTGCATATGCAAAAAAGTGTACAAGCATGGCACAAAGACAAACCAACAATGAAGAATGAAGAAGGACGAAACATGAAACCAAACTTCTTCATGAAGAAACATGATGTTTCATTGCTGGAAAATGAAGGGTCTCCTACGAAAAATGGTAATAGTTAGGATTCAAAGTCATAACTCTTCACCAAGGGTCTTAATCCTCAAAAGGTAAGTATCTATTCACTTGAAACCTCATCTCTCCTCACTTTTTAGGTCCAACCACATGAAAGGTCACTTCCAAAAGGGATATCCCTAGAAGAAGATCATTCCCAAAAGGTACCTATTGGTAAATTATATGCCAAAGAAAGGCCTAAAAGGAGATCTTGTGAAAGGGTACCTATTGGAAGAACACATTCATTATAATGATGCTTTCTTTTAGCAAAGAAATGTGAAGCTATGCAAGGACAAAATGTTAAACAAATCAAAGGTTTTGATTTGAGGACAAATCACCCTAAAGAATGGGGGATGATGCAAGCACATTTTCACCTATAAAGGGAGTACTCTTGAACACTTTTATGTTATATTTACTTTATACTAGTTTAATGATATATTCTATTATGATACATCTCATATTAAGGTTACTAGTTATGTAGTTAATAAATAACTTAGTATGAACACATCATGCACATTGTTATTTTAATATGTTAAGCATGTTAGAATAATCTTGCAATCATATTAAGCATGATTCATCACATTTATATCATGGCAGCATACCTATCATTCATTTTATTAGCCCATATGCATTCATTTAGCTCTTAGGCTTTATACATTAGCTCACACATATTATATGATGATATATTTAGCTCATGACATGCAATCATAGTTCACAATACCATAATCATGCATGGCAGCAAGGTATTTAGCTCATACAAGCTCAATGCCATGGAATTACCTTGTTTCTTTGCACGTGTAGGTACATTGGAGCATGACACATGTTAGGGTAGCTTGGTGGATTATTTGGACATCATACGCAACTCACAAATAGCTCACAAAGTACATGGCAGCTCGTGGAACACTAAGGAAAGCTCAACTCAGTTGGAGGAGCTCAAGGCTAGCTAATCTCAGCTAGTTGGACTATTTGAAGCTTAGTTGCTAAAACTGATATCAATAGTAGCTGAATATAGTTGAATATGTTGTTATGAAGCTTGCAAGGTCTCGGCTAGGAAGCTCATTCACAACTAACCCCTTGCTTGTTAGCTTGCTACCTAGTTACACACTCAAGAAAGCTTGGAGGAAGACCATGCACGCCCAAGATGATGCACATGACCAGCCTTCATCCCATGCACAAGGCTGCACCACAAGGCTCCCTAGAACACCCATGTGCGTGCCATATGACCAGCAACCATGTGACTTGCGTGTGGTCTCATTTAGGCGCCAAGATGAATGGATACATCACCATTCAGCCAAGCACTCCCTTCTCTTCAACTAGGCGCCAATATCAATAGCAAAGGGGACCATTCAGCCAAGGGTTATTACCCTTCATTTAGGACTGAACCATCATCTCTTTTAGCATTTAAATTATGTCTTTATAGGGAGACACAAGGGCTGGTCGAACCACCACGTACCTATTCAGCCATGCCCCTCTAAAACCTATAAATAGGCTATCATAATTCATTTGTAACCAGATCTTTTTAATTAATTAAAGTGAGATTATTCTCTTTGCCTAAGTCCTTGTGACTTTTATCGACTTATCAAGTATTTTAATACTTGTGGTGTCAACCCCTTCCCTTGATACTTGTGGTTCCTATCTCTATATAGATAGTGGGTCTAAGTCCTTTATTACCACCCCTTAAAGAAACAATATAAAGTCTGGGTCTTTGCTCTTTATAACATTGGTTCTTCTTTGAGTCTTCTTTAAGATACTACCCTTACAACCATTCCATTGTTTCATCAACCTATCCATAGCCATAACATCCTTCCGCTACAATCTCTCATATCATAAATAGCCTACCTATTCACCTTTACATCTACCACCAAACCATTTATTTGAGCCATTCACTTATGCAGATTTTTTGCTTCCTTCCTAGATCCACAATCAATTGAAAAGGTAGAATTACCTTACATCAAGGTATCAGGTAAACCTGGTGAAAATCACTGGGTTGTGGTTAAAAATATCCTTATGTACTTAAAAAGAACTAAGGATACATTTCTTGTCTATAGAGGTAAAGAAGAGCTTAGTGTAAAAGGTTATACTGATGCCAGTTTCCAAACTGACAAGGATGACTCACGATCATAATCAGGTTTTATTTTTTTATCTTAATGAAAGTGTTATGAGCTGGAAAAGTTCGAAGTAAGACATAGTAGATGATTTTACAACAGAGGTTGAATACATTGCAACCAATGAAGCAGCAAAAGAGGTTGTTTGGATCAAGAAGTTCATATTTGAACTAGGGGTTTTTCCTAGCATATTAGATGCAATAGAACTCCGTTGTGACAATAATGGAGCCATTCCACAAGCAAAGGAACCCATATCTCATCAACGGTCCAAACATATTCTTAGGCGCTTTCATCTCATTCGAGATATTATAGATTGAAGAGATATGCAAATATGCAGAGTACACATGGATGACAACATTGTTGATCCCTTATCGAAGCCTCTTACACAGCAAACGCATGATCGTCACACTGAGTCACTCGGTATTAGATATGTGAGTGATTTATCTTAGTGCTAGTGGGAGATTGTTAGAGTATGCCCAAAGACCAATCATATGATGATTGTAATGAAACCTTTTATTTACCGATTTTATTGAATAACGACATTTTCTCTTTTATTTTCAGTTATATATATATATATATATAATGTGAGCACACTAACGCCATCTTCAAAGGACATGGAAGTGATGCCACAAGGACCAATCACTCGATCAAGGGCTAAATTGTTCAGGGAAGCTCTTACATCTAAATGCATTAAAACCTTTGAATCCTTTAAAAATGCATCCCCAAATAATAGATTATATACTATGTTGCATGTTAACATATAATATAATCTATGAACTACATCTTTATATATTTATAATTAGCTTATATTGTGATTTCTTTTGTAGGTACATAGGCGGCCACATGATGGGAGCTAACTTAAAGCTAGCATTGGAGTCCAAGAGCTATGGAAACATGACTAGGATAACTCTGGGATAGCTAAAGAACATTTTGGGACAAAGTTTTAAGCTACCCTCCGAGCTCATAGCTGACTTAAGCTGAACTTTTGAGATAGCTAGACATCTAATTTCAGCTGGAGAGTTGCGCCATCATCACCACCATATAGAGTACTTCAATTATGGCCTAGGTCAATTTTTGTGGAATCGTGACTTTTCACGAATAGTTGTCATTCCAAGAGGTGCCCTTTCACAAGGAGATGTCCAAAGACTCACCTACATGTCATTCATCTATGGCCAGCTTATCTTCAGCTCATACACATGGGAAGTTGCACAATTGATGAAAGGTTACCTTACACATAATTTGATGTAAGGTGATCTACACGCTTTGGTGGAAGGGAGTAGAATGTTAATGATGGATGATGATGAAATGGCAATGGTGGTGATGTTGTATCTCAAACACGCCAAAGAGGAAACTATGCTATGAAGCACAATCCCGGTCTTCACAAACTTGCTTGAGGTGTGGTGATAGTGTCTTCAACCCACTAGATATCAATCTAGGAATTTTGGAATCAGGATGGAAGGAATGACGCCACAAGTATAGGAACTATACTTGTTTAATCGATAAAGTTCACAAAGAACTTTGAAGAGAAATAACTCACAAGAGTAATTTTTATATATATGAGATGATATGAGTACAAATGAAGGAAAGCCACTCTATTTATAGGAAATGAGAGGGCTTGGCCGAATGGTTACATAATGTTTCGTCTAGATACATGACTTTAGGAAGATACATAATGCTTCAAATGAATGATTAAGTCCTTTGGGCTTGTGATGGTTCAGCTAACCCTTCATGAAGGGGCTTGATGATTCGGCAATGATGAGAGAACATCTCCCTTGGCCGAATGGTGCTTTGTCTCCTCATGTTGGCACCAAAAACTCTCATATGCATGGCATGTGTGTGGCCGAATAGACATGGAGCTTTTATATCATGTTCCTTGCTGTTTTAAACCTCCAATTATTACAATGTCTTCATCAGCATGCTCTTGGATGTAAAGGCATCTTCATGGGCAGCATCATTCATGAAAGGTCACAATGTTTGAGAAAAGTGTCCCTTCATGTTTGAGCTACTTATGGTGTGAATGAGCTAAAGGTGAGCTGGCCATAGGTGACTTGTAGCATGGTGAATATTATGGCAGCTCCTTGTGAAAATGTACCTCTTGAGTTGGCAACTATTCGCGAAAAGGTACGATTTCACAAATTTTGACTTAGGACATATTTGAAGTGTCCTAAGTGGTGATGATGATGGTGCAACTTCCCAACTGAAATGAGGTCATCTTGTAGCTCAAATCTTCAGCTCAATCCAGCTATGAGCTCACGACATCTAGACAATTTCTCACCATTTTAATCATTAGGCTCTCTTAATCGTTCCCATGTAAGTATCCTTACTGTTGCATGCTCCATTTAGCTCCAATGTAGCTCCCAAGTATTGGCCGAATGTGGCTACATGCATAACATAAAGAAATAAACTAAGTAAATGAACTTATATAATGTATAATATAAGAATGTAAACTATAGTATATAATAACTTATATCTCATATATTAATGATTAAGTTATTATAATAACCATAGATATTATATGTATGAAAATAACTACGAAATAACATATATATATATATATATATGTGTGTGTAGAGTTAGAAAGTTTCTTCCCTTGTAAGGGTGGAATAGACTTGGTAAACATGACGATGAATTGGATCACATCATCCTCCCCTTCTTTTATTCGATTTTTCCTCAAATCGAAAAATATTCTTTTCATTGAGTCATTCCATTCGTTATGTACCTTTATGAAAAGGTTCATATCTTTTGAAAGAATGCCTTGTAAGTTCTTGATCTGAAATAGAGAAAACTTTCATTAGTATGAATGTGATCAAACAAATTTTAAGTTAAGAAATACTTCCTAAAAAATGTAGATTCAAAGTTCATGTCTATTGAAGACATTTGTCTTTGAATGTTGGTGCCCTTTTGTATTCCAAAAATCATGCTCCTTTCCATAGATAGATGCATTGATTCATGAAAGGTGATGACTCTTGGAATGGTGATGTCCTCATAAGTCACACCCTTTAGATGAAAAATCTTTTCCCTTTGGTTTTCAATAGGCATGACTCTTGATTCTTGATGTATCACGTCCTTTGGATGAAGAGTTACCATTCTTTGCTCTTCAATAGTCACACCTTTTGGATCTTGAAAAGTCATATCCTTTAGTTCACCAAATTGATGGATTGTGTTGCTTTGTTCATCCTGCAAATCAAAGGAAACTCTTGTATTGTTAAGGTTAGAAAAATCATCATCAACTTTGCGTCTTGTCATTAGACATCTTTGTAACAAGCACTTGTTTTTGGGTATTAACTTCAATTTTTCTTTCCTCATGGTTGAATGAATACTTATTGGTAAAACAATCATGAATGGTCCTCCTATCATATTGCCATGGTCTTCCAAGGAGTAAATGTCTAGCATGCATAGGAACAACATTGCACATAACCTCATCCTTGTAATTACCAATGGAGAAAAGAACCATCACCTGTTTGTTGACATTAAGTTCTCCTCGTTCATTTAACCATTGTAATTTGTAGGGACTTGGATTCTTCAACGTTTTTAATCCCAATTTCTCCACCATAATGGTACTAATGGTACTTGCCACGTTGGTACAACTTCCACCGTCTATGATCATGAAACACACCTTTTCATTCACATGGCAGCGTGTATGAAAGATGTTTTCCAGTTGTGCATTGTCCTCTACCACTTGAGCACTTAGACATCTTTTTACCACTAGGGCTTCACCATCCACCGGAGCACCAATTTCGGCTTCTTCCTCAACTTCTGTTGGTGGTGGTGGCGCTTCTTCTTCTTCATGGTCAGATTCAATCTCACCATTTCCAAGTAGTAGCATGGTGTTTCGATTGGGACATTGTGTGGATACATGCCCCCTCCCAAGACATTTAAAACAACGGATGTCTATTGATCGTTCAGGGATCTCTTTTCCTCGATTATCCTTGCTGAGTTGGGAAGCATTTGAGGATTTAGCCTTTTCCTTGATAGGAGTAGGAGTAGTGATATAGTTTAACCTAGTCTCATTTGGATGGATGGTGAAATCAAGGTTGTACCTTTGATTGTTTCTCTCTAGGAAAGCAACAAGGATCCTACACAAACAAGAAAGCTGAAAAAATAGTTAAATAGAAGTAATGAAATAGAAAGATAAATACGGCAGCGGAATATATATATAAAATGGTGATATGTTTAAAGGAAATGATGAAGTATGGTAATGGAAGTAGAATGAAGATGATGGAAATGAATATGAAAAGTAGTATCTCAAAGAACACTCAAAGAAGAACCAATGTTAAAGAACAAAGATCCAGACTTTATATTGCTTCTTTAAGGGATGGTAAACAAGGACTTTGACCCACTATTTATAAAGAGATAGGAACCAGAAGTATCAGGGTGAAATAGATAGGGGTGACGCGACAAGCATAAGCTTGATAAGTCGATAAAGTTCACTTAAGAACTAAAGAGAGAAACTCTCACAAATATTTGATTAAACAAAGTGAATTGCCTTTTTTACAAATGAAATGGAAAGCTATTTATAGGCCTAAGAGATGTCTAGGATGCAGATACAAGATTTAAAGATTGAGCATTCATGGATGAATGTTCATCCTTAAGTAGATACAATGTACGTCCTCTATGCAAGTTCATGGACTAATAAAATAAATGAATGTTCATTCATTTAAGTGAATACATCTTCATAGCCAAATTCATCCTATATTGATATGAACATGTTGGTTCATTTCCTTGTATGAATTTGGAGGAATGTTTCATTGTATGTTCGGCCCCCTTTGGAATGCATGCACCAAGTGTGAACGTGACTCATAGGCTCCCTTCATGCACTTGGATTTGGTGAATTAGTTTGAAAATAATGCATCCATCTCCATTGAATGTGAACAAGTCCTTTAACCTCCTTGTATGATTGTACACGCCATAAATGGATTCATGAAGGTGGAAATGCATCAGGTGTGAACATGGCTCTTCATTTGGTTGTAAATCCCGTACTTATTTCCAGCCTGCACTATCTTCAGTAATCTGGACATATCCTGGGATACAAATATCTGATTGATACGATTCAAAGTGAGTTGGAAACTTAAGAGATAGGGGATTAAATGTTAAGAAGACTTCATCACCCAAAGATGCTTGGAACATGTTCATAATTGACGATCAATCTGATTGACGTGAACTGTCCATCCAACTCTTCAATTGCCTTTAGTCTACTTAGCATCCAATGTACCTAGACAAAGTATGTAAACAAATAATTAGATAGGAATTGAGATATTATAATTATGAATGAATTCTGCCACCTATGTTATGAATTCATATGCATTGAACGAGTTATATAAAGATGTGAATTAATAAGTCATGCATGAATATCATATATTATACATATAAATGACAGCATATAACATTCAAGCATAATTAAGAATAAGATAAACATATTCACATGACATGTAATGCATAAATAAGTAAATAAATAATAAAATAAGGCAAGACTCCCTTAGAATCAACAAGGTAGAATGTCCATGAAGTGATCATGTGTTGAAGAAGTTTGGTCCTTCGCATGATCGCATCATTCCCCCATTCTTTAGAGCGATTTGTCCTCAAATCGAATGCTTCTGTCATTGATTGATTGATTGGTGTAAGAAATTATGAATGAAGATCATTATGCCTTTTAGGTTATGCATGAATTTCTTTGAATCCTTCAAGTAGGTAAGTCACCCCAACTTTAGTCTTTGTACCCTTCCACATTATGAATCTTGAATAGTTGGATAATGCTCGTTTCTTTTCCTTGAATTGATGATCACAAGAAAGAACACTTCCACGTAAATGATTCAACGTGGTGTAAAATAGAAATAAGTTAGAACATGAAGCATTATTAACAATGTGAATGAACGTACAAGATTCACTAAGGTTCATTAATGGAATTTGGTTCGTTGAAACTTCCCTTTCATAAGGTTCATTGAATATTGAATATGAAGTGAATGTACTTCGAATGTCGAAGAGCACATTCTTTGGAATACCAAATGTTCCAACCTTTGGAACTTCAATGGACAAATGTGATTCACCAATTTGTAATGATATGGCCTTTGGAATAACCTGCAAATCAAAAGAAAGTAGGAAGAAAAGATTGATTAGTAGAAAGTAAAACTTCCTTCTCCTCACATTCTTTTCTCTCATGCTCATGTTTGTTTTGAATTCTCTCTTCAATCTCACTCTCATGTTTTACAACACACTCATCTTCACTCTTAATGCTCTTACTCTCATTTTGTATTACTCCAATGGCCTTCTCACGTAAAATCACACTCTCATTTTCAACTCCAAATGTCTTGGTTTTCTCACGATGCTCATCAATGTTTTTCTTCAGTTGAGTTTGGTCTTCATTCACTCGGCTATGAGATAATGGAGTCAAGATGAATTTTCTTTCATTGTGGTAGAATGACTACCGATTTGTGAATCCATCATGGACAGCTCATTTGTCAAATTACCAAGGTCGACCAAAAAGAAGATGGCTTGAATTTATGGAAGCAACATCACACAAGACTTCATCTTCATATCTCCCAATTGAAAAGGGCACAAGTACTTGCTCTATAACTTCTAACTCTTCATCTTGATTAAATCCTTGGAAAATATATGGATTGGGGATGTTTGAACGTTATAAGTCCCAACTTCTCTACCATATATGTGCTAGCAAGGTTTGCACAACTTCCACTATCAATGGCTACAAGATATACTTTGCCATCTTTACCGTTTACATGGCAACGAGTATGAAATGCATTCTCTCTTTGTTAAATGTTATCCATTGCTTGGGAAGAGGAAAGATCAAATAACATTGTTAATAAAAATTTGAAATGTGAAAATTAGGACCTTACCAAATTTCACAAAACAAAACCTCACGGTCACTCCAAAAAAAATTGTGATGTCACTCCACTCAAGCACTCGTGTTTCAATCGGGAATATGTCTTTGGCTTTTGTAATTCCCCTTATAATCTCACAAACTCGATTAGCCTTTTTTCCACTCGTTCCTTTCTTGTAAAGTTCTTAAAAGAACTAACTCGAGACCTTTCAAGTGCTATGGACGTCGGCTGAAAAATTTGTTAGTGTAGAGGAAAAAATAGAAAGGTAGAAAGATTAAATAATGAAGGGTGGTCTTATAAAAAGAAGAAAAAGAAAGAAAGGTTCACTTACTATGCAAAGATACTCACCACCTTCCTAGAAGAAACAATCAAAGGTCTTGAAACTTCTTTAGCATCGATTGGAAAGATGTTGCTTGTCACCTTTGGCACCTCTTTGCATTTTTCTTTCTTTGTTTCATTTCTTTAGTTTTTTTTCACTTGGAATCCCGTGTTGATGTTGGGATTAACTTGGTGATTGTTTTTTGCACTTCTCTTTTTGATTTTCTTTTTATTTAATGGTAGGATGTTACTTTTGCTTGTTCTTGTTTAGCTCTGATTACCATATGATAATATTCAACCTAGCCTCACTTGGATGGATGGTGAAATCAAGGTTGTACCTTTGATTGTTTCAATCTAGGAAAGCAACAAGGATCCTACACAAACAAGAAAGCTAAAAAAATAGTTAAATAGAAGTAATGAAATGGAAAGATAAATATGGCAGTGGAAAATATATATAAGATGGTGATATGTTTAAAGGAAATGATGAAGTATGGTAATGGAAGAAGAATGAAGGTGATGGAGATGAATATGAAAAGTAGTATCTCAAAGAAGACTCAAAGAAGAACCAATGTTAAAGAACAAAGACCCAGACTTTATATTGCTTATTTAAGGGATGGTAAACAAGGACTTTGACCCACTATCTATAAAGAGATAGGAACCAGAAGTATCAGGGTGAAATAGATAGGGGTGACGCGACAAGCATAAGCTTGATAAGTTGATAAAGTTCACTTAAGAACTAAAGAGAGAAATTCTCACAAATATTTGATTAAACAAAGTGAATTGCCTTTTTTACAAATGAAATGGAAAGATATTTATAGGCCTACGAGATGTCTAGGATGCACATACAAGATTTAATAATTGAACATTCATGGATGAATGTTCATCCTTAAGTAGATACAATGTACGTCCCCTATGCAAGTTCATGGACTAATAAAATAAATGAATGTTCATCCATTTAAGTGAATACATCTTCATAGCCGAATTAATCGTATATTGATATGAACATGTTGGTTCATTTCCTTGCACGAATTTGGAGGAATGTTTCATTGTATGTTCGGCTCCCTTCATGCACTTGGATTTGGTGAATGAGTTTGAAAATAATGCACCCATCTCCCTTGAATGTGAACAAGTCCTTTAACCTCCTTGTATGATTGTACACGCCATAAATGGATTCATGAAGGTGTAAATGCATCAGGTGTGAACATGGCTCTTCATTTGGTTGTAAATCCCGTACTTATTTCCAGCCTGCACTGTCTTCAGTAATCTGGACATATCTTGGGTTCCCAATATCAGATTGATACGATTCAAAGTGCGTTGGAAACTTAAGAGATAGGGGATTAAATGTTAAGAAGACTTCATCACCCAAGGATTTCTGGAACATGTTCATAAATGACGATCAATCTGACTGACGTGAACTGTCCATCCAACTCTTCAATTGCCTTTAGTCTACTTAGCATCCAATGTACCTAGACAAAGTATGTAAACAAATAATTAGATAGGAATTGAGCTATTATAATTATGAATGCATTATGCCACCTATTTTATGAATGCATATGCATTGAACGAGTTATATAAAGATGTGAATTAATAAGTCATGCATGAATATCATATATTATACATATAAATGACAGCATATAACATTCAAGCATAATTAAGAATAAGATAAACATATTCACATGACATGTAATGCATAAATAAGTAAATAAATAATAAAATAAGGCAAGACTCCCTTAGAATCAACAAGGTAGAATGTCCATGAAGTGATCATGTGTTGAAGAAGTTTGGTCCTTGGCATGATCGCATCATTCCCCCCTTCTTTAGAGAAATTTGTCCTCAAATCGAATGCTTATGTCATTGATTGATTGATTGGTGTAAGAAATGATGAATGAAGATCATTATGCCTTTTAGGGTATGCATGAATTTCTTAGAATCCTTCAAGTAGGTAAGTCACCCCAACTTTAGTCTTTGTACCCTTACACATTATGAATCTTGAATAGTTGGATAATGCTCGTTTCTTTTCCTTGAATTGATGATCACAAGCAAGAACACTTCCACGTAAATGATTCAACGTGCTGTAAAATAGAAATAAGTTAGAACATGAAGCATCATTAACAATGTGAATGAACGTACAAGATTCACTAAGGTTCATGAATGGAATTTGGTTCGTTGAAACTTCCCTTTCATAAGGTTCATTGAATATTGAATTTGGAGTGAATGTACTTCGAATGTCAAAGAGCACATTCTTTGGAATACCAAATGTTCCAACCTTTGGAACTTCAACGGACAAATGTGATTCACCAATTTGCAATGATATGGCCTTTGGAATAACCTGCAAATCAAAAGAAAGAATAGGAAGAAAAGATTGATTAGAAGAAAGTAAAACTTCCTTCTCCTCACATTCTTTTCTCTCATGCTCATGTTTGTTTTGAATTCTCTCTTCAATCTCACTCTCATGTTTTACAACACACTCATCTTCACTCTTAGTGCTCTTACTCTCATTTTGTATTACTCCAATGGCCTTCTCATGTAAAATTACACTCTCATTTTCAACTCCAAATGTCTTGGTTTTCTCACGATGTTCATCAATGTTTTTTCTTCAGTTGAGTTTAGTCTTTCATTGTGGTAGAATGACTACCGATTTGTGAATCCATCATGGACAGCTCGTTTGTCAAATTGCCAAGGTAGACCAAAAAGAAGATGGCTTGAATTTATGGAAGCAACATCACACAAGACTTCATCTTCATATCTCCCAATTGAAAAGGGCACAAGTACTTGGTCTATAACTTCTAACTCTTCATCATGATTAAATCCTTGGAAAACATATGGATTAGGATGTTTGAACATTGTAAGTCCCAACTTCTCTACCATATATGTGCTATCAAGGTTTGCACAACTTCCACTATCAATGGCTACAAGACATACTTTTTCAACATTACCGTTTACATGGCAATGAGTATGAAATGCATTCTCTCTTTGTTGAAAGTTCTCCATTGCTTGGGAAGAGGAAAGATCAAATAACATTGTTAATAAAAATTTGAAATGTGAAAATTAGGAAATTACCAAATTTCACACAACAAAACCTCACAGTCACTCCAAAATAAATTGTGATGTCACTCCACTCAAGCACTTGTGTTTCACTCGGGAATATGTCTTTGGCTTTTTTAATTCCACTTATAATCTCACAAACTCGATTAGCCTTTTTTCCACTCGTTCCTTTCTTGTAAAGTTCTTAAAAGAACTAACTCGAGACCTTTCAAGTGCTCTGGACGTCGGCTAAAAAATTTGTTAGTGTAGAGGAATAAATATGATGTGATCCGATTCAGCATCAAAAATGGACTTGCATCTCCAACCTTTCTCAATGTTCAAAGGGGGATTTTCTTTAACTTAATCTTTCTTTATACCATAGTTATGATAATGGCTTACATACATTATATTTATAGTTATGATGATGATATTATGAATGTATGAAGTTATTATTATGAACCACATATTTATATCTTATATTACTTAGCTTATAAATGCTTTCTTTTGTAGGTACATGTTCGGCCACATCATGGGAGCTGATTTAAAGCTAGAATTGAAGTCAATGAGCTAGGAAACCTTACATAGGATGACTTGGGAGATCATGAAGAACAAATGGTGAAAAGTTATCAGCTGACCCCCGAGCTCATAGCTCACTTGAGCTGGACTTTTGAGCTAGCTAGAGACTTCATTTCAGCTGGAGAGTTGCACCATCATCTTCACCACACAGAGCACTACAAATATGGTCTAGGTCAAATTTTGTGAATTCGTACCTTTTCGCGAAGAGTTGCCAATCCGAGAAGTGACCTTTCACAAGGAGCTGTCCTATGACTCATCTTCATGCAATTCATCTATGGCCAGCTCATCTTCAGCTCAAACTCATGGGAAGTAGCTCAAATGATGAAAGGTTGTTTCACACAAATGTGACCTTTCATAATTAGTTGCTGCCCCATTGATGCCAAGTCACCTAGACACATGTTTGATGCCAAGTCACGCCTAAGTTGCTGTTCATCTACACACCATGGAAGAGTCCACGCCTTAAGCATTCAACACCAACCATATGAGTGCCACATGACCAGCCACCCATGTGCTTTGCATGTGAATGAATTAGGCGCCAAGATGAAAAGGCTTCTCTCTATTCGGCCTAAACATCATCATGTTTCAAATTGGCGCCAATATGAAGAGTTATGGGAACCATTCGGCCAAAGACATCTCCCCTCATCCAAGCATCATTTATTTTCGATTTAAGACATGTACTTTGCCGAAAAGGCATCTATTTATTCGGCCAAGCCTTTACAAAACTATAAATAGGCTTTGGCATTCATTTGTAAACTAAACCCTTTGATAATTAAAAAAAATCCTTTTGTGAGATTATTCTCTCTTCAAGTTCTTTTTAGAACTATATCGATTAAGCAAGCCTTTTCTAAAGCTTGTGGCGTCATTCCCTCATTGATACTTCTGGTTCCTAGTTTAAATAACTAGTGGGTCAAAGTACTTTCATACCATCCCTTATAGAACTTATAAGAAACGGGTCTTTGCTCCTTTATAGCATTGGTTCCTTCTTAGTTTTATAAGATACAATCTTTCCATCACCATTATCACGCCTATATCATCACCATATTCCATCACCATATCACGCCAATAACATCATCCTTCCATTACCATTTCATCACCATTAAATCATCCTTCATTCATCAACAAGGCATACTTCATCACCACCATTGGAGGCTGAAGTCAACATCACTTGAAGGAGATTTATCAACTATCTTCCGCTTCCATTACTCATTATTTAAATAGCCTACCAATTCACCCATACGTCTACCACCCTTAACCATTCTACTTTGAGCCATTCACTTTGCAGGTTGTTTTGCTTCCTTCCTAGATCCACAATCATTTGAAAAGGTACAAGTACCATACATCAAGCGGTAATCAGAGCTTTGGTGGATTGACATTAAAAGTGCTACAACAAAAAGCAACAAGAAAGAAAAAAACAAAAGAGACAAGAAAAGACTCCTACAACAAATTTGGAGTGCAAAAAAAAAAGAAGAAAAGAAGAAATTCAAAAGCAAAAGAAAAGTGAAGCAAGTTGCAAAGTACACTCAAAGAGAAGCACCATACAATCTGCCCAACATCAAACTTGAAGGAGGTATCCTTGTTGTTTCTTGTGAAGGAAGATAGTAAGTGTTGCAACTTGAGTTGTAAGTTATCTTCACTTTCATACTATTTCATTTCTTATTCTTTCATCTTTTCTTTTCATTACCTTATCATTTTTTTTAACCTTTTCTATCCTACTTTATCATAACCATATCCTATACCTTAACCATTTCTAAACAGACGCACAAACTAAAGAAACTTGCTCAATCTTGAGTTAGTTATTTAAAAGGACCCACAAGAGAGAATTGAGCGGTAAAAGGCAAACGAGAGGGTGAGATCAGAAGGGGGATCAGAAAAAGCGAAGGATCATATCCCCGAGTGCAAACACGAGAGTGAGTGGAGTGCAATCTAAATTTTCTTGGAGAGACCACGTGAGGTTTTTGTGAGTGTGCTGGTAAGGTTTTTAAATTATTTTATTTCACTAACCATGTCTCAAAGTCCCCGAGGAAATGCAGGAACACCAAACTTACAAATGCAGGCACTCATTGGTGAAATGATGAGAATGTTTCGTGAAGAGTTCGATGCTCTTCATGAAAAGATAGATCAACGCCATGATTTACCACCAACCCGACATAATGGAGCCAATAGAAGGCAACAACAACCACCCCCTCCAGAAGAAGATGTTCAAGAAAATTTTGATGAGGGTGAACAAGCAGCATTCCAAGGCCCTAGACGTGCCATTATTGATGACAATTTGAGCAACATTAAGATCAAAATTCCTCAATTCCAAGGAAAGACTGATCCTGAAGCCTATCTTGAATGGAAAAACAAAGTGGAACATGTTTTTAGTTGCCATAACTATTCCGAGATGAAGAAAGTAAGATTGGCAGCCATGGAGTTTATAGACTATGCCTTAATATGGTGGGATCAACTTACCATTAACCGAAGGAGGAATGGAGAACGACCGGTCTCAACTTGGCATGAAATGAAAGGTATTATGAGAAAACGATTCATTCCTGTTCACTATCACCGTGACTTGTTTCAAAAGTTACAGAATCTTAAACAAGGCCATAGGAGTGTGGAGGACTACTACAAAGAGATGGAAGTGGCTATGATCCGAGTCAACATTGAGGAGGATCGTGAAGCAACTATGGCAAGATTCCTTGCTGGACATAATCCCGAAATTGCCAATACCTTAGAGTTGTATCATTACATCGAATTAGATGAGATGGTACAAATGGCAATGAAGATTGAAAGGCAACTGAAGAAGAGACATACATCTCGTAATGTTGCGCCAACACCATCAAAATGGAGTCCAAACATAAAGAAACCTACTCCTCCTGTTAAAGAACAAGCTGAATCTTCAAAGACTCAACAAGTAAGTAAATACCCCAACCGAGGAAAGCAAACCACTGAACGATCAAGAGACATTAGATGTTTTAAATGTCTTGGAAGGGGCCATATAGCTACACAATGTCCTAACCGGAATACCATGCTCTTACTTGGAAATGGTGAAATAGAATCAGAACCAGAAGAGGAAGAAGAGGCACCCATTGAAGTCAATGAAGAAATAACTCTTGTTGATCCCGTTGATCAAGGAGAAGCCTTGGTAATTAGAAGGAGTTTGAATCTTCAAGTTGCGGAAGACAATGCACAACGAGAGAACATATTCCATACCCGATGTCATATAAATGAAAAGGTATGTTTTGTTATCATAGACGGTGGAAGTTGTACTAATGTGGCTAGTACAATAATGGTGGAAAAACTTGGTTTGAAAACAATGAAGCACCCAAATCCATATAAGTTACAGTGGCTCAATGAACGAGGAGAACTCAACGTTAGCAAACAGGTGATAGTTCCTTTTTCCATTGGCAAATACAAAGATGAGGTTATGTGTGATGTTGTCCCTATGCACGCTAGCCATCTACTTCTTGGAAGGCCATGGCAATATGACAAAAGGACTATTCATGATTGTTTTACCAATCAATACTCGTTCAGCCATAAAGGAAAGAAGTTTATCCTAACTCCTTTAACGCCTAAACAAGTTCAGAATGATCAAGTTAGAATGAAACAGAGTGTTGAGGCTATGAGGAAAGGAAAAGTAACAACTGTGGAAGAAACTGATCCAAAAACAAGTGCTTATTCTTCAAAGTGCTTGATTCGAGAATGTCTATTGACAAAATGCAAGGTTAAAGATGATTATTCTAACTTTGAACATGCAGATTTTTCCTTTGACTTGCAGGATTTACCAAGAGGCACCAATTGCCAAAAGGAAGATTTAGGAGACGTGACCTTTGGGAACCCAAAAGATGTGTCCATTGAAAAGCAAAAGGACATCAATTTTCATTCAAAGAATGTGTCTTTAGAAGAACCAATGGACGTGACCTATGAGAATCCAATGATCATGCCTAATGGAGTATTAAAAGACACCACTTTTGGGATATCAAGGGACCACAATATTCAAAGCAAAATTACATGGGCATATCTCACTCAAGAGCCTAAAGAAGGGATCCCAATTTCTGACGAAACAACAACTATGGAATGGAGGAATGTTGAAAAGAAACCACCCTTCGATTTGATGACAAATCGCTTTAAAGAAGGGGGGATGATGTGATCCGATTCAACATCAAAAATGGACTTGCATCTCCAACCTTTCTCAATGTTCAAAGGGGGATTTTCTTTAACTTAATCTTTCTTTATACCATAGTTATGATAATGGCTTACATACATTATATTTATAGTTATGATGATGATATTATGAATGTATGAAGTTATTATTATGAACCACATATTTATATCTTATATTACTTAGCTTATAAATGCTTTCTTTTGTAGGTACATGTTCGGCCACATCATGGGAGCTGATTTAAAGCTAGAATTGAAGTCAATGAGCTAGGAAACCTTACATAGGATGACTTGGGAGATCATGAAGAACAAATGGAGAAAAGTTGTCAGCTGACCCTCGAGCTCATAGCTCACTTGAGCTGGACTTTTGAGCTAGCCAGAGACTTCATTTCAGCTGGAGAGTTGCACCATCATCTTCACCACACAGAGCACTACAAATATGGTCTAGGTCAAATTTTGTGAATTCGTACCTTTTCGCGAAGAGTTGCCAATCCGAGAAGTGACCTTTCACAAGGAGCTGTCCTATGACTCAACTTCATGCAATTCATCTATGGCCAGCTCATCTTCAGCTCAAACTCATGGGAAGTAGCTCAAATGATGAAAGGTTGTTTCACACAAATGTGACCTTTCATAATTAGTTGCTGCCCCATTGATGCCAAGTCACCTAGACACATGTTTGATGCCAAGTCACGCCTAAGTTGCTGTTCATCTACACACCATGGAAGAGTCCACGCCTTAAGCATTCAACACCAACCATATGAGTGCCACATGACCAGCCACCCATGTGCTTTGCATGTGAATGAATTAGGCGCCAAGATGAAAAGGCTTCTCTCTATTCGGCCTAAACATCATCATGTTTCAAATTGGCACCAAGATGAAGAGTTATGGGAACCATTCGGCCAAAGACATCTCCCCTCATCCAAGCATCATTTATTTTCGTTTTAAGACATGTACTTTGCCGAAAAGGCATCTATTTATTCGGCCAAGCCTTTACAAAACTATAAATAGGCTTTGGCATTCATTTGTAAACTAAACCCTTTGATAATTAAAAAAAATCCTTTTGTGAGATTATTCTCTCTTCAAGTTCTTTTTATAACTATATCGATTAAGCAAGCCTTTTCTAAAGCTTGTGGCGTCATTCCCTCATTGATACTTCTGGTTCCTAGTTTAAATAACTAGTGGGTCAAAGTACTTTCATACCATCCCTTATAGAACTTATAAGAAACGGGTCTTTGCTCCTTTATAGCATTGGTTCCTTCTTAGTTTTATAAGATACAATCTGTCCATCACCATTATCACGCCTATATCATCACCATATTCCATCACCATATCACGCCAATAACATCATCCTTCCATTACCATTTCATCACCATTAAATCATCCTTCATTCATCAACAAGGCATACTTCATCACCACCATTGGAGGCCGAAGTCAACATCACTTGAAGGAGATTTATTCAACACTTCCGCAGCCCATCTTTGATAACTATTCTATCCATTTCAAATCTTTCCATTTCTATTTACTTTTCATTTCTTAATTATCATATTACTTAATCAATTCTTCTTCTTTTTGTGCATATTACTTTCAATCCAAGGTGTAGCATTTGGTGTCTCTCCTAGATCGGGAAACAACAAGGTTGCCAACTTCTCCATCATTGAAGAAGCCTGGTTAGCCTCACATCAAAATAGAAAGGTAGAAAGATTAAATAATGAAGGGTGGTCTTATAAAAAGAAGAAAAAGAAAGAAAGGTTCACTTACTATGCAAAGATACTCACCACCTTCCTAGAAGAAACAATCAAAGGTCTTGAAACTTCTTTAGCATCGGTTGGAATGATGTTGCTTGTCACCTTTGGCACCTCTTTGTATTTTGCTTTCTTTGTTTCATTTCTTTAGTTTTTTTTTCAATTGGAATCCCGTGTTGATGTTGGGATTAACTTGCTGATTGTTTTTTGCACTTCTCTTTTTGATTTTCTTTTTATTTAATGGTAGGATGTTGCTTTTGTTTGTTCTTGTTTAGCTCTGATTACCATATGATAATGTTCAACCTAGCCTCACTTGGATGGATGGTGAAATCAAGGTTGTACCTTTGATTGTTTCAATCTAGGAAAGCAACAAGGATCCTACACAAACAAGAAAGCTAAAAAAATAGTTAAATAGAAGTAATGAAATGGAAAGATAAATATGGCAGAGGAATATATATATAAGATGGTGATATGTTTAAAGGAAATGATGAAGTATGGTAATGGAAGTAGAATGAAGGTGATGGAGATGAATATGAAAAGTAGTATCTCAAAGAAGAACCAATGTTAAAGAACAAAGACCCAGACTTTATATTGCTTCTTTAAGGGATGGTAAACAAGGACTTTGACCCACTATCTATAAAGAGATAGGAACCAGAAGTATCAGGGTGAAATAGATAGGGGTGATGCCCCAAGCATAAGCTTGATAAGTCGATAAAGTTCACTTAAGAACTAAAGAGAGAAATTCTCACAAATATTTGATTAAACAAAGTGAATTGCCTTTTTTACAAATGAAATGGAAAGCTATTTATAGGCCTAGGAGATGTCTAGGATGCACATACAAGATTTAATGATTGAACATTCATGGATGAATGTTCATCCTTAAGTAGATACAATGTACGTCCCCTATGCAAGTTCATGGACTAATAAAATAAATGAATGTTCATCCATTTAAGTGAATACATCTTCATAGCCGGATTCATCCTATATTGATATGAACATGTTGGTTCATTTCCTTGCATGAATTTGGAGGAATGTTTCATTGTATGTTCGGCCCCCTTTGGAATGCATGCACCAAGTGTGAACGTGACTCATAGGCTCCCTTCATGCACTTGGATTTAGTGAATGAGTTTGAAAATAATGCACCCATCTCCCTTGAATGTGAACAAGTCCTTTAACCTCCTTGTATGATTGTACACGCTATAAATGGATTCATGAAGGTGGAAATGCATCAGGTGTGAACATGGCTCTTCATTTGGTTGTAAATCCCGTACTTATTTCCAGCCTGCACTGTCTTCAGTAATCTGGACATATCAGGGGTTCCCAATATCATATTGATACAATTCAAAGTGCGTTGGAAACATAAGAGATAGGGGATTAAATGTTAAGAAGACTTAAGCACCCAAAGATTCCTGGAACATGTACATAAACGATGATCAATCTGACTGACGTGAACTGTCCATCCAACTCTTCAATTGCCTTTAGTCTACTTAGCATCCAATGTACCTAGACAAAGTATGTAAACAAATAATTAGATAGGAATTGAGATATTATAATTATGAATGCATTCTGCCACCTATTTTATGAATGCATTCTGCCACCTATTTTATGAATGCATATGCATTGAACGAGTTATATTAAGATGTGAATTAATATGTCATGCATGAATATCATATATTATACATATAAATGACAGCATATAACATTCAAGCATAATTAAGAATAAGATAAACATATTCACATGACATGTAATGCATAAATAAGTAAATAAATAATAAAATAAGGCAAGACTCCCTTAGAATCAACAAGGTAGAATGTCCATGAAGTGATCATGTGTTGAAGAAGTTTGGTCCTTGGCATGATCGCATCATTCCCCCCTTCTTTAGAGCAATTTGTCCTCAAATCGAATGCTTATGTCATTGATTGATTGATTGGTGTAAGAAATGATGAATGAAGATCATTATGCCTTTTAGGGTATGCATGAATTTCTTAGAATCCTTCAAGTAGGTAAGTCACCCCAACTTTAGTCTTTGTACCCTTACACATTATGAATCTTGAATAGTTGGATAATGCTCGTTTCTTTTCCTTGAATTGATGATCACAAGCAAGAACACTTCCACGTAAATGATTCAACGTGCTGTAAAATAGAAATAAGTTAGAACATGAAGCATCATTAACAATGTGAATGAACGTACAAGATTCACTAAGGTTCATGAATGGAATTTGGTTCGTTGAAACTTCCCTTTCATAAGGTTCATTGAATATTGAATATGGAGTGAATGTACTTCGAATGTCAAAGAGCACATTCTTTGGAATACCAAATGTTCCAACCTTTGGAACTTCAATGGACAAATGTGATTCACTAATTTGCAATGACATGGCCTTTGGAATAACCTGCAAATCAAAAGAAATAATAGGAAGAAAATATTGATTAGTAGAAAGTAAAACTTCCTTCTCCTCACATTCTTTTCTCTCATGCTCATGTTTGTTTTGAATTCTCTCTTCAATCTCACTCTCATGTTTTACAACACATTCATCTTCACTCTTAGTGCTCTTACTCTCATTTTGTATTACTCCAATGGCCTTCTCACGTAAAATCACACTCTCATTTTCAACTCCAAATGTCTTGGTTTTCTCACGATGTTCATCAATGTTTTTTCTTCAGTTGAGTTTGGTCTTCATTCACTCGGCTATGAGATAATGGAGTCAAGATGAATTTTCTTTCATTGTGGTAGAATGACTACCGATTTGTGAATCCATCATGGACAGCTCGTTTGTCAAATTGCCAAGGTCGACCAAAAAGAAGATGGCTTGAATTTATGGAAGCAACATCACACAAGACTTCATCTTCATATCTCCTAATTGAAAAGGGCACAAGTACTTGGTCTATAACTTCTAACTCTTCATCATGATTAAATCCTTGGAAAACATATGGATTGGGATGTTTGAACTTTGTAAGTCCCAACTTCTCTACCATATATGTGCTAGCAAGGTTTGCACAACTTCCACTATCAATGGCTACAAGACATACTTTGCCAACTTTACCGTTTACATGGCAACGAGTATGAAATACATTCTCTTTTTGTTGAAAGTTCTCCATTGCTTGGGAAGAGGAAAGATCAAATAACATTGTTAATAAAAATTTGAAATGTGAAAATTAGGACATTACCAAATTTCACACAACAAAACCTCACAGTCACTCCAAAATAAATTGTGATGTCACTCCACTCAAGCACTCGTGTTTCACTCGGGAATATGTCTTTGGCTTTTGTAATTCCACTTATAATCTCACAAACTCGATTAGCCTTTTTTCCACTCGTTCCTTTCTTGTAAAGTTCTTAAAAGAACTAACTCGAGACCTTTCAAGTGCTCTGGACGTCGGCTAAAAAATTTGTTAGTGTAGAGGAAAAAATAGAAAGGTAGAAAGATTAAATAATGAAGGGTGGTCTTATAAAAAGAAGAAAAAGAAAGAAAGGTTCACTTACTATGCAAAGATACTCACCACCTTCCTAGAAGAAACAATCAAAGGTCTTGAAACTTCTTTAGCATCGGTTGGAATGATGTTGCTTGTCACCTTTGGCACCTCTTTGCATTTTGCTTTCTTTGTTTCATTTCTTTAGTTTTTTTTTCAATTGGAATCCCGTGTTGATGTTGGGATTAACTTGCTGATTGTTTTTTGCACTTCTCTTTTTGATTTTCTTTTTATTTAATGGTAGGATGTTGCTTTTGCTTGTTCTTGTTTAGCTCTGATTACCATATGATAATGTTCAACCTAGCCTCACTTGGATGGATGGTGAAATCAAGGTTGTACCTTTGATTGTTTCAATCTAGGAAAGCAACAAGGATCCTACACAAACAAGAAAGCTAAAAAAATAGTTAAATAGAAGTAATGAATTGGAAAGATAAATATGGCAGAGGAATATATATATAAGATGGTGATATGTTTAAAGGAAATGATGAAGTATGGTAATGGAAGTAGAATGAAGGTGATGGAGATGAATATGAAAAGTAGTATCTCAAAGAAGAACCAATGTTAAAGAACAAAGACCCAGACTTTATATTGCTTCTTTAAGGGATGGTAAACAAGGACTTTGACCCACTATCTATAAAGAGATAGGAACCAGAAGTATCAGGGTGAAATAGATAGGGGTGATGCCACAAGCATAAGCTTGATAAGTCGATAAAGTTCACTTAAGAACTAAAGAGAGAAATTATCACAAATATTTGATTAAACAAAGTGAGTTGCCTTTTTTACAAATGAAATGGAAAGCTATTTATAGGCCTAGGAGATGTCTAGGATGCACATACAAGATTTAATGATTGAACATTCATGGATGAATGTTCATCCTTAAGTAGATACAATGTACGTCCCCTATGCAAGTTCATGGACTAATAAAATAAATGAATGTTCATCCATTTAAGTGAATACATCTTCATAGCCGAATTCATCCTATATTGATATGAACATGTTGGTTCATTTCCTTGCATGAATTTGGAGTAATGTTTCATTGTATGTTCGGCCCCCTTTGGAATGCATGCACCAAGTGTGAACGTGACTCATAGGCTCCCTTCATGCACTTGGATTTAGTGAATGAGTTTGAAAATAATGCACCCATCTCCCTTGAATGTGAACAAGTCCTTTAACCTCCTTGTATGATTGTACACGCTATAAATGGATTCATGAAGGTGGAAATGCATCAGGTGTGAACATGGCTCTTCATTTGGTTGTAAATCCCGTACTTATTTCCAGCCTGCACTGTCTTCAGTAATCTGGACATATCAGGGGTTCCCAATATCAGATTGATACGATTCAAAGTGCGTTGGAAACGTAAGAGATAGGGGATTAAATGTTAAGAAGACTTAAGCACCCAAAGATTCCTGGAACATGTTCATAAACGATGATCAATCTGACTGACGTGAACTGTCCATCCAACTCTTCAATTGTCTTTAGTCTACTTAGCATCCAATGTACCTAGACAAAGTATGTAAACAAATAATTAGATAGTAATTGAGATATTATAATTATGAATGCATTCTGCCACCTATTTTATGAATGCATATGCATTGAACGAGTTATATAAAGATGTGAATTAATAAGTCATGCATGAATATCATATATTATACATATAAATGACAGCATATAACATTCAAGCATAATTAAGAATAAGATAAACATATTCACATGACATGTAATGCATAAATAAGTAAATAAATAATAAAATAAGGCAAGACTCCCTTAGAATCAACAAGGTAGAATGTCCATGAAGTGATCATGTGTTGAAGAAGTTTGGTCCTTGGCATGATCGCATCATTCCCCCTTCTTTAGAGCAATTTGTCCTCAAATCGAATGCTTATGTCATTGATTGATTGATTGGTGTAAGAAATGATGAATGAAGATCATTATGCCTTTTAGGGTATGCATGAATTTCTTAGAATCCTTCAAGTAGGTAAGTCACCCCAACTTTAGTCTTTGTACCCTTACACATTATGAATCTTGAATAGTTGGATAATGCTCGTTTCTTTTCCTTGAATTGATGATCACAAGCAGGAACACTTCCACGTAAATGATTTAACGTGATGTAAAAAAGAAATAAGTTAGAACAAGAAGCATCATTAACAATGTGAATGAACGTACAAGATTCACTAAGGTTCATGAATGGAATTTGGTTCGTTGAAACTTCCCTTTCATAAGGTTCATTGAATATTGAATATGGAGTGAATGTACTTCGAATGTCAAAGAGCACAATCTTTGGAATACCAAATGTTCCAACCTTTGGAACTTCAATAGACAAGTGTGATTCACCAATTTGCAATGATATGGCCTTTAGAATAACCTGCAAATCAGAAGAAAGAATAGGAAGAAAAGATTGATTAGTAGAAAGTAAAACTTCCTTCTCCTCACATTCTTTTCTCTCATGCTCATGTTTGTTTTGAATTCTCTCTTCAATCTCACTCTCATGTTTTACAACACACTCATCTTCACTCTTAATGCTCTTACTCTCATTTTGTATTACTCCAATGGCCTTCTCACGTAAAATCACACTCTCATTTTCAACTCCAAATGTCTTGGTTTTCTCACGATGTTCATCAATGTTTTTTCTTCAGTTGAGTTTGGTCTTCATTCACTCGGCTATGAGATAATGGAGTCAAGATGAATTTTCTTTCATTGTGGTAGAATGACTACCGATTTGTGAATCCATCATGGACAGCTCGTTTGTCAAATTGCCAAGGTCGACCAAAAAGAAGATGGCTTGAATTTATGGAAGCAACATCACACAAGACTTCATCTTCATATCTCCCAATTGAAAAGGGCACAAGTACTTGGTCTATAACTTCTAACTCTTCATCATGATTAAATCCTTGGAAAACATATGGATTGGGATGTTTGAACTTTGTAAGTCCCAACTTCTCTACCATATATGTGCTAGCAAGGTTTGCACAACTTCCACTATCAATGGCTACAAGACATACTTTGCCAACTTTACCGTTTACATGGCAACGAGTATGAAATACATTCTCTTTTTGTTGAAAGTTCTCCATTGCTTGGGAAGAGGAAAGATCAAATAACATTGTTAATAAAAATTTGAAATGTGAAAATTAGGACATTACCAAATTTCACACAACAAAACCTCACAGTCACTCCAAAATAAATTGTGATGTCACTCCACTCAAGCACTTGTGTTTCACTCGGGAATATGTCTTTGGCTTTTGTAATTCCACTTATAATCTCACAAACTCGATTAGCCTTTTTTCCACTCGTTCCTTTCTTGTAAAGTTCTTAAAAGAACTAACTCGAGACCTTTCAAGTGCTCTGGACGTCGGCTAAAAAATTTGTTAGTGTAGAGGAAAAATAGAAAGGTAGAAAGATTAAATAATGAAGGGTGGTCTTATAAAAAGAAGAAAAAGAAAGAAAGGTTCACTTACTATGCAAAGATACTCACCACCTTCCTAGAAGAAACAATCAAAGGTCTTGAAACTTCTTTAGCATCGGTTGGAATGATATTGCTTGTCACCTTTGGCACCTCTTTGCATTTTGCTTTCTTTGTTTCATTTCTTTAGTTTTTTTTTTCAATTGGAATCCCGTGTTGATGTTGGGATTAACTTGCTGATTGTGTTTTGCACTTCTCTTTTTGATTTTCTTTTTATTTAATGGTAGGATGTTGCTTTTGCTTATTCTTGTTTAGCTCTGATTACCATATGATAATGTTCAACCTAGCCTCACTTGGATGGATGGTGAAATCAAGGTTGTACCTTTGATTGTTTCAATCTAGGAAAGCAACAAGGATCCTACACAAACAAGAAAGCTAAAAAAATAGTTAAATAGAAGTAATGAATTGGAAAGATAAATATGGCAGAGGAATATATATATAAGATGGTGATATGTTTAAAGGAAATGATGAAGTATGGTAATGGAAGTAGAATGAAGGTGATGGAGATGAATATGAAAAGTAGTATCTCAAAGAAGAACCAATGTTAAAGAACAAAGACCCAGACTTTATATTGCTTCTTTAAGGGATGGTAAACAAGGACTTTGACCCACTATCTATAAAGAGATAGGAACCAGAAGTATCAGGGTGAAATAGATAGGGGTGATGCCACAAGCATAAGCTTGATAAGTCGATAAAGTTCACTTAAGAACTAAAGAGAGAAATTATCACAAATATTTGATTAAACAAAGTGAGTTGCCTTTTTTACAAATGAAATGGAAAGCTATTTATAGGCCTAGGAGATGTCTAGGATGCACATACAAGATTTAATGATTGAACATTCATGGATGAATGTTCATCCTTAAGTAGATACAATGTACGTCCCCTATGCAAGTTCATGGACTAATAAAATAAATGAATGTTCATCCATTTAAGTGAATACATCTTCATAGCCGAATTCATCCTATATTGATATGAACATGTTGGTTCATTTCCTTGCATGAATTTGGAGTAATGTTTCATTGTATGTTCGGCCCCCTTTGGAATGCATGCACCAAGTGTGAACGTGACTCATAGGCTCCCTTCATGCACTTGGATTTAGTGAATGAGTTTGAAAATAATGCACCCATCTCCCTTGAATGTGAACAAGTCCTTTAACCTCCTTGTATGATTGTACACGCTATAAATGGATTCATGAAGGTGGAAATGCATCAGGTGTGAACATGGCTCTTCATTTGGTTGTAAATCCCGTACTTATTTCCAGCCTGCACTGTCTTCAGTAATCTGGACATATCAGGGGTTCCCAATATCAGATTGATACGATTCAAAGTGCGTTGGAAACGTAAGAGATAGGGGATTAAATGTTAAGAAGACTTAAGCACCCAAAGATTCCTGGAACATGTTCATAAACAATGATCAATCTGACTGACGTGAACTGTCCATCCAACTCTTCAATTGTCTTTAGTCTACTTAGCATCCAATGTACCTAGACAAAGTATGTAAACAAATAATTAGATAGTAATTGAGATATTATAATTATGAATGCATTCTGCCACCTATTTTATGAATGCATATGCATTGAACGAGTTATATAAAGATGTGAATTAATAAGTCATGCATGAATATCATATATTATACATATAAATGACAGCATATAACATTCAAGCATAATTAAGAATAAGATAAACATATTCACATGACATGTAATGCATAAATAAGTAAATAAATAATAAAATAAGGCAAGACTCCCTTAGAATCAACAAGGTAGAATGTCCATGAAGTGATCATGTGTTGAAGAAGTTTGGTCCTTGGCATGATCGCATCATTCCCCCTTCTTTAGAGCAATTTGTCCTCAAATCGAATGCTTATGTCATTGATTGATTGATTGGTGTAAGAAATGATGAATGAAGATCATTATGCCTTTTAGGGTATGCATGAATTTCTTAGAATCCTTCAAGTAGGTAAGTCACCCCAACTTTAGTCTTTGTACCCTTACACATTATGAATCTTGAATAGTTGGATAATGCTCGTTTCTTTTCCTTGAATTGATGATCACAAGCAGGAACACTTCCACGTAAATGATTTAACGTGATGTAAAAAAGAAATAAGTTAGAACATGAAGCATCATTAACAATGTGAATGAACGTACAAGATTCACTAAGGTTCATGAATGGAATTTGGTTCGTTGAAACTTCCCTTTCATAAGGTTCATTGAATATTGAATATGGAGTGAATGTACTTCGAATGTCAAAGAGCACAATCTTTGGAATACCAAATGTTCCAACCTTTGGAACTTCAATAGACAAGTGTGATTCACCAATTTGCAATGATATGGCCTTTAGAATAACCTGCAAATCAGAAGAAAGAATAGGAAGAAAAGATTGATTAGTAGAAAGTAAAACTTCCTTTTCCTCACATTCTTTTCTCTCATGCTCATGTTTGTTTTGAATTCTCTCTTCAATCTCACTCTCATGTTTTACAACACACTCATCTTCACTCTTAATGCTCTTACTCTCGTTTTTATTACACCAATGGCCTTCTCACGTAAAATCACACTCTCATTTTCAACTCCAAATATCTTGGTTTTCTCACGATGTTCATCAATGTTTTTCTTCAGTTGAGTTTGGTCTTCATTCACTCGGCTATGAGATAATGGAGTCAAGATGAATTTTCTTTCATTGTGGTAGAATGACTACCGATTTGTGAATCCATCATGGACAGCTCGTTTGTCAAATTGCCAAGGTCGACCAAAAAGAAGATGGCTTGAATTTATGGAAGCAACATCACACAAGACTTCATCTTCATATCTCCCAATTGAAAAGGGCTCAAGTACTTGCTCTATAACTTCTAACTCTTCATCTTGATTAAATCCTTGGAAAATATATGGACTGGGATATTTGAACGTTGTAAGTCCCAACTTCTCTACCATTTGATGTAAGGCTCTTCTGATGCCTTGACAAATGATTGTGGATCTAGGAAGGAAGCAAAACAACCTGCGAAAGTGAATGACTCAAAAATAGAATGGTTAAGGGTGGTAGACGTATAGTGAATAGGTGGGCTGTTTAAAATGAGAGATGAAAGCGGAAGATTGTTGATATGGCTATGGTTATGGTTTATGAAACAAAGGGATGGTTGTGAGGATAGTATCTTAAAGAAGACTCAAAGAACAACCATTGCTATATAGAGCAAAGGCCCAGACTCTATATTGCTTCTTTAAGGGGTGGTATGAAGTACTTTGACCCACTAGTTATAAAAAACTAGGAACCAGAAGTATCAAGGTGAAAATAGAAGGGGTTGATGCCACAAGTACAAATTATACTTGATAAGTCGATAAAAAGTCACAAGGACTTAAGGAAGAGAATAATCTTACTTTGATTAATAAAAATCATCTGATTACAAATGATGAATGCTTTCCTATTTATAGGAAATTGAGAGACATGGCCGAATAATTACAAGGAGATTCGGCCAGCCTTGTGCCTTCCTAAAATGATATAATTTAATTCATAAATAACTTGAATAATTAGGTGCTGGATCGGTTGAAGTGTAGGGGTATGTCTCATGGCCAAATAGCACTTGAAACCCTTCAAGTTGGTGCCAAATTGGAGGAGTAATGGTGATTGGTCGAATGGATAGATGGCCATTCATCTTGGCGCCTAAATGAACCATATGCAAGGCACATGGGGGCTGATCACATGCAAAACACAAGGGTGTTCTAGGAAACCTTGTGGTGCAGCCTTGTTCATGGAATGATGGCTGATCATGCTCTCTCTCTCTTGGGCGTGCATGTGTCTCCTTCAAGCTAGCTTGAATTGTGGAGCTATCTAGAAAACATGGGTTGTTTGTGAACAAGCTTCCTAGCTAAGTCCTTGTGAGCTCCTCAACATTATGTTCAGCTACATTCAACTACCTTTGACATCACTTTTGGCCACTCAGCTCCAAATAGTTCAACTAGCTAAGTTTAGCTAGCTTTAAGCTCCTCCAGCGGAATCGAGCTTCCCTTAGTGTTCCATAAGCTGCCTTGTACTTTGTAAGCTGTTTGGGAGCTGCATATGACATCCAAATCATTCACCAAGCTACCTCAACATGCATCATGCTCCAATGTACCTACATGTGCAAGGAAACAAGGTAAGTCCATGATATTGAGCTAAGACGAGCTAAATACCTTGCTGCCATGTTTGATTATGGTAATGTGAGCTAAGTTTGAAGGACATGAGCTAATTATATCATCTCATAATATGTGTAAGATTATGCATGAGGCTTAAGAGTTAATATGAATGCATATGAACTAACGAAATGCATTATAAGTATGTTGCCTTGATGTATAATAATAATTATGCTTAATATGTTTATAAAGCTATCCTAACATGCTTAACATATTAAAATAACAATGTGCAAGATGTATTCATACTAAGTTATTCTATAACTACATAACTAATATTTTTAGCATGATATGTATTATAATAACATATATTATAAGACTAGTATAAAGTAAATGCGTTATAAGGATTTTCAAAAATACTCCCTTTGTAGATGAAAACGTGCTTGCATCGTCCCCCCTTCTTTAGGGCGATTTGTCCTCGAATCGAGTTCATTCTGTCCTTGCATAGCTTTACGTCTCTTTCCTAAAAGAAAGTGATGTGATCCTATCTAGCACCAACTTTTTGCATGACATACTCACATCATTGAAATTCCATCAAGCTCAATATAAGGGAGTTCTACCTTACTTTATATTATATTTATTCATTTATGCACTATATATTATTATGAGCATACAATTTCATATTAGACTATGCTTGAATTATCATAACATGTTCATTCATTCATTATGTCTTATGGTTTGCATCATTGATTGATATTCATGCATATAATCTATAGTTGTAATAATAATATTCATTCATTATCATATGATGCATGAATTATTATTATAACCTATAGTTCGTATCTTTATAATATGCACATTCTTATTACTTTATAATAATTCATATACTTAGCTGATATTATGTTTTCTTTTGTAGATGCATGTTCGGCCACATGATGGGAGCTGACTTAAAGCTAGCATTAGAGTCCAAGAGCTATGGAAACTTAACTAGGAAAACTCTGGGACAGCTCAAGAATATTTTGGGACAAAGTTTCCAGCTGGCCCCCGAGCTCATAGCTGACTTGAGCTGGACTTTTGAGCTAGCTAGATGTTTCATTTCAGCTGGAGAGTTGCACCACCACACAGAGTACTTCAAATATGGTCTATGTCAATTTTTGTGGATTCGTACCTTTTCGCGAATAGTTGCCATTCCAAGAGGTACCTTTTCACAAGGAGCTATCCTATGACTCATCTTCATGTAATTCATCTATGGCCAGCTCATCTTCAGCTCAAACACATGGAAAGTAGCTCAAATGATGAAAGGTTACCTTCTACAAATGTGACCTTTTATGACAAGTTACTGCCCATCGAAGACCAAGACACCTAGATGCACGTTGGGAGCTACGTCACGCCTAGTTGCTACCTATCTTCATTCCATGGACTTCAAGACATCATACTATGGTTGCAACCTCACCAAAGCCTTGTAAGAAGACCCATGTGCATTCAAGTAGGCTGCCATGTGCATCATTCAAGCATGTGAACTCCATGTGACATCAAATTGGTGCCAAAACACCAAGGGATACTTCCTATTCGGCCAAAGACTCTTTCCTCTTCATTTTGGCGCCTAAATAACTTCCAAAGGCATTCAAAACATCCTTAGGCCGAACCAACACCTTACCAATCGGCTAACAACATGTATCTTCATTAAAATCATGTATTTTCATTTAAAAATCATGTATTTTCAAAGGGGTTACATCCATAGCCAAACCATCATGTATCTATTCGGCCTAAACCCTTTGAAAAACTATAAATAGGCTAGTGCATTTCATTTGTAAAGATCTCATCTCTTGTATAAAACATACTATTGTGAGTTAATTTCTCTTCAAATTTCTTTGTGAACTTTATCGATTAAGCAAGTATAATTCATATACTTGTGGCGTCATTCTTTCCATCTTGATTCCAAAATTCCTAGATTGATATCTAGTGGGTTGAAGACACTATCACCACCCCTCAAGTAAGTTTGTGAAGAACGGGATTGTGCTTCTTAGCATTGTTTCCTCTTTGGCGTGCTTGAGATACAACATCACCATCTCCATTGCACCATCAACACCATCAACATCAACCAACAAGACCATCAATTACACAGCCATCTCTATAGCATTCTTTTAAGTTCATTTCTTATCTTATTATTCTATTTATCCTTCCATTACTAAACATATTTATTTCTTATCTTATTTGCAGCCCAAGCTTATAATTCAAGGACATCAGTACTTGTCAATCCTAGATCGGGACACAATAAGGCTATCTACTTTTTTCACCAAAGCGTGTAGATTCGCGATACATCAAGTGGTATCAGAGCATAGTTGGATTGACAACAAAAGTGTCATTATCGTGCAAAGCAAAAGAAAAAGACTCCTACATCAAAATTGGAATGCAAAAAGAAAGTAAAGACAAAAAAAATTAGAATAGAAGAAAAGAAAAAAAAAGAAGAATTTCAAAAAGAAGCAAAGCCAAGGAAAGTGTGTTCTACCATTGTAAGTATATCAAAGAGGCCATCTACACTAAGAGAAGATAACCTTATTGTTTCTTGAGAAAGGTTGCAGTAAGTGTTGTTTCTTGAATTGTAAGTCACCTCTTCATTTTCTATCCTTTCATTTTCCTTGTCTTCAACCATTTCCTTCTTTTAATACCTTTGAATCATTTCTTCTACCTTTCCATTTTTTTCTTTCTACCCTAACCTATTTGCAGCCGACGCACACAAGGAAATAATTAACTTGTTATAATCTTGAGTAAGTTCCTCAAAGAACTTAGCAAGAGAAATTGAGTGGAAAAAGGCTATTGAGAGAGTGAGATTAGAAGGAAAATTGTTAAAAGCCAAAATATATTCCCGAGAGTAAACACGAGTGTTGAGTGGAGTGATCTCTTAATTTCTTTGGAGTGAAGATTGTGAGGCTTTGAGAGCGTGCTGGTAAGGTTTTAATTTTTTTCTTTCTACTAACAATGTCTTATGATCTTTCATCATTCCAAACATTGGAGAACGAACAGCAAAGAACAAACACATTTCACACTCGTTGCCATGTAAATGGTAAAGTGTGTCTTGTAGCTATTGACGGAGGAAGTTGTACAAACATTGCAAGTACATACATGGTGAACAAATTGGGGCTTGCAACGATTAAACATTCCAGCCATATGAATTGCAATGGTTGAACAACGAGGAAGAGATGAAGGTCACTGAACAAAGTACTTGTGCCATTCTCAATCGGAAGATACAAAGACGAGATTCTATGTGATGTGGTGCCTAGGAGTACAAGTCATTTACTTTGGGGGAGGCCATGGCAATTTGATAAACGGGCTATCCATGATGGATTCATAAATCGGTACTTAATCACCCACAATGAAAGAAAATTCATTTTGACTCCATTATCTCCTAGCCGAGTGAGTGAAGATCAAACTCATTTGAAAATGAGAATTGAAGCAATGAAAAGGCAACTTAAAAATAATGCAACTGAAGGAGAACGTTTGGAGGAAGATTCAAATGAAGAAAAGCTTTTTGAAGTTGAACAAAAGAGAATGGATGTAGAAAACGTTGGAGTTGAAAATAAGAAGAATGAATTTGGAGAAAAAGAGGAGAGTGAAGAACAAATTTTATCTAACCTTTCTTCTCCTATCATTCCTTTTGTTTTGCAGGACCATTCAAGGGACATATCTTTACAAGGAGATATATCAAGAATCATGGCTTTTGGAGGACTAAAAGATGTGACTTTTGGTAATCCACAAAACATGTCTCTTGATATTTCAAAGGAAGTGTCACTTGAAATACCAAGAGTAGCAGCCGTTGACATTTCAAATACATTACACATATTGAAGGGATTTCAACAACCAATGGAGTTTTCCATCATTAAGCAACCAACTCCCATTAAACATCCACCTTGGTTTGATATTTCCATTCATTTTGTTTATAATTTCTCATATTCTAACTTTGATTTAATTTGCACGAAATCAATTCATATACATGGGATTATCGTACCCAACGTTGATGCATCAAGCATGAAGGATGATTCAAAGGACACAACTTGTCATATGGAGGAACCAAGAGGCATGACCCATGGAAGCTTAAGAGAATTATCTTTTCAAGTGCAAAAAGCTATAATTTTTCATTCAATGGACATGACTTTTGAAGAACCAAACAATATGTCTTTTGGGGTACCAAGAGATATGATCATTAAAGACAATATGTCTTCAAAAGATATGACTCTTGACCATCCAGCAAACATAAATAGGGAGTACTTCTTTCACTTATTTATTATTAATCATTCTCTTACTTTTGAGATTCTTTTCCTTTTTCAGGTCATGGACATTCAAGGAACTTATTCAAGGGATGTGATTTTTGATAAAGATCATTTCATAAAGATGATCGATGAATGGGCGAACGATTTGGAGCAGTCACCTTTCGATTTGTGGACAAATCGCCCAAAAGAAGGGGAGGATGATGTGATCCTATCTAGCACTAATTTTTAATGACATACTCACATCATTAAAATTCCATCAAGCTCAATATAAGGGAGTTCTACCTTACTTTATATTATATTTACTCATTTATGCACTATATATTATTATGAGCATACAATTTCATATTAGACTATGCTTGAATTATCATAACATGTGCATTCATTCATTATGTCCTATGGTTTGCATCATTGATTGATATTCATGCATATAATCTATAGTTGTAATAATAATATTCATTCATTATCATATGATGCATGAATTATTATTATAACCTATAGTTCATATCTTTATAATATGCACATTCTTATTACTTTATAATAATTCATATACTTAGCTGATATTATGCTTTCTTTTGTAGATGCATGTTCGGCCACATGATGGGAGATGACTTAAAGCTAGCATTAGAGTCCAAGAGCTATGGAAACTTAACTAGGACAACTCCGGGACAGCTCAAGAATATTTTGGGACAAAGTTTCCAGCTTACTCCTGAGCTCATAGCTGACTTGAGCTGGAATTTTGAGCTAGCTAGATGTTTCATTTCAGCTGGAGAGTTGCACCATCATCACCACCACACAGAGTACTTCAAATATGGTCTATGTCAATTTTTTTGGATTCGTACCTTTTCACGAATAGTTGCCATTCCAAGAGGTGCCTTTTCACAAGGAGTTGTCCTATGACTCATCTTCATGTAATTCATCTATGGCCAGCTCATCTTCATCTCAAACACATGGAAAGTAGCTCAAATGATGAAAGGTTACCTTCCACAAATGTGTCATTTCATGACAAGTTACTGCCCATTGAAGACCATGACACCTAGAGGCACGTTGGGAGCTACGTCACGCCTAGTTGCTACCTATCTTCATTCCATGGACTTCAAGACATCATCCTATGGTTGCAACCTCACCAAACCCTTGTAAGAAGACCCATGTGCATTCAAGTAGGCTGCCATGTGCATCATTAAAGCATGTGCACTCCATGTGACATCAAATTGGCGCCAAAACACCAAGGGATACTTCCTATTTGGCCAAAGACTCTTTCCTCTTCATTTTGGTGCCTAAATAACTTCCAAAGGCATTCAAACATCCTTAGGCCGAACCAACACCTTGCTATTCGGCCAAGAGCATGTATCTTCATTAAAATCATGTATTTTCATTTAAAAATCATGTATTTTCAAAGGGGTTTCATCCATAGCCGAACCATCATGTATCTATTCGGCCTAAACCCTTTGAAAAACTATAAATAGGCTAGTGCATTTCATTTGTAAAGATCTCATCTCTTATATAAAACATACTCTTGTGAGTTAATTTCTCTTTAAAGTTCTTTGTGAACTTTATCGATTAAGCAAGTATAATTCATATACTTGTGGCGTAATTCTTTCCATCTTGATTCCAAAATTCCTAGATTGATATCTAGTGGGTTGAAGTCACTATCACCACCCCTCAAGTAAGTTTGTGAAGAACTGGATTGTGCTTCTTAGCATTGTTTCCTCTTTGGCGTGCTTGAGATACAACATCACCATCTCCATTGCACCATTAACACCATCAACATCAACCAACAAGACCATCAATTCCACAGCCATCTCTATACCATTCTTTTAAATTCATTTCTTATCTTATTATTCCATTTATCCTTCCATTACTAAACATATTTATTTCTTATCTTATTTGTAGCCCAAGCTTATAATTCAAGGACATCAGTACTTGTCAATCCTAGATCGGGACACAATAAGGTTATCTACTCTTTTCACCAAAGCGTGTAGATTCGCCTTACATCAGAAAGTATCCTTTGAACGTTTGTGTTCTTCTATTAGGTTCCCTTTCGTATGATTTCCCTTTAGGCCTTTCTTTGGAATACGATTTACAAACAGGTACCCTTTGGGAGTGATCTTTTTTTAAGGTTATCCCTTTTGGAAGTGACCTTTCACGTGGTTGGTCCTGCAAAGTGAGAAAAGGAGAGGTTTCAAATGAAGGGGTACTTACCTTTTGAAGATTAAGACCATTGGTGAAGAGTTATGACTTTAAGTCCCAAACATCACCATTTTTCGTAAGAGATCCTTCATTTTCCAGCATTGAACCATCATGTTTCTCTATGAAGAAGTTTGGGTTCTTGTTTCGTTCCTCTTTATTCTTCGTTGGGGTTGTGTCTTTGTGCCATGCTTGTACACTCTTTCGTATATGCAATTGATCTTGTTGTACTTCTTTAGGCGTTAAAGGCACCAAGGTTACCTTGCACCCATCATGCTTAAAAGTGTATTGATTGTGATAACAATCATGAATGGCCCTTTTGTCATACTGCCATGGTCTTCCAAGTAAGATGTGGCTAGCATGCATAGGGACAATGTCACGAAGCACCTCGTCCTTATACCTACCAACTGAAAAAGGAATTAGAACCTGTTTGGTAACGTTTAACTCACCTCCTTCATTGAGCCATTGGAGTTTATATGGAGTAGGATGCTTTGACGTTGCGAATCCAAGTTTTCAACCATAAGAGTGCTGGCTACGTTTGTGCAACTTCCTCCATCGATGATCATTGTGCAAACCTTGTCCTTGACATGGCATCTTGTATGGAAAATATTGTTTCTTTGAATATCCTCTTGGGATGTTTGTGATATTAGGCACCTTTTCGAAACAAGCATCTCACCATGATCTGCATTTTCTTTAGTTTCTTCATCTTGCATTGTTTCAGGTTCCTCATCAAAAATAGGAGCGTCAGAATCTGATACAATATCTCCATTGTCAAGTACCATCATGGCATTTTGGTTGGGACATTGACTAGCAACATGTCCTTTTCCAAAACACTTGAAACATTTGATATCTCTTGATCTCTCGAAAGTGCTGGTTTGCTTTTCTTTACCCTTGCTAGATTCGCCCATTTGTATAATTTTGGGTACCTCTGCACGATCCTTTGTTTGGACTGTAGTTTGCTTCCGGAAAGTAATAGGTTCTTGCTTCCATTTGGTGGCCGAATTTGGACTGCTCCTAGTGTAGGATTTCCTTTTGAGTTGTCTTTCAATTTTCATGGCCACAAGTACCATCTCTTTAATCTCTACATAATGCTAAAGTTCAACAAGGTTAGCAATATCAAGATTTAGGCCAGATAAGAACCTTGCCATTGTTGCTTCTCTATCTTCATCCACATTGGCTCGGATCATGGCTATCTCCATTTCTTTGAAATAATCTTCAACGCTCTTGCTTTCTTGTTTCAAATTTTGTAGTTTATGATAAAGATCCCGATGATAGTGAGTAGGCACGAACCTTTTCCTCATAATGGCTTTCATTTCTTCCCATGTAGTGATGGGGCGTTCACCATTTCGTCTTCTTGAACTTACCAATTGGTTCCACCAAACTAAGGCATAGTCCACGAATTCCATAGCAGCAAGCCTGACCTTCTTTTGTTCCGTATAATTTTGACATTCAAAAATGTGTTTTATTTTGATTACCCAGTCCAGATAGGCTTCAAGATCTGTTTGTCCTTGAAATGGAGGAATGGTCACTTTGATGTTGCTGAAGTTGTCAGTCTGATTTCTATGAACATCTCTTCTTGTTACTGATGTTACTTCAGCCTCCTCTTCTTCTAATTCTTCTTCCATTCTAGGGTAATTTACTCTCCGGTTGCCTAAGGATGCTTCTAATTGATCCATACGATCTTGCAAAGGCTCCAATTCTAATTTCAGCAATCTTTTCATTTCATGCATAATAGCTTGGGTTTGCAAGTTAGGGGCTTCTCTTTATGGTGATCGTCCTGAACTCTGAGACATGGTTAGTAAATAAGAAAAGAAAAGATGTGTAAAAGACCTTACCAGAATATACTCTCACAAAGCCTCACGAGTCACTCCAAGAAAACTTGATGTCACTCAATCCACTCGTGTTTGCACTCTAGGACTTTAATGGCTTTTACTTGTCCTCTTCTGATCTCATACACTCTCCAACCTTTTCCCTCTTGATATCAGCACGTTTTCATCTATAAAGGGAGTACTTTTGAACATCTTTATATTGAATTTATTTATTATTAGCTTTATAATATATGCTATTATAATACATTTTATGATAGGAATATTAGTTAAGTAACTTAGTATGAATTCATATTACACATTGTTATTTTAATATGTTAAGAATATTAGGATAGTTTTATTATCATATTAAGCATGATTATTATATATACATCAAGGCAGCATACTTATAATGCATTTCATTAGTTTATTTGCATTCATGTTAACTCTTAGGCTTTATACATTATCTTACACATATTAGGAGATGATGTACTTAGCTCATGACCATCATACTTAGCTCACATTACCATAAACAAATATGGCAGCAAGGTATTTAGCTCATTTTAGCTCAATATCATGAACTTACCTTGTTTCCTTGCACATATAGGTACAATGGAGTGTGATGCACGTTGAGGTAGCTTGGTGAATGATTTGGACGTCATACATAGCTCACAAACAGCTCACAAAGTACAAGGCAGCTCATGGAATGCTAAGGGAAGCTCGATTCAGCTGGAGAAGCTTCAGGCTAGCTAAACTTAGCTAGTTGGACTCGGCTAGGAAGATCATTCACAAACAGCCCCATGCTTGCTAGCTAGCTCAACACTCAAGCTAGCTTGGAGGAGACACATGCACGCCTAAGAAGAAGCACATGACCAGCCATCATCCAATGCACATGGGTGCACCACAAGGCTTCCTAGAACACCCATGTGCCGTGCATATGACCAGCCCCCATGTGCCTTGCATGTGAACTCATTTAGGCACCAAGATGAAGAGCCCTCTCCCTATTCGGCCAAGCATCATCTCCCATCCAAATTGGCGCCAACTTGAGGAGATACAAGAACTATTCGGCCAAGGATCATTTTCCTCCATCTAGGGCCGAACCATCCTCTCTTTTAGCATTTAAATTATGTCTTTATAGGGAGATACATAGGCTGGCCGAATCATCTTGTATTTATTCGGCCATGTCTCTCCATTTCCTATAAATAGGAAAACATTCCATCATTTGTAAAAACACCTTTTATTCAATTAAAGTGAGATTATTCTCTTCTTAAGTCCTGGTGACTTTTTATCGACTTATCAAGTATTTTATACTTGTGGCGTCAACCCCTTCCTTTCATCTTGATACTTCTGGTTCCTAGTTCATATAACTAGTGGGTCAAAGTACTTAACACCATCCCTTGAAGAAACAATATAAAGATTGGGTCTCTGCTCTATATAGCATTGGTTCTTCTTTGAGATTTCTTCAAGATACTATCCTCACAACCATCCTTTTATTTCATCACCATAACCATAGCCTTATCAACTATCTTCCGCTTCCATTACTCATTATTTAAATAGCCTACCAATTCACCCATACGTCTACCACCCTTAACCATTCTATTTTGAGCCATTCACTTTGCAGGTTGTTTTGCTTCCTTCCTAGATCCACAATCATTTGAAAAGGTACAAGTACCTTACATCAAGCGGTAATCAGAGCTTTGGTGGAAGAAGCAACGTGCAACAACAACAAAAAGAAAAATACAAAAAGAAGTGCAAAAGTGAAGTGCAAAGTCAAAGAAAAAGAAAAAAAATCGGCAAAGAAAATTGAAGGACTCAAAAGGCAAAGCACTCAAAAAGAAGAAAAAAAGCAAAGAAAAGAAAGAAAAGTTGGAAGCACTCATCAACAATTCTCATCACCAAGCATTTTCAAGTAAGCCTTTAAAATTGATTGTGGTGATAGAAGGTTGTGAAGTGACTTGTGTAAGTAACTCTTTCATTCTCTTCTTTCTAATTTCTAAGCCACCTTTTCAATTATATTTGCTTTCCATTCCTACTAACCATTTGCAGCCGACGCCAAACAAGTGAAATTACTCGATATAGTCTTGAGTAAAAGTTCATTAGAACTTGAGACAAGAGAATTGAGGGAAAAAGGCTGGAGCGTGTGTGAGATCAGAAGAGGACAAGTAAAAGCCATTAAAAGTCCTAAGAGTGCAAACACGAGCGGTTTGAGTGACATCAAGTTTTCTTGGAGTGACTCGTGAGGCTTTGTGAGAGTATATTCTGGTAAGGTCTTTTACACATCTTATTCTTTTCTTATTTATTAACCATGTCTCGGAGTTCAGGACGATCCCCAGAAAGAGAATCCCCTAATTTGCAGACTCAAGCCGTTATGCGTGAAATGGCAAGATTGCTGAAATTAGAATTGGAGCCTTTGCAAGATCGTCTGGATCAATTAGAAGTATCTCTAGGCAATCGGAGAGTAAATCGCCCTAGAATGGAAGAAGACTTAGAAGAGGAAGAGGCTGAAGTAACATCAGTAGCAAGGAGAGATGTTCATCGAAATCAAAATGACAACTTCAGCAACATTAAAGTGACTATTCCTCCATTTCAAGGACGAACTGATCCAGAAGCCTATCTTGATTGGGTAATCAAAATTGAACACATTTTTGAATGCCAAAACTATACGGAGCAAAAGAAGGTTAGACTTGCTGCTATGGAATTCGTTGACTATGCCTTAGTTTGGTGGGATCAGTTGGTGAGTTCAAGAAGACGAAATGGTGAACGCCCCATCACAACTTGGGAAGAAATGAAGGCCCTTATGAGAAAATGGTTTGTTCCTAATCACTATCACCGAGATCTCTATCATAAGTTACAAAATCTGAAACAAGGAAGCAAGAACGTTGAAGATTATTTCAAGGAGATGGAGATTGCCATGATCCGAGCCAATGTGGATGAAGATAGAGAAGCAACAATGGCAAGGTTCTTATCTGGTCTAAATATTGATATTACTAACCTTGTTGAACTTCAGCATTATGTAGAAATTGAAGAGATGGTGCATGTGGCCATGAAAATTGAAAGACAACTCAAAAGAAAATCCTACACTAGGAGCAGTCCAAATTCGGCCACCAAATGGAAGCAAGAACCTATTACCTTCCGGAAACAAACTCCAATCCAACCAAAGGATCGCGCAGAGATACCCAAATCTGCACAAATGGGTGAATCTAGCAAGGGTAAAGAAAAGCAAACCAGCACTTTCGAGAGATCCAGAGACATCAAATGTTTCAAGTGTTTTGGAAAAGGACATGTTGCTAGTCAATGTCCCAACCGAAATGCCATGATGATACTTGACAATGGAGATATTGTATCAGATTCTGATGAGCCTATTTTTGACGAGGAACCTGAAATAATACAAGACGAAGAAACGGAAGAAAATGCAGATCATGGTGAAATGCTTGTTTCAAAGAGGTGCCTACAATCACACACATCCCAAGAGGATATTCAAAGAAACAATATCTTTCATACAAGGTGCCATGTCAAGGATAAGGTTTGCACAATGATCATCGATGGAGGAAGTTGCACAAACGTAGCCAGCACTCTTATGGTTGAAAAACTTGGATTAACAACGTCAAAGCATCCTACTCCGTATAAACTCCAATGGCTCAATGAAGGAGGTGAGTTAAATGTTACCAAACAGGTTCTAATTCCTTTTTCAGTTGGTAGGTACAAGGACGAGGTGCTTTGTGACATTTTCCCTATGCATGCTAGCCACATTTTACTTGGGAGACCATGGCAGTATGATAAAAGGGCTATTCATGATTGTTTTCACAATCAATACTCTTTTAAGCATGATGGACACAAGGTGACCTTGATGCCTTTAACGCCCAAAGAAGTGCAACAAGATCAGTTGCATATAAGAAAGAGTGTACAAGCATGGCGCAAAGACAAAACCCCAACAAAGAATGAAGAGGAACAAAACAAGAAACCAAACTTCTTCATAGAGAAACATGATGGTTCAATGCTGAAAAATGAAGGGTCTTCTACGAACAATGGTGATGTTTGGGACTTAAAGTCGCAACTTTTCACCAATGGGTTTAGACTTCAAAAGGTAAGTAACCCTTCATATGAAACCTTTTCTCTTCTCACTTTTCAGGACCAATCACGTAAAAGGTCACTTCCAAAAGGGATATCCTTAGATAAAGATCATTCCCAAAAGATATCTATTGGTAAATCATATTCCAAAGAAAGACCTAAAAGGAAAACTTACGAAAAGGTACCTAATGGAAGAACACAAACGTTCAAAGAATACTTTCTATTAGCAAAGAGGCGTGAAGCTATGCAAGGACAGAATGAACTCGATTTGAGGACAAATCGCCCTAAAGAAGGGGGGATGATATCAGCACGTTTTCATCTATAAAGGGAGTACTTTTGAACATCTTTATATTGAATTTACTTATTATTAGATTTATAATATATGCTATTATAATACATTTTATGATAAGAATATTAGTTAAGTAACTTAGTATGAATTCATATTACACATTGTTTTTTTTAATATGTTAAGAATGTTAGGATAGTTTTATTATCATATTATATATACATCAAGGCAGCATACTTATAATGCATTTCATTAGTTTATTTGCATTCATGTTAACTCTTAGGCTTTATACATTATCTTACACATATTAGGAGATGATGTACTTAGCTCATGACCATCATACTTAGCTCACATTACCATAAACAAATATGGCAGCAAGGTATTTAGCTCGTTTTAGCTCAATATCATGAACTTACCTTGTTTCCTTGCACATATAGGTACAATGGAGTGTGATGCACGTTGAGGTAGCTTGGTGAATGATTTGGACGTCATACATAGCTCACAAACAGCTCACAAAGTACAAGGCAGCTCATGGAATGCTAAGGGAAGCTCGATTCAGCTGGAGAAGCTTCAGGCTAGCTAAACTTAGCTAGTTGGACTATTTGAAGCTGAGTTGCTAAAAGTGATGACAAAGGTAGCTGAATATAGCTGAACATGCTATTATGGAGCTCAAAAGGACTCGGCTAGGAAGATCATTCACAAACAGCCCCATGCTTGCTAGCTAGCTCAACATTCAAGCTAGCTTGGAGGAGACACATGCACGCCTAAGAAGAAGCACATGACCAGCCATCATCCAATGCACATAGGTGCACCACAAGGCTTCCTAGAACACCCATGTGCCGTGCATATGACCAGCCCCCATGTGCCTTGCATGTGAACTCATTTAGGTGCCAAGATGAAGAGCCCTCTCCCTATTCGGCCAAGCATCATCTCCCATCCAAATTGGCGCCAACTTGAGGAGACACAAGAACTATTCGGCCAAGGATCATTTCCCTCCATCTAGGGCCGAACCATCCTCTCTTTTAGCATTTAAATTATGTCTTTATAGGGAGATACATAGGCTGGCTGAATCATCTTGTATTTATTCGGCCATGTCTCTCCATTTCCTATAAATAGGAAAACATTCCATCATTTGTAAAAACACCTTTTATTCAATTAAAGTGAGATTATTCTCTTCTTAAGTCCTGGTGACTTTTTATCGACTTATCAAGTATTTTATACTTGTGGCGTCAACCCCTTCCTTTCATCTTGATACTTTTGGTTCCTAGTTCATATAACTAGTGGGTCAAAGTACTTAACACCATCCCTTGAAGAAACAATATAAAGATTGGGTCTCTGCTCTATATAGCATTGGTTCTTCTTTGAGATTTCTTCAAGATACTATCCTCACAACCATCCTTTTATTTCATCACCATAACCATAGCCTTATCAACTATCTTCAGCTTCCATTACTCATTATTTAAATAGCCTACCAATTCACCCAAACGTCTACCACCCTTAACCATTCTATTTTGAGCCATTCACTTTGCAGGTTGTTTTGCTTCCTTCCTAGATCCACAATCATTTGAAAAGGTACAAGTACCTTACATCACCTCTCGATTCTCTTGTCTCAAGTTCTAGAGAACTTTACTCAAGACTATATCAAGTAAATTTTACTTGTTTGGCGTCGGTTACAAAAGGATTAGTAGGAAGGGAAAAACAAATATAATAAAAGGGTGGCTTAGAAATAGAAAGAAAAGAACAAAAGGGGTTACTTACACAAGTTACTTTACAACCTTCTATCACCACAATCAATTTAAAACGGCTTACTTGACTTGCTTGATGATGAGAATTGTTGATGAGTGCTTCAACTTCTTTCTTTTCTTTTCTTTCCTTTTTCTTCATTTGAGTGCTGGATTTTTCTTTCTTTTGAGTGCTTCACTTTCTTTTCTGATTTTTCTTTTTCTTTGACTTTGCACTTCACTTTTGCACTTCTTTTTGTATTTTTCTTTTTGTTGTTGTCGAACGTTGCTTTCTTTCACCAATAGATCTAATTACCGCTTGATGTAAGGCTCTTCTGATGCCTTGACAAATGATTGTGAATCTAGGAAGGAAGCGAAACAACCTGCGAAAGTGAATGGCTCAAAAACAGAATGGTTAAGGGTGGTAGACGTATGGTGAATAGGTGGGCTGTTTAAAATGAGAGATGGAAGCAGAAGATTATTGATATGGCTATGGTTATGGTTTATGAAACAAAGGGATGGTTGTGAGGATAGTATCTTAAAGAAGACTCAAAGAACAACCAATGCTATATAGAGGAAAGACCCAGACTCTATATTGTTTCTTTAAGGGGTGGTATGAAGTACTTTGACCCACTAGTTATAAAGAACTAGGAACCAGGAGTATCAAGGTGAAAATAGAAGGGGTTGACCCACAAGTACAAATTAACTTAATAAGTCGATAAAAAGTCATCAGGACTTAAGGAAGAGAATAATCTCACTTTGATTAATAAAAATTGTCTGATTACAAATGATGAATGCTTTCCTATTTATAGGAAATGGAGAGACATGGTCGAATAATTACAAGGAGATTCGGCCAGCCTTGTGCCTTCCTAAAATGACATAATTTAATTCATATATAACTTGAGTAATTAGGTGTTGGTTCGGTTGAAGTGTAGGGGTATGTCTCATGGCCAAATAGTACTTGAAACCCTTCAAGTTGGCGCCAAATTGGAGGAGTAATGGTGATTGGTCGAATGGATAGATGGCCATTCATCTTGGCGCCTAAATGAACCATATGCAAGGCACATGAGGGCTGATCACATGCAAAACACATGGGTGTTCTAGGAGGCCTTGTGGTGCAGCCTTGTGCATGGAATGATGGCTGGTCATGCTCTCTCTCTCTTGGGCGTGCATGTGTCTCCTTCAAGCTAGCTTGAGTTGTGGAGCTAGCTAGAAAACATGGGTTGTTTGTGAACAAGCTTCCTAGCTAAGTCCTTGTGAGCTCCTCAACATTATGTTCAGCTACATTCAGCTACCTTTGACATCACTTTTGGCAACTCAACTCCAAATAGTTCAACTAGCTAAGTTTAGCTAGCCTTAAGCTCCTCCAGCTGAATCGAGCTTCCCTTAGTGTTCCATGAGCTGCCTTGTACTTTGTAAGCTGTTTGGGAGCTGCATATGACGTCCAAATCATTCACCAAGCTACCTCAACGTGCATCATGCTCCAATGTACCTACATGTGCAAGGAAACAAGGTAAGTCCATGATATTGAGCTAAGACGAGCTAAATACCTTGCTGCCATGTTTGATTATGGTAATATGAGCTAAGTTTGAAGGACATGAGCTAATTATATCATGTCATAATATGTGTAAGATTATGCATGAGGCTTAAGAGTTAATATGAATGCATATGAACTAACGAAATGGATTATAAGTATGCTGCCTTGATGTATAAATAATAATCATGCTTAATATGTTTATAAAGCTATCCTAACATGCTTAACATATTAAAATAAAAATGTGCAAGATGTATTCATACTAATTTATTCTATAACTACATAACTAATATTTTTAGCATGATATGTATTATAATAACATATATTATAAGACTAGTATAAAGTAAATGCGTTATAAGGATTTTCAAAAGTACTCCCTTTGTAGATGAAAACGTGCTTGCATCACCAAATATGTGCTAGCAAAGTTTGCACAACTTCCACTATCAATGGCTACAAGACATACTTTGCCATCTTTACCGTTTACATGGCAACGAGTATGAAATACATTCTCTCTTTGTTGAATGTTCTCCATTGCTTGGGAAGAGGAAAGATCAAATAACATTGTTAATAAAAATCTGAAATGTGAAAATTAGTACCTTACCAAATTTCACACAACAAAACCTCACTGTCACTCCAAAAAAAATTGTGATGTCACTCCACTCAAGCACTCGTGTTTCACTCG